>NC_136603.1:8778279-9508279 GCF_910589615.1 Taurulus bubalis
TTAAACCAGAAGTATTTTCATTAAAGATGGAATCGTATTTAATGCAACCATAATCAGATCGTAGGTCACCCTTTGTAGAGCTGGGCTAAAAATAGTACGCAGACAGATGGGGAAACAAATGTTTTTTTCTTCTTCCATTCACAGGTCCACTCACTATCTTGCCTTTTCAATGACAAAAACTGGGCCAATCCTGTGATGAAAATCAAAACACCGCAAAAGTCAAAAAGAAAAAGTTAAAAACAGTATTCAGTGACCGATCGTGTTTGAGTCACCCAGCCTGAGGCATGGCGACCATAAGAAACTGTAAAAGTGTTTTTTTCCCCCAGGCATGATGCAAAATAGTGATCCTTCAGTCCATTCTTGGAGCCATTTGGAATGATGCAGCCAATTGAAAAGCAGATGTTGTTCCAGGTATTTACTGCAGATGATGTTCCAGGTATTTACTGCAGGAGAGACAAATATACAGTAACAAAATTAAAGCATATGAAGGAAAAAATTAGGGCAAAGTAACTTCCTTTGCACAACAAATGAATGTTTGCTGAATTCCATTCAATTGCTTCTGTGACATAAACATCTTCTACAGCTGCACATCAATAATAATAAAAAAAAACCTGTGTTACTTCATGACACGTGTGTATTTGGAGCCCGAGTACTTACACATTTCTCAACTATGAGACCATCTTTGAAGAAAAGCATGAATGGTGTAATTCCGTCCTCGCGGTAGTCCATCAGTCCCACCATGCCCTCTGGGGTCATGGACTCGCCCATGAAAAACTGCAAGGAGACAAGGACAGAAGTTCAGATTTCAAAGAGATGCTGGCCTCAAGATGAGTGACCGCGAACTACAGCGTGCAGTCAAGAAGATGGAGCGTCATCTTTGGGTGGTTAACATTTCATTATACCTGGTAGGAGGTGATGTTATTCAAAATCTTCTTGACTTCTTTTTGGACTTCGTCCACGAAGGTCGCCACTCTCTCTGGATTGTTCTTTTCCAGGTAGGCCTTGACGCTGCACACGGGAAGGAAGAAAAGAAAACCCGACATTTTAAAAAGGAACATCCCGCATGGTCAAACTACGTAAACAAACTGCACCAACCCCGGAATGAATGAATAAATAAATAAATAAATAAATAAATAAATATATATATATATATATATATATATATATATATATATATACACACACACACAAGAGCACAATACTCACGCTTTAACGTATTCCTTGAAGTAGATTAAATACTGCTTCTTGGTGAAACCTGTCTCCTGCAATTTGTGGTTGAGGACGATGTCGACTCCAGAGACAGAGGCCGAATCAGTGCCCTCGCTAGCTTCTTCAGCAGACGCGTTGGCACCGATTAAAGCGTCGTCAAAGCCCTCTGACCTGGTGACCAGCTAGACACACAAAGCAGAGTGTACGGTGAATCACAGGTAGTGGGACAGATGTAGACGTGTCCGATCGACAGCGCAGAAGGCTAGAATGTAGCCACTTTGCTTATTTAAACCCAAAGCGAAGCCACATGAGTAGTAAATACTTGTTGGTAGCTTCAGATTACATTAAATCTGTAATCCAAAATGTGGGACAATCATTTAGAGCGGTTAATGGTCCGTTTAAAAAAAAAAAAAAAAAACATTATTTATGCAGAACACGGTCACTTCTTTGGCCATATGTAGCAAGTCTGGTTGTGGCTTTGAGTCGTTACATTACCGTGACTCGTTTTTTATGGGTTCCTTGTGATTTTGCTTGGTGCCACACTTCCTCTGGACTCATGAGCAATAAATCATGATTCTTATAATCTTACCCAATGAATATTTGAGCTGTGCTCAGTGTGACTAGAGCAGGGTGGTATAGAAACAGGAATTTAACTAAATCTGCATCATCAGCAAACAGGTGGCATTTGTTGCCATCTTCATTCGTTTTGTAAAACTGTTAATATCACCATCCAAACGGATTCATCAGTGTGAAAAAGTCACGTGTCCAGGTCAGTGTGACCTCACATTAAGCCAACCATGTGGAAAGAACCCCATTTCAGTCTGAACACTCATCACATCCAACAACTCACCTTTCCTTGAACTTCAAAGAAGATGCCATTCTCAGATTCCTTGATGTTGAAGCTGTCCGCGAACATCTCATCATCTGCGGGAGGAAAACATTTGTCACACTAACACAAAGCACAATTTCCGGGCTGCCTCTGAATGCGTCATCATGTACAAGCTACGTAAGCGGGCTCGTGGTCCTCTGTGGTGACCAACTCTTAAGTCTCCATCTTGCTCTTTAACGTTGTGATTCAATAAAACGAGGGCTGTAGCGGCTTCGTGGCCTGCTGTTGGCCGAGTGGCGATGCCGGAGAGCATTTCAATATGTCCCCGTGGATAACGCAGCGAGGAGCTCCGAGCCGCCGACAGGCCTCGTACCTCGTCACATTATCTACTAACGTTACACAAAAGCCCCGAACCACCGAGCCACATGCCCGCTAAGAGCTCCCCGTTATAGAGCCAGAGACACGGTAGTTACGTGTCTCCAACTCACTGGACACGTTTCTTGAGCCACGGCCAAAAGTAAAAGCTCACCGACAATACCGGCTAGCACGAGTCGGCTAGCTAACGCTAACGCTTAGCTAGCCGGGACAACTCTCTAATTACGTGACTTCGACTAAAATAATTGCCGCGATCGGGACGCGATCTAACGAAAACGAAAGAGTAACTCAATAAACACGACTACTCACTGGAGATGATGCACCTGTAGATGATCATTTTGAGACTTTTGTGTTTAGATCTTTCAGACACAGAGCGCAGGCCAGCCGCCCAAAAAGCACCGGAGAGGGAAAAGACCGACGAGTCCGCGAGGCACGGTATTTACATCCTGCCGACGTCATCGTGGGTTGGTTTCTTATGCTTTTGCTGCCACTTTGGTATGGTGGCATAAAGTGGTACTGCAGCCACGTTGATGAATAAAGCCCAAGTGTTCCTGAATATGTGTGTGTGTGTGTGTGTGTGTGTGTGTGTGTGTGTGTATATAGTATATATGTATATGTAGCATATATATATATATATATATATATATATATATATATATATATATATATATATATATATATATATACTCACCCTAACCCTAACCTCTAATCCTATTTATTGTTTGAGTGGTGTTTAGATGTTGTGCATGGGTATTATATATTATTGTAGCCCTGATTTCTATGTTTAATTTGATAACTAACATGTATTTTTTTGGTAGGGGGGGGAGGGGGGGGTTTATACCACGTTTTTTTCTGGATTTGTACCTTGTGACCTGATATTAAAGGGTCCCTGCACCGTTGACGAGAATGTCCAGTAATTGCAAGTTAACAGAAAAGTTGGAAGTATGTCCGCTGGAGTTGTTCCCCTGATGTTTATGAGCTCATCTCTGGTGAAAGAGCTCCAGGAATCCCAGCAGAAAACAGTACTTACAACAAAAACAACACAAAACAGTGAGCACCGTGATACAGGGAAAAATCATCGAACACGCTTACTGAAATTCATTTAATTCTTGGTACAAAAGCATTTGTTGGTGCAAGACGCCTCCTGTTTGGAGAACAGAAGATCAGCTAAAGATCAGAGTTCATACAAGAGGCCCACGGCAGCTTCAAGATATAAAGACTGTTTGTGTGGAGCCAAAATCACACCTGAGCAATGCATGAGACTAGATTCTCCAAACAGGAGACGAGACACCTTGAACCAACAAAGGCTTTTGTACCAAGTATTACATCATTTTCCTGTCATTCCATTTTATTAGACATAACTTAATTTCTGAACTTATGTTTGGTTTTCTTCGTATGTCTGGATCACTTGGGTTGTTACCGACATCTGGGGACAATGTCATGTCAATAGCACCTTTAGAAATATATTTACTGAGAAAAATAGATAGTGATGTGTTCAATACTTATGTATAGTTACAACTTACTCGGCTCAGTTGATCTACTCACACATGAGAAACGAAAGGTTTAACTTTGTGGCTTCTCAAGTAATGAAGTGCATCTCTTCTACCTCTTGATTTTACAAGACATGAGTCCAAATCCCTGCCAGACATCTACAATAATGTCTAATTTTATGAATTATGTAAATGGCATTTTGGATTTTTCTTTGGCTGTCTTTCATTTAATTTACATTATCTATGAAATACATTTCCCAACACAAAAACCTAAACACTTAATTCTGGTGGTACTAAATAATCTCATTCTGTTTTAAGTGGTCAAGAGCAAATACAGTATATTGAGCCTCCAAATACTTCAACCTGTGCATTATAATTACACTGTGCATTATAATATGTATTCTGTGCGTAAACAAATACAGCCGGTGTTGACGGCTTACAAGTCGACATCTCGATGGTAAAATCCATAACAGTGACTACGCATGAGAAAATATTTCCAGCAGCCATCCATTACATATAAAGCAACTTTATTTCTCCTTTCTGAGCAAATGATTTCAACTTTGTGATCATCTTAAACCATCATGGATTGCCTTTTGTAAAAACAAACCAGATGTAACGTGGTCATCGAGCATCATACAGGGCAACGCGGTGAGATGACTCAAGTTGACGTAGTTTATCTGCACATTGTGAAAGTCACTTGCACAAAAACAAAATCATTGGGAGAGCCTTACAGTAAAAATACAGTTACAAACCAATCGGTGCATTCAAATAACAACCTCACCTTTCATTATAGTTAAGACTTCCTCAAAAAAAGGGAAAAAAATACCAAAGAGGAGCTTATGAAGAGGAACAGCACATTTAAATTGAGCACATGCAAAACGAGAACCCCCCCCCAAAAAAAACATTAAAAAAGTAGCTCATGTACAATTATACAAACAAAATTAACAAATGACAATTTATTGACAGAATGTGCAGCAGAGCGAAAGTATACTAGCTTTGCTCAAAATGCTCCACCGACGCACTACACCTCGTTTCCCATCTGTGATTATGTAATAGGATAGCAAAATATATATATATATATTTTTCCAGGCTATTGAAGCCAAGTTTCTAAAATGAAAGGTCTTGAAGGTTAGTCCTGTAATCAGTGTTTAATTCTCATATGCCGAATGACAATGGACTCAGGTCTGGCAGGACGCTTAGCGCTGCACAGGAAACGCGTCAATATCCAAAGTACTTTTTTGACTTTACAGCCGAAACAAAAGCTGTAAATCTTGAACGTAACGTTTAAAACGCTACAGCTGTCCACATTCGCTGATGACGAGCTGCTTTGTGGGCTTGCCTCCTTTTGTGCCGAGCTCTCCCATCTGTTGCACAACATCCATGCCGTCCCGAACCCAGCCGAAAACCACATGTTTGAAGTCCAGGTGCTCGGCTTTCTTCAGGGTGATGAAGAATTGGGAGTTGTTGGTGTCGCGCCCACGATTGGCCATGGACAGAATGCCTGGGCCCGTGTGCCGAACATCAAAGTTCTCATCCTCAAACTTGGTGCCGTAGATGGACTTTCCTCCTGTGCCGTCGCCGTTGGTGATGTCACCACCCTAAAAAAAAGGACCAATGAGGAACTTGTTAGTAATATTACACTGAACACACACACACACACACACACACACACACACACACACACACACACACACACACACACACACACACACACACACACACACTACCAGCACCAAACTGAACAAATCATCATGACTGAGAAAATATGTGAGGATTTAACACCATAGAGGGAATAATTATGGCCAAGAATAATGCTGATGTGGATTAAATTAATACATTTTACAAGGAATTTGTTCAACAATTTTCTTAAAAAGTGACTGTATGCTTGTGCCATCCTGGCTGTCAAGTGCCACGTAGCAGAGGCAAACCACAGCAGATTGTATTTCTGAACTATGACCAGGATACACACTTATAATGCCTTTTACCAGGTGGAAATCCTAAATTCTCACACCAAATATGATAATCGTTTTAAATGCCGGTACATGATATGTCATATTTTAAACGGATCAAAAACATCACATAAAAAATAAAGAAAAAATCCGCTGGAATTTGTGTTGCAAAGTACAGATTAAGCATTGTAGTCCCAAATATATGAGTGTTACAACTACAAAGAAAAACAACGAGGAGAGAAAGTGATTGGTCATCACTGAGCAAATTCCACATCACGGTTATCAAGACATGTAGCACTGCACAAGTTTCACATCTTAATTATCATCCGGTCTCCTCACCTGACACATGAAGGCCGGTATGATTCTGTGGATGATGGAGGCCCGCAGCCCGAAGCCCTTCTCCCCGGTACAGAGAGCCCTGAAGTTCTCTGCCGTCTTTGGGACGATGTGGGAGAAAAGCTCTACGGTGATCGTGCCCAGCGGTTGGCCATCGGCTGTCACTTTGAGGAACACCAGGGGGTTCGTGTCTCTGGAGTGCTCCTGAACTCGGGACATCTGCGGCGAGGAAATGCACGAGTCATCTCCCTCCGTTCCGGTGCGGCTCTGACACTCACAGAAGGTCTTCTTGAAGGATTCGGTTATTTCAGGAGTTTTGAACTTGGCCGCCAGCTGCTCCACTGAGCCGTCGCCATCTTGAAAAACAGAGAGAGAGACCATCAGCAAAAGGACAGCAGAGGAAGCTGCATGTGCAACCATTTCACATAACTTGGGTGGTGTGTTCAAGGTGTTTCCACAATGTACCAGAGCAGCATCTTCAAAATACTCTTGTCCATAAACTACCATTTGAACATTAATTTGATCCTGAACATAACTTAGCCCTTTCAGTTGGCAATGGTATGCATTTCAAAGGTGCTCTATTGGATAGCCTCCTAGTTCTGTCTAAGCTAAAAGGAAAATAGAGTGTTAAAATACTTTGCCTAGACAATATTTTTCTATTATTTTCCACGTTTTCAATGACTGGTAAATTGGTCAACTGTTTTCCACGATGCGTGGGCAGGACAAAAACGGTAATTATATAGCTTTACATTGATAACCTTCTATTTTAAAGTGTGCGGTCACTGGATGCCACTACCAAAGCCAGCGAATAAACATCAGATTAAAGAAACTAAGAACAGACAATTGCAGCACAGACACAGACTTTGCATCAACACTCCACGTGTACCTGAGTAGTCGGTGGCCGTCCAGAGCAGCGCGTTAGCTGAGGCGTTCATGGGTTTGAGTTCCATCGCCTGTGTGATCGTGTGGTTGGCACAAACCCTCAGCACCTGCTCTCTTCTCATCAGGACTCGGTAGAAACGTTTGGTTGGGTGGAAGAGGATCTTGAGGTCACCGACGCCGCGCTCCTTCCACTGGCCGAGGTCTCGGTCCCATCGGTACAGCTTGGCGCGCTCCTTGAACAGGATTTCCTCATCCTCTTCTCCAGACTTTGTCTCCACCTGAGAGACACACGGTTACACAAAGATGTACATCATTCACTAAACTTAATACCAACCAAAATACAAAAAAGTTCAGTATCTTTACAAAAAAGGTACCTCTGGTAGTGACACAATTGGCTCAAAGTGAATGTCCGCACTATTAGACGCGTCCTCTTCATCACTTCCCTCCTCACCGCCGTTTTTTGGTGCAGAGGAAATTCCGCCCCCAAATACTACTGCCCCAGCGTTTGCCCACGAGAAGCTGGAGTCTTCAAAAAAAGAAAAGAAATAAATATGTGGTGAAATGTTTTGTTTAAGTGTGTATCATTGTTCTAAACAGTCAGTTGCCGAAAGAACATCTTAAGAAAATGTCAATGATGAAGCAAACCTTGACGTCCAAATGCAAATTCGTCTGTGTTTTGGGCCAAAGCAGCAAAAGAGGAGCCTCCGAACGACTTGAAACCAAAGTTGGGGTCTGCGATGGTGCCTGTGGTGGGAGCAAAAAAGCGGTCATAAAATACTGAATTGAATGCAGTTTCTTTGATTCCTTTTTTGTATGCAGGATTCCAGCAGAAAGTGTGTTGGACACAACAGGAACATCTAATCATAGACACATTCAAAATCTTACTTGAGAAAAAGTAACAGTATATAATTATAATCAGCAAAATGTAGTCAAAGAATCAGAAGGAGCAACATAATGTGTCCGTCTGTTTCCCAGACGTTTGTGCCACGTTAACATATATGTCCAGCGTTCAGACAAAACTACTAAGGTTAGTAGTAAATCAATGACTAATTACTGATATTTTGTATCTTTGTTACATATATGTATAGTCTTGTGAGGATGGTTGTGCTAACCCACAAACAGTCTAACATCTGTAGTAATGATCACTAAGTGCTCTATACCTTCAAAAGCTGGAATTGAAGTCCCAGTGTTGGACTCTGGTTCTGGGCTCTTCTTAGTGGACAGGTCAATGGGAGAGCTGCTGCCAGGAGCTTCACTCAGAGTCTCGGTTAGCTGGTCTGAGGTCTGCTGCTCCGATGTAGTCGTGGTGCCTGCAACCTCTGCGCCGCCGCCGGCTGCAACCTCTGCGCCGCCGCCGGCTGCAACCTCTGCGCCGCCGCCGGCTGCAACCTCTGCGCCGCCGGATGACGTGTCAAATATTGGTTCTTCTGGAGCTACAGAGGGGCTGCTGGAGGCCTTTTCAGCTTGGTTTAACTGGGCACCCTGAAACAATTTACAAATTAAACTACAATCATACAGACGCTCTCTAGATGCTACATTAACAAATACAACTAACTAGTTAAAGGCGAGACACACAAGGCAACACATTGTTTATTCATGCACCGATTTGGAGAATTAGGGCTAATAATTTGCATTATTATCTGCATAAATCCAGTGCCCTATCTAAGAGTTGTGTCCATTACCAGGTCCTGCTGCGCCTTGCGGACTTCCGTCTCAAAGTCTTCGGGCTTGTCGTGGTCCGGGTCGCTGTCTGTGGTGCTCAGGCCGCAGAAGAAGTTGGGTGGAAGCTGGAGGCTTTTGGCCTTCTCCTCCTCCTCCGGCGTCGGCTTCTTTTCCCACACCACCTGGCAGTCTGGCTCTGTATGCAGTACACACAAGTTTAGGGCTCAAGAATGAGTGGCAGGCGAGGTTAGCATTACCTCCGACTATGTCCACATACTTTGACATGAAGTGAATAGTGTATTGAAAAGATTAAATGTCCATCACAGCCCTGAAAATATCTGTGAAATTAATCAAACCAACGTGATTTTGACAAATGGGAGGGCAAGTAATGGGATGAAATAGTGTGTGACAGGATACGACATACATACCATCACCACATGCTGCAGCCTTTTTCTCAGGAGGATCCAGGTAGAGCTTTCCATTCAAGGCGTTTACTGCAGACTCAAAGTCCTCATCTGAAAATTTAAATAATCTCTTGAAATTACTTCTTTTTTTGCAATCAAGTATGTTGATCCCACAGTTCCCACTTCAATCCCACAGATCTTGGACAATGCAAATGAGCAGGACTTTAAGACAGGTTTATGTTTGCTTTGTTGACTTCTGATTGACAGTTTTTCAGCTCCATGACGGCCAGATTTACAGAAATGTACACATTTTGCGAGATGGCGAGAGAGAAAAGAAACAAACTCCAAAGTGGAACATGAGAAAGTAATTCTGATCATTTGAATTATTTCTGTCACTTCATACAAATATTTGCATGTTTGAATGAAATCTTGTCTTCATTTACAAATGTTAGAAGACTTTGCTTTAACGAAATGAGCTGAAGATAAATTAATAAAAACAAACTGTGAAAAATGCACACATAAAAACGCAACAATAAAAATGGAATGAGTCATAACTGTAATGAAAGTCTTCGTATGTACCATATTCATTTCAACAACACACACTTTTTATACTCTAGTTTCCTAGCTTGTGGTCTCACCATCAGTTTGATCGTCACTGGTGTAGCCTGGTTCATTCTGGTAGCAGAAAAAGGTGAGCGGCAGCATGAGCTCGCTGGCTAAAGCTGCCTGTTCAGCAGTGGGTTCCCTGACATACACAACCTCCACGTCCGAGTCCTCATCCGACCCCGCACTGCCTCCTGCTGCCTGAGGCGGCCCTATGACAGACAGATACAATAGAAGCAGACCAACATAGTGAGGAAGAACTGCTTAGAACAGACCAAGAGATTAAACTGCTTTATAAATCGGAAGTGTTAGTTCCACACTCCAAAACATAAAAATCATGCACAGCAAAAAAAACAATGAATAGCATGCGTTTGATTTACAAATGAAAGACAAGTTTTACTAAGAAAACATTTCTGCATACATCTGTTTATTTTCTTTGTAAAATCGGGTAAAATTTACGTCTTTGTATTTGAGAGACTTACTGTAGGACACATAGTATTGTAGCATTAAATACCTGAGCTTTAACTCTAATTAGCCTTTGCTGAGGTGCACATCACTGGCAGCAGCCAGACTAAACGGGGAATTGCATTTCATGCTGTTGCTGCACATCCTGCACTAAAAATGGTATGTGTGACGTTTGCACAGCTCATTCCTCTCAGCTCACCTTACAAAAGACATTCACTGATGTCTCCTGTTGCTATGCAAAAGTTTGACTTGGCCTAAATGAGACTGGACATTTGCTCTTTGGAAGGCGGGAGAGATCAACAGCTTGCATTTTAGTCACTATTTAAGAGCAGAAACTAACAAGATTTTGTGAAAAACAAACCTTATGTTTTAATTCATTTTCAGGAATTATTTAACAGCACATGACCCTGATTAACTAGCAGATATACTCCCTCTTGTACGAGACATCTTGCGACACAGGTGTTACTCGAGAATTGTTAGAATTACAAAAAATCTTTGGACAATTAAAACTGCACCTCCACACACTGGACATGCAACACATTAGCATGAATGTTTCTTTCCACTCCGTGCATCCAGGTTATTTCCGTCTAGTGACAAGGGCCAGCCAGGTGACAGCTGAGAAGTGTTAACACACACTGCATTGATTAGAGTACCTGGGGGTTCAAATTGGGATGTTGATGTGCTGGTCCAAAAAGCCATTGGGTTATCTTTGAAAAGCCTAAAATCCAGCCCTAAAGGGTGATGGGTTGTTGGGCGAAGAGAAACTAATTGTGAGGCTGGTGTCATAACCATAAAACAGCCAAAAGTGTTCAAATTAAAATAGATCATGTTCTGCATAGTTTTACTACATTACAGAATTTCTTCATATACTATAACAACATATTGAAACAATGTATATAAAGTAGCTACATGGGGAGGAAATCAGGAATATGATTTCTGTCCTAGAAAATTTGGAGAAGGGTCTTTGCCGGGTCAAGATCACGCTGGAGCAGTGAGATGCAGATGAAACAAGACAATGGAGTAAAACTCAAATTTCAAAACAAAACAACTGTTATGCTCTCTCAAAAACAAAAATCAAACAAATATCGCACAAAGAGAGATTTTTTTTTTTTTTTACCTTTCTCTGGGATTTTGAATGCAGGTGAATCCTCGCCAGGACATCCAGAATCTTTGGCTTTAAAACTGGATGCCGATTCCTCAGTCTCTGAGTGAAATTTAGGGGAGCCAAAGAACTTCTGAAGGCTATGAGTTCCAAAAACAAACTTAGGGGGGGACACCACCATCTTTGAGGGGTTGATTGGACCTGGAGACGGACCTGGAGACCCACTTGAACTTGGCTTACCATCGGAGGGAAGCTCTGTACGTTCCTTTGTGGTCTCTTCCAGAACAGCGATGGCCGCCTTCCCACACACATGTGTAGCAGGCTGTGCAGATTCTGGAGGTCCGCTGTCTTGAGGTGAGGCAACCCTGGATGTCACCTGAGTCATGAGTTCCTGTTTTTCTTGGGCAACCTTTGCCTCTTCAAATACCTGTTTGAATGCATTTGCCGTGTCCTGCAGCTTGAATCTCACAGCCAACTGCTCAATACTACCCTCTCCTACTTCAGCAAAGTCCAAGGCACTCCAGACCCAGGCCTTCTCCGCTCCCTTCATAGGTTCCAGCTTCATGGCTGCCGTGATCCTGTGGTTGGCACAGATCTTCAGTACCTGGTCTCTCCTCATTATTAACCTCACTCGTTTGGTGTCAAAATTCTGCAAGACCTTGAGGTCTCCGATACCCCTCTCCTTCCACTGACCCAGGTCCTTGTCGTAGCGATACATTTTGGCCCTGTGACTGAAGACCACCATTTCATTTTCCTCCCCCGTAGAAGTATCTACCAGATCAGGCAAGGGGACCACAGGCTCGAAGTACTGGCCATCCCTCTCCTCATCTTGGGTTGCATCCTGCTCGTCATCAGTACCTCCTGAGGCTCCGCTTTGGTTAAGCTTCGCAGGAGACTTGGAGGGGCTGATGCCGGGTTGGAAGCTGAAGTTGAATCCACCTGTGGATTCTCCAAAGAGGAAAAGGTTCTTTCTCACGGGACTGCTGGTAATAGGAGAGGCATAGACTGATGAGTCAGCAGTATCATCCAAGGCATCTTCTCTTAGGTCATAGTTATCCCACTCTAAGGTGGGGCCGGTGGTTTCACCGTGAGGCTTGATTACAAGGTTTGAAACATTGCTGGATGTTGTAATGTCACCCTGTCTGTCATCTTTGATCTTTGTTTTGTCATCTGTCAAAAAGAATTTCAGGTCTTTTAAACCAGACTTCATTTCCTCTGCTTTCTGAATGAGATGCGCTGTTCTGCCTGAGTCGACAAGCTTGTGAGGCGTTTGTAGGGGAATGTCCAAGAGAAGTCTCTGACACTCTTCAAACTTCTCTTTAAACTCCTCAGCCAGCTCTGGGGTTTTAAACTTGGCAGCCAACTGTTCAAGTTTAGCATCCCCTTCAGAGAAGTCATTGGCCAGCCACATCCATGCTTTGTCTGAGCCTGCCAGGGGCTTAAGATTCATAATGGTGGTGATCCAGTGGTTAGCACACACCTTCAGAACTTGCTCTCTTCTCATCAGCACCCTTAGCCTGCCATTAGAGTTGTTTTTCAGGAATTTAAGGATTCCTACACCCCGCTCTTTCCACTGACTTGTGTCCGGGTCAAATCTGAACAGTTTGAGACGCTGAGAATAGAGAACCTGTTCATCTTCCTCCCCCGTTACCAGGTCCACCCTATCAGGCATCTGGACCACTGGTTCAAACTGGATGTCGTCATTTTCCTCAGTTTTATACATGTCGTCGTCTTCCAGCTCCTTTGTGGCCTCAGCCCTGGGCAGGATTGAGAACATCTGCTCACCAGACCCAGATAAACCTTTGAAATTGAGGTTGTTCTGGCCAAACTGAAAGTCTCCTTCAGAGGACTCTGCCAAGTTAGCAAAAGTGAATGCTGGGGTTTTTCCAGAAATTAATGGATTTTGATCTTGCTCTGTTTGGTCCACCAACGGAGTAGACACAGTTTCTTGCTCCTTGTGTTTGTCAGCGATGCTTTTCAGAAAACTGGAGGCTGACCCTGATGCAGGCATTTGATCATCAGTAGAGGGAGTTTCTTGGGCAGAGTCCTGAATGCCAAACTTGAAGCCACCAGCTGCAACAGGCAATGAGAAAGAAAAGCCTGAAGAACTTGTGGTATTCGATGCAGACGGGGGAGCTTCAAACTTAAAAGAAGCAGCTGAGCTTTTCTCTTTCTTTTGACCAAACTGAAAAGTGTTGGCAGTTTCAAAAGGCATTGTAAATCCAGTCCCAGCAGGCTGGCTTGATGAACCTTTGGTGCCAAACGTAAAGCTGAATGTGGAGGCCGAAGTAGCAGTGCTGGTTGTGCTTTTAGCATTGGGATTTGTTGTTTGACATGCCACGCACTTATTGGCAGAGGCATTGTTTCTCACTAGACAAGCGTCACAATCCCATTCATCATCTTTCCTGGCAAACATGGCTGCTAAAGAGGGATTGGGATGTGGGGAACGACAGGAAACACATTCTGCAGCTGATGCTTCATTTCTGACCAGGCAGGTATCGCAGTCCCACTGCCCATCCTTCATTGCCAAAGCAGACCCAAATCCTGACACAAATGGCATATTTGATATTACTGGAACCCCCCCTGTTGATTTAGCAGCAGGGCTGGGGGTATTACAGGCAACACAATGGTCAGCAGAGATGTCATTTCTGACTTCGCAAATAGTACAGTCCCACTGCCCTGGCTTCTTGCCAAACTGGGCACCAAATCCAAAACTAGCTATAGATGGGGCAGTTTGTGCAGTCGCAGTTGTTTTAGGTGACGCTTTAAGAGCCTTACAAGAAACGGGGTTGGGGGTATTACAGGCGACACAGTTGTCTGCAGAGACGTCATTTCTGACTTCGCAAATAGTACAGTCCCACTGCCCTGGCTTCTTGCCAAACTGGGCACCAAATCCAAAACTAGCTATAGATGGGGCATCTACAGTTGGGGCAGTTTGTGCTGTCGCAGTTGTTTTAGGTGAAGCTTTAAGAGCCTTACAAGAAACAGGGTTGGAGGTATTACAGGCGACACAGTTGTCTGCAGAGACGTCATTTCTGACTTCGCAAATAGTACAGTCCCACTGCCCTGGCTTCTTGCCAAACTGGGCACCAAATCCAAAGCCAACAGTAGCTATAGATGGCGCATCTACAGTTGGGGCCATTTGTGCTGTCGCAGATGTTTTAAGTGAGGCTTTAGGTGCTTTGCAAGAAACGCAACTGTCTGCAGAGACCTCATTTCTTACTTCACATACATCACACTCCCATTGACCCGGCTTCTTGCCAAACTGAAACTCAAAACCAGAACCAAATGCACTGGTTACTGTGTCAGCGGGTTTTGAGGTGCCGGTGCCAAATGTAAATGAGGTGGGTATAGCTCCAAAAGCACCAAATCCAGTAAATGTAGAGCCAGAACTACTGGGTTTTGATGCATCGGTCCCAAATTTGAAAGTGAAGGGACTTTGGGGGGCTTTGGCTTCACCACCCGTCTGAATGTCTGGCTTGGATGAAGAATTGGGATTGGCACTTTGACAAGCTGCACACTGCCCATCCGTTGGTTTATTTCTTACATAGCACAAAGTGCAGTCCCATTCCCCATCTTTAATGGCAAAGTGGGCTGCCAGTGATTCAGAACCTTTCAAGTTTTCCTCTTTTTTCTCTTGTTGATCATGCTTTTTTGGTGATTTGAGAACAATTTTCTGGGCTTCCTCAAACTTAACTTTGAAAAGTGATGCCTCATCAGCTGTTTTGAAGCGGATGGCCAGCTGTTCCGGCTTAGGTTCTTCATCTGCATAATCAATAGCATTCCAGACCCAGGATTTGTCAGAGCCAGCATTCGGTTTCAGTAGCATATCGGCATTGATGTAGTGGTTTGCACAGATCTTAAGGACCTGCTCCCTCCTCATTAAGAGGCGCACCTTTCCTTTGGCGCTGTGTTTTAGGATTTTAACATTGCCGATGCCACGCTCCTTCCACTCCTTTGTGTCTGTGTCAAATCGATACATCTTTGCCCTGTTGCAAAACATTTCCTCCTCCTCCTCTTCACCCGTTTTCACATCTACTTTATCAGGAAGGGGCACAATGGGCTCAAAGTGAGGACCATCTTCATCCTCTTCAACATGAGTGCTGTCATTGTCACTCTCTGCTGCTCTTTCTTCCTCTGCAGCAACCCCAAACACTGGCTTGGCAACATCCCCAAATGCAAATGGCTGCTCCACGTTTCCAAAAAGACTTCCAGTACGTGTGCTCGGTGCAGAATCAGCAAAGGAGAAGCCAGGAGCCTTTTTATTTCCAAAGGTGAAGATGCCCGCTTGGCTGGAGGGTTGCTCCTGGGCCGGATGATTCTCTGGGACAGTATCTATTTTAGAGGGAAAGTCTGATGTGAGAAGACCAAGCAGACTTTCACTGTGTTTGGCCTGAGAAGGTGGGAAAGTTAAATCTCCATCGTTGGATTTAAAGTTGGAGTTGAACTTAAAAGCAGATGATGGTGTTGAATGGGCAACTGCCCCCGATCCAAAACTGGGCACTTTAGGGACTTCAGCAGGTGACTGCTGGCTGAAGGAGAGCTTCCCAAAGTCCATAGGCTTCCCCTCAATGCCCTTAGGTGGCTGAACAGGGACAACAGATGGCTTGGTAAAGTAGCCAGGTTCAGGCAGGGGAAGGTTAGTTGTTTGTTGAGGTACACTCTGCCCATAATATTCTTCACTATATGGGGAAAGAAGGCTTGTGGCTGGTGATTCAAACCGAAGAGGGGCTCCAAAGACCTGTTCTTGAGGAGGGTAAATGCAGGCTGGGGCTGTCTGCAATGGAGGAGTATGAGTGGGCTGCTGGTAGGCATACATATGCTGCTGAGGTGGCATACGGTTAATATTGTACATTGGGCCCTGTGTGAAGAGTGAAAAAATGAATCAAACGCCATTCAATTTACTCTGAATAAGTCGGTTACTGTGAACAAGTGTTAAACAGTGATAATTACCTTAGTGGGGGTGACATTTGTTGCCGTGCGCAGAAGATACTGAGAGTTATAAGCTGGAGACTGGTTGTAGTAGGCCGAGGGGGCTGTGGTTGCAACTTGAAGAAAAAAAAAAAAAAAAGGAGGTAGAAATATACATTTATTCAAAAAGGCTATTTCTATCTTATTACTTGTAGAACAAAAATATGGCACTATATATAGATGTATTAATGCTTTGGCTCTATTGAGTGTGCCGACCTGTTAGAGGGGCGCCATGGTAGGACTGGACTGGGGTAAAGGGCTCCTGTAGGCCCTCGGCCCCGTAGCTCTCCCCATACGCCTTGTGTTGAGGGGAGCTTGCGTTCACTGAAGAGTTGTGTTTCAGATCATGAACCTCATTCTGAAAAACATGGCGCTTAATGAGACTATAACATGGAGCTTAATCACACTATAAGTGGAATAAGTAGAATATACACATCATATACCAAGTTATTCCCATGTTAATTATCATCCACCAACAAAAAATAGCTAGCAGTATTTATATTTACCTCAACTGCAGTTAGAACCAGGCCTTTATTATATACCTATATTTGTAATTTACCACATTTGCTAAATATACTATCACATGGAAGTAAATCTAATTGGCTCCATTTTCATTTAATGTTGTAATTTCAAACCCTGCCTCCATATTTATAATTAAAAAAAGAGTATATGTTTAATCTCTTATCCTGACCTTGAGGGCTTCAACTTGCTGACAAAGCATCTGGAGGATACTTTTCTGGTCCTCCACCCAATGAGGTGGTGTCTTGGGAGAAATCTGAACAACAACAACAACAGGGGGAAGAAATGAAAAGTCACTCATTTGTGTTGCAGATTGACATCTCTGCGAAGAACAACAGAAAACACTTATATACAGATGATATGAAAACAATCTTCTGATGGGCTTCTGATTAAGCATCAGTAACCTGAACCTACCAGGTGTCTTTTGGACGGAGAGATGATGCTTTTGTTAGGAGAGAGAGAGGAAAACTTTATGTGGGACACTGCGGTAAAGGTTTCTATGGGATGGGCAGGGCTGGCGTGGGTTGATCCTCTTCGACCCTCCTTCTCCTCCTCTTCATCCATAGACTCCACACTCTCCCCCAGCTGCTGGTTCACATCATTCAGGAGGTCCACAACTTCCTCCATGGAGACAGGCAGCTGGGAAACAGGTGTGATAAGTGGTTACATATTTGCAGAGTTGTTCACATTAAAAAGTAAAAGTGTATAGGACTTACCTTCTCGATGTCATCTGCATTAGCATTGTAGATCTTGGACAGGTAGGTCCTGAACTTTCTCAGAAAAGTGATGCACCTGTCTTGGGTCTCCTCAACTCCGTTGCTGGCCTCCTCTGATAGCCGCTGGTAGATCTGCCAAGGAAACACAGCACATTGTAGAAAACAAATATCAAAAGGCATGTACAGGTGGCAGAAGCACTAACATCCATATTATGTGTCACATATTGGCTGTACATTTTGTTAGTAAAATGTTTTTTGATCAGAGATCCTCTCAAATCATCATCATTTTTGTTCGAGAGTTGTTCCATATAGCAGCTCAGAGGATGTTTGTACTAAGGCAGCAAACATTGGAAGATGCAGTGAAAAAACAAACTAATAAAAGAAAGAGCAGAGGTGCTCCACTGATATGCTCCCAAACGGCATGCTTATTCTGCCAACATTTCCACAATATTTGTTATATATATATATTCTGAAGAAGATAACATTATTATTGGCAATGCACTATTCCTACTTTAAAAAGAGAACTGTTGGACAACTAGCTGCCAGGAATGAGAGTAGGAAATAAACTGGTTCATGAATTTGTAAACAAAGATCCTCTTTAGTGCACATCTCTAAAAAAACAATGACTGAACATAGTCGATATTTAATTCAGATGGTGAAAGAGAAACGTATCCCAGTTATGTTGTGTAGAAGCGTATGACTTACCTGTGCCAAATGCCAGATGGATGACATGTTTTTGATGGTTTCCAAAGTAGCGATGGCCTCCTCGGTTTTGCCTTCAATGTCAAGGAGAACCGAATTTGCAATCTTGGCTTCCTCTTCATGGCCCTTCACAGAAGAAATCTGGAAAGGAACATGGACATGCACACATACAATCTGTAAGCCAACCTGAAACAACGTAGAGCGATCTAAACACCCATTAGGATCAAAGATGCATATATTTGCTGTAGTGGCCTCAGTGGGAGTCAAACCCCAAACCGTAAGATCTCAAAAACTCTTCCTAAAATCCATCTACAGAACCACTTGAAAAATTAAAAAAAAAAAAAAAAAAAAGAAAGAAAGAAAAAAAGCTGTACACAGTTTACATGTTTTTCATGGCAATAGACTTGCCTCCAAGTAACTTATGAGCACATCTCTGGTAAAGTGGTGCTTCCTGTGTGATTCCTTTGTGGAGAATCGATTAGTCAATCAAATTGAGTGTTAGTTGAATTTCTAGAGTTGAAGAAAGCCTTAAACTTTAGACCAAACGTCTACACTGCCTCACGATTTGAGAGTGGACATGAGGGGCGTTCACCTAATACCACTTATATCCTAAACTGAATACAATAAAAAGGAAAAGCTGCCGGTATTTACCTGAATATCTTTGGAGGGAAAGTGTATGAAGAGGGGCTCAAGTGGTTCTGGTATACTGCGTCTGTTTTTGATCCTTTCCAACAGTGGAAGGACAATTTTCCAGTAGTGGACACTGCGGCCGATGTACTCCTTCTGTTCGTAGTACGAGTTCACTCCATCACCCTGGGTTGATAAGCATTAACATGTTTGCTGAGCATCAAGAAAAGACGACAAGCCTGCCACATTAGCTTGATGCAGGGTAGACATAAAAAAAAATTTTAAAGTAAGAAAAAACACTTCATGCACTTTTGCACTATTACTATTCAATACTATTCAGTATTAGAAATATCCTGCAACTCCATCCGCTTGCCAAGCAACCTCACCAGAGGTCAAGACCCAAAGATTGTAAACGCATCCTTTCTTTTTGTCTAGCTGGCTACACACGAGTGTGTCGAAATGTGGCGGAGTGTGTACCGTCTGGCTGAGACACTGTGCCCAGTAGATGACTAGTGCCGGTTGGAGCCCGTGTTTCTCTCCAGCCCTCAGAGTGCTCAGTCCATGTTGCACAATCATCCGCAGTTTGGCCGACATGCCAGAACTACAAGGAAACACGCAAAAAACAGTGAACACCAGGACACAAATTTTGGAAACTAAAACAAGCAAGTGCTCTGTTTTGGCCCGATTGTGTCACTTATTGAGATGATCGGAACGCAGGCAGACAAAAATGTCATGTTTGTGCCTCATCTATATGGATAGAATAGGTTGACTTTTGCTTTAATCAAGTTAACAACAAGTTTAGAATCTATTGAAGAGTTCATCTAATGGTAAATACACGGTTTGATTTTAACCTTAGTTTTACTCACGCTGTTCGTTTGTGAATGAGGCTGTAAATGGCGTCCCACCACTCCCTCTGTCTGTTGGTGGTCAAGAGGCGAAGGAGGGGAAGGGGGAGGCAGCGAGGCTCATAGAGCTGCTGCTGCTGTTGCGGGTTCACTCCGCTGCTTATCTTCGCCGTCTCCTGGAGCTGAGCGTGGCTACAGAACACCACACCGCATAAAAACACCTGGATGGAGTAAACCAGGCAAGAGACGTAGAGGTTTATATTCGAGTAGAAATGGTTAATTGTAGAAAAAGTTGCATTTATCAATAAGAATGGCTCGATATAGTCATTCATAAATGTTGTGTCGCCCTATCAAATACAGTTTCAGAGGCATTATTCAGAACATTGATTTATACACTTTTGATAGTTGTGCATTTAAAATATTTGTAAGTTAAGTCTCAGTGCATTTTACACAAACAGTAAAGAATAATAATTTAAAATTTTAAAGAAATTAAAGATAAAAAGACCACTTTCTGACCAACTTGTCCTCACTAACCCATTACACACACAAACGGCCAAAGATTCACACAGCTAGGAAAATTCAGCAGTCTAAATATATTAACAAGCAGCAGGTCGAGGGACCACGCAAAAGTGCATCAATCATCCAGGCACACTATAGATTGTCGGCACAAAGGATGCTCACCTGTGGCTTTAATTAGTGAGAACTAAACCCTTTACGAGTGAGCCTGAAAGTTCTGTAAACCAAATATATTGTAAATTATGCACCGTATAAATTGTGGTATTAATAAAGGTTCCCCTTATTTCAAACCTTTAAATCTATCGTTACATTTTCTCTTGGAAAGTACTGAAAATTGGATATGAGCAAAACACTGTATCTGAATGTATCTGAAGCGAAGCAAATCTGTAAACTTCTCCTGCAAAGCTTCATCTTCAGCTCACGTGGTTCCACCTACCTCCAGGTCGAGCAGGCAGATGGACTCTGGTGCGTTGGTGTCCAGTTTGGAGGTTTCCAGAGTAAGCCTTGGAAAAAGCTGCTGAAGCCAGTCCCGCAGGGCGGGTCTTTGGGCCAGCAGAGTCCACTGTAGCCCCAACCAGCTTAGATGCTGCAAGTCGCCAGCATGCAGCAGGATGGAGCCTATAGAGGAGGCATCCAAGTTATTACAGCTTAGTATAGGGCTGTGCCGTATACCCGGTATGAATTTTTCATATACCGTCATACCGGTAATTACATTGCTCTAGGTGCCATCAGCAACCAGCGCCGTGCATATCCGCAAGAACAGCAGGCGGCAACATTTATTTTTACAGTTTAATACCAGCAACTCAGTGGAGCTACTTAGCTGTCAGGGTAACTTGGTTCACTTATGGTTCAAAATTACACGGCCAAATTGAATGCTGGGAAGTTGGGCGGCGAACAGCTGTTTGTGTGGCGTGTCTTCCGGTTTGTCTCTTCCTGTTTTTTTTGTGTGCGAACTCCACCCAGCATGCAATTCGGCGCTGTCATTTTATAGCAAGTGTGAACCATGACTGAACCCAGTTACACTGACGGGTAAGTAGCTCCACTGCGCTCCCAGTATTAAACTGTAAAAACTAAATGTTGCTGCCTGCTGTTGTTGCGGCTATGGACAGCTGGCTGACAGTACTGCTGTCTAGTTGACTGGTGCTGTTAATGGAATCAATGTGTTTACTTGTTTAAAAAAAACATATACCGTGAAACCACCAGAATCTTACAAAATACCGTGATATGAATTTTTGGCCATACCGCCCAGCCCTAGCGTAGTACAGAGTATAGCTGTGTATTGGTAAGAATCTGGTGATGCAATACATATCATGGTAAAGGGGTTTTGATTAAATACATTACGATACTTTTGTATGTAGCCAGAACAGTGGGATCTGCATTTAAATGTTTTTTTTTTAATGTAACATCAATCATCATAGCCCTACTTTTGATACAATTTGAGCCACAAATCTTTGCATGTAAACTATTACAGAAAAATGTATGTTGTGTTTGGAAATCAATACAGTATAGTAGTAGTTGACTACTGTGTTATAACAGTGAATCGTACTGTACTTTTATAGATGATCGGGCCAAGACATTGGACTAAAGACCACAACACCTTTTGCAAAGACACAATATAGAAGGGCTTTAACTAACAAGGGCTTTAGCATTAAATTGGTTAAGAGGAGTAGATTTGAAAGATGAGTTTGACTTGCCGCCATTCTTAATATAAAGAATGGGATCTTTAAAGACCCCATTTTAGTTTTTATGTTTACAAAAGATATTCATTGTAGAACTACGCGTTTAATTGTCAATGAAGTTCATACAGAGGGATTAAAATACTAAATAAATACAAAACTGACTGCAGCGTGGACCTGAATTGAATACAAACAAAAAGTGCTCAGGCAGATTATTGGTTTTGTACCAGCATCCCATTTGACGAGTTGAGAGGGCTCTGGAGCCATGGTGGTAATGGAATGAATGTCATCATTGGCAATAAAGGAAGATCCAGTGGAGGCCTGTGGTCCAAACAGCATTTTAAACAGAGACTCCTGACCACTAGGGTTCCCAAACGCCTCCACCACCTACAGCAAAGAAAACATAAAGAAATAAAAACATCAGTTTATCGGTGCCGTCTATGTCTGATATGATGTGTTACACTGTTAAGAGAAAGCAATGGTGCATCCGTCATGGTTGTGATTGAGTGGTATGCACACGTCGTGTATAAATCTCAGTTCCACAAGTCTTATTTTACACTGGCAAGCATGAATTAATTAAATAAATGTATACATTGCCCTTTAGTAATGTACTGTTTCTTCTCGATTAAAAAGGCTATAACCTTTAACTAAACTGAATTAGAATACATGGACAGACCTCTCTGATCAAGGTGGATGAATCAGTGCTCAGATTCAGCAGCATGTGACCGGCCTGACTCTGGCGGTCGTTCGCCAGCAGCTCCAGAAGCTGTGGGGCGGCCTGATCTCTTTTGGTCACTTTAGCTTTTGGTCTCGGGACCTGGGGGAGGACCAACAAAATAAATTGTATTCAAACGTTTCTGGACTTGGCTCCAAAATAAAGTATGTTAAAAAAAAAATAAGACATTTAAAGAACAGAGAGTGCAAAACTTGTCTTGCAATGTTTTTCAGGTTTTATTATTCATCATCTTCAGGCCACAGCTTTGATAGGTTCCGAGTATATTCGTAGCGATACAATGGGTGCATGACTTTAAAGATGTCAAGTGAAAGTATTTTGTTGAATAAACAAACTGATTATATAACAACCCGCAATTAATTAAGTAATTCAAGCTGGCTAGCCTCATTCCTATCCAGCAATTTGCTGGTTGGTGTGTCAGTACCTGGTAGGCCAGCAGGTAGCACAGTGCAGCCAGGTCAATGACAGCCCTCCAGGTATGTTGGTGATCCTGAGCCAGCTTCAACAGCAGTGTGGCAGCATGCAGGTAAAGGTGACCTCTCATTTCCACAAACACCTCAAAAAGCTCGTCTGTGTGGCGGCCAGCAATGCTGCTCAGCGTCTGCATAGCTTGGTCAAAACTACACACACACACACACACACACACACACACACACACACACACACACACACACACACACACACACACACACACACACACTAAATACACAGCAGTATATTTACTATGCAGCACAAATGCTAAAATTATAATTAATATCCTCTGCTCGTTTTTCACCTTTGCTTCGCCACAGAAACACAGAGCAGAGCAGAGGAGCGACAGGTGCAGTAAAGGTAAAGTGGTTGGTAGCGGTTATACGCAGGCTCAGTAGTGAACGACATGTTATCGTGCCGAAAGATTGTTTTAGACCAGAGAATATTTGGTTATATTGTAAAAGTGACACATTTTCTTTTTAAATTAGTGCTGTGGATCTAATTTATGCTGAACATCAGTGTTACATTCTAAACCTGAAGTTGGTGTGGTGGTAGCTGCTAGAATGAGTGTTTGGTTGGGTAAAACAGAACTGTGATGAAAAATGCTAGGATGTATAAATACAACATGAATACATAATTACAGTTTGGGTTGGGGGAAATTACTCTTGAATGCATAAAAGGAGACTAAAGTGGACTTTGGGGTTAGATTTGATGTGTAAAAACACCCTAGGCCCTCAACATGACCTACCCTGTGAGCGCATCAAGGCTTGACTGCATGCTGCTCTCAGACAGTGCGATTCTTAGAAGGCTGCAGTGGGCCAATAGCAGCTCTCGCTGGAGATGCCGGCTCATCTTCTCATTACCAGAGACGCTGGGCTGAGCTAGATACTCCTGCAACAAAAGGTAATTCATTCAAATTTGGAATTATTATTAATTAATATATATATATATATATATATATATATATATATATATATATATATATATATATATATATATATATATATAAAAATATAAGAACTGATAGATTTAAAAGACATGAAATACAAAGAACACCATAGAACCATTTAAACATGTACACTTGTCAAATATAGTGTATACTAGTGCCCTTTCATGCTTACCTGTAGTGTGCGCACCACCACTGGGTACCAGTCCAGGCTGTGGCTAAGCATGCCCCTTTTCTCAGCAGCCAGGCAGTGCTTAACGGCTTCATCTAGCCGCCCATCCTGGCAGAACAGCTGCACCAGCTTCACGTTCACATGAGTGTCAGCTGGCCTCACCATCAGCTCGGCCTGGAGCAGGTCAAACAACCGGTTCCAACCCGGCTGACCCTGACGACTTAACAGACGCTCCTGCATAGAGCAATAGTTAAAGTTAAAAGATTGGCGTAAGAGGACTTCAGCAGTTAACTGATGGAGGTCTTATTGGATTAAAAGGAACCTCACCTTCAGGTTGAAGACGGCAGGGTTTCCTGGCAGCAGCTTGGCAGCTTTCTCCACCCAAAACTCTGCTCTGCTGTCACATTCCTGCTTACTGACCAGTAACTCAGCCACTTTCAGCACCAGATCCCTTTGGGCTGGGTTCATGTCCACCGATCGCTGCATACACAAACACATACCGGTACACATAAATAGGGGTACAGACAGATACACTAGACACAAACGCCTTATTTGTTGAAAGTGCAATACTCTTCCAAAAACAAAGACTAGTAGAATGGCTACTTTTGTTGCACCACAAAGAAGTCTAAGGAGGTTATTGAATATACATGATATATTGAGAGTCTAAGGCAAGAGGATTGATTACATTGTGTGGAGCAAATTTGTAATAATTGTATAATTTTGTTAACTCATCAACTGGAAACCAACTTCATTACAGTAAGCATCACTAATGATCTTTTTTTTCAAAGCATGCATACTAGTAGAAAGTCAGTCATATCATTACAACATGCAAATGCAGGTGTGGCTAGGACTCTAAAAAGGTTTCACTGCTGGTGCATTTAGGGGCATTAATGGGATTGTTTGGAAGTGGGGTTGTATGAGGTACTTATCTATAGACAGTTTATTATCTACTGTAGATGACTGTCGGCACAACCCCAGTTTGGAGAAACAGACCACAAAAAAAGAAGTGTACTGCGTATGTGGACAGGGGCCTCAACAAAATATATTTTAGGCACCTAAAAGAAAGGCTCACTTATAAAATAAGTTAATAACCGGTTTAAGTGTATGCCATATTTAGAATATGTTCACAGCTTCATCTTGCTGTCAAACATCCCTTTCCAGTGAAGTGAAACTTATGCTCTCTTCAAAGCCACCATACTTTATTCGTAACAACAGTATAGATAAGTTTCACTTTCAGTTCAGTTCTCATTTGGAAACTATAGCCTACTGATATTTCTAGAGGTGGACCTTTCTTTTAGGTGGCTACAGCATTACATTGCTTTGCTCCCTTGCTGGTACTCTTGTCTGTTTCTCCAAACACGGGATGTGCAGACAGCTGTTTACTTTAGGTAATATGTATCTGTGGATAAGTAACACACACACCCAAACTATCCCTTTAATGGGCATTTCATGCTCACTTCGATGGAACCTACTGCATCTCAAAACAAATGTGTTTGCAACTTTTACATTTTACATAATTGACACAAGACAGAAGGAAAGTGCTAGGAACATAAAAGCATACACAAATGATGTATGGTTGGACCACCAATAATCACGATTTGCACAAACACACACATTGCATCCCCATCCTGATTGGACCACTATTACATAAGATAGACAGTAAATGAGCCAGTTCACTTTAAACCTGAACGCCTCTCATTCACTCGTACAGTTTGGCTTGGGCATCTGGAGCTATTTTAGGTTCATTGTCTTGCTCAATGACATTTTTCCCACATGTGGACAAGAGGAGCCAGAATTTGAAACCCCAACGCTGCAATTAATAACATGTTCTTCCTACCTTGTAACATCCAACTGCCTTGTTGATGTCCCCCTCTCTCTCATAGAGCTGTCCAAGGAATTTGTGTGCTTTCGGATCCCTCTCCTGGACTTTGAGATACTCCGATACATGTCTAGGAAGAGCATGAAAAAGGCAAGATTACATCAATAAAATTTAAACCTCTTGAGAAGCAAATTATACATTTAGTCAACAACAGGGAAGCTTGAGTTCTTACCTTTTTGCCAGGTCATATTCCTTTGCTTCGAAGTACAATTTGGCAAATAAAAACCCTTTGACTGGCTTCTACGGAAAGAAAACAGTCAAGAGGAATATCAATGAACCAACAATGTTTTGAGTAATTGTATTCATATTTGTCTTGTTTGCTATGTTAGCTAGCATACACAAAAATATATTATTATATATGTATTGTCTTGGATACAAATGACCCCTCAGTCCTGATAATGGTAAAAAGTGAGCGTCATATCAGTCATTGTGGTTATAGGCTTATCTCCACTTATGATTTATTGCTGACTCTCCTCTTCCCCAGACTAGCTAATGTTGCTGGTTTAATATCGACATGGGTATTTTTTTCCTTCAGATGCTGTTTGCAAAGTTAATAAGCATGAACCCCAACTTTAAAATCGTATTAGGGTACACAAGACAGATTGAAGCATAACTGCGTCAGCATTTTTTATTCTGATTTTCCAATTTGATTGTGATTTACATATGGCTTTATACACTGTGGTGGTAGTATGGCATCGATAAGTCACTGGAACATTTGCATCGTGGCTATTTTTACATGAAGGACCAAATATTAAAATGTCTGTACTTCACTTTGCAATTGGTGTAGTTTTGGTGCGATTCAATGCCATGATTACAATGTCAGAGAACCTGAACTATGAGTTAAATGTCGTCATTGATATGTTCAGTAAAGTCAAGTAACTTCTGTTTACAACTAGCTAGCTAGCTAACCTAGTCGCTAACTGGCATTAGGTTAACTGAGCAACGTTACCTAACTACACGAGGGGTGGGGGTTAAGCCACGTTGTTCCAGGCGGTAACGTATTAAACTACTAACGTTACCAGCTTCACGCACAACGTAATCAAAGAAGCTGTGCGAGTGATGGCTAACTAGCCGGCGCTGCCCCATGCCGCGCGATTTGTGTCTAAATGGGAGGACCGGTCTCCGACCGTCAGTTAGCTCATGTTGCTAGCCATCAGTTAACGGTCATAGCGACCACTTAATTAGCTGATTGAACGGTATCTTAGTTAAAAGTACAACCGGGGGTTATCTTCTCCTGATTGTGTCCTTACACCGGCTGGGTAACCCACGCTGGTCTGACATGATAGCAGCGGCGTGCTAGCGTTAGCTAGCTCAACTTACCTCTTTGAGTGAAGGAGAGGAACTCTGCACTGAGGAAACGTAACGGTCAACTTCAGCTTTACTTCGCCGCATGGCTCCCCCTCCAAAACAGCTACTTCTTTAAAAAAAAAACGGTTGACTATGGTTCATAAAGTACCGGGAATTCACAAAAAATAAAGACCGACATTAATATCGGTTCCACTGTCACTCCGTAAGGCTAACTCCTCACATTGCGCAGTCTCGTTACAGCCAAACGGCAGAGGGTCACGTGGGGTAATGCGCTCGCTTGAATCAGGCTGCGTAACCAATGAAAAGCGAGTATTCGGTTTGACGCACGCTAACGCACGCTTTTGAAGAAGAGGTGGGTTGACTTAGGTGAACTGTCTCGTCTGGATACATACTCTTTGCATTATTTGTGTAAAAGGTATTATTCAAATAGTCTCAAATAGTCATTATTCAAAATTATTCTATATAACAATCCTCAAACACCAATACAATATATATTTGGCAAGAACAGATTGATATGTATTGTCAATAAAAGGAAACATTCAGTAATAATTGCAATGGTTTAAACAAAGTTATTTTATTTGACCATGCATATTGCTTTATTAGGGACAGTTGAAGTAGTATATGTATTTTACAAGTACTAAAAGTGGGTTGAGTGTCATGAAGCCATAATTACCTCTAAATCCATGTTGTATGCACTTGTAAAGTTGTCAGAGAACACCTACTCAAGATGTAATTTATCCAATCAAATATGTCATAGCTCAAGTAAGTCCAAAAATGTTACTTTCAATGGAGAACAATCAAGCCAAACCTGCTTCAACATTTAGCATAACAAATAAATCAGAGCAATGAGAAATTGTAAATAAAAAAAACATTACCACATGCACATTGGTATCATTGACACACATGTTTATTCAGATGAGCTGACAGAATTACCTTAGATATATTGAAAATAGCTTTCAATTAAAGTCTAGAACATGCACTTTGGTGTGTTTACATACAAATATCACAAGCAATGATAAAATACCATATAAGAGCAGTGTCTGTCTGTGTAGTTATCTCAGTCGCGCAGGCAGTAAGATATCAAATAAAACTATCCAGCGGACAAATTTATGTGAAGTTCAGAAGAGAGCTCTACTTCAACACGACAAATGATGTGGCACAGGCAGTGAAACAGTAAGAAAAGTCTATAAAATAGTGGAATGTGTTTTCCTATTAAACTACTATGTAAAATATAAGCATTCTATGATTAAAATACTATTAGAGTGAAACTATTCTTTCCCCATTCGCAACAGTTGGCTTTCTTTCCTATGAGGGTCTGAGCCCCGATGAAGTCGGTCCACCCCTCTAAGAGGAACACTTTCTTTGGATTACAACCAGCAGAGACACATGTTCTCCAACATACAACCCTACTACCGCATCTAGTCTCTGCACATGCCACGAGCCATATGTTGCAAGACGTGTGGCTACCAGTTGCCCTGCAATAAATCCTGTTACTGTGAAGGTTATTATGTTCGGTGTTTGTTGACAGTGTGTCAGAGGGGCTTTTTCAAATATCCAGTCACCAGCATGTATTTATTACTATAAATGAGAGTAGATAAAAGAAAAACTAAACAGTATAAACTTGGGGTTTATTTTGGCTGTTGTATTAGATTATATTTGATCCTACAAGTGAACCGAATAAACTGGTAATTCTGTGTTAATACCACTTGATATAGAGATTGTTTCACACATAAAATGCTTTGCACATTAGACAATCCAACATACTGCATTAAGGAGGATACAGCATGATGTCAAACTATAAATGCCCCCCACATTTTTTTTACTTTATAGATAACACACACACACACGCACACATACACATTTAGCAATAATATAAAAGAAAATACACATTAATAATCCATAAAATAATACATGTTAGTGGAAAACAGAAAACATGAGAGGCCCTAAATCCATATTTAATAAAACTGTATTTTGCTGAACTTTCTTTGGGTTTACTGCATTATTATACAAGAGTAACAGCAACATAACTCAAACAGAGGACACGTTGCTAGGCATCATGAGACAAGTTGGCAAGCAGATGATTATACATTTTTTTTTATCATTATCATTCTTATGTTTCTATGTTCTTTTAAGGCCCATTTTGAAATACAGGACCATCATCCTCTGTGTTTACATTTAATGCATATAAGGCAAGCATGTGAAAAACATTCAGTGCAGTATTTGACCCAAAAGGCACTGAACAGGTTAATTTCAAACCAGCTGACTGACCAACAATCTGCCTGTTGGCCAGTTTCAAGATCATGAAAAGATCCTCTGTAACTGAAGATACAAAAAGTCCCATTTTCCGCCTAAATTACCAATCTTTAACATTTAACATACCAATTATGTAAAACACACAAATGCTTTCTTTAAACGATTGTCAACTCTGGAAATGTGACTTGCATGGTCACTTGGGGATCTCATCTACTCCCTCTTTTCCTGTTTACTTCCGGGCAACAGTTTCAGACAGCTTCTTCAGCCTCTTCTTCAGCTCCAGGGGGAATTTCTCGTAGCACTTCTTACACACCGGCTTCATGTCAAACTCCACAAACTTGTTCCTGTGGGAAAGAGAGTTACAGTTTGGATGTTAGATTTCATCACTCCCAGTATCTCAATGCCAATGTATGTCTACCAGTATAAAACATGGTTTAGTAGCTTGCTGGTTTCTAGATACACTCTTGAACAGTAACCATCATGCATTTCATATCTAAACCAAAGACATGAACATACATTTAAAAAAAAAAGAGCAAAACTCTGCAGCCAAAGGTTATTATTGTGGATTGGCAGCTTTAGGTATGTATTCTTATTTTCATCACTAACTGATCAGAATCATTTTTTTGTCCTCCGTCCTTGCCTTACTTAAAAAATATGGGGCAAAACTTTCTAAATGACATTTGGTTTTGTTCTTTGTGTAGTTCCTGATAACTGGCTTTTTGTCTTTATTTTTTTTATGAGATTTATTTTCTCCAATCTTTTAGCAATTATTGACAGCAGAGAGAGAAACGGAAAATGGGAAGAGAGATGGATTGCATGTAATAAGAGTGTTACTATTTATAGGTATTGATAATAGCCGTGATATTTAAAAAAAAAAAATTGTAATAGCATACAGTACATAATACACATATGATAACATAGTATAGTAAATCCAGCGCTCCCCTTTAATTACACCAACACTGGCAAGCTCTTTAACCCCCCCAGCTGTCCTGGACGACATTTGTTCCTAAAGCAGATAATCGCTGGCAGGACCGGGGCACCTGTTAAACCCAACAACTTCCACAGCTGGGGCCAGAAAGCTGCCTGAAGTGATTATAGTGTTCCCCTTTATACCCAGACAGACCGAGGAAACAACGCATTTCCGTTCACTATGTGACTCATCGGATTTGCCCGTTTGCATCGCAGAGGTGACCAGAATACGGGCCTTAATCCTAACTAGTGCTTCTGGCCGATCCATATTCAGCCTCTGCTTATTCACCTACTAAATGTCTGCGTTCATCATTTGGCTTGACAGCCAGATGAACAAAGTACAAGTAAAAAAATGTGGCATGGAGCATTTTGGAAATATGAAACGGCAAAATAATAGAAACAGGAAGAAAGATGGAAACTGACCAAAGGAAGAACTGTTGAAGCGCAGAGAAAGGAGAAAGAGCGGATCACAGACACATGGGTATCATTAATTTCTTCTTCTTCTCTTTTGAGTCATGTTCGCGCTTGGCCAGCCGCCGTTTCATGTCGTCAGGCAGGCGTTCGTAGCAGTGCTTACATACCGGCTTCAGATCCACCTCCACAAACTTATCTCTGATGGAGCAGGCAGGAGGGAGAGATAGCGTGGGTTTGAAAGAAGGGGAAGAGAAGAGGAAGGAAGGAGAAAGACATTGAGGAGGCAAAAATAGAGGGAAGAAGAAGGATGAGAGGGTAAAAAAGAGAGGTAGGAGAAGAAGGAAGAAAGTTGGAGTGGTTAGGGGAAGGACAAGTGGAGCAAGAGAAGCACACAAGAGGACAAAGAAGAGGGAGGATGAAAAGGGAGGAGAGGTGGAGAAATAAATCCACAGAGACACAGGATTATAAGAGAAAGGTGAAGAAAAAAAAAATCAGGAATGAACAGGATTGAAAGACAGACAGTTAACAGCAGTAAATAGTCCCAGATGCAGGGCAGTGAAAGAGAAAAAGAACAAGCAAAGAGCGAGCTTGACCAATCAGGGAGCTCAACTAACACCAAATAGGTACATAATCTATTGTGGCGACAGGGCGGGGTTGTGCTCAGCTGCAGAGGGAATTGAGCGAGGGTGTGATTCAAGGGAACAGGTGCCGTGATGAGGTAATCAGCCGCAGCTGGGGGCAATTGTGTGTGTGTGTGTGTGTGTGTGTGTGTGTGTCTCCCCATTAAAAAGGAGTAGCGTCTGATAAACGGGAGGAGGGCGGTGAGTCGAGGCGACGTAGCCGAAACCCCAGACAGCTGATCAAAGACAAGCAGGCGGGCGCGCTCAGGGCCGAGGCCGAGAGCGCACACGAGTCAGCTGATCAGAGACAATGAAGCTTCTTACTAACCGCATATCCGCAGTGTGTTGCCTTTGTGCCGCCCGAAACTCACAGGGTTAACGCAGAGTCGTTACATCTATCTTAAAACGTGTGGATTGATCCCACTCCGCAGTGACATTATCACTGTTACAGCGTGTCACTGAGACTCGTGCATCACTTACTTGAGGGTGAGCTTGGTGTTGCAGGTAGAGCAGGCAAAACAGTTGACACACCAAGCCTTGTTGAGGGCAGACACCACTGACAAAGAGAAGAAAAAAAAACACTGTCACACGAGACACTGATCCAATTCACCATCAAGGTGAAAGGTGCTGTACCGAAACACTGATGTTAGCCGGGCAGCGCGATGAGTGATCGCTCCACCCATAAAACAATGAGTATTTTCCAATCAATGCAAGTTTTCTTACCATCTCCTTCAATAACACGGTTGCAGTGGTAGCAAACATCTCCAAACAGCTGAGTGTGACGAAGGAAGAGAAACAGAGAGTGAGCAACACAGTGACACAAATGCAGCACTGGAAGTCTTTATATCATGGCTCACATAACATGCACACAAACACAGGCTATATGGGCATTTTGTAGTATTGTGTGGCGGAAAAAAACATTAACACTAGGCGGTGTCGTTACATTGACTAAATGCTTTCTGATCAAGCTTAGTTCAGATTTGTTCAAAGCAATTTCTTTAGAATCTTAAGTCAAGAAAGTGGTACCAACTGTAACTAGTTCAAAGATCAGATTTGTTTTGTTCAATGATCTGCCAGTTTATGCAATTCAAAAGGGAAGATTAACTGTAAAGCTGATCAAAATGGCGCATTCATGTGCAGTATATTATGGCCTGAAAAAAATGCCTTCTCGAATTGAATTGCAAAAACATAGCTGCAACTCAAAGATTGACAGGCAAAACGTATAGCACAGCATGTTTCAACTTCTTTCGTGTGTTCAAGGTAGATATGCCCACTACGGTTGAGTGTTACCTGGTTATAGTGTGTCTCACAGTAGGCCAGGCCCTTGCGCTCGTAGTGACGGTGTCCCAGGAAGGGTTTCTCACACTTAGCACACACAAAATGCTGCAAACAAACCCAAAGCCAAGCGCACAGTGTTAGCACGGCCGTCAAAACATTATCGCATTCAGACCGCGTTACAGTCTGGTTGAGACATTGTCGGGTCAGACCACAACCAGATCAGTTCAGTCCAGATGTCCTGCAAGTGTGTCCGAGCAGAATACAGAAAGTCGAGAAGGTGGACAGAATAGTGAGATTGAGAAGGTGCTGAATGGTTGGATATGACAGAATTAAAGGGGATATTCACTATTCATGATAAGGTCCTCTCAAACAACTGAATGAGCCCTCATGTGTTCGTGTATGAGGACATCTTGGATGAGTATGGCAGAGTAGGATTACGTAGGAATATGTCGATTTTAATATACTGGAAATAAAAAACAGATTTTAACTATAATTGTATTATTCTAGTGTATGAAAAGCCTCTGACAGAGCATTAGATAACTAGTAGCCCTTAAAGCCCTAACCCTAATAACCCTAACCCCTAATCCTATTTATTGTTTGAGTTGTGTTTAGAGGTTGTACATCGGGATTATATATTATTGTAGCCCTGATTTTTATGTTTAACTTGATACCTAACATGTTTGTTTTTTTGCGAGGGAGGGATTTATACCATGATTTTTTCTTGATTTTCCTGACATAAAAGGGTCCCCCGATTGGGAGACCGTAGGGCTTAACGGGTTAAACTCTTCAGAGACCCTCATCAAGCAAATATGTCCCTGATTTATGAGTACATGACGAAACACATCATCGAACCATATACATAAAAGGTGAGATTGGAACTTATTTGAGGTAACTCGGTTGAGAATATACAAGTTGATATCAATCTGGCCTGTAGATCATGCTTTTGACCAAAGTGTTGGACAGACTATTAGTGTAATCCTTGTATGGAGGCTGGGAGATTGGAGCCATGCAGGGAAAAGTAGGACACTCTGCATCAATCAATATCAAGGCCAATACTTATTCCCCTCACCATGTCAAAGTGTCTCTCACAATAGGCTCGACCACCTCGCTCAAAAAACGGGTGGCCCTGAAATGGGCGCTCACACACAGTGCACACATGATGCTTTATGTGGAGCAGGGAAAGACAGGAAAATGAGCATAAAATGTGAAGAGACAGAAGAAAATATGAAGACAGGGGGTGGAATGACGCCAGAGAGAATATAACAAAGAGACAGGTGATGGAGGAATAACGTATAGAGCTCGGAGATGGAGCACAATGAACATAACTGTGGAGATAAAACTGGGAAAATGTCATACAATTGGCACATATTAAAGTGAACTCATTTGAACTAAATTAATAAAAAAAGAACAAGAGAGAACAGAACTTAATGAAAAAGGTACTCCCGGTTTCTCAAATATACGCAAGTAAATTGCATTTAGCAGGAAATCCATAAAATAATGATTGTAAACATTGTAAACCTCAGAGACTTCTGTTCGGTTCTGTATATATAGAAAACAGAGTAATAATCATTTCAAATAGAACATTGAAACTATATCATTTACATTTTACACAAATCTGGGACCTGGCGGACAATACCAAACAAATAAACTCATTAAAAATGTGTAAATCCAGCAAAGATACTCAAGTAGTCTCCTAAGCTTCAGGTAACCGTGGTTGTTTTAAAAAGTGCATACCTCCACATGCCACTGTTTGCCCATGGCATTAACCACGCGGCCCTCGATGGGTCTCCTACAGGCCCCGCAGATGGGGACACCCATCTTGTCATGGCAGGGCAGACAGTAGAGCTCCCCCTTCAGCTCCCTGGCATCCGCCGTCAGCTCCTTACTGCAGAGAAAAGGGTAAACAACACCACACGATCTCTGAGGGTTGCAATTATAGGTTGTAATCATAAGGCGATTAAAGACTATGTCACATATGTCATGAGGGACTTGGACTGAGTCTGATCACAGCATGGGCTTGACGCACACATATTGGATTGCAATTACATAGTTTGTCCACAAGAGAGCAGTATTTGGCCCTTCATGTTGTGGCAGATTGAATGTGCCTCATGTGTTTTAATATGTTTTTCTAGTCTGCGTAAACAATGCACCTCTGACATATTTTGTTGGATCTCTTAAGTTTGATGATCATAATATTTCATTAGCGAATTAGAATTGCAGCAAATTTGTATATCTTATCTTAATATATTTGATAAACTGGATCCTAGTATCAAAGTGTCGTTAAACCTGGCAGCATCGTAAAAAAACGATTAAACGACCTCTATCTATAAATCTGAGGCGTTTTCAGGACGACTCACAGCCTGACTTAGCTTGCATCCACCCTCTACTCTAGTCTAATGTCCTCCAACTTCATGCTCTGAATGATTTGTGAGACTGACACAGCTGGAAGAGGTTTATGTGTGCGCGTGTTTACCCGCAGTTGTTGCAGTTGAAGTGATCCGGGTGGTACGGGTCATTCTTGAACAGAAGAGGCTGCTCCTCAATAATGGCGTGGCACTTCTGACAGATGTACTTGCCGAGGCCTCGAGCTTTCTCTCTGTTGTGACATGGACGACACAGGTGCCTGATGGGAGGGAGAGGAACAGATGAGAGGAGAAATTAACAAAAAGAGACAGATGGAGTGATACTTGATAAGACACTAAACTGATCTGCTGAGATAGATTGGTAAAGTCAAGCTTCATTCACAACGTTGATGACTAAATTCTAAACATATGAAACTGATCAGCTCTTTATTTGTTTTAATTTTTCTGCTTGAACACAGTATTTCTGCACAGTTGCAGATGAAAATTAGGCCGCACTAATATCATTAGTATTATACCATTTGTAAAATAAAATTCCAGTGGTGGCTGGGTAGGATAGTTTCCGACACGTCCAAACATTTCCTACAACTCCAGAGCGTCATATTAAATTGAAAAAAAGATTGATGTGATCAAAAAACTGGGTTTGCTCTCCCGCTTATCGCTCACAAAGAGAGGCAGGCACCATAAACTACATATGCTGTATGTATATATATATATATATATATATATATATATATATATATATATATATATATATATATATATATATATATATATATATATATATATATATATATATATATATATAACTACAATAACACAAAATCTTCATGCTTTCTACTTTTTTTAGGGTGAAAATATGACGACAGACATTCAAAGCTTCATCTACAGTCTTTCACCTCAGCTAACACTTTTAAAAGAACGATTAAAACGAGGTCAACGAGGACAAGGTCCTGAGAATTCTTGACATAGCTGTAGAGAAGATAAAAAAGCATCATAGAAAACATCATCCTGCCTTGCAGTAGACATAATCTGATATGGTTAAACAATTTATCACTGGTGGAATGAGGGCAACTGGTTGTAGAGGAACTGACCTTCCAGCATTCTTAACAAATCCAACATCAGCGAGTACAGCCTGGCAGATATCACAGCAGAAACAGTCGGGATGCCAGCTGTTGTTCATTGCCTTGATCACGCGGCCAATGATGAACTCACCTTAGGGAAGGAAAGAAGATTATGGAGAACTCGTTCATGGATATTGTTCAAAGGGCATGAACTCAAAGCTGCATATCCGTATGACCCTGAACATTTAGGATGGTGTTTATTCTCTGTTACTGCAGTTCCTGTACTTACCACACTGGTGGCAGCAGGGAGCGAACAGCATCTGGAAGTCATGTTCACAGTATTTCCTGCCTTCAAACTGTGAAAAAGTTTCAAACAATTAGGACACAGTTAAATAAAGCCCACAGCTTTACATTAACACAACATAATGGCAATAATATTAACAGTATAATCCTTAAAAATATATTTCCAGACCGCCATACATACAAATCTATTCTTACTCAGTACTGCAGGCATGACGTACTTTCGTCAGCATCACCCTGGTTCACTCGACATAAAGGCAATGGGATTTTTCTATTGGATTTATGATTATTGCACAAAATAAGCTCTGCTGCAAACAAACATTTATAATTCTTGCACATTTTTTTCCAGCCAGTGGACACCACCTTTATGATTTATTGACATAATGTGCAGTTGTCAATTTTCTTCCCTTTTTTAAGAGAAGTAACAGCTTCATAATTTGCGTGGGATATTTACCGACACATTTTATGTTGTGGAACAAAACGTAAAAATTGCTAAAAATTGTGTTTCCCACAGAGCATATTTCAGGCATCCAACCCACAACCCATTTAAAAAATACATATTCACATGGAGACAAGAGAGCCAGGAGTGCAAACATGCTAACTCAAACCGGGGTTTTAGGACTAATTTCTGCAGCTCAAAAAAACAACAATATGTATTTGTTATCTATCAAAAGAGTCAAACTTGACGATGAAGATGGATGACACGCGTGTGGCATTACTGTTCTTTATTCCATCTGTCGGTCTTTGTGAATGTGCAGCACGAAATGCAGATGTGGGCTTGAATATCTAAATCACATGGCCCAAGTCACAAGTTTGCACGTGATAATACTCAAGCATGGCTATGTACTGTACTGGATAAACACTAGTATTCCAAACAGCTGTCGGTACCACACTATAGCACATTAGCTGTACCAAAGCATTACTTCATAAAATCCATGCAGAGGAAACCAAAAACAAAATTTTCAGAATTTCTAAATAGTTAAAATGTATATAAATACTTCTTTGTATGGCTTTTATGTTCTTTCCACTTTAAATATACAAAGCCATAATCAGTATGGTCCTACTTTAAAGCTTTCCTCATACATTGGCACTGTTCATTACAGAGAATGTGGCAAAACGTATACCAGCGGGTTCAGTTATTCACAGGGACCCAGAGGTTAATGTGAATGCTTTAGCTTTGATGCTCGTATTGATCGGTGCATTAGTGACATACAATCACTGAACAGAGAAGCATCAGGTTCTCTGGGGCCCGCCGGAGAATCATCAGGCCTTGTGTCAAGGCTGGTAAACAAACAACTTACCTGAATGGGCTTTAAATAATTCAATGCCACATTTGGGTTGCGCTCACCCATCTTTATTTACCTCAACAGGGCCGTGTGTTTAAATTCTTTGTCTAAGGAATGTGCACCAACATCAGCCGTGCAATAAACAGTGATCTAGCTGTCTGGAAAAGAGAAAGCCAGTTCGTTGACTCATCAAGGCCACTGAGTGGAACCATGATAACATGTATATATAATATAACTTTTCATGGCAATGTCTGTGTACAGCAGTGGTTCTCAAACTGTGGGGAGGTATTTGTTTTAATCCTTTATTAATCCCACAGTGGGGAAATTATTCTCTGCATTTTACTCATCCTTAGTAATAAAGTAGCAGTGGGCTGCTGTGAAGCACCCGAGGAGCAATTTGGGGCTCAAAAATCTTGCAAAAAATTTCAGCATGGACCATTTTGTTACAATTTTGTTGGGACATGAACATTTTTCGTCCTCCAAAGTGGGGCGTGACAAAAGAGGTTTGAGCACCACTGGTGTACAGGCAAAACATCCAAACATCTCCCTAACCTATTGATCTGTCTACACATGCTTTAATGTTAATTGTTAATATTTAGGCATGTCTAGACCAATCTGAATCGTTTTAGCATTGATTCAGAATGGCTCAAAAGAGTCCAATCCATTGCCCTCAAGGTGTAATTAAAGCGGTTAAAGCATTCTGCATCTTTTTGTCAGGACAAAGCGTTACCTCATAGAAGAGTCCCTCTGGGAACTGTTGGAAACACTGGGCGCACACAAAGCACTGCTCGTGGTAAAGCTCCCCGTTGCTGTTCACGATCTTCTCAGCCGGGGCGAAGCCGCTCTTGCAGCGCTCACACATGGCATTGGCCAGAGCATTGGCCATGTTGCTGAGGAGAACAACAAAAACATAATCCGGATCAGAATACACTTACATAGTCAAAACACTCATCAGCGTTACAAATAGCACATATAATAATTAGGAGCAGGGAATGCAATATCTAGGCTCTAGAAATAAATTAATCACACTGCAACAAATACAATCGAGCATTAAAATACAGTTACTGGACGCAGGTTTGAAAGAATAATTATATATGACTGCTGATATATCATAACAAAGGCTATATTCACAGTTTATTATATACCTTATATTCAACACTAATTATATTTTATGTTAGTTTGGTTGACGTTACTGGTATGCTTTTTTTAGTTGCTACATTTCTTCAGCAACTTGGGAACCTTCAGTTCAACCTTAAAAGTCTTAAACAAAGAAACTTAAAACAGTTGTTTGTTAATAAGATGGTATTCTGTTATAGTTCTGTAATATACTATGTTTTGACATATGTCTGACATATATGACAGTATATGTTTGAAAATGTCGAACCTAGTGTATCTATATTTAATTAAATTAATATAATTCTAAAGCATAGGCCAGGGTCATGCCAGGACTCATCAAATACCAATAATTGAACATCTATCAAAGTTTCTTCTGGCATGAACAGCTGGACGATGTACTTAACACAAGGAGAAAGGAGAAGAGAGAAGGGAAAATGTGATGCAAGATGTTATCAGCCCGTGCAAATTCTTGGTTCGAGGTTTATTTTGGCTCCGCATATCAGGGTGTGGGGATCATTGAGGTGGGAAACCTACATGTTGTCTTTTGAGAGTCAAGCTGAAGTTACAGTTTATACAACTGCAATTTGATATCTTGTTTTCAACCTGTTACGTTCCATAAAATTAAAAAAAGCAATTCATAGTAGCTATTTAACTACATAACTATGTCAAAGAGCACTTGAGCAACATTTCAACGGAGAGTCAATGCAACAATGTTGCTGGCCACCCTTGGCCCTTTTTTTGCTTTTGTCTCTCATAGTTGAATACAGCAATATAGTGTGTGCATGCATCGATATGGGTCAATATCATGTCACAAACTGCCAAGAACCAAGACAGACATAGTCCAATAACTGTCGTAAGAACAAACCTGGTGTGACAAATGAAGCCAATTCTGCCGTTCATTAAACAAAAATAATTGCTTTACTGCTTCTCTGCAAAACACGACAGCAATATATCAGCGGGGTGTGTGCCGGGGCCCAGGCTCAGAATCTTTTCCAATGGAGGCACTGGTGCCAGAACCTGACACAAATGTGGTCACACCCCAAAACCTGCTACATGGCTTCATAAAACATCTTTTAGTCATGGCTGTTTGGTCCAGTATCTGAATGACCTGACCTTGTAAATAATCTTACAATTGGATAATCATCTATAATCTAATGAATATTGTCACATCGCCCAACCCATCATCTATTACGTAAATATGCTCAGGCTGAACCGTGCACTGAATCCATGATGATCCTATTGAAAGTAGAAAACAATGTGATCAAACTCATAGGCAGCAAAATTTGCAAAAACATACTAATTAATTAACAGCAAAAGTACACAATGACAACACTGATTTATACCTGAAGTAAACTAGAAGTATATGTGGCAGAAAGAGGTGCTAAACGAGGAAAAGAAAAAAGAAGAGAGAATGGTGGGTTCATCTTGGTGTCTGCTTTGTTTAAAAGGTCAGAATACCAAAGTGCATCCAGGCAACACGCACGCACACACACGCACACACACGCGCACACACACACACACACACACACACACACACACACACACACACACACACACACACACACACACGCACGCACGCACGCACGCACGTACGTGTACACGCACACGTACGCACACAAAAGACCGAGTCAAATTTTTATGGAGTAAGGCCATTTGTTCATATTAACTTAGTTAGATCCATTTGGGAATTAACAAAATTCCCCAAACTCCCAGACACACTCCTCATCACTCTTTATGTTTTGAGCTTCACTTTAAACTGCTGCAAGTCAGATGGAGGAATACGCACAGCTTCCATCTGGGTCTACACCTTAAACTTATCAAATACATGTTGTTCTATAAACCTTGGCTGGTCCGATATCACCCATGCAGACAGCTCTCCCCTATCCAAAGGATTTTTGGAAGGAAGTGACACATCTCTTTGGCATTTCCCACTCTCCTATCTGCTTCTAGCACCCTGCAGGAGTGAGAAACAAGCCAGTTGTAGGACTGAAATAAAACATTTTTTTCTTCATTTAAACTCAGTGCAATTGCCAATTATCAGGGTTAATGATGTACCTTGAGGGTGTTATTAGTGTTGCAAGACAGACATGATCCCTCTAAAGCTTTCTACCAACTGCCAATAGTGTAATGTGGTCAAGCCAAAATACTGCGAAGCACTGACAGACAGACACAAGTAGGTTGGGAGCAGTTGTCTTCAAAAACTCTTCTTCCACCTTGTAAACCCCGCCATGCTGACCTGTGAGTATAAACGGAGGCTGGTTGTCAGGATGCAGACTATCTCTCCTGTTATGAATACCTTCTGTCCCTTTCTCCCTCCTCTGGTCTCCATGTGTCTTCAGTTTCCTGTCTTTTGCATCTCCTCTGTTCCCAGCGCTCTGTAAACATCTGCGAACACTATAGGACTATATAGGCAGCAAGATGATCCATCATTATTTTCATCTCTTCTGACAATATTATGGAACACTGAAACCCAGATATTGCTCACAGGTGTCTGAATATTCAAAGCTCAGTCGATGCCTTTCCCGTTGAAGGTTCTTACTGTGTACTATTTTTATTGCATATTTACATTTCTTACACATTTTGTTTAAACACTGTCTGTGGTCAACAGGCTATAAAAAAAGCTGTTGATTTAATACCACTTGGAAGCAAGATTTTGTATTTAAATACCCACGTAAAGGACTTTAATGTCTCCACGACTAACAAGACTCTCAGTTCATCATCTCATCAGATGACTGCGTGTCCCACCTGAGCTCAAACACCTTTAGCCCAAATTTGATTTTTACCTTCTCCACCAGGAAGATAGAAAACTTCAAAATGTCTTTTCACAAACCTGTGGGTGACCCCACGTCCACGTTTTCCTACAGCCTACAAAGAGGCCAGATCAGTCAGAAATATGCGACGTATATTTAGCCTTCCTGCTCCTCATGAACACATACTTGCAATGCCAGTTTTGCAAATTCTACTTTGCATAACAACCTGGCACAAAAATAGCCCTTCCTGTGTGCTCACTCCTGTTGCGCTCAGAGCTATTCCTGCACAAACATGGCACCCATATTAACTAAATAAAACTGGCTGGTACGCCCGGCTACTAGAATATCAGAATTCTCCACATTCTATAACACCACAGTAAGCTCAGTGCACACACAGTAACACCATGTCAGCGTACGAGCAGACCGAAATACTTGCGCCACACCACACACACACACACACACACACACACACACACACACACACACACACACACACACACACACACACACACACACACTCTCTTAAATTAACTGGCATGTCAGTTACCAAAATGTATAATTCTTAATCCGTGACATCATCCCCCAATAGCTAGCCAGGGAATCAAGCAAGAACTCCTGTTCTGATACGACAGTTACTACATTTAATAATGACGTTTGACGAAATGTGTCCCTGAGAAGGAAAAAGCCTGACCACTATTATGTAAACCCCATTTCTAACTCCGTTTCTGCTGAAACACATCATACTGTACATAAAAGTAATTAATGTATTGTAATTTGGGGAAACTACAGTAGTATTCTTGTTGACAACTAACTACAGCTCTTTAACCCCTGTCTTCTAAACTGTGCACTTACAAGCGAGCATAAAAATCACAAAACTCCTTATAGACTTTGACATCACTCTTTCGTCGCTGGGACTTAGAGACCGGGACCTCAGCCTCTCCCCCGTCACCGCCCTGAAACCTCTGGTGGAAACCGTTCCTCTCCCCTTGACGAACAGGATCCGGGGCTTCTCCATCTTCAGGTATTGATGGCGGCAGGACGCGACCGTTCATCTCCATCAGTCCAAAATTAAGATGAAGTCCCCCTCACACCTGTATTGTATATGTCACTGCTGTCAAAAAAAACAAAATACTCCAATAGGAATCCTCTGTGCTTTGTTCAATGTAAGTTTCCACTTCCAGTAATGGGAAACGTTATCGAGTAAGCAGTGGGAGCTGTAATCCACATTGCAAGAAGGACAACGAAACACTGATCAGACTGCGCTGGGCTCTCTCTCTCTCTCTCTCTCTCTCTCTCTCTCTCTCTCTCTCTCTCTCTCTCTCTCTCTCTCTCTCTCTCTCTCTCTCTCTCTCTCTCTCTCTCTCTCTCTCTCTCTCTCTCTCTCTCTCTCTCTCTCTCTCTCTCTCTCTCTCTCTCTCTCTCTCTCTCTCTCTCTCTCTCTCTCTCTCTCTCTCTCTCTCCAGTCACCCCTCCTGTCCCACTCGCTGTCTATTCTTGGGCAGGTTACTAAAACTGAAGAGCCCACCCTGACGCTGTCACTGTGCCATCTCTCACTCACACTCACACACACACACTCTGTTGATATGACATCAATCTGTGAGAGTTTGTGTAACAGCTGGAACTCTCAGCTTTTTGGGAGATATAACAACGTGGCTCCAACTCCAAGTATTGCGCAAAGTAGGAATGCTGCACAAGAAAGCTGAGCTGATATCTAAGTAGTTTGATATCAATACGACAGGAACAGAACAGATTAGTGTTTGTTTAAGTCATTGTGTAAACACACTAAAGCTAGAAATGAAGCGGCAGCACACAACATACAGGGGCTAAAAGTGGAGCCAGATGTCGATAAATCAGTGTCACCATCCTGATACGATGCAATGCAGTTTGTTGAATTAAATATTTATAGTGTAACAGATCAATGCTAGACTATTTTGGGCCGGAATCTGAAGTGATTGAATGCAGAAGTCTTACACTACGGATTTCAATTGCATTTGCAATCTGCATAGCCCCCCTCGCACTGGTTAGCCATGTGATTATTTATGGACTACTTATTTTCCTTAACAGGATAAAAACTATGGAAACAAGGTCTGTGTCTTTTCCAAGTGAGTCAACAAAAATGTTTGAAACAACTATCTGAAGCTATCTAAAGCTACAATTATAAATTATGTTAATCATCCTCAGAAAGCCCACATTGGTCTATTGGCATTCCTTTAAAGTTTAAAGGAATAAACACCGATTAGTCGGTTTAAAGTTTAAACCGACTAATCGGTGTCTCCTCTGGGTAAAGGGGAGCTCTTTATGTGGTTAAACTCAACTGGCATCTCAAATGAATGACCACTTCCCAAACCATCAAAACAACATTGTGCCAGATCCGGATATCAATTCAGTGAGACAAACATGTTTGAGGCTCCACTGGAGAGTTGCTGCTGTGTTAATCCTGCAAAAAACTAAGGGACGAAAAATAAATATATAAGTCTATAAAAAGTCCAAAACACAATTTTCTAGACCTGTGTGTGTGTGTGTGTGTGTGTGACTATCTGAAACGTGCCTCTGAGTCCGTCAGTATAACTCTCTTCTGCATGACTCCATAATTCTACAAATAGACACCTAGTAGAGCCTCAACTCCAAACTAGGTGCTGGCAGCTGCGGTTTGTGTTTGTGTTTGCAAGAGAGTGTTTTATACCTCGTAGGGGCCAGCTATACCTTCTCTGAAAGGGGCTGCCAAACTGCATCAATCTAAAGTCATACATTCTCTTAATTAATTTAATTAAAATGCAGTTGGGGGTGATTTAATTTGTGTCGTCAATGCATCATCTTTACTAAATGCATCATATTAGCATGTTTTGTATTATTTTCAACTTAAACACAAGTAGTAGTTGTGTCGCATATTAAAAGTATTGCTTAACACTGTAAATGGCTCCTAAAAACTAACTTTTTATACTCTACTATTCAGCCTCTATCAAAGGATTGTCTAGGTTCTTAAAAGTATTAATTAATTATTGACATAATGAGCCAAATAGTTCACCGGGCACCATGAAGCATTAAGAGCCTTTCTAGAGCAGAACAATGACTGCAGAAATGTCTCCCGTTGTTAGTTTGGGTTCTATTGGGAATTTCATCCACTGGGAACCAGTGTTGAGTGACTGGGGTACAATGGACAGACGGTGGAGGCTTAACTGGAAACACACGTCAGCTTTCCTCTAGATTACAGTCGTTGCCATGTTGCAAGGTGATCCACCCTAAAATAAGAGCTTGAGAATGATTCAGTTTTCTGGTGTCCAGAGAAACATAGAATTCTTCTCATTTAAATTTGGCCGAAATTAAACTTTAGCATTGAACATAATTTATATATTAAAATATACATTATAGAACAACACATTGAAAGTCAAAATCATCAGATTGAAGGTAAAAATGGCTTTATAACCAACTTCCAACTACCATGACTGACAAGTGATGAGACATCAATTTTCCACTTACTAATACACACATTTAAATAAAGAGCAGAGACACAGTAATAAATTAAAGTTGCCACAATAGCCAAGAAAACAAAACATGCCGTTGCATCTGCAGTAAAATCAGTGAATGCCACTGTGACAGTGAACAGTTTACAGTAATGTTATGACACGGATTCTCAGAGGCCTCACATGGAATTGTTCAGACCACAGTGCCAACTACCAACCATGGTCAAATAAAGGAGTGGAATATTGCTTTAAGAATACAACATATATGAAATAAGAATATCACAACATATATATATATATATATATATATACACACACACACATATATATACACACATACATACATACACACACACACACACACACACACACACATATATATATATATATATATATATATATATATATATATATATATATATATATATATATATACATATACACATATATATATATACATACATACATACATACATACATACATATATATATGTGGTCTGAACAATTCCATGTGAGGCCTCTGAGAATCCGTGTCATAACATTACTGTAAACTGTTCACTATACACACACACATACACATACACATATATATATATATATATATATATATATATATATATATATATATATATATATATATATATATATATATATATATATATATATATATATATATATATTGGCTAAGGAAGCGTGAGGATAAAGATATCAACTCAAATGAAAAAGAGACCGGAAAGGAGAAAGCGAAAGGGTAATGGAGTGGTAAAGGTGGTAGAACAACGACACAAAAATAAAGAGGATACAAAGAAAAAAAATGATTTCTGACAATTGATTCTTCAGCATGCTTTGATCCTTGTCTCTGCTTCCCGTTAACGTTACTTTTTCTTTCTGCCATCACTCTTTCGGCCCAGCAGCATTTTGACGCTGCCCTTCATAAGCCACATAAAAACAACATGGCGAGCATTTAGACGAGCCCACGTATACGGCACGGGGAAGAGAGCGAGGTCGCTGTAAATTATCGATGCAATGCTCACGTTTTTTTTTTTGGAACTGATATTTATACGTTTTGATTTTTTTTTTTTTACGTTTTCTAAATCGTCTCTTTTGATCTACAGAATATGTTTTTACAGGGCAAACATTTCCAGAAGAATCAAATGTTCAGATGAAGGTTGTAATATTTTGTCCTAAGCTTCTCGGGCTCTATCTACAGTTATTAATGGTCCAAAATTTAAGCTGAAACATTGAAATTGTCCCCCAACCTCAATATATTTGAGTCGCTCTAGAAATTCAGAATGTGTCTTTTTATCCTGCTGCATAGTATGTCCACACATCCTGACTAGGACACTGCTCCTAAAACCTGAATGAATATCTCACACACCTTATTTATTTCTTTGTTTATTTAAAGTTTGTTGATATTGAACGTGCCTTGTATGAAAGGTAGATCGGATCACCTGTCGAGAGAGAGAGAGAGAGAGAGAGAAAGAGAGAGAGAGAGAGAGAGAGATAGATACTTTATTAAGTAGATCGTAGTTTTCTGTTTAACTTGAACAAAACTGCTACTTCAGGTTTTCTAAGGTCTTTTTCAATGGAAACAGAACTCTCTTTGAACTCGAGCCATTACACTGAAAAAGATAAAGCCCAGTTAGGGAAGCATCCTTGCTTTCTCTCACAAAACCAATAACATGTCTTTGTCCATTTTTACTTTCGCCCTGTAACTTGAGGAGGTGTTGATTAATTTGACACACAATTCATTTAAACTTGGCATAACTGTACATAGTTATTACTGTCTTGCACTTTAACCAGGAGGGCTGTTTGTGTTGATCTCTCTTCAGTGTAAATGTTTCAATATAATACTCTTATTACCACCACAGGGTGAATGTGCCGTGCCGGTGGAACTGAATAGCATAGATGGAAGGTCAGCTGCTGTTTCACAACCTCAGTCGACAGTAGATTGACAAATAGGGAACCACAGACCCTGGGCTACCTTCCGGTCCACTGCCCTTTACAAACTTCATGGAAAAACAAAGAGAACATGCAAACTGCAGCAGGAAGAGTGTAGGGTTTGCAACATAGACACTTGTGTCAGCCCCGTAAACAATTTTTAAATTATGTATTCATAAAGCTTTTTGTCATGCACACATTTTGGTAAATAATATAAAAAAATAGCTGCATACCATTAATCTGCCACGTTCAATGATGAAATACTCTCCAGTTCTGATTTAATTGATGCCATTTTAGCATCTACGGTAAATCTTTAGGAGATGTCATGTTTTTTTTAAGGAATAGTCGCCGCTCTGTGTCGTCATACAAACCTCAACCGTGTTCGTACCTGCCAGTAGCTCCTCACATGACACTACGGACACAAACGCATTACTTTAAGCTTTGGATTTCCGTGGGATTGTGACCTAGTGATATCCCCAGAAAACAGCTGTCCAGCAAGGTAAGGTCTCTTTCTTTTGTGTGCTAAATATACCAAACTTTGTCACACCCGATTAGAAAAGGGCGAAAAATAAATATGTCAATACAAACAATGTATTGTGACACTATTAAGTCTAGTATTAGAATTCGAGAGAGAAGGGGAGAGAGAGAGAGAGAGAGATAGGGATAACGAGAAATAGAGAGAGGGATAACAAGAAAGAGAGGGAGAGAGAGAAAGAGAGAGAGGGATAACGAGAAAGAGAGAGAGAAAGAGTAAGAGAATGCAAGTGTTGAATATCAACCTGAACTTAAAAATGGCTACAGCAAATGGCAGGAATTGACGAAGTGTCTCAAGTGTGTTCCCCCTGCAGGCTAGGATTCTGAGACTTCCTAATAGGGTCATTAGAGGTCACTGGTCAGGTCACGTGGAAGATATAGTGTTCGAATGAACTGACCTCTGTAGCTATTATATTATGGAGGTAAAGCCTTTAACAGAGAGGGATTTCGGATCTAATGCAGTGATTCTCAACAGCCTATATTTAAGCCAACAACACCATGTCAAGCATTTGTCCATCACATTCGCCATTTGAAAAACCTCCCCTGACCATGTGAAGCACAATCCAAAACCACTAACTTCAGAACACCCAATGCACGCCTTGTAGACTACATCACCGCTTGATCCGCTTGATCCTGGAAGTATTTGTTTTTTCAGTTGGTGTGCCGTTTGTTTGGTTAGCTTGTCATTGCATTCTTGTTGCTTCCCATTTAAACCTCAACTCATAATATATTTTCCTTGTATTGATTTTGACTGTTTATCTAGTAAGGTCAGCCAATAAATATATACATATAGATTTACTGAAGTGGAATTAATTTAAATAATAGTACTGTATATTATACCAGATCGGCCTATTGTCACAGATACCCGATACAGTGATTTAAATCAGTATCAAGTCAATATGTAATATAAGTGTATATATTACAGAATATTTCTGTCTTCCGGGTGGCTGAATGGATCTGTGTGTCTTCATGTGAAAGATTCCATACCAAAGCGACAACCTTGACTCTCAGCAGGTGTAAGATGAGCAGATGTAGATTCAGGCCAAAGAAACAAATCAAATACACCCTACCCTACTCACACACACCCACAACCACCCCCTGACACACAGTGTCAACAGCAACCATGGAAACACAGATGAGGGCCGCTTGGCAAAACCATTTTTCCTTTGGCACGGCATAGAGAGTTTACACACTAACAAATGCGTACACACACACACACACACACACACACACACACACACACACACACACACACACACACACACACACACACACACACACACACACACACACACCACTGATTTTGTGACTGTGCAAACATGATTCAGGGCTACCATTTCCTTTGTTTTGTACTTCTTGTTCCTGACGCCCAACCTGACCTACACTTTCAAGGTTCATTTCCACTTAAATCTACAACACAGCCTGCAACAAATCCAGCCTGGAGATTAACATAACACGTACTTTCTCAATAATGCAAAGCACAGAACAATTTGTTTTTCAGTACTTCTATTTTACAAAAGTGGCCCCTTTACTGCTTTGACCCCATTTTACCATTTTACTGGCTCATTTAAAACCCCTAAAGTAACGCTTCAATGTTGCTGATTAAATAATGCTTTCACATTCATTAAAACGTGCTTAACACCATGGGTGATGCAGTGGTTTAGATGGCAACATTTTTTTGTGCAAAAAATACATATTTAGGACTGTCATCATGTTTAAATCTGTTAAAAGTTCCACATAACAGAATGGGGTTATTGTTTTGCTACAAGCACATTTTGGTCAAAACTAATAAGTATCTACAAGACGAATCGGTACTATGTACCTATATCACCACTGACAGGGTTCCCTTTGTCTGACTCTCTTACTCTCTTTTTACTGTTCCGTGCCTCTCTCGCATGCTTAGTATCGGCTCGAACTCATTCAATGATGCAACTTACTGAAAAAAGTTTGAAATGCTGGGTTGGATACATAAAAGCTTCTCAAATAATACCTTTCTGACGATACATTTCACAAACTTGCTTTGCTTGCTTAACACAGTGACCCAGGAATGTAATTCCTCTCCAAAGTTTTACTTTCATTAAATGATACATAGTGCAAATATTTTTGCCTGGGATATACTTTGCACTGTGAAAATAATATAAAAGAACCGATCCGGCACCAACTTAGATTTGCGTTGCATGAGAAGGAGGGAGGCTTCAGGGCAAGAAATGAAGTGTTTGTGGTTTGACTGGGGGGACACTTCTGAAGAGAGAGCTCCCTCTTTCTCCACATTCCTCACATTACTACATTCCTCTAATCACTTCAGGATCTCACACAGACACACAGACACAGACACACACACACACACACACACACACACACACACACACACACACACAAATAAAGTGACGAGAGACGATGAGAGAGACAGAGAGGTGGTTGTGAAAGACATACAAAAAGATCATCCAAAATGGTTTCTATTGTATTGTGAAATCAATATTGCAAAAGACTGCACATGTTGTACTTGGTCTATCGCTGATGGTCACACAACTCGGAGGAATTCAGCCATCAGCTGCAGTATTTGCTGATCAAATACTCAACCTCACTTCCCTTATCCTTCCTTGTCAATACCCGACACACAGAATAGGAGTTTTCTTCTAAGATTCTTTGGTAACGATACTGTTTCTCTCGCAACACAAACAAACCCTCTCTGATTCATTACACAATGCAAGACAGTATCGATCAACGCCGGCTAATGATAACACAACCAACCTAAAAGACCACGGGACACACATACCATGTTAAAAAGGTCAGCATTTATTGAACAAGACTAAGCCCACTTCAGATAGTTCACCAAAAACTTGAATAGAAAAACCTATTACGATAAAACAAATTACTTATCCATAAAAAGAAGGACCTTAGAAATGGAGAATGATTCTAAATATTAGCTACAAACAAAATCCAATGCGGTCGGTGGACATTCTAAGTTGTACAAGCCTGGTATGGTTATTGTTCATTTCATCATTCTTAAGTAGGTCCTTATTGCACCATATCATTTTTACATGGACCCATTACCACTATTTATATGTGCTGATTTTGTGCAACACTTTTAGCTCAAAAGTGTAGACTGCTGGTACAAATAGAGAAGGACTCACAACCCAGAAGTGTGCAGAATATCAGTGAATCAACACAAAATGTTATGCGAGTAAGACATCAGCACAAATAGCTGTCATCACAGAGTTGAATCAACATGGCTTAAATACAGTCTAATCAATAGTTTGACTTCAGAGCGGTAGACTCACCTGAGGCTGTCCCCGGCCAGACTTCCATAGCTGTCTGGTCTTTCCTGTCTTCGCCTGTACAAGTCTGAGTTTGACAACTCTTTGAGCCTTAAAGAGTTCATCTCCCCTTCGCCTCTCTCCCACACTTCCTTCCTTCCTTCCTACCACTCGTCTGCTAACAGACACTCGGCCACGGTAAGACTCTGCAGAGAGTATGTGATCCAAACAAAAAGATGAAGGCTTGTTCTGTCTCTCTAAAACACACCTCTGGGGCTCACACCCTTGAGGAAGGACATGTATGCAGGGGTGTGGTTTTACAGCCTGCACACCTATCAAATCTGGCTGGCTCCTCCTCCTCCCCTTCCAGCAGCAGGTAGAGAGAAAAGGAGGAAGAGTGGCAGAAGAGAGACGCATTGCCCTCGCTGGCCTTTACCCTCTCTGTCCATGTTTGTCTCCCTGGCCCAGAGATTGACAAGAGAGAACAAACAACGGAAGAGAAAAAAAAAGGCTATTTCCCACACAACGTATAATGAAGCAGCAAGCAGCGCTAATTCTGCGGAATAGAGACTAATTATCACTAATCATCTTGACAATGCCATTTGAGGTCAGCATCAGTGTCTGACTCATATTGGATGTTTGAAGATGAAAACAAATATCTACACTTTAGAGATGAACAAATTAAATCAGCCACTACTTGTGGCTTATATTTATACACAACAATTTTTGTAAAGGATCCCTCATGTTTGGTCAATAAACAGCAATGTCAAAGACACACTAAGGCAGGACATTTTAAATTACTTTATGATCAACAATTACAAAAACAGTAGGTATTTACAAGATCATCATGAATAATGATTCAAATTCACTGAAAATGTAATTAACATGAAAAAACAAAGACACATTTCTAATTCTGATTTCATCCATAAAACTATGTGCTGCAGTCTCCTTTTTACAAATGTATCAACACATACATTAACATGATATCATTAGATATGTGTGACAGGCCCATATTGGTAGATCATTTCAGTTCATGAAATGGGTATAAGAAAAACATTATTAACATTAATTTAATAATGTTTGGATAAAAACTATGATCAGCCAGCAAACAGTCTCGTCCAGGCCAGGCGTGTTTTGAACACAGTAAGGAAATTAAAAAAGAAATTAAAAAACCCTGCAGTCAGCATTTCAATCTAAACAGCAGCTTGTTGAGAAGAGTGGGAAGCCGACATAATGAACAATAACACCTACAATGGAGTAATATTTTCAAGTTTCAAGCACACACTGCTCTTCATTTGACTTGAGCTCCTCTGTTATAAACTGTGAGATTACGTCCCACCAGAAGCAACAAACTATTGTAAATGTGTAAAATGTCAATCGATGAATAATTCATCACAATGTCATGTGGGAACAAGAGATCCTCCCAAACAGACACAAAACACAGCAGACGCATTTTTTCAGACGGAGCTGAAGACGTATTGAATGTTTGTTGTTTACGAACAAGAAGCAGGGACAGGATTGATCAGAGGGCGTAGAAGCAACGTCAACCAGCAACTAAAGAAGAAAAGCAGATGTAGAGTACTGACTGCAGATCTGTAAAAAAACAAAACATGCTATCTTATTAGCAATGACATTCTGAAAAAGCTTATTGAGGTTAACTGTGTTTAATCTGTGTAGCGCATTCAGTCTCCTATGGTTTTAAATGGCTGACAGAAACCACATGTCTCCTTACTATGTACAGCCCTATGAACAGTTCACACTATGCAGATTCACCTTCAGCAGCTTGCCTTGACCTGTTCAGCATTCCACATGGGTTTGACGAACACAGCGAGTCGAAGCGCAGAATGTGAACGTGTGAACTTGAGTTCAAAATCAGCCTTTCATCCTGGAGCTGCAGCTACAGGGTCACAGTCACACCGGCTGACACACCTGAGTATTCAGGCTTTATATCTGTGATCAATTCACTCTTCATTCAGTGCATGTGGGATGGGCATTCCCCTAAAAATAAATTAAAACTGTCAACTGTCTAACAATTTAAATCTGGATTGGAAAGTCTAGCAAAAGCGACAACACATTGATTACACTATCTGCTCTCATATACACAGTGTGAGTGTAATGTGTAAGTAATTACACGATGACCACTGCTGGATTTTTAAAGCTTGAACTGTGTTTTGGGTGGACATTTTGTGCTGGTATAAATGTGATGAGATAGCTGCTTTGTTTTACGAGCCCTCACGCTGACTCATCACACGCATCACAGTTACAGTACAAGCGAGGATAGCTTTCATTTTGAGCCAGAGACGCTCCAGAACCACCCTCTTTGCAACAGCAGGGCACTGCCACCATGTGGACAACTGTAGCACAACAGCTGTTCTATCTACTTTTAAACCTCATCACTGGAAAGCCTAAGACACTGTACTGATTACAACTGTATTCCATACACAAATAACTGTGGGATTACAATTTGCTGTGCTCCTGAAATCGGCAATGTAACTCAGCATTTTGAAAACAGACATGACAAACTGAAAAATATTTCAAGCGTATTGCCTTGTTTCCATAGGACCTCGTTCTCATCAACTTAAACAGTTATAGTTTAAAAATAAATAAAACACAACACACAGGAAATACAGTCGTCAAACACACAAGGAAGAGATTCAGTACAATATGCAGAGGTGCTAGCACATGCACACAGCTCTATTATAAACAATGCAATATCAACACATGAAGCAAGTAATGGAACCCAACCGATGATTGGACAATTCCAGTTAGTTCTAACTGTAACATTCATTTATCTTACCAATGTTTCGTCTCAAAATGCAGTGAAATATTTTCGTTGTTGCTAAAGTCCCTCTGCTGTCACTGCAAACACTCCTACTACCGTTATCTGAGTCTGCATGGCCACATCACTTCCTGTTTGCTGTGGTGTGCATGTGCGTGTGTGTGTTTGTGGGAGGGTGTGAATGTTAGTATCCACTTGGGCTTATGTGCCAGTATATGTGTTTGTGGGAGATGTGTGGATGTAAAGCCGGCACACACACACTTCTAGCCCTGTGTGTGGTTTAGGCCTCCCAGACTGCCGACAGGGTGGAGGTGGGGTGTGAGGAGGAGGAGGGAGATACAGATGGTGTGGAGACGAGGAGGAACAACTAGGGGGGTGACAGGAGGTGAAGAGGCCTTCAATGACCAGACTGACTGTGTGATCAAGTTGTTCTCGCCATGTTATGTGTATCTCTCCAGCCTCCATAGAGGAGCTGAAAGGCCAAACCCAGCGACTGGCACTTTATACTGGCTGGAGGATCCATTATAATCTTGGGTGTGCCTTCAATGTGTAACACAACTCTGTCTTTCACAACTGTTTGGTTTGTTAACTTGACAACACAATAATATAAATAATGTGAGAGAAACTTAACAGGAGTTGGCTGAAAACTATGTAAATAGGAATAAAGCAAACCTGAAAATACCCCAAACTCAATGGCACACTTAAACATTAAATTACCGAATGTATTGGTCGGAAAGAATTAGAATTGTTTGCAAAAGAGTGCAAAATATCTGCAGAATAAAAATAATCATGTGCATATTTGATATAATCAAACAGACATGATAGTTTAAAGTTGATGGTAGTGAGTACTTCTTGAAAGGAGTATATTTCCTGTGTTTTTCACAAATGCCACAACGCAATGAGAAATAGCGTAACATAACACTTTCATGGTCTCTTTACACACACACACAGCATATGAATGAATGAATATGAATGAATGAATATATACTTTATTAATCCCCAAGGGGAAATTTGGTGTTGAGTAGCAGCAATGACATCAGTGATAACATCATTCATCACAAAGGCCGCCCTTTAGAAACTAGTCTAGTTTTAATAAAATCTGCCATTCTATCACTCAAAAAGCTTTGTCACAGCTGAAGCCTCGTGGTTTTCTGTTCTGTTCTGTGAGCAAATGTTGATGCTAAAATATACTATTCATACAAAAACAAGATTTCATAAATCTGCCTCACAATAAATTAATTTTATTATGAAGACAGTGGAAGGGCTTTAATCCGCTTCTAGAGCATTACGGTCTCCAATAAAACCTCAAGAACTACTAAAGAACTACTATATAAAAATCAATAACTCTTCAAGTGTATTGTAGTAATAAATAAGCTGCTGAGCGAGTTGCAATGAACATTTCACACTTCTCCCCACCACATGCATCAAGTTAGTACACACACAGTCCAAATCCTACATCACACAAGTTCACCGCTCTTCCAAACAAGGACAAGTTCACACTGGAGACCGGAACATTCTTCTAAGCTCCGGTTGTATCAACACAGAGTGCGATCAGATGAAAATGTAATACGTTGGGAATGCAGCAATCCTCAGGCCTTTAAAAGACTTGCCCTCTTACAGCTTTTAGTATCCAGAGTGCTTTATAAAAGCCAGATTCATCCCAGGCCATAATTAACTCAGCCGTGCACACAGCAGCATTCACACTAGTGGAAGAAATATGGCTCTGAATAGCGGTCCCCAGGGAATGGATGGGCAGGAAGTGGTTCAGAAAGCAATAACTACTGTCCAGTGAGTTTGAGTGGACATTCCTGTGCGGGGAGGAGGATGATGGGCAGAAAATAGAGGAACATCCTTTTTTCCTCCTTTAAAGTGTCTTTCGTGCTGCTATTCTGTGAGTCTATCACTTATATCTAATGAGCCAGTGTAGATTGCCTTAAAAATCTTTTTGTATAATTAAAAAAGTTGGTTAGAACTGAAAACAAATATATAAGGTGAAACTAAAAGTGTCTCAAATCTAATTTAAATTTGCCATCATTATCATCCAATGAGAGATAATGTTGGATGCATGTTAATTTATTAATGATCCGTTAATTGAAGAAACATCACCAATACCAATTTACAACATTTAACTAAGAATGTCATTAATTAGACAGTTTACACATCCACATCTACTGTATTAGCACACAAATTCAGTGAGAAAGATGAATGAATGAAGCCAAGAGAAGGAGGTATTAGGTTAGATTGTCAAGCTAAAGAGGGGTTTTCCCTCATCAGGAGCAAATCTATGACTTCAAGAGACAAGAAAGAGACAGACGGAGTTTAGATTTCAGATTCCACTAGTCTAGTGTCTCATTGTGTTAAAACATCTAAAAAGGGCATGATACCTTTTCATAAAGGAATTACACAATAGAGTCTCTGTTACTTCTTGGACATGCTCCTTGCACATAATAATCTGACTATTGTTTTGGAAATAGCATGATTCATAACATGTGAAATGAAAAAAACAATTTTTTGAGGTGAAAGGATTTCTTTAGGGGAGTCATTTTCCAAGATCATAACAATGCTTTTTACATGTGGCAGAAAGAACACTGCTAAAATAATTTAATCCTACTTTTCAAACTGACCAAAACTGCACTGACCTCCCTCTAAAACGGAAGTGGAGCAGCTATGAGCCACCATTGCGTTATAAGATGCATAATCTTTATGAGCGTTATAAGATTTATAAGCCCCTGAGAACAGCACACACACACACACACACACACACACACACACACACACACACACACACACACACACACACACACACACACACACATTAGGAAACAGCTCTTTAATATAAACAAAACGCACAGGCTGAAAGCTTCCACCTTTACCCGGTAGAGGGCACTCGCGAGCAGTTTTAGTGACCAAGTTGAGATTGTATACAACATTAAAGTAACTAAGCTACTTCAGCTAGCTTCTCATAGTTAGTGTGTAGCGAATAAAAGCGTTTTTTATCACGTGCCGCGATAAAAGCTATTTTATTGTACACATAAGCTAGTTTTAGTACACGGGAGGCAACACTAGCAGATGTTTAAATGGGTTTGTCAGGGCTAAATTATAGTTTTCCTAGCCCATGAGAGAAAGGAACAAACCGGGGCTGCCTCCGTTTTTTTTTTTCCATCCAGCGAGAAACTGTCAACTTCCCAACTTATCAGGAAAACGTCTCTTTTTCGGGAAACAGTTTATGAACTCCTCACTTACCCGTTTGTCATTTCAGTAATGCCGAGCATCCCGCCACTCTCTTCCGGACCAGACGAGTATTGTCTGGCTTCAGTTGTTGATGTCCAGATGTTGTACAGTCAGAGGATGTAACGTTAGCGAATATTGCTTTTCACAGAATGGCGAAGAAGACGGGCCTCGCCTCTGTTCAACGACCGTCAATAGGGACTCACGGGAACTTTCCACTTCCGCTTATGACTTTCAAAGTAAAACCATTCTGCTCTTGAAAGCGTCTCACCCAAGATAAAATAAAATAATTATTTATTAGTCCCGCAGTGGGGAAATTGCAGGATTACAGCAGCAAGAGACACATAGTCAAATAAAAATAAAAACACAAGTAATATAAATATAAGTAAACGGTAACAAAAACAGTTAAATAATCCACAATAGCAGTATTATATATATATATATATATATATATATATATATATATATATATATATATATATATATATATATACAATAATCCACAATAGCAATATTTATATTGCGCCAGTTAAGTGATTAAGTGACCACTGAGTACCACTATTCATTTAATTCAAAATAAGATTTGTTTAAACTAAATGAAATAAAAAATACTAAAAAAACAGAACTAATAGAAACATCCATCATTTAAATTGTTTTTCTTAACATATTATTCATTATATGTTATAATTCCCTTGAATTTGTTTTACTTAAAAAATATATATATTAGTACAATATGTTTAAATACGTTTTGTTTGTTTAGATAATGCCATACAATAATGCTTGTTTTATTTCTGTTCAGAAAACTGTTTTATAAGCAGATTTACACACGATCATTTTAATCTAATATGCAATGTAATAAAAGTGAATAAATAAAATAAAACGTTAACATATGATTGTACCAACATTAGTCTTATCACGGTAGAAAAAGCACAAGAACGCGTTGATTTAAAAATCGGTGCTTTTATGTTGAAGGGCACATTGCTCCTCGACTGTTTCTCTGTGTATTTGCGGAAGCTTCTCGTTCAGTCTGCGAGTTGCCGCTAGAGAATTACAATTTCAGTTTTACAGCTAGAAAACGGTAACACCCGCCCTGCGAACTAGGTGCAGACAGAGTATGTTTGTGTCATAACAGATTAGACGTGCAGCCTTCTTGTTATTAGATTGCCGCTGACCGCTGCTCCAGCAAACTCTAGTTTTGGGGTTTTATATATAATTTCATCTACACATGAAGCATCAATTCAGGATATATGAAAGTCTGACTTTTCATTTTTCTGGCCACCGGAAACTAAGTTCAACATGGCGGGTGGGTGCCGTGAAAAAACTTACTTTTAAAAGAGATTGATGGAAATAAATAGCATATTACTACTCGGCAAGGCTCTGCAAAATAGGAACATAATAAAAGATAATACAATTAATAGCAAAACATATTAGAAATAAATGCATAACATTCAGCGAGGTTTTAATGACAGTGCTGCTCCTCTGGGAGGTAGGAGCAGATACAGCATGTTTTCTTCCCCCTCCCAGTGGCATACAGTAGCTACTATTTGTTGTTTCCTCCCCTTACTGCGTCATGACACAGAATCCACATATATTTCCTTAAAAGGGAAGCCCAAGAGGAATGAGGACTTCCATTGCAAGAAAATCAATGCAGAACTGCACAGAAACACTGTGTCACACTGCAAGCAGATTCATAAAGAAGTTAAGGGAACTCTCCCTGAGAGAGAGGTCTAGTAATAAAATCAAGGATTTCAAAGTCTGAAACAAGAAGGACAAATATGAACAATGCTGTGTTCTATGGTAATCTGAGTCCTTCTGTAGTGCATGTTTCCTCATCCTGATATAATGAAATATCAAAATGCAAAGTAATTGGAAACATTCTCATCCATGTTAACTTTATTTTAATTTTCAGTCAGAACTAACAAGAACAAAACAAAAAAGCAGTTAACATCCTGTAAATGCTCATTCATTTATATACATATACAATTTTATAGTTAAGTTAATCTCTCAAAGCTCCTTCTGACATTAACCTTCATAAATATAAAAGCCTTAGATAAAAGTACATTCATTTATGCAGAAGGAATCACACACAAAAAAGCTGCCACTGGAATGAAAAAATTAACAGGCCAGTTATCTTCATCGTTGGTAGGACTCGAGCAATGTGACGTAGAGTGGGTGGAAGTGTGTTCATCAGGAAAGGAGGCTTTACTGCAGACTTCTCTTTTTTTTTCCCTCCACCTCCACAGGGAGGTCAGAGCTCATGGTTAGACGCTGTAAGAAGCAGCACCCATGGGTCAAATAGGGAGTCTGGCTCAAGGTCACTTTGCTCGCGGTCATGGGGACCGCCCTTCAACAAGACAGTGTTGCAGATAAAGTTGCAACAAATCTTTCATGTTCTGCGATTACTGCAGCACAAAGACCGACAAAACCATAAAGTATTCCCAAAATAGATTAATTTGACATTAAATAACAACCACCACAACAAAACAATAACAACTACTTCCACAGTAACCAGAACAAAATCAGAAACCAACCATCTCTACAGGATGTGCTGAATCAAAACTCAAGTACTGAAAATGACTGCAAGGCATTGGGGAACAAAAAGCAGTCAGAAAAAGTATAAATATTATATCTACTCCTTTGTACTTAAAGTGACAGACATACAGAAAAGACTTACAGACCACACCAGTGGTTTTGCATAATTTCGCCCATTTAAAAATTCACACATACTTAACCTCACTACTGCTGATTGTTTTCCAGAGCATGTTGCATTAATGCCTAATCGTAATGTCTTGTTTACCTTCCAGGCAACAACTAGTAAAACAAAAAATGTTTACTGGGATGTATGGAGAAAGTGTCAATTTTCATACTGTAGGAATGAAAGAAGAAAAAAAAACACAACAAAAAACATTTAAACATGACCTTTAAAATTGTTGAAAGAAATGTGTAGCAAACCAAATATTCAAAATTCCAGTATTGTGTTCTGTCCTACAAGCCCAATAGAAGTGAAAGACAAATCTTGGAAAGTAATCAAAGATCTGAAAATGTTATTCAAGTTATTTCATGCTATTAGTAATCCCCTTGATTAATTCCTCTTCTCACAATGTGTGCACATTATGTGCGTTATACAATGTTTTTTATCGTACTAATGATGCCTTATGAGCTCGACTTCAAGAAATGTCCAGTAAATGTTGTTATGGCACGTATCAAGAATAAGGATGACAAATGTATCGGCGTTAACTTGTATTGGTAAGAGATGAATGTAAGTATTGCACTGTAAATTCAAATCAATATTAATGTCAAGTGATTTGATTAAATCACTAACGTCGACTTCATCATTCTTTTTAGACTTATTCCCTGGTCCCTCCTATGGTGCGCCCCAAATGTATTAAATGCCCCAGTTAACCTCCAACTTTTGTCCCTATTTGAAATGTGCGGCATCACTGCTTAGTACGCGTTTTCACAGAAAATGGCTCAGTAACATCTTAGCACTGTGCTCCTATTGTTTTTGTTGGGTCGGTTGATCATCAAGTCTATCTGATCCCAGACCAGCTGTGAAGATAGGAGCTCCAGCCTGAACCCCGAGAACCGGGCCCCTCTTCCTCGCCTGCACAAAGAAGATCACAGAACACTTGATTAGAAATAACAGACATTATTAACAACATATATTCTGCAGCACTTCTATAACCTGGAGAGAGAGGTGTGTGTGTGTGTGTGTGTGTGTGTGTGTGTGTGTGTGTGTGTGTGTGTGTGTGTGTGTGTGTGTGTGTGTGTGTGTAAAATCATGATTAACAGACTATTTGTGTGCGGATTTACAAAAACCTGTTCCCTTCTTAGACTGTACCTTGTGCAATGACAGCCAGTTTGCTTTTCTCCTCTGGACTGAGCTGCAGCATCGTGTGGATGACGGGCAGAAGTGCCTGCCTCTCGCTGCCAGATTGCAGGAAGATGAACTGCAGCAGGACGTTCTTCAGATACTCCAGGTTGGCCACACTCTTCTCCCTCTCCTGGTTTCGTTCTAGACGACGCACTTCACTCTTCAGCAACTACAGAAGCAGGCAGAACACATCAGCAATGTTAATAATAAAAGTGTTGGCATAGTCCGTGCATGGAATATTAAAAGTGTTTCAAAATCTGCATACCAACCTACATACTAGATCTCCCACTAGTGTAAACAATATTAAATATTTGGCTCATAGATAACAGATTTCAGAAAAATTATAGGCCAATAATGACATTGGTTTGCGGTCACAACAACCGCAGTACGCTGACTAGAGAGCCAAACATGTCAATTGCAATTTGAAATGCAAGGTTTTTGATGTATGTTACTCAAAATAATAAATGAACATTTGAAGTGTTATATATGTATCGGCTCCATATTGTGCATCCATAGAAACAGTTCAAGGTCAAGGACATTTTTGTTTTGACGGTGAGATAGAAAAAGACAATGTTTTCTTAGAGTGATTTTTACTGCATAAAATAAAAAGTTTGACTTTTTATATTTTAAATAGTTTGTGTTGGTTTCCAAATCTCGATCATAACGCGAACATTACGCACACGCACGGCAATTAATTTTGGTCAGCGGTACTTCCCGTAACCGAACACCTTACGTCACACATAACAAGTATGGCGGCGCCCTCTGAGCTGCTGCTGTCTGTTGCGTTGGGAGAGAAGTGTTAAAACGCGATTTCTGAACATTTTAATATCTAGATTTTCTGGTCGAACAAGTGTTAAAGAATTAAAGCCATTTGTCCTGGATAAAGATGGGGTTACAGCGGTTGCTCCGCGGGGCACTGGAGTGTTACTGCAAACAGGTTCGACTCGTCAATATTCAGCAAAAAGTCAGAGTCTTTCAAAACGCGTCGATGTCCACCACGGTTAACCGGGTTCCGCGTGCAGCGGGTCACTGCGGCAGGATCTTCGTCCTTAAAAACCTCCGCGGTGTCGCTCACAGGCTGCCGGCTGTCCGCCTCTGCACCTCCGCCCAGCCCTCCAGAGACGTCATCCTGTTCGAGCACGACAGGACTCGCTTTTTCCGGCTCCTCGCGGTCTTCTGCGGCGGCCAGTTCCTCTTCTGGACATACCTGGGCCACTTCGCTTACACTGGGCTCAGAGACACAGGTAAAGGCAGAGCCAAGACGTCTGCCACCACCACCACCACCGGACTCGCAGGCATGTGGAGCTTTGAGATGAACCTGGGGTCAAACGCCTGGAGGTACGGCTTCACCCTGGGGTGCCTGACCATAGGAGCAGGGATGCTCGGGCTCGGGCTCCTGTTTTGCAGGCGCTCTGTCAGCCAGGTGGTTTTACATCAAGGCGGGAGGATGGTGACGGTCTCCACACAGTCACCTTTGGGACCAGCCCGAGGCTGGAGAGTAACAGTCCCGCTGTCCCAGGTAGCCTGTCATGCTCACAGGCACGAGTCCCCCTCATTCATCCCCCTCAGGGTCAAAGGACACAAGTTCTACTTCCTTCTGGACAAAGAGGGGACTGTGAACAACGCCAGGCTGTTTGATAACACTGTTGGAGCTTACAGACCACTTTAAGTGGTTGATCATTAAACATTCTGTCTCTTCAATTAAATAAAATCTATGAGATCAAATGTGGATTATTGTAGGGTTCATTTTGAGATGCATTTTAAAGTATTAGTAGCCTGTCCCCTTTTCCAGGTGTTTTTGTGTTGCTAAGGCTCCATCTATTTGGTGACATCGTACCGGATCCATCTTTTCTAATATGGTCACATAAGTTTAGTTTCATTCATATGTATTATGTACATGTTAATTGTATTATGTTTGTTATTCTGTACACGCATCTGGGAGAGGGACACCACCTCAGTTGCTCTTCCTGAAGTTTCTTCCATTCTTTTTTCCACCGTTAAAAGTTTTCCCTTGTTTGCTGCAAGGGTTCATAGACACAGGGTGCCGTATGCTGTACAGATTCTAAAGCCCCATGAGGCACATTTATGACTTGTGCTATTGGGTTATATAAATACAAATTACATGACTATTTCATATTCAAAATCAGTAATTAAAAATTGTGTCACTCTGCTGTGAAATCAAAATGAGTTTATCATATGTGTGCTTGTACGTACGGCAATCTGCTCCATGAGAACAGCATTGGTGGCCTCGGTTTCATGCAGGAGGCCGTTCATATGCTCCATGCTGCGCGTGGCTGTGCTCAGCTTCAGACTGAGCTCTTCTTTGGTCGGCGCCACCGTCCATACAAAAGGCTCTAGAGACCAAACCAAAGACGGATAGATAAATCAATAACAATCCCTCCAGTATATAAAAAGTGAAGTAGAATTCTGTACTTATTTACAATTTGGCATTCCTTAACCCATACAAAGATGGAGACAGGATGAGTGTTCAGCAATTTGAATATGCAACTTGTGAGACAAGTGAAGTTCTGTCCACGTTGCTTTTACAAACTGAATAACTGTTACAAGGTGCCGTTTCAAACGCACCTTGTTTGGGGTCCGGGGACATGAGAAGCTGCTCCAGAGAGGGCAGGGGCGAAAGAGCAGGCGACGGGCTCTCAGTCTCAGTGGTCTCCATTCCCTCGCCCTCCTCTCTGGCCATAGACTGGGGGTCGCTGAGGGCCATCATTCCCTGACTTGCCTGGTTCTGATCTGTGTTCCTACGATGGGGGTCTGACATCAGGGACTTACGGCCGGACTGGATCGCCACTGAACCTGAAAGTGTGTAACGGTGGCTCAAAGTTATTCATTGATTAGCAGGTGGATACAAGCGTATTAAAAAGCAGGGAAAACGTGGTAAAAACATACAAAATACATTATTATTATCTAAAAATATTCATAATGTGGTTACGGGTGGGTTGCACCATTTAGAACTGGATAAAATGACAGGTTATATTAAATTTAGGTTTCAACTATGCTGAACCCAATTCCCCATTGTTGTAGATTTATTGCAATATTTTCTTTTTTGCTGCTTGACATTTACTAGTGTGAACGGTGCAAAAGCTCAATAGATAAAGGCTAAAAATACACAAATAAATCTTTTTGGGATGTCTATTTTCAAAGAGCACCTCGGAACTGTGCTGAAACCTTATGATCGATGTCGAACCATACTAAACACAATCCCCACTTAATTTAACACCAAATTGTCAGTCAGTGTCCTACTTCATTGCGACATGAGGGGGCACCAGACACATTGGCGTTAACCAGACCATCAGTTGGCAGAAACAAGGACGACAAGTGTGAATAGAAAGGCGAGAGGGAAGGGTGAGGTGCTTTAGGGAGTTGGTGGACAAAAGAAAAGATTATGATTAATGGACCTGAAAGGGAACCAAAAGCCCAGACACTAAACCAATCCCCTCGCCTTCACACCTCCAGTCTGCTACTCTTACCTCCTCTCCACATGCAGCTGAGTAATAAGTGGAAGACACTGAAGTGCTACTTGTATACATCTTTTCGTTTGTGTAAATGCATTAGAGTTTGACCAGATTTTGTAATCTGTTTCGGGTTCAGAAAAACATCTTTAGCGTTTAATAATGATAATTCATTTCCAGCACCAAATACTGAGCACAGTCTCTGCAGAGCCACGACAACGACAAGGAGTAAATGGAACAAAATAATGAATATTGATACATTTTACTGTTTACGTTTCATTTAAAAAAAAAATATATATATATATATATTATGTATCTCATAGCTCAGTAATATCCCTCATAGCCAGTAAAAATGGTCCAGGGGCCAGCAGTTTAATGGCCCACCTGCCCAATAAACACACTGGTGTTGAACCCTTTCTGCATTTTAACTGCCATTAAATCCAAATACAGTGGTTAAAAGGCTCAAACATGACTTTCAGTAAAGTTGAACCTTGTATATCGGGCTAATCTTGGCGTGCATGTGCGAGTCGCTAATGATGAGTCTCTCCAGATGCCACAGTGTGCTGTTTGCCATACTGAGAGGCGGGAAGAGAGCTGAGGAGGTCCACCAACACCTGGCAATGCTGGAGTGACAGAGAACACACACGCACACACACCCTTTCCTAGTCAATACTATGTGTGTATTTGCTGTTTGACTGCAGAGGGCAGCTGTGTGGGAGGTGATGAATGAGCTTCAAATGCTGCTCCACTGATAAACACACCAACATGTCCTTTCCTCTGCTCTCTCTCCCATCATTCCTCTTCAAGAAAAGCACAGCAAACAAGACAGAAACTTGAGTGCTCTTAACACCTGCAGGTGCTTTGATGGATCTCTTCATATGATACTGTTCATGCACCCGTTGAGCTTAATGCAGTCTGTTTGAGCAGCATTCACTTATTGGATCATAATATAATCGGTACATTTGTTACCTCACCCGTTTCCGTTGCTACTTCATGTACAGAATCAGGTCATTATTGCTTGAGGAAATTAAATGGAGCATGTTTTTTTAAAGCTTACTGTTCTGGCTCTGCAGGTGCTCCTCAACGCGGGTCAGCTGGCCCTGCAGGGTCTCCACAGTGGTCCGGTGGTCATCCTGCAGCTTCCTCAGCTGCTCCCTGTAGGTGTGGCGCTGGGCATCGACCTGGGAACACAGGTCCGCCTGAGCCTGGGACACATCCAACCTCAGGGCCACGTTCTCCGACTGCACTGACAGCAGCCTGGGGGTGGACACAGAGTGAGAGGAAATGAAAAGAAGAATTTAAAGACTGCCGATTTAGTAGAGAATCAGTAGAAATGCCATTTGAAATAAATGTTAGGAGGCATATCAACTATACTATATCAACTTGGTAGTAGTGTAAACGAGGGACAAGTCGGCTCACCTCTCACGGAGCTCGGCCTCCTTGCTGATGGTTTCCTGGAGGATCTTGTTGTGTCTCTCCAGCAGACTGTCGTATTCATTCTGGAGCTGCTGCACTTCTGCTGTGCTGCTCTGGAGGCTCTGCTGGCTCTCTGCCAGCCTGGACCTCAGCTGCTGTACCTGCGAGGACAACTGCTCCCTGCCAGACACACCACACATTCATTATACTCACATCACTCCTACAGTGTTGACTGACACATAGTAAATATGATCCATTGAGTAGCTGCCATCGTACCTGCAATTTAATTACAATAACATCTAAATTCCCTGCCATGTGATATGTCCTAACTGAGCCGTGTAATCAGACCTGATCCCAGCATTGATTTTGCAAATGGCTTTTGCTTGTGTTACACAAAATGTAATAGTTAAAGAGTAATTTTTTTTGTTTGTTTTGGTTCGAAAACATCTAGATGTGTTGGGTATAGTTTTCAAATATTTATGATCACGTAGATATTATGTCAACCTACATTTAGGTCATTTTTCCTGTGTGTGTATCATATCTGCTTGTTTGATACTTTTTCAGTGACAGGACGGACTTCACCATAGCCGTGTCTGGTTGCAACCCTGCATCTTTATTTGTCATGCTTAATCGTGATACAGATGTCATCCTTACCTCTCTACTTTTCCAGTCTCCCCTTCACTCTGGGCAGTGGTTTTACTCTTCTGCTGTTTGAGTACGTTGTGGACTCGCACCTTATAACCGTCAAACTCGCCAGCTGTTGCCATGAGTTCAGTCTGGAATCAGTACATAGATTAAGCAGAGATCGACAGTAAATAACACATCACACATTTACTGGAGATTCTATGAACACTTTTGCTCACTTCACTTGCTCAATTCAATTAGACATGTTTTTCAACCCCATTCTGTACAGCCAAAAGATTGCAGTCACAGTTCAGTGGTGCTAAAACAAGAAGCTAATTAATCGATTTGTCATTTGACCGAAAATCAATTCACAAAAAACACATTTTGTTGCAAATTTCAGCTTCTCAGAGAGGAGATGTTTTTTAAACTGTTGGTCAAAGCAAACAAGCACATTACAAGTTATCATCTTTGGCACTTGGAACTTGAGACAGGCGTTTTTTGACATTTCTTTTGTCATTCTCAAGATTCAATTATTAATCAAAAACAGTCCAGTTCCAGAAGATGCAGCATATGCATCGCCGCTCTCTCTTAGTACTGAGCATGAGCTGGTGCAACATTCAATTGAATTAATCCAAGTTGGAAGTGTCTCCCACAGTGGCAGCATCTCAAACACTAATACTGAGGTTCTCTTGAGTGTGCGTTTGTGAGTGTGCGCGTGTGTGTGCGTGTGTGTGTGTGTGTGTGTACCTTAGCAATATCCCTCTCTTGCTGCAGACTGTTGATGCGTTGCTGCAAGGAGCTGTTGGTTCTCTGTTGCTGTTCCAACGCAGACCTCAGCTGCTCCTGCAGACGGTGCCGCTCGCCTGTGAGCTCGCACACCTCGATCTCAACGCACAAACACACACAGACATTAATGTTTGACTTGTGCGGGACTGAAATGTGATGTATAAAACTATTGTATCAAAAGGGATAGCTGAGAGACGTTTTTATAGGAATGCCGGCTGTGTTACCTTGGACCTTTCTAGCTGCTGTTGATTAGCCTCCAGTTCTCCTTTCAGAGAGGCCTGCAGCACCATGAGGGAGCTTTCCTGCATGTACGCAAGCATGCACACAAACACAAATTGAAATGCATACACCCATACACAAAATACGGCAGCACACACAAATGATTAACTATTCCCAACATCTTCAAGGCCTCCCCAACAATCATGCCCACACATGGTTGCATAACACTATTTACATCCATCAGGCAGCAATGTTACACACAGTAACAACAAATCCTGTGGGACACACACACACACACACACAGACAGAGAGAGAGAGACAGAGAGAGAGAGACAGAGAGAGAGAGAGAGAGAGAGAAAAACAGACCTGCATCTTGGCATCAGCCAAGTCCTTCTTGGTCTTCACCAGCAGCTGTTTCGTCTTGGAGGTTTTCTCCTCCCCCTGGTCCAGCTGGGACTTCAAAGCCTCTGGAGACACAAACACACATGCACACAGGCACACAAACAGAATAACATTTTTGGTGAAATACATCGTGTCCTGAGGTTTTTATTTTCCTTTATTACACAGTTTGACGGTGCAGAGCAACAGGAAACATGAAGAGAGGCAGAGAAGGACACACAACAGAGCCCTGCAGTTACATGTAGACAGAAAATCATTACAGCTCTGCCGGAATACTAAATGTTTACCATCAGCGAACGCGGACTGGAGTTCCTAAAACTGTGCACTAACATTAGACCTGCAGTATTTATTACTTTGTCGATATAACAAGGAGTACAATGTACATTCTTTTGTTAGAAATTCTATTTGGGATGGTGAGTGTCAGGCATCTCTGATATGATGGCTATCATGCAATTTAAAAATAATTATACATCCATCCTTTACTTAGGCCTCGCTTATCTTGGAGCCAATCCCAGCTTCCAGTTGTAGAAGCATTAATCTATGCATGAAATAGCGAGCGTTAATGTAAACGACTCATACACACCGATTTCCTGTTTGAGTGAGTCCTCCTTCTGGGTCAGCGTGTTTATTTGGGCCTTTAAGTCCTCAGCACACTCATCTCTAGCTAAGAGTTTGGCATTGAGTTCTTTCACCAGGCGTTCGTAGTCGGCCATCTCCATGTCCAGCAGAGAGTTCTGCTGCGCCCCCTAGAGGCAGAGCCAAATATAGTGCATCATTACGGGGAACAAAGCTAAAACCTGATCTCTCTTCAGTCAGGTCATTAACTCAAACCTTTAGGGGATACAAACGTATTCAACAGCTGACTTTATCTTTATCCATCATTTTATTGACCATTTAACACTTAAATAATTTACAAAGCCAAATCCAGATTATAATTAGCAGTTGTCCTACTTACAGATAGTCTTAAAAAGACATGGATATGACAATAAAATAGTGAAGTCTTTCAAGAGATTTCATTATCTGTGATTGTGTGTGTGACTTTTAAGAACCTTAACCTTCATGGGATGTTTTCCAAAACAATAGACAGCGCCCAGTTTATCATTGTTTTTGGACTATCGATATCAATCTAAAAAATACTGTGTTTGTTGGGTTGCACTAACAATGTGGACACAGACCTCCTCGCAGCCTCCAGGTATACTGCTTTACTTTGTTGCTTTCCACTAATGGAAAAACAAACAGCAGCTTCTGTGCTGTGGGCTAGAATTGCTCTCTTTCTCTCTGAGAGGTGCTGCTGTAGCTGCAGGCCGGCCATCACCAGTCCAGTCGCTTGACTGGACTGGCCCTCAGAGACACTAGTGTCCGAAAAAGTGTGTGCGTGTGTGTTAGTTTGTGTACCTTGCGTAGCTGCTCCAGCTCCTGGGCAGTCTGCTGAGACTGTTGCTGCTGCTTGCGGAGCTGGGCTGTCAGCTCGTCTACCTCTTTCGTTGCAGATGACAAGTCCTGGAAAAGCAAGCAAACACACATGCATACACACATAAAAAGGGGTTTTCAGTATGTATGTACCAGGATTTTATATAATTATGTCAATCTTTATGTAATTTTTTATTAGTCAGTATTTGTAACCATGTGGCTCTATTGTAAGATCAGCCAAATTACAAAATTGTGAGCAGAGGCTGGAATGTCCTTCAATAAGCACATAACATTAACAGAGTATCCATCTCATTTCTACCTTGATCTTCTGTTCTTTCATTGATCTCTCTGTCAGCAGGTCTCTGTCCAGACTGGTTGACTGTCTTTGAAGCTCCTGGTTTTGAGCTTCCAGCTGCCTCACTGTGCTCCTTGCGGTCTCCATACAGGCCAGCAAGTTCTCCTTCTCACTGCTAAGTGTCTCTGTCTGTAAAAGCACAAACAGTTCATGTTATTTATACTTTCAGGTGATGCACTTACATCTTCAAAATGGCAACTGGAAAATTGAAGAAAATAGAGAAAAAGTGATTTGATGAAACGAGGGGGGGGTCACAGTTTTGACTCTGATGTTTAGAATATTCTATAATCCTATGAAATCTCACTAAAGAGAGAGCATGTTGTTCCAGATTCAGGCTTTTGCCTTTAAATACACATGTGGGCAAATGCATCACATCTGCATGAACACACGTGATGCATTCTAAAGTCATTCATGCAAATCTGACAGTGCCAGGCTCTGAGGGATTTCTCTGCAAGGAACACTGAACCAGCAGCAGCTACCTCCCCTCATCTGTCAGCCAAACACTGAAACTATAATTGGTAAACAGAGATGTCCAGACGCACTCTTAGATCCCTGACTAGCTTCCAGTCTGCCTGCCCCCCCGCCCCCTGAGACCCGCGAGTATAAACAAGTATAAACCTGTGTCTCAGAAAACTGTGTTGCACTAGCACAGAGCAGATGGAAGCTATAGTCCGCTCCATTTACCTGCCTGTTGTGCTCTCATTGGAAAGCGACAGTTATGAGCTTGGGGAGAGGAGTATATATATGAACAAAATTCCTCCCTAGCTCACCCAGTCACATCTGATGGGCTATTTGTGGATGCCGGTCTGTCGAGCAGAGCTGGGGAAAGTGTCGCTGGCTAAAACGACTCACTGTAAATCAGATGGAAACTGAGTTATGCGAGAAGTATTGGGGAGATCTATGGCTGGACAAAGTGGCACTTCTTAGATTTACTGGAGGGTGAGAGCGGTTTGTGTATTTGTTAGTAGTAATGTCTGGCTGTGTGTGTGATTGAGTGTGTGTTTGTGCTACCTGTGTGACAGCACTGCCGAGTCGTTTGGTCAGCTCAGCAATCTGTCTCTCTGCCTCCTCCACCTTCTCCCTCTCTTTATCCAGTTGCTCTGTCTGCCCGTCGTAATCTATCTGCAGATTCTACACAAACAAACTCATTCATTACTGAACAGCTCAGTGAAGGTAAACACTGCATCCCAGATACCAGCCGCATTTACATTGGAGTATAGGGCGAAACTCTCATTAGAGACAGCCGACTGGTTTCCTCTCTAATGGAGACACAGTCGTAAAGCACAGTGCCGTCTGGGGGCTTCTTACAGAGATCTCTGGGAGCGATATCAGGCAAAAATGTCATTTTCACAGCTTGCATGCTTCCACTTGCCAATTAGCATATATTAGGAACGCATGCAATTAATCAAATGTTTAACGATCATGACAGACAGTTTAATTTGGGGTCAGTTCATGTTGGACTTCTATAAAGAAAACAATCATTTAAATAGTCCATTAGATGGAGAGACTTCTGGACACCAAAAGCTCTGCCATTTTCAATCAGTCATGGAGGCAGAAAAGAACACGGCTCAGTGTAAATATTGCTGTGTGTTGTCAATACCCTTACATAAAAAACGCTAAGAATATTGGCTACATTACATATTTACCCATGCTCTATTTTGGAATTTAGTGGAAAGATTATTAATTTGTTTTAAAGTTCATAATTTTGTACATCAATTGAAATAATGACGGCCTTTTAGCTTTTTAGCTCCATTTTTGGTTAGCCGATACCCCTCACTACGCAGTGTTTGGCATAAACGTTCCGAACATCTATTTACAATCACAAGTCCGTCAATATTGAGCTGTCAATCCATGAGTCTGAAATAAGGCTGTTTTCCACGATGACTGACTAGTTCCCCTTTTGCAGGTCTGCTGTCTTAAGCAGCAGCAGCTATTGTCATCAATGTCTTTGTGGGAGTAACCTTTAGTGTCAGATACAATTACAGAATATAAGCAGGATATTCTGGTAGTTCTTCTGTCCCACTTAGTCACTTACCTTGTAGCCTTCAGCACCATGGATGATATCTTTCATAGAGCTGCTCACTTTCTCCCTCTCGGCTTTCAGCGATTCTACTCCCTCCTTCAGTGATGCAACCTGGAAGAAGAATCAAATAAATCCTGGATTCAACCATGTAAGGACAGAGGGGATAAAGTATAATCTGCAGAAAATATGCCATGTTCATGTTGTTAAATATAGAATAGCAACATTTACAGTTCAGAAACGCCACGCTTCACTCTACCTCTTTCTTACTGGTTTCCAGCTCCTTCTTTGCTTTGATGGCAACTGCCTTGATTTTGATAATCTTCGCATCTTTTTCTTTGTGTTCCTTCTCCAGGAGAGCTGAGAGAAGCAGGAGTCACAAGGTCTGAGCAACATTCAGAATTTATGATCTATAATTTATGCAAACTAAATTGTTTTTGAAAGACCATACAGTATATTTAGTTAAATAACAACAAGTGTCACCTATTTTCTTTGTGATCTCACTGACTGCATTTTCCTCAGAGGAAGCAGATTGAGCGGCAGACTCCTGAGAGAGAAAACATCAGAAGAAAAAACACTCCAATTACACATCCTTATTTATTGTTTTTAAAGGATGTATTGTTTTGAAGCTGCCGACGTTGAATTTTGCTATTATTCAAACATTATCATCATTTCCATGAGAAGAATGTTCCCCAAAAATTGGCATGAATTGTTTTTGGATTTCAGGTAGAGTGGATAAGCTCAACCCTCCAAGTGACTGCAATATATTTCTAGAGCTAAAAAAAACATTGCATTTATCTATTATTTATAAACCACAGATTATTTTTTTTCAATACATTCAGACAGCCTAAATCGACTGTGAAGCGGTCCCCTGCTAAATATTTTCCGATATAACTTTAAGTCGCCATGTTTAAGTTGGGAAGAATTTCAGATTTTGGCAATTTCCAATGGTGCTACCAGAAAAGACACCTTTACAGACAGTAGTAATCTGATCCGTTAATGTGGCTTCTTGGTCAGGTCTGATGAGGCAGTTAAAGCAAAAAATGCTTACTCACAAGTAATTATTTAAAATATTTATAATCAGTCAAATTCCCATTTCTTGTGGACTAAGAAGTGTTGATAACTCTTCTCAGTTGAACCTGACACAACAGGAGCTCCCTCACCTGGAGAGCAGCAACTTCGCTCCTCAACTGAGACACGAGTGACTCCTTCTCTGTCAGCTGGTCTTGGAGCTCTCTTCTCTCTTTCTCCATCCCTTCCTCCTTTTCTTCCTTCTCTTCAGTCATCTCAGAAATGTGAGCCTGCAGTCTCTGGTTCTCCTCATTGCACTTCTCATTGACTGACTTCATATCCTCCAGGTCTTTCTGCAGCGCTTCGGTATCCTTCACCACCTCCTCCAGGTTGTTCCTCAACATGCTCCTCTCCTGTTCCAGGTCTGCGATACGAGCCTGGAGCTCCTTCACCATCTCTTCTAATCCCATTACCCCTTGCGCCTCCTCAAGACGACTCCTCAACAGCCCCCCTTCTTTTTCCAGCTCATCCACGCGGGCTCGGAGCTCCTCAACTTCCTCTGTGGAGTTTTTGTGCACTTCAGAATAATTTGCCCCCAGGGCTGTGATGGTGGGACGGGCCTGATCTGCCTCCTCTGCCAGTGAACTCAACTTTGCCTCTAGGTGATTCTTTTCAGATGTCTCTTGCTCGAGCTGAGCTTCCAGGGCTGCAGGTTTGGAGCCCAAAAGCTCCCTTGTTTCCCAAGCTTTGGAAAGCCCAGAAGATGCCTCTTCCACTTCTCGTTGGAGGTCAGCCTTCTCTGTGGAGAGGTCTTTGATAGTCAGCTCTAAAGCAGAAACTGTCTCCTGTCGTCTTTCCACCTCCTCTTTCAGGCTCTCCTCCATCTTTTCCCTCTCCTCTTTCAGGTGTCGCACTTCATCCTCCCTCTCTTTTGTCAGGCTTTTTAAATCCTTCTCATTCTCCTCTCTACGCAAAAGTGCCTCTTTCTCTTTCTCCTGAATCATCATCTCCATTTCGTTTGTTCTATCGTTGTTCAGCTTTTGCATTTCCTCTTCTCTGTGCTGAAGCTGGGACTGTATTTCGTCTCGCTCTGCAGTCAGCGTGTTGACCCTCTCTTTCAGTTCTTGAGTCATGTTTTCCTTCACTTGCAGTTGGGAGAGGATCTCCACGTTCTGCCTGGTCAGTTCCTCCACAGATTGCTTCAGCTCACAGGCTAAACTTGTTTGTTCCTCTACAGACGACTGGAGTTTCTGGTCCTCACCGGCGAAACCTTCAAGCTCAAGCCTCAGGTCTTGTAGGTTCTTCATCAGAGTGTTTTTCTCCTCTGTACTCGTTCTCACACTCACCAACAGCTCATCCCTCTCCTGGCTAAGTTGTTCCACCTTGTCTTGGAGTCCCCGTAAAGTATTTGCCCCTTGCTCCTTCATGGCGTTGTACTGATTGACAAAACGCGTCGTCTTCTCACCCAGTTCTGTCTGCACACCTTGCAGTATATCTCTCATGTCTTGACACTCGTTCACAGCAGAGTCTCTTTCTCTGGTCAAGGCCTCACACTGGGCGCTCAGCACCTCTGGATTCAAAGGGTTTGGGTCTACAGGACTGATTGCTGATTCATTTCCATCTTTGTGTGCTTCACTCTGCTGCTGAAAGTCTCCAGGGACTTCCTGTTGGTCAGGGTCCCGGGTTACGGCTGGGTCACTTGGAGCAAGTTCCCGGTTCATCTGCAATTCATTGATCTTGAACTCCAGCTCTTCTTTCTCCATCTGAAACTCCTCCTTGACCCTCTCCAGCTCTGCTTCGAGCTCAGTCTTCACATTAGTGAGCAGGGTGAGCTCGTCCTGGAACATGGTGCTCTGGGCTTGAAGTTCTTCCAAGGCTGCTCTGAGTCTTCCAGTATCTGTCTCGTCCCCATCACCATGGCTGGAGTCACCCTGACTGCAGGTAGACAGCTCCAGCATTTTGGCGATCCCTGAACCACGGGTCTGGTCCTCGTCTTCCTCCTGCACATCCTGCAGGTAGCTGTCTGGAAAAATAAGGGTAACGTTAGCTGAAAAAGTATTTCCTAATCTAATTAATGATGTGAACACATGCACACACATAGATAATATAAACACAATTATAATTTTGATGTTCACAAATGTATTTATTCATGCCATAGCCTTGAGCAGAATCCTTTTTTTAATAACGCGACTTCAGTAAAATGTTGTGACAGCCTGCAGTGAGTCATGTGACCTCTAGGGGCTCAGGTGGCTTCAAGTTGACTGTAAATATAGAAACATTTTACAGATTTGACAATTCATTAAAACAATATTTAATTGATCAACCTATTATAAAATAACTGTTATCTTCAGCCCAAATTCTGCTTGTACCACAAAAAGGCTCTCTGCTGTTATACCCTCATGTTCAAAAGAGAAACGAAGGTTATGCACACACTGTATTGTTTCCTCAATATGCAACATCCACTCAAGAAAACAGTGCTTAGCCTTCACTATGACAGATTGAGCTTCTGTTCCGGCCTCTTTGTTTAAATTAAGTGCTGCCGTACCTTTGAGAGCGAGCTGCTCGGTCAGCTCCTCGTGGAGCAGCAGGAGACGCTCCCTCTCGATTTCACAGTCCTCCTCCAGAGCCCTCATCTCGTCTTCGTGCTGCAGACTCTTCTGAGCCAGCTCCTCCTTCAGGTTCTCCACCTCCTGCTGGGTCTCCGTCAACTCCCTTTGGTGGCTCTCCTGCAGCTCCCCGATCTCCTGGGATTTTAGCTCTTGGGTCGCTTCTAGTTCTGCTCGGAGAGTTTTCAGCTGAGCTTCTAAGCAAAGGCGGACCTCTTCGGCGCTCTCTTTTCCCCTCTCTCTTTCTCTTTCACTCTCCCTGTCACTTTCTTCTCGCTCTTTCAGTAAGTTCTGGAAACAAGCCACTTCTTCATGGTGTTTGTTGTTGGATTCCTCGATTCTGCTCTCTAGGCTCTTGATCTCTCTTTGGTGATCTTCTATTACACGGTCAAGCTCTTCTTGCAGCACCAACAGATCAGCCTGCGCAAAATAACAGTTATGTAGGTGTATTATAAGCGGCATGCATCAATAAATGGATTTAACAATTTACAGAACTAATCTCAGAGGTCACCGAGTGTTCAGAGAAACCCTGTAGAATACAGTAAAACTGGAAAATTAGTCATTGTGACACATTTAGTATTTCTGTTGTATTTCACCTTGGCTTGCTGGCTAGCCTTCTCTAGATCTTTACGAGATAGAGAGAGACTTTGCTGAGTTTCTGCCTTCTCCAGTAGTAAGGAATCCATCCTCTCAGTCAGCTCCTATTAAACACACACCCACATGATTCGCACGACGCGGCATGAAAATAAAGCACAACTACATGTAGGAATATTTAGAGCAGACACGTGATTAATTCCGGCCTCCAAACAAACCTGTATCAGAGTGGAGTCATCTGAACTATTGTTATTGTTTTTAGATTGCTCTTTGAGGGATCCAACTTCTTTTTCCAAATCTGAAAAAGGAAATAATGTCACATACTTAAATACATATACTATTTGTCCACAGAGCCAAAAAAGCCTTTACATCATTTAGAGTCAAGCTACCTGCACATCTGCCCTTCATCTTTTGCATGGCAGCCATCTGCTTCTTTGCAAACTTGATAAGGTCATCTTTGGACAGTGTGTCCAGCTGAGAATACAATATAAGAAAAGAAAAGAGAGAAGCATCTTTACCAGAGTGCATATCTAACAATTAACCATGTGCATACACATCTGCACAATATTCTGTGTTTGTATATGTGCAGTACCTTTGACTTGGCTGCACCTGCTGGTGATGGAGACATAGCCTCTGCTCCAGTTCCACCAGGGTCCTGTTGCGGTGAATTGAAAAACAAGAAATAAAAACCCCCACTAGATGCAGATAGCGACAAAGAAATGTACAAGCTCTGCGGTTATGCCGCAAAGTTATTCTTGTTTTGACAAATTGACTAATAAAGAAAACACAGCCAGCGCGGTGTCTCCTTAGAAAAATCCTAACTTCAATGTTGCCCTGCTTGTCGGCAAAAGCATATTGTTGATAAAAGCATGTTTGAAAAGCTTGTATGTTTTATTGGGAGTGGGTTTTCAATTCTGCATATATTTAAACAAGCATAAAACACTTTGGTTCGTCTTCCCCCGTGTCAACATTTACACAAATACACTTGCTGGCGGAGGTGAACGGAGTCACTGATTCGGTGACGCCGCCACACGGTTCAGTGAAATGGTTAATATAAGCCGATTGTACCAGAGTAATGGTGTCGATGCTTCAGAGTAATATCATGTTCTACAAAGTAATGGACTCATCGATATTCAGTGTATTTACCTTGAATAGCAAGGTTTTGAATACAGTTCGCGGAGTAAACGCTGGATATAAGGGACAACCTAACCTGCTAATTGGTGTTTACAGCCCTGTTTCAAAGTCGCAAGCGACACTAATACAAACGGCAGAGCATTAGTTATATTATGAGCTAAATAAAGATACTATACGTGTATTACTAAATAGAGCCAGACTAGCTAAAGCTAACTCCTCGACACTGAACGTTTACCTCCATCTTAGTCGAAGTTCAGTTCCTCCTCAGTCGTCTGGCAGCCGCAGAGTTTGCCAGTGAGTCTACTGGACAGAGTAAAAGCGATATCTGAAATATTGTTCGATTTCTTGGAGATTTAATACGAAAACATCCCCCCTGTTTTGGTTGTGAACAGGCTAAAGCAACGACTTACTTCCGCAAACGTCACGCGCGTGACGTCGCACAGGTACACGTCACACATTAAACAGGATCTTTAACACGGCTGATCTAAGATCAACATCCATGTTTTTGTTCCGTTTTTTTTTACAGTCTTTTGCAGATTGTACCCTTATGAATTATTCAAAGACAATCTGAATTAATGTAGTCGACGGTATTCTCCTGTCAGATACAAATACATATTTTGTATTTATTTATTATGAGGAAATGAAAAATATAGGCTGATAAAGTTTAACTGACACCCTTTGTACACCTTGTGGTTCCCAGGAACCAACAAACACATATTGCATTGCATATCAGCCCGCCTACAGTGTTACCTGGAGGTACAAATATCATTAACCACGCATCTGGGCCTCCAGCATGTAGTGAAAAGGTCAAATTAAGACCTTTAACCTGTTTTGACAGAGATGGTTTGAGGGCCATTATGCCTTGGATGCCTAAGATTACAATATAGAAGAGTGAGAGATGAAAAAAAAAAACTGCTGTGACATTTGAAACCATTTATGAAAGTAAGCTACATTACATGTGTGACTTAAACTGGGTGTATTACAGCACAGGCAGCAAAGGTACCACTACACGGGTTGTTAAATATAATAATATCTTAAACATATCCCAATAGTTGTTGTAGTCAGCCACCAATGAACATGTTGTAAAGTACACATTGTTTTAATGCCCTTAACGTTTTTTAAATATGTTTTACCACAAAATGAATTAAAAAAGAATATATATAGTATATGAACGAACCTCACAATTCACACTTTCCTTATGTGTTTTGAATTTGATCCATCCTAAGTTATCAGTTGTTCTTGGTTAAGAACAACTGAGTGTCTAGACATGTGGATGGCATGTTCACAACCTTTGTGTATGACCTAATAAAATATAAGTAATGTAAGATATTGGATTTTCTTTATTTTAACTTAATTACAATAAACACAATTGCTATTGTTTTAGTGATATAGAAAGTAGAGATAAAACTAAAAAATATCATCTCTTTCGCATTAACACATGCATTGGAGTTGTCAGAACAAGCTACGGACTCATAGACATCAATCAGATGCCTTAATGACAGAAATTAACAGAACACAGACACCTTGAGACAGCACACATTTTGACATGGTGGCTGCAGACAGTACATACTGAGTATGTATGAGAACCTAAGGCTACTCCGATTGTTTTTGTTTTTTTACTGCGTATGCAAGGCCATATGGGGCATACAATCATCCCAAAGCTGTCTGATACTACCACAATGTTGTTTTTAGAGACTGCTATAGAAGGGGGGTATCTGCCCTCATGCTGACATCAGGCCTGTCACAAAGTCAGTGGATTGCCTCGCTGTGCTTCTGTATTCCCATCACGTGAGGTCCGGCTTTATCTATTGAATATGGAGAGCATCTGTTTTGACACAAGTGATAGAAGCACTGACAGAGGCCGCTTAGCGAGATGCCGCTCATCCTGACAAGGCTTGGGTGCCCTGGGCAGAGGGGCAGGGGCTCTGCCGTCTCCCTGTCTCATCTGGAAGAAACCCATTTCTGCCTTCCACTCCGCCTGGGTCAAACACACCCATCCATCACAGCCCGTCCCTTGTTTTCTCCCAGGGCATCGAGCAGTATTTTGCAGCCATTTTTCTCCCCCCACTCGTGGCCGTCAGTCAGGAACGGCTTTGCAGTAATATAACTGACACTGGCTGGCGTTTAGGGAGTAATGAATAGCCTAGCTGGGTCTATCAGGACACTCTTTCATGCTCCCCTCCCTCGGTCTATATGTCTCTCTCTCTCTCTCTCTCTCTCTTTCTCTCTCTCTATCTATCTCTCTCTCTCTTGCCTTCTCCTGCTAGTTTTGTCTAAACATAACCGGTACATTGTCCTCTTCACTGCCTGTCCCTCCTCTTCTTTTATAAGGGCTCCTTATAGTAATATTAATGCAGACGTGTTTTGTATATTTGACTGTGCAACAGTTTTGCAAAAATGTTGGAAAATGAGTCGGTAAATGTCGGTAATCATAATAAACTAAATGTAAAATAAAGCTATTCGTTGTTTAAGAGAACTTTGAAAGAATATATTTTCACAAAAATGCCAACTGACAGGGTTGCACAACCAAATATGCATAACCTGGGTCTACGCAGAGTCAACCTCTGCTTCAAAGCTGAGTTATATTATAAATATATTTGTTTTATATTTGTTTTGCGAACTGATTTGAAAGTGATATCTAAAGCTGTTGATCTAGGTACAAAAACTGTTTGTGTTACGTTCACTAACCTTTCCTGTGAATAAATAGTCCTGTACGACTGGTGACAGAAGCTGAATGTTTTTATATTGTCTTTATGAGTTAAAATGGTATACAGAACGTAAAAAACACCTATTAAGTTAAGAGCGCAAAGGAAGTTCATGCTAGACGTGCTAAACCTTTGTGTTGGCCGGCTAAAAAAGCTTCCTTTTAACCATTAGACGCTAGCCATTTCTTGTCTTTGTGCTAAGCTAAGCAGCACTGGCTGCTAGCTTGAGCTTCATATTTAGCATACGGACATATGAGTGGTGTTGATCTTCCTATTCCTAAATCTTCGCAAAACAAAAAGCAGAAGTATTGCTTAAAAAGCTTGTCGGTCTCAGCCATCACTTGAGATAAATCACTGTAGTTGTAGAAAGACTGAAGTGGGGGTAAAGTAGTCTTCCTCTTCACATTTCATTCTCCCTTCCTCCTCCATTCACTCCTCCAGTCCACTGCACTCTCCCAGCCAATCAGTGAAAGGTGACTTTGAGGGTAGCGGGTGGAGCGGTGATGTCACTGACCCCTACGGCGTGATTGAAGCCTCTCAGTGGGGCCTCTTCAGAGATCTAGAAAGATGGACACGTAGATTACGCCTTCATCCAAACATTTACATTTGTTTGCATGAATCTTTCAGATAAGATTGTTACATTTACTCAGCATTTACACTGGCCCACCTCTTTTTTTGTTCATAGCACACTGCATTTGTTTTCTCCCTGACATTTTACCTCCGCATACTGGCAGTCCCATTAATAGGGTTGACATTTTAACATATAGCTTTGACATTTTAATGTATTAATGAGGGAACTGAACCTCTCAGATTGTTCTTTTCACTACAGAGCCTGAGAGAGCGGGGTCAATACACAAAGATTACACTCCTGAAAGATGACAGAATATTGCATTATGTTCTGTACTGCTGTTAATACTGTGTGCTCTTTACATAATAGGTTAATAGTAAATAAAGTCTGAGTGCATATCTCAAGAGAAGCTAATCTGTCATAGGTTGTATTTCAAACATTTGTGCAAATAAGAGAGACTAGTGAGTCTCACAGATTTGTTATATTCAGTACTATATTCAGACTCGTCCCGATGCTCGTCTATAATTGATGATGTCAGAGTCGCTTGGCCTCTGATCTGATGAATCCAAACACACGCTGTTCAGACTTTTTGGGGCAAGAAGTCAGTTGTTTCTTATTGGTATTCGACTTGTACCGAAGAAATGTTGACTTATACTATAAGTCAACATTTTGATGGCAACTGTGTGTATAAGGACTAGAAGTGAGGGAGCGATGAGGGAGAAAGAGCTGTAAGTTTAGCAGTTTTCTCTTCCGTGCCCATAGGCAGTCAGTGTCTTGAATATAAATAGTTTGGTGGCTCAGCAGGAGAACAGCACTTCATCAAGGACCACGGGCACAACCTGCCTCCGTCTGCATTTACACCAGCGCTCAGCCTTGATTACAACAGTTTTCCTCTCTTCCCTGCCCCCCACTCAGTTCCCTCCTTTGCCCTCCTCTTTTATGTGCTTACAGCACATTCTGCACATCCTGTACATATATTGTGTAGATTCACTGATTTGTTTCCTCCAACAGCGAAGTTGAAACAAGGTCACCTTTCTCCAAAATAACACACAACAACAACTTGTCAGACAATTAACCCCCGACCCATGGACTTTTCTTATTATCGCGCTTGCTGTATGTGTTGAGTAAAATGTCTCGCATATTGCAATGTTCAATGTTCAAAGTTGATCATTGCATCACACAGAAATGTTGGCAATCAGTAAATAAGTAAAAAGTGTAGATGTTACAGTTTTGTGGCCTAATATTCACAAAATTGCCTCTTTGTCCATCCATCCATCCATTTTCATCGGCTTATCCGGGGTTCGGTCGCGGTGGCAGCAGGCCCAGCAGGCCGACCCAGGCTTCTCTCTCACCTGCAACATTTTCCAGCTCATTCTGGGGGATCCAGAGGCATTCCCAGGCCAGCCGGGAGATATAATCCCTCCAGCGTGTCCTGGGTCTTCCCCGGGGACTCCTACCAGTTGGACGTGCCCGGAAAACCTCTAATGGGCGGCGTCCAGGAGGCATCCTGATTAGATGCCCGAACCACCTCAGCTGACTCCTTTCGACACAAAGGAGTGCCTCTTTGTTTCAGATTTATTCAGTTTGACATTATAGCTGAATTGCCAATCTAGCCAGTCGGGCTGTAACTAAATGCAACCCAGCCGAACCCAATGGTAGAATGAATGTTACATTCACATGAGTGACTTCAGGTTTGTTGTTGTGGGAATGTTTTGCAAAGTCTTTCTTTCATCCACAATTTGACCATGGTGTTGAGTCCAAAATGCTTCCACACTTCATTCTTGACTTTGAGATGATACATTTTCGAAAAGCAAGTAGTGGGACCTTCGATTAAAGATTATTTTTCACAAATATGGAAAATCTAATATATCATTTCTTACCATGTTTGAATGGAAGTAAGCATTGAGTATAAAAAGTGACAGCTAGTAGCTAGTGAGGCATCGACCGTGCAAATATCATGGAAGCAGTGGTAAGGGTTGTTAGGAGCAACTGACTTCGCATGTTTCACTACGATCAAAGAAATATGCTGATTTAATAATTAGTTGTTATTCCTGGAAGTCGACTTACAGATTTTTTCCCTATTACCTAGGTAAGAAGCTATGTAAGAATATGATGTGCCCGTTCTTAATTCCAGGTACAAAACTCTGATTTGTCCAACTGGGAGAACGAGTGGTGAGTGAGCACAACACCAGACCCGTTTGAGTCACTAAACACATCGGGAGATGAGGGCAATTTGTCAGAGGCCTAGAACCAGCAGCTTTTAATGCAAGATCATTTTTGAGCACTAATAGAGGTTTGCACTCGACTAGGCCAGCTGTTTCTAAGACCATCAGCGTGCACGTTATTTTTCATTGTCACTGCGTTGTACATTGCTCTGTTGTGCAATGACCATGGAAGCGTATGTACACATTCACTCAGACTTGTGAGGCTGAAATGACAGCCCTATTTAATGCATGGTATACACACACACACACACACACACACACACACACACACACACACACGCACACACAGACATGCATGCAACACATAGCTGATGGCTTAGAGAGTGATGAGGCATCTTGTTTCACCACTGACAGCCATTTGCTAAGTGTAACTGAAATACTGCCTTCTCCCCCACTCTGTCTCTCTCTCCCTCTCGTGCTTCCTTTCTCTCCGTCTTTTCCTCTATCTTCTGTAATTTCAATCAGAGCTAATGGAAGTGCTGGCCAACGCTCAGCCCTGGTCCTCAGCACACACACACACACACACACACACACACACACACACACACACACACACACACACACACAACCGAAGCACTGCATGCACACAAGCATTCGCAATAAACCGTAAATTTGCCCTTGGATTAGGAAAAATGCTACTCAGCAATGAGACAGGTTTCCAAATCGTGTAGCATCGTTTTAGTCATACTAATTGACTAATTGACTAATTAAGATAAACAAGCAAAATAGGTGTATTGTATGAAAACAGCTGCGGCCAACAGCGACGCTATGAGAGCGGTGAGAGTGAACCAGAACAGTAAAGTTGCCGGACAGATAAATAATGAACTGGTCTTGAATGATGATTCATTGACCCATCTTAGCTGTTTTAAGCTCAGAAAAGAAAGTTACATATTTGCATTGCTGATTTCTGCACATGTATTCTGTCTCACTTGTAGTCTATTACGTTACACACTTATATATTTTATCATATTATAGTATTTTTGTCCCCATTTTTGCCATTTTATATTCACTCGTACACTAGTTGCATTCAGTGTTTGATTATTTTACTGCCAACATTCACACACATGTGCCTTTTTTGTGTGCATAGCTCTGCAAAAATAATGGCTTTTCATTTTGTTCCAGGGAAATGGAAAGTCCTGATTCAGCACTAGTGTGCAGACTTATCATTTAATATTGCTCCCTTGTGACCCCCAACAGGATGTGCTTAAGTTTAGCACATCTTGGCTACCGTGATGAGAGCTCCCCCACTGCTCTACAGTTATGCTGTATTTTAGCAAACAGAATGGAACCACCCCCTATTTGTTCAGCAATTAAGCAACATCAGTCACTGTCAAAAAAACTGGTCCTGAATGGTAAGCACCCCATTAGTGGAATTACAGCAGCTTCAGAGGCCGTTGCAGAAAGAGACGGGGAAACGAGGGAAGTTAATGAATTCCAATTGCTAATCCATCAGTTGTGATATGTCTTTTGCAGGAAACACTCTGTGTGGACGGAAGCTGAATCTAAAAATGACTCGTCCACTATTTTACACTTTAGTATAGTCTACAATAAGGTGTCAATATTGAACTGTTTGCATTTTCAGGTGGATAATGGTAGAAACGGTAGTTATAGTGTGGTCGTTTTGAGGAACTCCAGATGGGCAGACTGGACACCTCTTTGGCTGAATACATTACAAAACACTAATTGAGTAAGAAAAAAGTGACTAATTACACAACAGCATGGTTGGTGCCTGTTTGATTTAGGAATACATTTAAACTACAGCTTTATTAATAGATTTGTTAACTACGGAATATAAAGTGAGCTTTCTACACACTGTCTCCACGATGTAGTTACATTTGAATATGCATCTATTTTGGCGTTAGTCTACATTAAGCCTGTGCTTTATACCAACAAAAATAGAGACTGTTTTAATGTCCCAACATTTTGCGTTGGCATTTTTGAACCATGATAGAAATGTTTTGTTATCATTAACTTGGACCACAATCTTCCCCAAACAAGTACTTTCTTTCTAATTCAGTAGACGGGCTTTGTCATCTCTTTATGTTTTCACTGTTGGCACACAAGATACAATATATACTTTGCTGATTTTTCAAGCTTTGCGCCATAATATCTGATGGATTTGAACCAACATGCTTTTGTGCTGCCAATACATAATTTAAATACGTTAAATCACCTCCTTTTGTGACAATCTGAAATATGAAGTCCTCGTAACTATGACAAAATAGTGTGTTTGTTGGTTTTCTACCAGCAAGACCAGCAAGGACGTCAAAACAACTTGGTCTCACAAAAAGATGTGAAATAGCCAGCACTTGTTAACAGCACATTTATGTGGTAGTGACACATATTTTGTGAGAAACAATGCCAAGGGAGAGTCGATTTGGAAGTGGATGGGTCAAAGAAACACAAAACTTTTAACCATTGGAGTCGTGTTCGAGGTGTTTGTGTCATCAACTGTTGCTGAGTTATTGTGAAGTGACGTCTGTGACCTTCCTCATGGTACGTTTTCATTTTGTTGGCTAAACCTAAACTTTACATACTTATGTTAAGCTCAACCATGCTGCTTTTCCTGAAGCTAACGTTGTGTTTTTTTTTTACCTTAAACCATCATTCCCGTGGTGCCGACACGTCATTTTAACACATTATGTGCCACAACCACGTAACACCAGCTAACATGTTGTGGCCATTTAACATATTTCTGTGAGGTCAAGTTGGTCAAAAATAACAATACGAAATGTGGTTAAGTTTAGGCAACTAAGACTACTAGCTTAAGCTCAAAAAGAGATTCTGCCCATGGTTATAAGAAAGCAATGTTACAAAGTCTCTGGTGTCAAAGTGTGGCACTTTGAATGCTCAACCATCCACCTGACCTCCTCTATGAGTATAAAAACATTACACTATTTCTGCGTTTACCTCAGCTGAAGGACAGTCGTTATTAACATGAACATATGTGGATTGCTTGTCAGGCAAATGTAACCCAAGTTGATTTAATAAACAAGTGAGGATGATTGTCAGTTGACTTCTCTTTTGTTATTCAACTGTCCAAAACATCCCTGATTGATGGACATGTGGCGATAACACAGTGATTGCTGAAAGCCAGAGAGCATCCGAGAAAATCCCTTATGTGTTGTCTGCTAAGGTCAAAGGTTAAGTGACTGGTAAGTGATAAGTAGCCCCACTCACCCCAAGGCCCTGGATAAGCATTCCTGTTCTCAACTCAACAGCCTCCAATCTCAAATCAAACACTGGACGAATGAAACTAAAGGCTACGATGGCCTTTGACCATCACGCTCTGTAACCTCCTTCATTACTCACCCTGAGAGTTCATTTAACACCTTATACCTTTCGGTCTTTTGGTGCTTTATGGACATCATATATACATTTCCAGGGGAATTCTTGTATTCCTCTGTCGCTGCATCTCCTCTCTGTGTTCGCTGATCAAGATGAACTGCTGTGTTCAGCCCAAATTCAATCCAGCGAGACCCAGACATCAATAATGTATTAGAGGAGCAGTTAGATGCCTAAAGATATCAATATTGATCTCCTACTTAGATTCAGTTTGTTTGGACTAGGAGACAAATAGCCTCTCCGCCTCTCTCGAGGAACACATTTAATTTAACAGAAAGAGTTACTCCGCAATGTTACTGCATCTACTGCTGCTGATGTCATTCTACTGCATGCAGAAATGAGAATAACAAAGATTGGATATGGGACGAGAAACCTTATTGTATTATTATTATCTCCATTCATGCATGCTGCATTCATTCATTATTATTTCTATCACATGGACTGACTTGACGGGCCAAAGGGAAGACCTGGAAGTACACATGTACACACTTATTTATAGGTGTCAAAAAGTCATGATTGGAATTTTCCTTCAGATAGATGGAAGGCGCATTCTCCAGATCTGTGAGTATGGCTCCCCTCCTATTTCTAGAGCTGGCCAATCAATTCCCTCTCTCTCTTCCACTGTTGTTTTCTTTTATAGCTGCTCTTTGTCAAATGAATCAATGCAATGGCAACATTTTAGTGGACTGAAAGGGTAGAGACCCTTCAATCCCCCGCCTGATCAAGGTTGCATGCTAATTGTGACATTTATTACACATTGTGTCTGTGCATCATGCCATCTCTTCTATTTTCTTACTGCGCAAAATATCTAACAATGAGGCGGACGATCTCTGCAACGCGGTTTGGTTGCGTGGTTATTCTGGGTTGCAGTCATGTATTCTATGACAGCCTGTTCATGAATGACAGAAAGTGGAAGTTATATATTCGCTGGTAAAACAGAGATGATCGGAATCTTACTGAATGAAAACCAAATTAAATTACTTTAGTGCATGATTTGAAATGACACGGTGTTAAAACTTAGAAGTTCCAATTGTAAAGCAAAACTTGTTTTAGTTTTTTTTTTTTTTGTGTCTATGTATTTCTCTAAGAATCCAATAGCTATATATTTTAGGTTACATCTAAACATTTTTGGTTACGATCTGAACTTTTACAATGCAATATATCTCTTCACAATAATATGATTTTGATGTGGCATGGAACGTTCATGTCACAATAAAAACAATTCATTCAGTTATTGAATTCAAAGGGCTAAACAACGGTCATTTAATGTTTCTTTTAATTATGCAGTAAATACATACATAAAGCAAATACAAATACCTGCATATTGTATTATATTCTTTCTTTGGTTTCATTTAAAATTTTCCATAGAGATATGACTTGCTCAAACAGAACAAATGTCCTTCCTGGTAAAACTAATGTTTTATATAACAAATGTCTTGCTGCTCTCTCGAGTTTTTGTCTTGTTTGATCATTAAAAGAAAAATACTTTGTTTCTTTTTCACAACTAATTTTACATCAAAGATATCACTGCAAAAACAAATCATGTGAATTTCCCCACTAGGACTAATAAAGGAGTATCCTCTCTTATCTTATCTTATTAGGATGAATAAGGCTTTTTTCTCCATTATATACAATGTATAGACTTTACACTATGCAACCAGTTCCAGCGTGTGCGTCTCAGTCAGATAGTCATGCAAATGATGTGCCACTGCATCAGCGTCTGTTCTGGGTCAGCTATTGTATCTCGAGCAGGCAGTCCTTTTGAAACTACTTGATGTGCCTCTGTCACACACACACACACACACACACACACACACACACACACACACACACACACACACACACACACACACACACACACACACACACACACATTTCCGAGCTTCATCATAGTCTTTAGGGCTTTATCCATTTGGCTCCTCACTCTAACCCCCAACCCAAAACCCACCTATGTCCAGACAATGATGATGCACAGAAACATGCAGACAGAGAAGAGCTGCGGTGTTTTATAGCAGAAAGCATCAACGTCTACAATCTAGATGTATATGACGAACAGGAGATAACAAGAATGCATGTCTTTAATTTAAACAGACAGAGGAGCGGTTTACCCACCATGAAACTAATATAATATAAACAAGCTTGTAAACACACTCTTTACAATTATAGTAAAGGAAGAATATCAATCGTAAACAATGCAATTTCCTTTTTTATTGTTCTCAATTTGAGAGCCATTCCTCGACATTTGGAAAGGGTGTCCCAATCCGTAACAGGGGCAATACATTGGTAAATGGGTTAGCTCATGTTAGATTTAATTATCTTTCCCATTCAGAACAGGTAATCTCATTATCCTGCGCTTCCTGTATGGAGTAGTGGTAGACATGAATCGGAACTGTAACAGAAGTACGCAAAGTACAAAAACAGCTTATTTTTTATATGTGACTGTGACCAAGCTTTACCCTTTTCTTCCCAGCTTCTTTGTGTTTCTGTCAATAACACTAACTACAGAACAATATCAAGCAAATAAGCCCAAACAATTCTACAGTAATTACTGCTACTCATTTAATTATTTCATGACAACCGTCCACAATTAGGGCAGCTGAAGTTACACATGGACTTGTTTTCTCTACATAAACAAAGAACTCTCTTCCCGGCAGATATTTAAAGCAATTACATTACGGGAGGCATAATTTAAAGAACACATAAATACTCCCTTGTTGATTGCGATTTCTTTGACTGAGCCAGCAGTGAATCAATAGGCCTTTTGTTACGGATGGAAAACATGTCATGGACGAATAGAAGCCTTGCAGAACCTTTTACTATGCACATTCAGATGCAAAGTGAAAGGGAGAATGATCTCAAGGGAGTCATTAATTGACCAAAGGCAGTGTAATGGCTACACAGTGCTGGATATCATTTATTGTGATGCTAACCGAGACATATTTTTTACAGCTATTTCATCTTTGTTTCTTATAAATCACATTATTTTCCTCAAATTGCACTATAAACGACAGTTCCACTTGCCCTTGCTCTTGAGAAACAAACACTAAAAAGATCATGGTATGAATTGATCATCTGAACTTATTCAAAAGGTGGAGGTCTGGAGTGGACACGACATGTGCATTGGCCAGGACGGGAGCATCTAACAAACAGATGTTATTGATTGCATAATTAAAAATCAATCCATCAATCCATTTATCTATGTATCTATCTATCTATCTGAGCAGTGTGCTCTGCCTCTGCTATGTACTATAATTAGGTTTTGTTGTGGCACTGGACTTTTTAATTAATTTATCAATTATTAATTGATTAGTTAATAAGTAATGTGTCTGTTCAATTAGTTATTACTTATGAGACCATGGGAATCACCGGGTCCAACATACTGTATTCTGTTGCTCGTTGAACCGTGTTTCTGGTTTAACACACATGCACGTACGCACGCACACACGTACATGCACACATGCACACACACGCACACTTAACTGAGAAGACGGCCAATATCCAGAGTAACACGGGACCATTCCTCTTGATTCATGAGAGATGTAAAACCGGAAGATATAATCAAATAAATAACCAAGACACTGGCCAACAACAAACACACACACACACACACACACACACACACACACACACACACACACACACACACACACACACACACACACACACACACACACACACACACACACACACACACAGCAGCTGCTCATCCATCTCTGCCTTTCTGTCCGCCTCTCTGGGTTGCTTCCTCAGCAGGTGTGTGTGTGTGTGTGTGTGTGTGTGTGTGTGTGTGTGTGTGTGTGTATTTGTGAGACGACCGGGGATATTGGCAAGTTAAACTCGGTCCTATCATATGTCATCTTTAAATGACAGTGTCGTAAAGCATTACGGTGAGCAGAGTGGAGGAGAAGGGCCCTGCCAGGACTTTGTTAGCCAGATAAATGTTTCTTCCCCGTGAGCCCGTTGGCCAGCAGCTGGCATCACTTCTCATCAGAGACACATCCTGCCTGCTGCAACAGGTGCCCTTCAGCTGGGGGAGAATACAAGAGCACAGATAATGTTTGACCAATATCAAAACTGATAATCTTGTCTTCTATTCTGTATTCTTTTTCTTTTTTTTTTAACTATTCACTTACGTCTAAGCGCTAAGCACAGAGCAATATCTAACAGGAAATTAGACTCGCTTAGAATAAAGACAGAAACGGGGAAACAGCTAACCTCGGACTAAAGTGGAGTCTCTGCTGGTTGCCTATAGCAACCCCACAGTGATGACAAGACTCCAGGAAGTGACTGCACCCTGCCAAGAAATTACATTACGAAACTCCCCATTTTGCTTTTCATGCCGATTAAACAAGCAAGATATAACGTGTTCATTAGTGAGCTTTGGCGGAACTGATGGCTTCACCTATTATGCTAAGCTAAGCTAACTGCCTTTTGTCTCTCGTTCCATATATTGCATAAGCGCATTGTAGATGAAAGATCAGAGTATGATATCAATTATGAAGTGAGAGAAATTGTAATTCTAGGTTGTGAGATTATTTTGGATATGGTTTATCTGTTTTTTTTCTTATGAACTTACTTTGAGCACAGGGGAAATACTCAGTGGAAGAGGGGTCGAGTAGATTGAGAGCCTTACTTTTCTTTCTTAAATGGCACAGCCAGGCATTTTCATGTAAACCTCTCAAATTATAATTTCAAACGGGATAAATCATTTATTTTTGGCTATTCATCATCAAAGTGGAGAATGAATAAAGAATAATTGTGTCTGTGCCAAGTGAACGTGTTATTAAATGAGAATCGACAACTTCAGTATGAAATAGAATATGTCTTTGATTTCTTCCATATTAATGTGTGAGCATCATATCGCCTGCCAGCACTCATCTTTTTAGCTCAGCCTTGGATGGCTCCTACTTTTTGCTTTTGTTTGAATCAGTGCAGTCTGAACTCGTTAGGTACCTTCTGCCGAAGGAAGCCAGATGTGCAGCAGCAGTGGAGTAAGACTATGACACACACGTAGACACACACACATAGATGTGCTTTTACTGTATGTCTTTGTGGCTTCAAGGCTGCACCTCCTTCCCCCACTCCTCATTCATTGTGAGTCCAGCAGACATTAACTAAATCAGTCTGAGGGATCCCCCTCCTCCAAACTGTGGTGTAATATAATTTGTGCATCGAAGGTTGTGTGGGTTCAGCTGATTGCGTTAGCATTGTTGTGACGAGAGTCAGCTCCTGTCAGCTCTTCAACAAGGAGGAAAAGCAAGCTTTAGGCATTCAGGCTTTAAGAGATGGAGGTGTATTAGTGAAGAAAAGGAGTTGATATAATTGATTCTGCATTGTGACAAACTTTACATATGAATAATAAGATAAACAGTCTGTTTTCTTGGGAGGTCATTTGTTTTCACCTTAAACCTTAATGACTGGCTGTCAGAAAAGAGCAGTTTATTTCTGTCCCACAACACCATGCCCTAACGTTACATTGATTTATGCTTTATTCAGGGGTTTACAGGGAACCCTTTGCTTCACATTTTACACAGTTTGTTGCATTCACAATCTCTCCTCTCCTCTCCTCTCCCCTCCTCTCCTCTCCCTTTGGGCCTATTAAGCCCTAATTGGAGCAGAGCTACTTACCACTGATGGGATCAATGGGACCAGCAGTGGACACACATCATTTTCATTACTTACTGCAGCACATAAGCAGCCACTGCGTGAGTGCAGCGGTAATAATAAAGGCTGCAGAACCTGTCAAAACAAAGAGGTGCAGAATAATTATATTCCATAATCTGGATGGTAATTTTCCACAAGTGAACCGAATATGGTCGAATGACTAAAAATGAGTTTACTTAAAGTGCAGTGCAATGCATTAATACAATTGATGGTATGCGGTGAATCCAGCTGAGAGTGGTGGCACAATTGAAATAAAGATTAAAGAAGAGAATTCATGGTTAACACACACACACACACACACACACACACACACACACACACACACACACACACACACACACACACACACACACACACACACAGAGAGACAGGTGGTCTTTCCTTGCAATGCTGCAGTGATAGGAAATCAATAGGGGCAATGTGTCAGTCAAATGTGCACGAGAACCCTGTCAATCACATTGCATCATGGAGCCTGCTGCTCTTTGTCAAAACTCAGTCTCGCTGCAGCAGGGACAAAAGAAACAGTTTGACAACCTTTTTTTTGTTGCAATCAGGGAAGAAGAAAATACAAATCCAATTTGCAAAAAAGATTATGGAGAACAATTCATTTGGCATCACAAATGAAAACACCTGTGGTTTGCCTCAAGAAAAAAAAAACTGTTTGATTGCTTTGTTGGAGTGATGAGAGACGGAAGCTATATTACAGAAATAGAACATTTTTTTCCAAATCATTTGATCACCATCATCCATGTTTTTGACTGACTTAAGTCTTACTGTAACTTGGAATGTGTTCTTTTCAAGGTTTCAAAGACATACAGTCCCATTGGGTCTGACAGCTGAAAGCATGACATGTAGCAGAAGTGACAAGACTAGAAAGACTCATAGACAGGCTTGTCAATACATCTCATAGTGTGCATGTATGACTGCACACATACACGCCTTAAAATAAATGATAGTTGTGATGATTATGACATTGCTAAATTGTGTTCTTTGAGCTTAATCTTGTATTTTAATGTATCAGACCAATATTCTGTCATTTTGTACTTTTATTATATCTAGGCACACTTCTGACTTTATTAACGTGCCTCTGCAGTGAACCAACAAGCATTTAGTCTCAGTATTAGTTTGGGCTGATGGGTGAATGGATTCTGAGAATTGTGATTAAACTAATATTTGTTCAAATGTTTGTTTGACAAAAATAAATAAAAAAATCTGCTGATAAAGGGCTTTCCAATTCCACAAGAAACGTGGCATGGAAAGCGAATATAATACATTGTGTTGTACGTCAGTATGACTGGAGTTCACTCAATTGCATGCATTGGATATCTTCCATGGCTCATCTTCATGGCTCCTGACACTGCACCTGCCCAGAGGTATTGTCCAGAGTACATCCAGATCACACACAACAGGCATAACTTAATATAAATAAAGGGTTATCTTATTTTATCTTAACTTCATTACACCCCCGGAAGAAAACCTGCTTTTTGAAGAGGTACATTAGACATAATCAGCCATGACAATGAGGCATAGTCAAACAAATTCAATTAATTGACTAGATGCAGTTCTCGAAATAATTTTACAAGTGTTGTGAGAAATGTCAAGGGACAAAATTGGAAAATTTTAGTTGTTTGTTACCTTTTTAATGCTGGCAGGTTGGACCACAAGGGACAGTGTTTAACTGTCAGAAAGAGCTGTGGCTGTTAGTCTGTGTGTATTTGTTGTGACTAACTGTCTCACATGAAACCCACGTGAGACTGAAGGCAGGCTGCTAATGACACAGCTGAGCTGGAAACAAAGGAATGAAGAAAAACTGAAAATGTTCTCTCCCAGCACCGAGACTAACAGAATACTGTCAGAAGGATCCTTATTCAGTTTATTAGTCTGCAGCATAGTCTTTCACAGCTCAGATCCAGCTGTCTCACAAAGCAGGATTACTTAATAATGTGGATAACTTCACTCAGTACACTTTGAATATCATAATTTATGACATTGAAGCTTAGCTTAGCATAAAGAGACAGTGTATGCCTCGCTCTGTCGGAAGAAACAAACAAACTCCGCCACCAGGTCATGTGACGTATTGCTACGTTCATGTCGTTTCATTTAGACTGTACCTCATGTTAGCTTTCCTCAAGTGATGACAAAACTTCAGGAGGTCACTGCAAATTATATAATCTGGCACATAAATATATATATATATATATATATATATATATATATATATATATATATATATATATATATATTTTAAATATTTTATTTACACACAGAGGGCTCTGTGTGTGTGTGTGTGTGTGTGTGTGTGTGTGTGTGCGTGTGTGTGTGTGTGTGTGTGTGTGTGTGTGCAACTCCTGAGTATGACTACATATGAGTGAGATGGATTAATGTCTTGTTGGGTCTGGTTTTTCATGGCACAGGCTTTGTTAAAGCTGAGAAAATTATAGAATAATTCCAGCGCTAACTGTCTGTAAAAGTCTTACTGTAATACAATTTGAAAAAAAGGATGGTTACGTATGTAACAATGATTCAAGAGAATATTTCTTCAGCTCCACGCTGCTCAAAGTTGTTTGACGAGGCAAGTTCGAGAATAGGTTGTCGGCAACAAAATTGATCAGATGGTTTCTTTTGTAAGCACAATTCTCTCACCAAGAGACTGTCAATCAGGAACAGAACACTAATGGAAAAGGGCAATTAAGTAATTGATAAATTGATGGATGGAAGTGATCTCCCAGATGTACAGTGCAATAATTAGTAGATGGATAAATATGAAAAGAAAAAGACAAAAAAATGAAAACAAACAAGATGCATTTCAGCCTTAACAGGTTTGACAGATTGACATATGGTTTTACTCTGAAGAAACTCAGGTTTCCCATGAGATCAGCTCTTAAATGATAAAGGACAGAAGCAAGGACACAGCCGGTGGGTGGAGACTCTCAGTCCAGCCCATGCCTCATATGAGCTCAGGCTGCGACAGTAAATGTCTGGCCTCCCCATTCATTTCTCCCTCCTTCCTTTTCCCCCCTTCCGATCTGAGAAGTGGAGCACTTAGTCTAATGCGAATAATGACGATGACTGTTTTCCAGGTTGGCCATTACCCGCTGCCCGTATTGAAAAAACAGTATATGAGCTAAGATTTATTGCTATAAATTACATCATCCCACTCTCTTCTTTAGCTACACCTTTGTTCTTTTAGTTTTATGTCTTTTTTTTCTAAATTGTCTTTGCTCTCGTTTCCAGGTTTGGTTTATGCTGCATTTAGGACTCACCATTCTGTCTATCTGAGATAAATTCAGTCTAGATAGCATAGCCAGCACATCTAAATATAATTTAAAATGTTTAAAGTATCCTTAGACATATGCTCCACTTGTGCTACTGCAGTGTATTGGCACTGGAGTTGTTCTCAACAATGCATTTAATTAACTAAAACAACTTCCTTCCTTCCTTCTCGTCCTTTATTCTCTTTCAGCTACGCCTCATGGCCCCAAGTCATTCGTAGCTTTTACCACTTCTTGCTATTATCCCAGTTTAAAATGTTTATCAGTTTAAAATGTATGAGGCTACTTTCTCTTGGCTCACAAATCCCCATAAAAAAGTATGGATAGCTTTTTTTGAAAAATGTCCCTGTCTCTTTCCCGCTTTGAAGGCAATTGATTAAATTGCAGCTGCACCTGTAGCAGGGGCGTTTCTAGGATTCAAGGAAAGGGGGGGCTTAGCCCCTGGAGAACTGGCATGTATGAACTTTTCTCAAATAACGAGAGAGAAATACTTTTCCTGCTTGTAAAGGAAAGACGGATAAACTAGCTTTCATATCCACGTCACTCCCAAATCCAATGGATGGAGAATGGACCTGACAGTGTCAACTTTTGAGTTGTTTACTTGTTTTATTTTGAGCAGAAGGGAATAAGATTTTGATCAACATTTACATCTATTTTGTTGTCTGTGTAGGTTTTACAAACCAGTGATATTTTATGTTAATTTGGACACTATCACTGAGATAAAGATGAACTAGTTCAGTGTCAAATATACCATTCAATAGTAAACCCCCCCCCCACTAATAATAAAAATAAAACACATTTAAAGTACATCTTAATTATCGAATGATAAATATTGTATGATGGTACTCCTTGGTATAGTTTACATTGAGCTAAACTCCTTGGTATAGTTTACTGTGAGATAAACTCCTTGGTATAGTTTACTACGAGATAAACTCCTTGGTATAGTTTACTGTGAGATAAACTCCTTGGTATAGTTTACTGTGAGATAAACTCCTTGGTATAGTTTACTATGAGATAAACTCCTTGGTGTAATCCTGTTGTGGTTGGGACGCCACTGACCTGTAGATTGATACTTCCGGCCCAGAGATAAACATTAAATTAACACCTTCCCAGACCAGCCAGTCAGTTTTTTCAAATACATGGATGTCAGTAATGCAACGGCCAAGAAAAGCTTTTAATTAAACTGTCTGAGGGCACAAATTATCTATTATTAGACAATAAATCATAGCTGTTATTAAAACTTCAAAGCAATTAAAATGTAGAATAATATGTAATCCATAAATAAAAGATTAGGGGTGTCAAAGAGTGTAATGAGTTGCCTTTTCATCCACACTTCCAACCACCTTCCTGACTTTTTTTTTTTAGCATTTTAAGGAGAATAAGGCATGAGCTGGGCTGCAGGGCTGGATGTATGTGTGTGTTTATCTCTCTATATGTATGATGTCCATGCCACTGACGACGTTAAGGGAATTGAACTGTTGTTTTAAACACAGAAAGCGTCAGTGAGGACACATCTTGAGTCGTGAAGCCTGCGGTTAGGCTGTAGGGTTGGTTAACATATAAAATAAGGATAGAGTGACGAACACAGCTCATCAGAGTTTTTTCCGAGGGATTATGAAAAGGCCAAGGATACATCAAACATAAAATGCTCTGCACAGAAAGAATCAGAGCTACGGAAATACAGGACGCTGACTGCAGTTCACTTAACGACTACCAGTGTTTAACGACGAGGATTATTGGAAATAGAACCTTACATATTAAAATTTCAATGTCCTTTCTTTTGTATAGGTTACAAAAGATAATATTACAATTATCTTCTCGCGTGAGATTTTTTTTACAATTTGATTTATAATTGAATTGAAAATGAATAACTATTATCTAAAGAGCGTTTTGTGAGAAGATAACATATTTTAAACATTCTTCTTTATAATTTCAGTGATATCAGACCAATCTCATACATGTCACCTGCAGGTGAATCATCTGCCACTGTGGCAGGTTTCATTGACACTCAGGCGTATATTGATTGAACCTGAACGTGCCCACCTGCCTCAATCTTCTTCCTACACACAGAATGATAGCGAGCTGTTAGGCGTTGGTCTGGAGGCGTGGTGCATATGTGAGTCCCACAAGATGAAGCAGTGACAGGGAGAAGTGTTACATCTATAAATCAACTGCCTCATATCAGCTGACTGTCTCAATTAAAATGAGCGAGACTGAAAAGCACATTAGGGATTGTGATAGAAGTGGCTCTAAATGGCACCATAATGACTCAACCAACCATATCATTAGTGAAAAAATACTAATGCAGTTTTTTTTAGACACGTGGAGCTCTTTCATCGATTTTTTAGATGACTCTTTACACTACAATAACTGTCTTTATAGAAGCACTTGGTGACTTGTCAAATATAGAAATGCTAGACAGGCAGAGAGCGAGAGAAAGTGAAAAGAACCGAATGTACTCAGATAAGAGGTGCCATGCTTTCATTTCATGTAATACCTTCAAATGACATAAAAATAGACCAGTTAGTTGAACTAAGTTCTGCTATTATAAATCCTGTGATGCAAGTTGACCAATTCATTATTCAACCAAATGGTTTATTGTTGTTATTAATGTTTTTTGTATGGACTTTGTGTGACAAAATAATACGGTTTTGTATGGAATTACAGGGTCAATACTAAAAGGGTTTGACAGAACCAACATTTATTCTTGAATTTGCCAAGTTGCATTTTAATTAGTTTTGTCCATCCTGGTTTCATGATCTTTGAGTCCCAAATATGTTTTAGTTATGAGTGATTATTCCATAACATAATAAAGTTAAATTCTAGTTTCTAACTTCAGGTATACGGTAAAAAAGGAACTTCAGAAAAAATAATATATTCTCTTCTCCTTTGAGAAATAACTCAATTGGAATGTTTCTTCCATCAGAGAGGGATCATGCGATCTGAGACATGTGTGTGTGTGTGTGTGTGTGTGTTTTGGTATGTGTGTGTGAGTGTGTATGAGAAAGATTGACAGCATTGCGTTTCTGCTGTCCAATAATTTTGAGGTGGGTGTTTTGATTGATGCGCCCAAGCAGGCGGCAACCTCGAGATTAAACCCTCTACTAAACAGTCCACACTCTCCACACACACACACACACACACACACACACACACACACACACACACACACACACACACACACACACACACACACACACACACACACACACATCTTTCCATTTTGTTCATACCTTAATAATTGAAAGTTGACACATATGCAAATTGTGTACACATGTACAATGCTATAATGCAAGTATGTACATATAGAGAGAAAAAAAACAAATGTGCTAAATAATATAATTTATTCAACTGACTTTACATATGTTTACAACTATACTCTTATAGACACTGCATGAATAAATAAATAGCTGTAAGTTCACTGTCAACAAACATCATTTTTAATGCTGCATTTAAAAGTAGACTAATTTGTTTCTATGCTTTTTTTTGGTATATACATTTATCACACAAAAATACAGCATCGTTGCAATTTACGACATATAGACACAAATGTGCGCTCCGGTTTGGGAATGAACCGAAACTACGACAGACGTTATGAAGCTTTTCTGATGAGGATGAAGGTTTACATTCACAGTTGAGTCAATGAGAGTGCCTGACACATCAGACGAGCAGTCACCCCATTCACTTTCAAGCTGACGTCATCTTGGGGGAAAAAACCCATAACTGTTGTTTATGTTTGAGAGGCGAGATAGTATCAGGCTGGGATTTGATGTGTTTTACTTTACCTCAGCAGCTGCATACAGAGTTCAAGTCCACTTCTCTAAAGACTAACTATAAGGCCATCTTGCCACCTTAAAGGATAAGGCTGGTGTTGTACTAGATTTTTCTTATTGTCACCAAATACCTAAGACCAAAATCAACAATTAATTAATCCTAACAAGTATCATCTGAGCAGCCAAAGCCTGATCTAGATGCTTCCTCCATGCCATCTCATAAAGCTCCATTGTTGTCCAAGAAACTACTTAAAACACATCAGTGAACCACACCTTCCACTGGATGATATATTCCTTCATTAAGATCAACTCACTGTAGTTTACATTGAGTCAGTTCCATATACTTTGTCCTGCTGCTCTAAATACCCAATAGGATGCCTAATTTATAAATAGTCTGCCAACAAATGCACAATTTACTCCTGTTTTCTGGAAACTGCAGTGCCCAGCTATGTTAACAAATTGTTCCACCTTTAAGTAAAATGTTTTATTTATAACCACTTTTTAAAGATTTGAGGTCTTAAGTCGTAAAGAATGGGCTTGCGGTTGAGCGCCTATAGACGGGGTCAGAAGGTCAGACACATCTTTTGTTTTTCTCTTAATTGTTGATACAAATAAATAAAATAAAATATAGAATATCGACAGCTGAAAAAGTGATTTCTATAAAAGTGGTCACTTTTATCCGGCGTTTCAAACCCAGGAATTCTCCATGACTGACCATTGAATTAAGGTGAGTCCATAGATTCAAAAAGACACCAACAAACGACAGCAATTCTGAGAGAAGATAAACACAGAGTGAACAAGTCAATTGGACAGTAACACTTAACAATGCCAAAAATCACAGTATGAAGTGAAAACTCCTTTTGATTCTGGTCACATAGAGCAGCAGTGTGAAACAGCCAGACCTGGAAAAACTCAAGTTGGGGAATTATGAATAATGGTACTCAATCAGTGACAAACTTTCAAATGTCATCGCTGTAAATGACACACTGTCAAACAAACCCTGATAAACCGCCGTTTCAAACATTTTTGCAGCATTAATCAAATGTCCTGAGGGCTAATCGACTGGGGATGAGATCGATAAAGACCGGGGCTACTGACACCGTCTCGGGAAGAACAATAATTTCTTGTCTCCTTCTAACCTGCTGTGGCTGGCCAGTCAATACAGGTTTAGGATGAGCAAACAAACCATGATCGGCACACACACACACACACACACACACACACACACACACACACACACACACACACACACACACACACACGATTCAAAATAGCGTCTGTGTGACCATTTTATATATTAATGAAGTACACCGTTTGTTAAAGCCAATCATTTTTAAAGCTTAGCGTTTTAGCTTTCTGAATTCTTATCCAGGCTGCCATTGGGTTCCATTAATGTATGTATGTATATATATATATATATATATATATATATATATATATATATATATATATATATATATGAAAATGAACTTGAATTGATGTCAATGTTATTGTTAATGCAGTTATAAATTAATTCAAAGATGCACAACACAATCGTAGGTTAAGTTTGACAAAGACAAAGATTGCAAATTGATTTTCAAAACGTATACGGAAATGAATGAAAGTTTGCTTGAAGGTACACAGTGAAAACATTAAACAAAAACAGAAATACATTAATTTGCAAATTCAGTACATTGTATGTATCTATACAACATATATCCTACAAATATTATTGCTATTAATAAATACTCTAATCAAACTTAAACTATGAAAAGTTTCTGGAGCATCCACTGCTTTGTCACACACACGCACGCACGCACGCACGCACGCACGCACGCACGCACGCACACACACACACACACACACACACACACACACACACACACACACACACACACACACACACACACACACACAATTCCTTGGTTAGATATTGCATTACTCTCATTACCCTTCTAGACGTCGTTGTCCACAGAAGCCGCTATTTCTTTTCCCCTGAAAGTCCCTCCGAGCACTTAAATTAAAATGGTTGCAGTGGTTTAAGATTCACAGTCATGATTTAAAAGAAAAGAATGAGTATGTTATTCTGAACACAGCTAATTGTCTTCCTGGTTCTAGGCAAGGGATACTAAAAAAGAAGGAGGCACCATGTAATCAGCATAAAACAAACTTGTGGAGTCACTCGGAAGCCACAGCAGATTTCTGTTGACTTGGCTTCTAGTGCGGCAGTAGCAAGTTTCCTGAAGAATGTGGATGCCTCTTAGATTATTCCTTCTTCTTTAAATCCCTTGGATCTAGTATTCTTTGTGCCTTTGCTGCCTAGTTTTCATTGTGAAAAGCCTCTGGACTGGATGCCTCATCATCACTGAGGACCTCCGAGTTGATGAATGTCCCAGCGAGTGAGGCACCCAGGACCTGCTTGACGGGCGCCATCTCCGAAAGAATGATGTTGTCTTGGTGGCTCACCAGCGTGGCTTTGTCCATGATCTCCTTGCTGTGCTTGGTCACCACGGCGTCCATGAAGTCGTACTTGTGTGAGAAAGTACCGCTTTCAAATAGATACTTTGTCAGGTAAGAAAATGCCACATTTGCCAAGAAGGATGCCAGCATGGACATAGTCTTGAACGGAAACCTCTGCTGGATAAAGTGCTCCACATCCCCAGTGACGTGGTGGATCCTCTCCTGGGTCACCCAACCGGGGTAGTAGATGAAGGGCGGGAGTTTGAGGTAGGGCTCCCCTCCACCAATACGCAGCAAAAGACCAAAGATATAGCCAGCCACAGAGCCGTAGGTATTGGTGCCCTTAACGAATAACACACTGAGGAGTTGGGGAAAGATGATGACGTAGACCAAATCGGAACTCAGGTACCACAGGCCATACACAGATCCTGTTAACAACGCCATAGCAGTGGCAAGTGCTCCGAACACAAAGATGGTGCAGCGCATCACCCAAACAATCTCCCTGTCTGAAGCCTGGCGGAGAGAAGAAAGAGATAACAGAGGGAAGAGGAAGAAGATAACATGTAGACTGCAGATAAGCCAGTGACAAGCTACACATGTTACATCAGCAGGGGATTCATACGTAACCCAAAATGACGGTCTGTTATTTTTTTAAATAAATTACATTTTCAGTTCTTTTGAGTGTGAGCGTTTGAATGTTCACTCAAGGCTTGGAGTCTGGTTTTGTTTGTTCAGCAAGTAATAATAATAATAAATTTCATTTTTAAACGCACTTTTCTTTCAGAAGAAACTCAGTGACACAGAGCCAATATATAGTAAAACAAAAATAAAAACAGTTAAAACATGGTTAAAGCAACCCCTAATAAAAAAGTTAAAAAAATGACAATGAATCAACACAAGGTAAAGAAATGCCTTCCTGAATAAAAAGGTTCATGAGTAAAATCATCTGACATATTTGTAAGACACTTGGATGCAACTAGAATTGATTTCTAGATAATTTGACTGTAATTGTTACTCTTACCGACTGCCGAAAGGCGAGCTGATAGATGTTCCTGGCAAACATGGAGCTGGCTGAAAGAATGGACGAGTCTGCCGACGACATGACGGCAGCCGACACCGCGCCCAGACCGAAGAAGGAGATGTACGACGGGCAGAGGTGCTGAAGCACGATGGGAAGGATCATGTCCGACTGGTCCTTGTCCTTCGGAGCGAGCGACCCATAAGAAGTCTGGTTCCAGTCTGGGGGAAGAAATGGTAAAAGATGCAAATGTAAGTAGAAGTGTAAAGGCATATTGTTGGACCTCTGATCAGTAATATTCTCTGAATATTATCAGGATTATCTATATGTGCAAAATTAAACCAAAATATTTGCCTTCATTATTAAACTGAAGACAAAAAACAATGCAGGGGCTTTTGTGAGGCAATAACACAACATAATTAAAGTTAAGCAGGTAGTACTTGGCCCATGTTCCTACGTTAAGATTAATACAATGATGTTTCTGGTCAGTTTGTTGAATTTGAAATGGATTAATTATTTCATTCCAATTTTTGTACAAATCTCTTAGCTTTCCAGACAAAAGGCTTGACTTTGAGACTTTATTATAATGCTCCCTGTGGAGATACCTTTAGTTGCTGTGAAACAAAAGGGCTTCACATGTCTAAAATACAGCAGGGATTATCAATGTGATGCTGTTCTGTTAGTCTAAATACAGGGAAAAGCAACAGTAATAAGAAAGATGCCATAAATAACAGGTTACTTATTGAACATACGACATCCATGCAATATTAACTATGGGCAAAACACTGGTTGATCCCGAATGGATCATTGGTCCTAATATGAAACACGAGTTTAATTGCATTTGGTATTACTATTTTATTAATAATGATGTATGTGTGCAGGAAGCCATTTATTCTAATGAGACATTTTGAGCTGTTACCTACAGTTTGCAAGATATCATTTTCGTGTTTATCATGTACACCGTCATAGTTTAGCAGGCTGATGATAGTGCCAGTATTGTCTCAGGTATTTAGTCATTCACCAAAATATTGGATACATTTAAATATTGGCCTATGAGCACCGAAGTTGTTCCAGTTAAACTAGGTGGGAATGAATGTGTGTAACAAATTCATCCAACAGCTGCTGAGATATTTCAGTCAAAACTGAAAATGCGGACTTCATGGTGGCGCTAGAGGAAAAGTGAGGGGATCATCAAAGTCATTAGGGTTCACTGTCTGGGGACAATGAATGTCTCTCTGAAACTACCAGGTCTAACTCCATAGGGAAGGAGAACGTATCTCCTGTCCTTCATATACATCCTCCCATTCAGCGGGAAAACCTTAGTTCTTAGTTTCCCCCTGAAACTGTCTTTTTGACACTTATTTTTAATCCTTCTCTTCATCCTCCAGAGGTATACAATCGGTGTCTTTCTCTCCTTCCGCTGGATATTCCCAAGCAGTGGTTGTTTAGCGCTGGTAGTAATACATGAAACAGCTTCAGACAAACCAGATTAATTAGCTCCTCTTCAGATGTAATATTCACTAAATCGGCATGGTCTGATGACTCTCTCCTCTGCGTGTCATGACAGGATCCATCGGATGTTGTTTACACTCCAAATACTGTACGCATCTGCATTTATGCATCTGAAAATAAAGCTCCTGGGGTACAAACAAGCCAGGAAGGCATCGTTTTTCCCTTTGATCACAATTTCCTGTTTGCATAAAGGATCACATTCCTGAATGTTTTAATTGTCTTGTGATCTTTCATTAACTGCTTAATCAATGTGTGTGGGTCTGTGCGTGTGCACATCCTTCATAGATCAGTGTCTGAAATGTTTCTGTTCATCAGTGATATAACAGCTGTGATCCAGACACAACTGTGTGTGTGTGTATAGAAAAATTAGGTGTTATTACAGTTTGGTAATTTTTTTGTCATTTCTAGGCATGTAATCCAGATGTAAACAACATGCAGTCGAAGCTATTTGATCTGAATCAGTACTTGGCTTGTGTCCATTTACAAACAAAGGACGATAATCTTAATTTATTTGAACAGTATTTTACACAATGAAGCAGAATGAATGTGTGATACAGTATCTGCCAGCTATCAGAATAAATACATATAGCAAGAGCTCTGCTTTCTCACATTGTATAAACCAAACATTCTCATCCCAACTCGTCACCTACTGACTGAATTATGGTGAATTCATGGTGTGTGTGTGTGTGTGTGTGTGTGTGTGTGTGTGTGTGTGTGTGTGTGTGTGTGTGTGTGGGTGTGTGTATTTACCAGTGGAGGCCCCTATAGCTCCTATAAGGACAGAGGGGATGGCCATGACCAAGCAGCCGAAGGCAGCGATGAAGGAAAGGACCTGGGCATAGGTAGCTGAAGAGGCAGAAAGAACCCGTTGAAAATAGACCTGCCAGGGAATCCCCCCCAACATCTAGAAACAGAAACACCATCGTAAATACAGACACCAAACCAATGCAGAACAGTCAGCTAGACCTCCACAGCTCTGAAACCTACTCTTGGCACAACAAATATGACTAAGCTGTTCATCAATGGTGCTTCCAGTTATTCTAAATAATACTCCTGTATCGCAAAAATACAAACTCAAATGCTTCTTAATGAATCATCTGATGAAAGAAAAGCTTACCAGCAAACAGAAGTTGTCTGCCCAGAGCCATCTGTCTTCAGGCTCAATCTTGCCCAGCCAGGGTGACTGGTAGATTACTTCCTTGGCTGTAATGGTGATATCCGACACGGCAGGATTGGACAGAGCAAAAGGCACGCTGATCCACTGATGGAGAGGATGCAAATAGTATTGATGTTATATCTATATATCTATATATATTTATATATATATATATATATATATATATATATATATATATATTCTGTGATTGTAGTAGGTTTACACTGTCAAAGTTCTCTGACATTGCATTCAAGTTCTACTTATTGTTCCACAAAGTCTGATAGCATTTCAATGCTAGGTGCACAGTAGTAAACTAGTGTCTGTAGGTGTACGTTTTAATGTGCATGCCAATGTGACACATCTCTCATGAGATTATATTATGCTTTGCACAATACATGCACTTTAATTCACATTTTGATGAAAGTCCACATGCATATATGGATGCTTGATATATTTTAGAAGGTTTTAGCAAGACAAAAGATCACAATATAGGCTAATGACAGCTTCACATTTTGAGCAGAATAATGCAGTACAGGTAATGGTATTGTCCTTCAGTCTACAGGTAAAAACCCTGTTTAATCATACAGAAGTCCATGCTGGAACTCCTTGCCATCTTTAGAGTCCCTGGCTTGGTAGACATTGACAGTGAAACTCACCAAGCCCACAAAGATACAGAAGAGCTGGACCACGTCTGTGTATGCAACAGAGTAGAGTCCTCCAACAAGTGTGTAAAAGATAGCTATCAGGGCTGAGATCACCACCGACATGTTGATGTTTATGTCCACGATCACACTCAGAGTGGCACCTGCAGCACAATACATTCAGCTCACAAGTTTAGTCATATAAGCGTACTTATTAACATGGAGGTGGTATTATTGAAGTGTTCCTGTTCAGTAATCACCCACCCAGGGCAGATAAAATGGCCGCAGACCAGAAGATTTCCCCCATGAGTGCGGGGATGAAGAGCAGGCCGCCCATCCTTTTCCCATACAGCTGCTGGAAGGGATCCAGCATGGTGACGTATCCACGTGAACGCATGGGCTTGGCAAAGAAAAGGCCACCTGAATGATTTCAAACAACAAGATAAGGCAGACGAATAGGATAAGAGACAACCTGAATCAATTACATTATATAATATCTTATTCACTTGACAGACAATGTTGTATCTGGTGCATCATTTATATATAGTGACCCTATGGAGCTTCCTGTTTATGTGTGGTTGAAGCACTAAGTATTCTTGTTTATGATATTTCTGAGAGAACTTATTGTCAAAGTGATGTCATTATCGTGTGGTAGGCTATTGCAGTTTTATGTGCAGATTAATTCAAAAGGTCTACACTGCATCGCCACATGTTGCAGGGTGAGAAAAATAAAAGTAGAAGATAAATTATCAAAAGAACCTTCCTACCATAAAACTGTAAAATAAACGGCTGGAATCAATTAGCTATACTTAAAAGTAGGAATAGCACATTCAACTAGAGGCAATTTGTGGTAAATGGCCTAAAAACAATCAAAACTACTGGTATGATTATTTAAAAAGTACCTCAATGCCTTCTTATGGTTATTTAATACACTAACTTTTTACAGTATAATTAAAGAAAGGGCTTATACAAAGACACTGGCTCTTACCTACTACCAGGCTGAGAGCGTATCCAAAGGGCGCCTGTGCCCAAGCAAGGCCAAAGTCTGGCAGGTAGACATACTCTGCTGTCCCATTGATGTAGCCCCCACCCACCCAAGTGGCTGAAACCAAGAAAGAACATTTTGTAAAAAACATTGGTTTGGTGTTCATGTTACATAAATCAATTAGAATGACAATAACTCTACGAGTCATGGTTGTCTATTGTGGATGGAAAGGGATTCACTAAACCAGTTTATGGTTGTGATTATGATTTGGTAAAAATCCAGCGGAATACATTTGGTGTTGGGAAAACAGATTTGAAGTCATTCAACAATTACACGGGACCTCCGGACTCACGGTACATATTTAAACGTACAGTGTTGATTAAAACGTTTCAGCATTAAGTTGCTGCGTCTTTAAACGTTCAGAACTAAATTGATTGTCATTTTGGAAGTCGTGGCAATCGATTATATTTGTGGCTGTCCGTGCGTAAACGACGGCGTTGATGGAATGTATTGTTTTTTTTTCTGATTAAACAACACCTATACCAACAACAACAAAAAATCTAAGAATCCCCGTATTTAAGGAACTCACCGGTCATTGTGAATCCACCCACAAACAGTCCGATGTCCCTTCCCCCGACCATGATGCGCTCGCTCTGGTCTCCACCATCGGCAGCCCCGGAGCTCTTGTTCTTCCACGCGGCCCAGATCCCAACCCCCAGAATCAGGAGGTAGAAGATCACGATAGCCACGATACCCTCGACGTGGATGGCCATCTTCCTTTCGTCCGCTTCCTCCCGCCGAGTTTAAGTACTATTTCGCGCGGGGAACGGGAAGCTCATGAACTTTAGAGAAAGAAAGAGAAAGAAAATCATTTCAATGGTGTTTGAATCCCAAATACATATTTCACAGAAGCATCACCTTGTGCCACACCAATTTAAGGTTATCACCACAGGCTCACGTACTGTGCGTCTATGCGTTTTATGTGGAGATTGGAAAATATGAATAAGAATAGTAACTTGATCACCAACTCTAAAACACTATTTTCCAAACACTTAATGTAAAGCATCCAGATTCTTAAAAGTGACCAGATTAAATATATTATCATGTTGATTGATCACAGTTTTTATATTTCAAACTGACACCAAGTTGTTTCCAGTTAGAGAATACAAAGTTATAAATATGAATACCATGTTTTCTACGGATTGATCAACTTCACGCCTCATGCAGGTTCATATGACACCTATAACATCCCCGGGTCACTAAAATAATATACATGAACATCATTTTTAAACCTCAAAGACGGAATTAATATTAGAGAAAAATATCATAATCTTTTTCTTCCACAAATAACAATACCTTACCGTGTCCAACTGACGCGTGAATTCGGGGAACAATCGGCACTCCATCAAATCAAAATATATGAATCAGAAAAATCCCAAATTATAAATAATGGTATTATTAGTGTTCCACTTGTTAAGCTTTTTAAGGCAGTTTAAGATGTTTTACGCGCGCATTTCCGCTTGCTTTACAGACATGGCTTACTCTAATGATTCTGCCAGTTTACCCACGCGATGTCTTTTAAATGTTAATGTTCTTAAAACGTGTTCAGGCTGCTCTGTGGCATAGTATGATGAATTAAATAGACCTCCGTGGTTTTGTTTCGTGCGTAAAAGTCCATTTATAATAATGCTTCCTAAACATTACAAAAAAAACCAAAAAAAAACCCAACTACCCCAGACATAAAACAGATGCGTAAGGGTTTTGTGTGCGATGTGCTGCATCACTAGAACCAAACCTTTAGGTTTCAGCTCCCCGTTGCGCTGACACCATGGTTCCAGGAGGCCGGAATTGCATTATTGATCTCTCTTTACATCAACATCTGTCACGATGGTCAAATGCAATTCCAGTCAGCCAACACATAAAAGAAGAGAATATTATAAACTGACATTATCTTACCTTTCGTTTGGAGAAAAATACAGGAGCAGGTCCTCCAAATAAAGATGTACAATAAGTGTCAAAGGCGATTTTGTTGAAAATGAAGAAACCAGAAAAATAATCCTCTTGGCCGAACAAACACAGTTCTCCTAGTTGTTTTTGAAGTCACCAATGCTCGACGGAAAGGAGAGAGAGAGAGAGAGAGAGGGAGGGAAGGAGTGGGAGAGGGAGAGAGCGAGGAGAGAGGGTGGAGGTGGGTGGAGATGAATGGGAGTGCTGGGTTTATTGGGTGCTGTCAGGTTGAGTAGATGGTGGATGAATGTCTTCCAGGGCAGGACGAAAATAGCACCTAATAGAGAGTGGCATGACGCACAACCTGTTCGGGAAAGCTTTGCAATATCATAACATTATATTGGCATTTGAGAAAACCTTTCCTCTGCCAGGTTACATTTCCGGCCTGATTTACGTTCTTGCTCCACGGTTATTGCGTCGCATTTATTCTACAGACTCTGGCAGTGAGGTGGTAACGTTGAGGATGTAAACCCACTTTACGCACGAACTTTCTTTCGTCCAAGAACATATCTACTTTTGCATTTTTACCTCAATATCAAAGCATCGCTATGGTCACTTTTAGTACACTTTAAGTCGTATATGTCTCTGAATCCAGACTTCAATGCATCTGGACATGATCATGCATCTGTTTTAAGAGACCACAACTCTTGTTGATTACTTACTGATGATTCATGTAATCGAGTATGCAACTTGCATTTGCTTTGTGTTGTAAGGGACTTGTGAGTCACACTATTCTCCTATGTGTTGTGCTACCTATATCTATGCAAATATAGTTTACAGTATGACCTGCTTTCAAACCACAACTGGTTTATAATAAAATAAAAGATCTACAATCCAGACGATAACAGCTATTATTCCAAAAGGTTGAATCCCTGGAGCTGTCCATGGTGCTGAAAATATGCCTTCAACAGAAAGAATAGTCACTGATGTGATATTTCCATGGCAGTTTTTCGAAACCTTTTTTTTAAAGAAGTTTCATTGACACAATTAATCGGTACAGATATTTTCCTTACAAACTACAAACTAAACTGAATTCATTGTTTGGGCTTTACTGGCAATATAAATTAGCTCCTTGATGTAAATATGTCGATGCTGATGACTGGCAATACAAGAAATGACTCGCTTGAATTGTGACACGTCCTCTAATTGAGTGTCTGTGTGGCTGCAGGTTGCCAGACAGAGGGCAGCTCTAATTGGAGGATTTTCTCACAAACACTCCACAGTGTTACAGGATAAACAAGCATCCTGGAAGGCTTCAGAGGAGTCACATTCAGCATCCACAAATGAGACAAAATTATCTTTCCCACATTTTACTTAAGTACTCATACTTTGCGTTAGATCCATTCATAAAAAGTGCTAATATATTGACAAAGGCATAGCATTGTATAATAAAAAGGAATGAATAAAAATAAGTTCTAACTGAGGGCTGCCTTCTCAAAAGACCTTTGTCGCCATCCAGTGGTTTTCTTCAGCTTTACATTCAAATTGTTACTGTGCATAAAAAGGTTGGACAGGGATCTGCCAAATAAATAATACATAATCATAACAGCAGGATGTCCTGGGTGTTAAAAGTGAAAAGGGCCAAAAAGTGTCACTTTGTCACCTACTCTGGGTCTTTGTCCACAGACGATTGGACGTGCCGTGCCATAGGAGGAAAAGCACAGGTGGAACTAATACTGTTAACGATGGCTTCTCTGTGTAACACAGGTCAATCACTGGAATTAGTTACAGCTGTGTTTTTCTTACTTTTACATGCTTTATCGGCTCATGAAAAACAATTAAAAAGTAATATATAAAATACTCCTCTTTAATTCCTCAGAAATGGCCATTGTTTTTTATTTTCTTTGGCATGAAAATATTGAATACGGATGTAAAACATCACCCATCTACTGTAAAATAAGTATAATATTTGAACGGACTTTCAGAAAAAGTTAATCCCAACTAGAAAGTAGGCTACAACAAGGAAGTGACAGTACAATAGCTTAACTATTAACGTGTGTGTTACAACATACAATTCGGAATTTGTATGTTTATGTAGGTTCTCCTGTGGCTATTTGCAGCAACATATTGTCACCTTCTGGTCCTTGAGTTGCACGGCAGGAGGTCAACCGGTTTGAGCTCCCAGTTTTCTCTCACACACACTGTGAGTTATGTTTGGCTAATAAGCTTAGCCGAGAACAGGTCATGTTAAAGTTAGAGGAAAGCCTAAGCAGATTTTGATATACTTTCCAAATCAGATTTTTGGTCAAATGTGGTGGTGTAACTTCTTTCCTTTTCCATTTTTAAACTCTTTCTTGGAGGCTAAATTGCTTGTTAAGATATTAAATTGGAGAAGTGTTCAATTGACTGTTTTGGTCTGTGCCGCATCTCTTTTCAGTCATATCAGTCTCCATAGTTTTGCAGTTGGTAGTCTTAGACGTAGTTGTTGAGCCTATAGCCACTGCTGGAAAGGGAATAAAGTGAGGGAGCGCGATTGTCCTTCAGGGCCTCGGGGGGCTTATAGGGCGGAGCGGGAGGGTATATGTGGTGGAAGGCAGGGGGAGGTGATAATGGTTGATTCCTCTGCATGTGGAGGGGCGGCCTCCGCGGCCTGTCACTGCTGCTGCTCCAGCATAGCACCAGTCCTCCGGTCAGACTGACGCAGGCCGAGGCGTAACCGAGGTACACGGCCAGGCCGATCTCATACTTCATCCCACTGGGAAGGAATGGGTCGTAGAAATCCATGATGACATCGTTGGTGGTCCAGGACACGGTGACCAGGCAGAGCAGGCCAGCACAGAGAAAACCTATCCCCCCACTTAACACCAGCGAAGACTTAATCATGTAATCACGGACAAAGCGGGTACACTTCATCCCCATCACCGAAACCAGAGATGCCAGGACTGAGGTGAAGCAGGAGAGCACCATGAGCGCCCGGGCAGCCTAAAGGGGAAGAGAAAAGACAAGCGCTTCAACATTGGGATTAAAACCCATTCGGATTGTAGCCTGTAGAGTTAGAAAAGTGCAACTGCTTGGTAATACCGAACCATCCAGCTATACATCTGCAAACCAATGCAAACAGTAGGGCAGCAACTAACTAAGAATGTTCATTATCTAATAATCTGCTGAATATTTTTCCCAATTAACGAATTAACTGTCTGAGTCCAAGGCAGCATCTTCAATTCCCTTATTTTCTCTGACCAATAGTTAAAACCCCAAAAATATTTAGTTTACAAGTATATGAAACAGAGAAAAGCAGCAAATCCTCACATTTGTTGAGCCTTTTTTACTTGAAAAACTACTGAAAAGATTATGCATGATCAAAATAGCAATTCATATTTTTTACTGTTTCCCATGATTTAATGCTTTGGATAAAAGCTTTCACTAAATGGTGAATGAGTAGTTACCTGCAGGTCGCGTGGCAGTGCCAGTAGAGATCTGTACAGCTCACACTGGTAAATGCCAGTGCTGTGCCATACACACTCCATCCACAGGCCTTTCATATAGGCGGTGCTTGTGATGATGTTGGAGCCCACGTAGGCTGTGCTGCGCCAGTGGGGGAGCAGAGTTGCAACAACAGTTCCTACCAACCCCAACAGCCCCAAGAAGAAGCCAAGGAGTTGAACCGCCGTGCTGGCCATGATTCGCTCACCGGGATGGACGTTCAAACTGCAAAGTACAGAGTTACATCTTTGAGTCACTGTTGATGAGCATGTAGGAGACATTTAAAAGCAATTGGATATCTCAAAAGCCAGGCTCATGAATATCGACTGGATCCAAAGATAACATAAGTAAAAAGACACAATCAACACACGGAAATGTCACCACATAAAAAAGAAACACTTTCAGAACAAAACTTCAGTCACGCAGGCTGAAGAGGAGGCTGGATTCCTCCTGTTATCTGCATGGTCCCCAGCAGTACAGTAAATTCCACTGAGCTTACATCCAGTCACAGAGTCTGAGCCATTCATCAAGTGTCTCCGAAGTGTGGGCAGAAATAGCTGTGGAAACTCTCTGGCACCGGTCTCTGGTGAGTGGCAGGTGACTGCATCTGTAACTAATGAGAGCAGTGTTCAGCTCCACCTGTTTAACGCTCTCCTCCGGAGCCGTCTATTTGTTAAGCTCCCCACCACCCCTCAGGAAGGAAAAAAGAGAGCGAGAGAGGAAATTAAACATTTACAGGAACCACCCAAGCTGAGAGTACTGTTATAAACCACTAACTTTGAAAAATGTTCACAGCTCTGCAGGGTATTTGCGAGAGAGGGACTGAATGACTTGATGACAGAGCACTGAGCCCAAAACTACGAGAATAAGGAATAGTAGTGACTTCTGTTATTACTTCTGTAATAACTAACCAACTCATATTATGTCCAATTTGATCTCTGACCTTGTACTACATTCATAAATTCACACATGACAATACAAATTCTACAACTGCCCAGGAAAGAAGAAACCCATTTGGTAGTTAAGCATTTACTTCTCAATGTTTTTTTTTTTACAGTGCAAGGTGAAAAAACCCTCAATAATGTAAGGACATATTTTTGAACAATTACTATCAAAGTCTCTAAAAAATACGTCAATAATTAAAATGTAATCAACTGACGAATAATACCCACTTAAATGCAAAATTCCCTGTTGTCCCGGCAAGAATGAAACAGTGACTTTAAATGTCAAAACAAAGAAACCAAACTGCGCTCATAGATTGTTTAACTTCCTCAGAGAACAGTGGGTTATTACAAAAGCCTGACTGTTGTTCAGTGTTAGAACTGGCACTGTTGGGGCCTCTTTAAATATCGGATACAAGCCTCATTGTGTTGACTTAATGATTGACTACACTGAAGGCATAACTAGTGAGCAATAGGGAACAAAGGCAGGGCTGTGACAAACATCTTGTTTTGACTGTTGGTTTACCCACAAATCAGCCCACCCGAGAGCAACGCCAATGTAATATTCATATACCTTTTCACATTTCACTGTTTAGTAAAAACCCTCCACACTTGGATACTCACCACTAAGGTCTCAAGAAGACTACAGCTCCATGGTCACAGGTGTCCAGATGGTGCACGTCCAAATAAATAGGCCATTGGCACTGATTCCTCACTGTCCAGCTCCTTCTGTCTCTACTGCTGCCTCAAAAGTCTTTGTGTCTATGCTGCAGGATTGTCAGATATGTGACTGGTCAGTGTGAGATATCGTCGTCATCATCCCCGTCAGCATCAGGAGCATCACATTAGAGATGACATGAGAGACAGTCCTGGTGATGGCTCGTCGCTCTCGACAGATAAACCCGCAGACCCGGAGGCAAGCAGAGTGTTTCCAAGCAGAGACAGACAGAAGAGATATTGTCCTCACTGGTTTTGCTGTTTTTTTATCCTCAATAATTAAGCTCTATGGAGCTCCACATCTGTTGAATGGAGAACAGACAAAATTAAAAGAAAGAATGAAAAAAGCACGACGACTTAATCAGTGCTTCAACTTCTAAGCAACATGAATATACATCAACTACAATCAGCAGTAAAAAGCAACACTGCAAAGTTGATAGCAAACTATACTTCATAGTTATGTACTACTGTATGTGTGTGTGGTACATACTGTTCTGCAAGCCAGGTGAGGTCGTTCAAAACGGCAGCTTTATCTCCGGGTTCCTCTGAGGTCCATCTTCTTCCGTTGCAGTTCTTCTTCTCTCTCTTCCCCTCTGTGCCCCGGGCGTAACCTACCGTGACATCCTGTTGGTATACAAGGGCAATTTCCCAGCCCTTCCCTTGGTACCTTTGCGTAGTATTCGGTTCTCTGCGAGAGCTCTATAGAGAAGGGATGATCCTCTCCAAGGTCTGCCTGTGGGAGACGCCATTTGAATGTGGAACACTTAATAGTCTTAGTTAAGCAGAATAATCCTGTGATTAGCAGCTGAGCATAGCTGGTCTGTTGTGCACAGCGCTGGAGGATAACACACAATTATAATGGTGTGTGTAGTACGGGCCTTCATTTTTTGTTTTGTGTGTGTGTGTGTATTTGTGTCTTGCTGGACTCTTTTTACACACTGCACATACCTTTTCAACAACATATATGTGCGGCTATACACAACATTTTTTAAATATAGTACACACCAGCATATCTGTAGAGGTCCTGCACTCCCAGACAGGTGTTGGTCATTCTGGCTGATTAGATCATGAATTAAGTAACGCCACATTAATAGCACAGGCCAGTTTCCCCATCCTAGTGAGTGATATCATACCCGTGGGGGTGTTGTATAGGGCCTTTGGGATAATTGGCTATGCAGTAAAGCAAAAATAAAGATGGTTCACAAGTAAGTAATTGAGTGGAAAAAGCCAACTTATATATATATATATAAGTTGTATATATATATAAGTTGTATATTTATATATATATAAGTTGTATATATATATATATATATATATATATATATATATATATATATATATATATATATATATATATATCAGATATATCAGATACATGTAATATCAGATACATGTAATAGAATATTCCGTTATTTATGATTTAACTGATATTTGACATTTATGTATATATATAGTTATATATATATATATATATCAATATATATCAATATATATCAATATATATATATATATATATATATATATATATATATATATATATATATATATATATATATATATATATATCAAATGGAATATTCTATTACCTTTATCTGACGGCTCAACTTTACACACTTCTTATATACAGTAGATGGTTAGTCGCATTAATTAGCAAAATAAATATTACTGTATACAGCATTACTATTGTCACGCTATCAAGTAGAGGCCACCTGGTCTACTTTACTACAACAGTAGTAATTTGCACCTGAGAAACTTCTCAATTAATATTTGGAATACTTTACTTTTGATTGTGGTATTAAAGTGCCTCATGGATACTTCACTGAACATGTGTCTTCTCTTCTCCCCGTAAAGACGACACAGGGGAGAAACTCACGAGCAGACCTCAGTCTAAACCACTTTGTTTCGCGCCGTTGTCCGACACCGACTCATCAGAGACAGCTAGCTTAGTTAGTCTCAGGTGAATCAACCACAGCTCACTTTTACTGCCTTTCGACGCCACTAAGTTAACAATACTGGTAAGATACTGTATTAACTATGAGCTCATATTCCTATTAATTATATGCCTTCGTCAGTGACTACGTGAACATGAATGTTAATGAAACTATATTCTGGTTTGTGAAGAGTTATCTTCATCAGTTTAGGTAGGTTAGCTTAGCTTAGCTCGTAATACTGACTTTGCTAGTTTTCCCCTGAAAGGATATATTTTTTTAATTGTTTTAATTTGCCCATCTTGTTTAATACAGTGTACGTCATGGTGAGGAAAGACACCAGACACGTCCTGAAGTACACGCTGACACACAGATCCTACAAGAGGACTCGTAGTCGGCCTCGTCCAACCAGAACCATCGTGACCCGCAGCCAGTGTTCCGGTCACCCCGGCTTCTTCCACCGGCTCCCGGCAGAGGTGTCCGCCATGATCCTGGATAAACTGTCCGGTAGGTGGAACACCATTTTCACTACACGTCTCTTGGTAGTAGTTCATGTATTTTGCTGACTTTAGTCCCTTTGTACTGTAACTAAACATCTTGAGGATAAGAAGAAGAAAGAAATACCACATACTTTTCCCTGGTGCTTTGTTATGTGTTTGTCGTCACTCAAAGGATATTTTAAATGTAAGACTTGTTGTACTTGTAGTAATTATGAAAATATTACTATATTATTATTATTATACAATTATTCCACTACTTTTAAGTTAGTGAAGAAGATAAAACTGTATTTTCAGTCTACATATTTGAAAATCTGTTTATTTTCAATGAACATTTTAATTTAAATATTTGTAAATGTGTGAGATAAAAAGATAAAGAGAAAAACGTGTATGTTTTTGTCAGTGCTGGAGATCAGTGTGCTCAGCATGGTGTCCAAGGAAACCACAAGTTACATTTTGGACTACATCTCCACCCTGGCCTGGAAGAATAGAACAATCCTTCAAAGCTTTCACCACTCCACCTGCCTTGAGCAGAGATCCACTATTGGACACTACCGAGACCTGGGTACGTGGATTTTCAATATTAGCTGAATGCTTTATGCTGTATAGCTCCTCTCCAGACCGTATACAGGGCGAGATTTATAATGAACAACCTGTTGATCTGTGGCAGGCAAATTGCCTCTCTTATCATTTAACCTACACTTGAATGGCCACCTTACTATGGACAAGTCACACTGTCAAGTGAAGGGATAGGAAAGACCAACATCTATTGATTTAATTTGATAATGTGCTTTTTGTGTTCAATGTCTCAGGTTTGTTGTTCAAGAGATGTACCCTGTTGCTACCAACAAAGGACAGGTTGAAGTTCATCTTTAGCAAGTTTTCACAGGTAAGAAAAGGAGAGGTAAGAGCAAGGTTAGATCGTTTAATGACAAAAATGTATTACACCAGGTGAAACTTTATGATTTGAATAAACTGTAAGACCAGTCCTAAAAAGGCTATATGGTTTACACAGTGTAATAGTGAATAGTATTCAGCCCTAATATCTATTGATCATTACCTATGCTGATAATAAGGCAACATAAATAAACTTGTCCCACTGATCTGTTTCAGATTCCCTGCTTTGTGTTGGAGCAGTGTTTAGCACCAGACTGCATTGGCTTCTCCAGCTACGGAGTCTTCCTCCAGGTGATGGCCTCTAAAAAGATGAACAATTGTGTAATAAACTGAAGCGTGGTTGTGATTAAAAGAAATGTTGAAACAAATATGGCTGTGGATGGGTAAACTCCAGGTAGAAACACAGAATATATGTATGGTTGGAAAATCGTAGGCTTCTTATGAATCATGTCTCACCTTTCTGTCACGTCCCAGGGCCTGAAAACAATTTGGCAAGGAAATATTACTCTTTTCTGTTCTTTAAAATGTTAAGTTATGTTCTGTTGAATACTTCACAGACACTGATCGCAGGGTGGGATGAGCTGGAGTGCCACAGAGTGTTCAACTTCCTGAGCGAGCTCACAAATCTGCTGCAAAAAATAGAGGCAGTCATCACTGGAAAACCAGGTGTGTGTGTGTGTGTGTGTGTGTGTGTGTGTGTGTGTGTGTGTGTGTGTGTGTGCGTCTCAAGGCCTGGAAGTGAAAGTATTGCTTAATATGGAACAGGACAGAGTAGAAGTGTAATATGGGGTGCAGTCCCATCAGAGAGGATTGTTCTACTACAGTTACTGTGTAAACATTTACCTGTATCATATGGAGCAGTGGGTGTTATAAAGTAGGAGTGACTAACTTTACACTTTTTTTTTTTTTTTTTTACCTTTTCCTCTTGAGCCTTGTGAAAGTATTAAAAGACATGATCCAAAAAAGCATGATCCTTTATTCCTTTGTCTGTCCTCAGGTGTGCGGTGGTTCCAAAAGATGCAGCTCCGTCTATTCTGCCGCCAGGTTCTGTTGGACCCGTGGTCGAACCAGCCAGAGTGTCAATTCTGGCTGACGCAACTCCTGAAGCCTTGGCCCCTGGTCAGCCAGGCACACTTGCTGTTTGTCCTCTATGGACCTCTGATGCCTGAGGGTAAGTGTGGCATGTGTTTATTTGACTTTACGGGAACATGTTTATCGGGCTGATTTTAGTTTAGCTGAGAATTAAGTGTATGGATTGGTTTACTCTGAAAACACGATCCGACTATAATCCTCTTTGCTGACAGTAAGCGCTGTACGATATAGTTAAGAAAAGCAACAAACAAATCATAGCATAGTGGTGAGTTTAGTGTGAAAATTATTTGCTTTCTTCACCAGACCAAAAAAAAAGACTCCTACCTCTTGGCTGTGTTTGATAATGTATTATAATTGCATTGAAATACAATATTAGGTAATCTGTTTGAACAACCAAAAGTGGTCAGTCGTTAAAAGCAAAGTAAAGTAGTATTATGAGACCCACATAAACACCCTATAGTGTCTACATTTGGCTTGCCTCCTATTCAGCTTGTCTGTTTTTCCCCCATATAGATGAGGTATAGCATGACACAGTTATTAAGGCGCTCTCCTCCATGCAGGCACCTTCGGCTGGCAGGATCTGGTGGAGAGGGGGCTGCCTCACAGCGCCCTGTGGGATCTGGCCAGGGCCATCCTCCTGCTCTTCGGCAAACTGGAAGCCAAATGCCAGACCGCCAATTCCCTGCTGGCAATCTTGGAGGAGCTCATTGGTACCGTACTTCCGTGGTCCTCAAATGTTTTCACGTCACAGATAAAAACACATTAGTCTTACAGATCCCCCACATGTGATAAGCAATATAACTAATGGTAGATATTGTCCTCCTCCTGATAATCTCCAGTCATTCCTCATCCATGGCATGTGGAGAACGTGGCTCGTCTGTTGGTGCTGTGTGGCAGCAATCTCTGCTACACCGTCCTAGCCAGCAAGGCTATCAATGGACGACTTCTGGAAATCTCCAGACTGATTGTGTACATCATACTGGTGAGAATACAAGTTATCATATCATCAGCTCAAGGAAATTAGCTTATATTTTTGTTATTAGTGGTATGTTGGACAATTATTGTCTTTTAATTGAAAAGCAGGTGTAGGCCAGCATTGTCAGTTATCTCTGATTTAATACAATGCAGTTAGACTACATAGTCATTGTACAGTTGATTAATAGCAGATTAAACATAGATTCAGAACAAGTGTGCATCCAGGAATAGCTTAAGGCCGACAGTAAATGAGTCATCTTAAATTCATCACCTATTGCTTTGCCCTGGTGGGACTCATTTTGCCATGTCTGCTTATTCCTATTCAGGGTCAGGGGGCTGGAGCCTGACCCAGCATGCTCTAAGTAGAAGGCAGGGACCTACTCAGACAGATCTCTCTCCTATTGAAACAGTCTCCAGTCACCTCACTGTCCCCTGTGGGCTGTTAGAGTCACTTGGGCTGTCCATGGTGCTAAATTTAATGAGTTGTTCTGTTCCCTCCTCAATGGGCCGCCATAACAGTTTATTTAAACGCGCCAGTATCAGCCTTCAGAAACAGCAGAGTGAAGTGGTTGATATAATGGGTTGTTCTCACTGTTAACATTGTGTGCAAATGTTTCTCTCGACTGTATTTTATTATATGCTCGATTTCCTTGATGTTGATTGAAATTTTGTGACCAATTGGACTTTGTTAATTTGGACTCTTGGTGGGAGACTCAGTGCCAGGTAACTGTTGCACAATACCAGGACCTTGGAACTGACACACCTTATTTAAATTATTATTAACTTACAGTTGTTCATTTCATGAATTAAATCTACGACATCATATGTGCTACGAAAAGGCATATCGGTTCAGCTTTCTCTTTTGTACGGCTTCATCCTTAGGTGTGTGAGAAAGACGGCTATCACATGACGTGGGCGGTGAAAATGGTGCAGCAGATCTGCAAGGTCTTCAGCACGGCTCCCGAAAGGTTCTGCTTCATCCAACAACTGGAGAACATGTTTTCCGAGGTCACCAGGGAGTTTTTCGAGTTTTCTGTAACAGGTGAGGTGGAACCGCTTCCTGGAGTTTAAATAAAATAAGAATCTTTCAAAATGAATCTTGAAAAAACTGTGAAGAAAATGGCCATACCATGCTATTGTGATATTGCAATCATAAAAGAATGTAGAAAAATAACTACAGCATTAAAATTATGAGAAAATCTACCGTAGTAAAATATTGAAAAATAACCAAACATAAAGGGAATCGCATTATTAGAAGAGATCGTGCAAACCGTGTTGAAGAGCAGGCAGATTTTATTAGTTACCGAGAACAATATGTTAAATAACAGATGTGGAGATGTACAACCATGAATAAAATATGTAATCTATGTATGTTTTCTGCATCTAGAGTAAAAGCATTTAAGTGTATTCAGGGTGTGTGTGAGTGGTAGTAGGGAAAATGATATTACCTGCAGTGTGGACCGTTTTGTTTTGAACGTCTGTGTGTTGATGGGTGGCGGTGTGTGCGTGTGTGTGTGTGTTTGTGTGTTGATGGGTGGCTGTGGGTCTGCGTGTGTGTGTGTTTGTGTGTTGATGGGTGGCTGTGGGTCTGCGTGTGTGTGTGTTGATGGGTGGCTGTGGGTCTGCGTGTGTGTGTGTTTGTGTGTTGATGGGTGGCTGTGGGTGACAGCTCAGACTGATGACATTTACTGGGAACTCCTAATTGTTCTTTTTTAATTGAACATATTTTTCAGGTCTCTTTTTGTTTCAATTTTCGGCACCTAAAGCAAACCCTTATTACTCTGCCTTTGATTACACCCCACCTTGTATTTTTGCACCAATTTTATCTCAATGGGCAATGATGCACCTGGAGTCGTGTATTCATGACATCATTTAACTCTCTGCTAATGTGAACATATGGAAAAGGCAATCTTCCTAATTATATTTGTAATGGGTCTATTTGCAGTTAACAACTCAAGCTGAGAGTGATGTTTCAGATTGTTTAATTTATTGACTTTTAAACTGAGGTAAAAATTAGAAAAGACAAACATCATTTTACGTAGTAGAAATGTTTCTTCTTGTATTCTTCTATTGTGACCACCTAGATTTATCTTGCCACTCCAATGGGTGGGGTTTGAACACCTACAGTGCCTCTGGTTCACATTAAAAGCAATATAACAAGTAATTAATGGCATCATGTGTTTTCAGGAAACCTTCTTGAGGACAGGGAGACTTTCCAGACCCTGTGTTTCCTCCTGGACTCCAGTGCTCGCTTCCACACTAAATTCCTCCACATGTTCCTCAAATAGGAAAGATGCAGATAAAGTGACACGAGGAAGAAGAGTTGGGGAAGAAACAAACGTCAATAATGAAGGGGTTAACTAAAGATGTGAACGAAAGAGAGTGAGGGACCTTAATAACAATAGTACAGTATTGTTATTGTTCGTACAGTAAGACTTGCCATGGTATTCCTGAACGTTTGGAGGTTTACAGTTCATTATATACTATAAACAGAACAGTGTTTTTTTAGGTTGAAAATATAGCTGTTTCATTGCTTATCCAAACAGCATGGTTATTTATACACATTTTATATTTATTCAAATGTTTTTAAATCCTGCTCTTCTTAAACATCTTGCATGTTAGTGTTTAGAAACTGTATTTTTTTATTTTTATTAACAGCAATATTTATTGATATTTAGTATTTATTCACATTGAGCCTTTCTGTAAATATAGTTGTAATTCAATGATTGTATTGTTTTTGCATAATTTATAAAATTGGTATTTTCATATATCATTTGTGTTTTTTAAAGGCAGAATTTTCTGGCTGCCTTCTTACAAATATAAACACAGCACAAACTCAGCAACAAACTTTTATTGCCCTACAGGTAGTATATTATATATATATTATATACAATATTCAGCACTGACAGCAATTTAAATAAAAGTTCAGTTAATGAAATTTGTCACGAGTCATGGGATGAAAATACAAATGTTTGAATGTTGCTTTATACAGAAACAACATCAGTCAGTAAGGATGCACCACATAGGTAACTTACTATTAGCGGCCACCCTAAATATTCACATGAGAGAGTAGTAATATACCAATTACAATGTTAGAAGGATTTTGTTGTTTCAACAAAACATGGTGTCAAAGTCGTAGCATGCACAGGAAGTACTAGACTATTTGACCTTGACATTTAAGTGTGATGAGTACTCCAAAGTGGTAAATTAGACCCAGTCACCACAGACACATTGTGTCAACGGTCACAGGCATTTCAGTCATTCACGTGTTCATTGTTTTGATGTGATCTGACGGAAGAAACAAACAAAGATAGCTTTTTTAAATGACATCTGGTTGTGCTTTCTTTGTATGTGACGGATTTGGAGGGGGACAGGAAACCATGAAACTGATACAAACATTTATTTATCAAGATTTCAAAACCAAATCTGATCTTATTTGTGGCATTTCTTTGCAAAAATACGACAGATTTGGAGTGTGTTTGATGGCTAGTAATTTACACAACACATAATACGCTTTACGTTCAAATTGGACAAGGGGAGGTCAAAGATAACTGGACGCTCTACAGCACAGAACATAGAATTGGATGGGATTTATTTCTGTAATTGAGTCATTTTAATATTACATTATTTTCTCTTGAGTGTTGTACAGTCACAAACACCTATTGTTTGGGTAATGGTCAATTGGCCTACCATGACTTAAATCCCACCCAGGGAGATGCTGAGATACAGTCTACCACCACAATGATGATGATACTTACTGTGCAATTTGTTCTATGGATATGAACAAAGACATGTCTTAATACAGACAGCACTTGATACATTGACATTCAAATCTTTGCACAATTTAACACAGCCTTTTTATTTCTTCCGGCCTAGTTTGACAGTTTAATCAATGTTCCTGAACAGACATTACCTTGCAGCCAGTCAAGCCCTTCCTGGAGGCCCTCTCCTTTGATAGCATTGCTGGCGCTGAAAATACACAAGGAGATGTCAAGAAGTTAATCTCCTTCTGGCACGCGTTCACTTTCTTATGACTTTTCTCGGATCCTGGCTGTTTAAAGCTGTCCTGCTCTTAATCCATCTGCCTTCCATCTGTCTAATGAGTAAACAGGATGGCAAACACATGTATATAAACTAATCGTGCTTTTAAACAGCTGCAGGTTGCTGTGCCTCTTAATAATGTTTAACCCGAGCCACGGAAAAGGACGAACAAGCAGAGATTGAGGAACAGGCCCCAGGAAGGAGTGAGTAAGTATGCATGGTCACTTTATAGTCTCGGTTTAAGACTTTAAGCCGCCAGTCCGGAGGCACAACATGTTGCGGATGGGGAAGGGACAGGGCTCGGCTCAGTTCAGCATATTTAATCCAAGTGCACTTCCCTCAAGACCATCTAACGCTAGCATGATTCCTCTGTCCGTTGTACGACTGTATGTGTGAAACAAGGACCTTAAGTGAGAATCAGAAGAGATAATAAACTAAATATTGATTTGGACTGACAGTGCACAGCCTGTTTTGGGGGAGGGGGAGATACAAAGACAGATATTTTACCAGATGTGCCAGGGTTTGTCTTTGATGTTCTCTAAAGACAACATCTGGGAGACCTTGACAGAAGACACGGCATCCCGCAGATCCATCTTGTTAGCAAAGAACAATACAGGCATCTTTTTGCTGCGGATATCTGGATTTTAAATCAGACATGTTTTTTACTTGAAAGTATGCTGGACAGTAAAACACGTGGTTTTAACATGCCAGATACAGGCAATGAGGACACTGAAACTGAATCCCAGGACACAGTTAGCAGTAATGCTAATGGCAATACAATTGGAAATGTTCACTAAAATGGCATCGTTTCTATTGCACACATTTCACAACATGAACCCTTAACTATGCTTGATAACATAGTTTACAAAAGGCCTAACATATGAGATGTATAGAATATGCCAATCATGCCTTTAACAGGAAGTTAATGTGTCTTTATACACGAGGAGTTCCTTCACGTACCTTCGTGGTTGAGAAGAGTATCTAGTTCCTCTTTGGCAACAACCATTCTCAGTTTGTCACCGCTGTCAATGACAAATATGATGGCATGACTTTCTCTGAGGAGGACAGAAGAAGAAGTTAGAATGGACACAGAGTATTGGGACTGCGACACGTTTTAATATTTGATGAGTCTCATACTTGTAGTAATGCTCCCATAAGTTCCTGTATCTGCTCTGCCCAGACATATCAAAGACTGTAAAAGATAGGCTGCATTCAGAGAAAGAGAGAGAGAAAAAGAGAGAACAAGACAGCTTAAAATGTGTTTTTTTATTCCACGTCTGTGAATTAGTCAAAAAACAATACATATGCACAATCGGCTGTAAAATTCTACCTTGAACTCTTGAACTTTTCAATGTTGAAGCCAATTGTTGGGACTATTTCTTGTGCCTGTGTCTGCATTCCCACACACACATGCACAGAGACACACACACGCGCATGCACGCACACACACAAACACACAAAAACAGACAAGTAACGGCAAAAGTATGTCAACAAGAAAATAGTATGAGTAAAGTATGATACGGGCTTTACCTGACTAACATGTTTCCAGTCGGGTGACAGTGGGCCTAAATGATTCGAATGCTGTAAACAAGCAATCAGTGAATGCTTGCAGATAAATAAAGGAGATTTTGACAGGCCTTGTCACAATATTTATCCTCAATGATAATGATATATGATTTTTAAACTACCGTACACACAGTACACAAACGCCTCTTATAATAACTCTGTTTCATGGACTTACATTAGAGGGTTTGAGTTGGTTGATGATGGTAGTTTTGCCGCTGTTGTCCAGTCCCAAACACAAAACATTGACTTCTTTCTTCCTCAGGCCGAGCCAGCCCGACAGTTTATCCAGCAGCCCCATTAGACTTGACCGACGCTATACCATTTAAATGTTTACCGCATCACCCCATTAATGTACAGTCGGACGACAAAATTGTCAATAATGATACACATAGCCATGGATAGTGTGTTCCAAGTACCTGCTGTGTGTAGTGTCCCAGGCTGAGATGCCGCCTGGGCTTCCCAGCTTGGGACAGGTAATCCTATTAAGGCGAATTAAGCTCTTTGAACCACCCGGTGACCTCACCGTGGAGTATGGAGCTTTCCAGGCCCCGCCATCCTGATGCATTTGATTTACTCGTCTAACACCTAACCTTACATTATTGTAATTGGAGCCGCTATCTGTTGTGTCAGACTGTTTGCTTCACACTAATTTCAGCAATCTGGGATAAAGTGATGATGTAAATCGACAAAGGAATTAGAAATAACGGACTCAAATGGCACAGTAAGATAGGAGGTCGTAAATATCTTAAAATGTGGTCACTATAAACTATATGTATGAGGACATATTCAAGCATATGAAAGGATGAGGATGAGGAAAACTCTTAGCAGAGGATTTGGGCATCGCACATCTCAGGGCCAGAGCAGGTCAGTGGGCCAACAGCTCCATCTTTTGGTTATCCGTTCTGTGTACGACTTCATGGAAGAAACCAGGTTCATATTTATGTATTAACCTGGTATGTAACCTTGAAATATTTGAGAATAATGTACACAAAAGCTGTATGAATATATATATATGGGGCCAGCTCTGAGATTTTAATGAGGTGAGGTTTATCCTTAATTTTAGAGTTTAATTTCACAACTTAAAAGAATCAATGCTGTTTTGATTTTTTGTTAAAGAAAGGCAACACAATTAAATGAGCAGTCAACCACCAGAACTGTTCATCTTTATTTGCAAATAAATATCCGCTGTAACTGCCTCTTACAGTGTGCAAGATCTACAACATCTCTTTGGAAATTATAAAAAAATAAAATACAAGAATTATAAGTATACTTGTACTTTGTACAAAAGAACGTTCTAACATTGCTCAGCAGTAGAACATGCTAAACAAACAGCATCTGATATTCTCCTTATTCTGTAGAGGGGTGGTGGAGGTGAGCGTGTGTGTGCAAATCTGTGTGTGTTTGGATGTGTGCGGACACCTTTTTTCTGATTCCTGCGGGCCTGGATGCATAACTACGCTGCGGCCGAAAGGCACAGATCTCTGGATCCCGTTTGCCTTCGACATTCATCATCAACTCAAACTAATGGCTAGGTCCTGTAACGGCACTGAAACGTACAAACCACTCTAAAGTGTTTCTGTCTTGCATGGTTAACAGACTATAAGGCATTCTGTGTGCGTGTGTGTGTGTGTGTGTGTGTGTGTGTGTGTGTGTGTGTGTGTGTGTGTGTGTGTGTGTGTGCGTGTATGTGTTTGTTACTGTTGATAATAGAATGACACATGATGAGTTATGATGCTGCTGTTTATGTTCATTCTCTCTCTCTGCCATCCTAAAGGTCCCTCACTGTCTCTGCTGGACAGCTTTGTCCTGATCACACGAACCAAACACTACTGCCTTTTCTCACCGATTTCCATCCACCAGGTTGTAGCTACTCCTGCTATCCCCCGCTCAACTAACTATAATTATATTCTGCAGCACTGCCTATTCACCACTGACGAAGCGAATGAAGAAAAATGTAGATTTTTTAATGGCAAACATCTCACAACTTGACATCACCTACTGCAGATCCAACAGTTTTCATCTCAGACTACGTCTATGTACACTGGTTTGCCGTACTGCCACAAATGCCACAACCTGTACAACATTGTAAGAACAGACTGGAGGGGAATAACGTTGTGAAATCCATCCAGTAGCTTTGCCACCTTTAACAAATGATTCTGCGCTGACATCTTGGACCAACTTTGTCCCAGAAGTACACTGCATTAGTGTGTGTGTGTGTGTGTGTGTGTGTGTGTGTGTGTGTGTGTGTGTGTGTGTGTGTATGTGTATGCATGTGTGTGTGTGTGTGTGTGCAGGCAAAAAGAAACATGAATGTATATGAAAGCATTTTGGCTCATTCTGAAGAACCATATAAGTCCATGTTACATTTCCAGACGATTTCAAACATCTCCTATCTAAGCTGTGTGAACATTCATATGTTAAGACGGTGGAGATTGTGTACTTTCAGGCAATGTATAACAGTCACAATCCAAAATGAATCAGGCTTATCACACAACTGTGAGCACGCTGGTTGCTGAAAACCGTCGGAATGGACTTGTATGGTTGTTCATCTGAAGGCAACGGATCCAGTTCCGCAAGTTCAGCGTGTGAGGATAAAAACAGGTGGATGGGGTGGTGCGAGCCTCATGTTTACATGTCAACAAGAGTTCTCTCATTGCACAATTCTTCATTTCTCTCTGAGATACTGAGGTGACTGCATAATACTGTATTGCTGATTTGGATCCAAATCTTAAATAAATAAAACATCTTGAATAAGATCCAGATTTACGAGGGCTTTCACATACAGGACTGCACACATATATAGATATTAGGTTATGATAATAATTATTGATTAATTGTCTATACACTTTTAAACATTCAAGAAATCTCCTTCACTTGCTTCTCACTTCTTTCTTCAAGTATTAGCATACCAGATTCTCTGGAGAGAGGTTCAACTAAAGCAATGCAACTTATACCATCATGATATATAAATGATCAAACTCCAAAATAAAAGATATCGAGGATACTTTTTTTTCCAAATACTTGTCGATTGCACAACTAATAGCAGCTAAATGAGCACTTAACTCGGAGCAAGGAAAGAATAACAACAAGAAGAAAAAAAGAGTCAAAAGATTCAGTAGATTATGTTTGCAAATCTACATCTCTAGATATTGTTGCTCCACACACAAATTACTGCTGCGGCAACAAGGCAATACATTCCCCTAAGAGAGGGCCTGGGCCAGTCTTTAAAGTCTACCAGGCTGCAATAGTCTGGCAGAGCCAGGTATTCTGGGTAAGGGGTGGATAGTAGGAAAACGTCTGTTACTACTGGATGTGAGGGAGACCAGGGGGCAGTCTGCTGTGGTCGTCTGTCCGGTGACCTCCTGTATGAGGGGTTTAGACTCCGGCACAGGCTGTGGACTGTCTGGCCAAAGCTCTAGACTTCACTTCCCTCTGATCCATCTATCTGTCCATCCCAGGCTGTGTTACAGGCTGTCCTCATACATGGAAACCCTTCTCCTGTTCGTGCAGCAGCTGAAGGCGGAGGTTCTGTACGCTGCTGGAGATCCGCCTCTGGTGGCCGATCAGCTCCACCCCTATACGCCTCACATCTCTAGGCCGAGAGGGGAAACACAAAAACACACACACGCACACACACAGGACGCTTTAAGTCTTACTTGTGAGGACTTTTTGGTGACTTCATTCACTGCATTTTTTTTGTCGTGCAGACAGTGTTTACACTAACAAGTGTGCTATGAGCTTCATTTATTCTCCCCTCACTCATGGGCTGAGTGAGGATTAACAAAATAATTTAACTTTGAAGTGCTTCAATCTTTTTTCTATCCTTGTAAAACCACGTTATGTATTCAAGAACGTGTGCACACTGAGTTTATTTGAGACTTAACCTTTTGGTCAATGTGGAACAAAACGTGTTTATGCAACAACCACGGGGCTGTATCAAGCTATCAAGAAAGGGGAGAAGAATGTCAACACACGCTTTTATCAATTATTGATGGGGTGTTGAGATTTGGCTCCCTTCTTTTGATTGGTTGTTACATTCTCTAGTTTAGGGTGAAGATTATTTCACACGATGCTGGACCATGACCAACACATTGTTCCTATAATGAGCTTGATTCTGTCAGTGTGCTGTAATTTAAATTATTTTACTTTTATATATCTACCAGGTGTGCATTATAAAACATATATTCTGTTTGTAAGAAGATACATCTCATAAAGTGAAGATTGTATCTTTGATTACTAAAATAAATATTTTTTATTTCAATAAATACAAATAAAACAGAACTATTTAATTAATCAAAGCGGTATACTTGTAAATTAGATAACACATACATAACATTGGGGAGCTTGTGAGAAAAAGAATGGTCATAATTAAAGCCCACATCTTTCAATCTTCACACACCCAGTGTGAACCACAGGCATTCTGTGAAAGGTTTAAGACTCAAGCTGAGATTGAGATAACCCTGATGACATCTCTATGACATCATCAGGGTTATTTTTTCTATCAGACTTTTTACAGCTCTCTCATAGAACCACAAAAAACATGCACAGTTTGAATAGTACTCCTCGTAAAAAGTAAACTGAACATCATGACTAGAATTGATCCCTTTGAATCCCCACGTCTACTACAAAGATAGTCCTATTTGGTTTCATGCAATTTAATAATAGTTATATTTTGGCTCTGCTACTCACTCAATACTCATCCTCGCAACAGAATCCAATGTGTTGTAGCCAGCTGCCATAAAATTGCTTTTGTACTGACTCATCTTAATGGCGTCTAGCCAGTCGCCGATGGAGATAAACATTGGGTAGTCCATATCTTCCCCTGGAGATTCTGGAAGACTGATACACACACACACACATACACACACACACAACACACACACACACACACACACACACACACACACACACACACACACACACACACACACACACACACACACACAGAAAAAGAAGATAATGTCAGATCCTGCAGTATTTCTAAAGCATCTCAGAGGTGGACAGCTTTACAGTTTACAGTTCTCAGAACGACACGCACTCGGTTTTACTTTAAGGCGTAGGAGATAAACTGTATTTACCAGGAATGTCACCCTCCCTTTGCCTGGATTTAGAAGAGATGTTCTATCACAGCTCACTCCAATAACTCAAGTTTGGTTCTGAGTTCAGAGATGCTTGAAAAACGTGGCTCCCTGTCACCTCTGCTCAAATGAACTCACAGTGTATTTGCACTGAAAGCATTTTGAGGAAGTCTTCAGTACCGTACCTCTGAATGTCCTCTACCAGCGGCAGCAGGCTGCTGGGGTTACGGATCAGTTTATCCAAGAAGGAAACAACATCGGTGAATTTGGGCCGATGACTCCTCTCCTTCTGCCAGCAGTGCAGCATCAGCTGGTGCAGGGCCACGGGGCAGCCCATTGGTGCAGGCAGCCGGTAGCCCTCTTCAATCGAAAGAATCACCTGGAGAGACAGTCGCATGCGATGAAGGATGAAGTCTAAATGTGGAAGAAGGCTGCTGTATTAGAATTTAATTAACTTGGAAATTGATCTATTCGGTCGGAAGGTTTTAGTTAGAGACTTGAAATTGAAATTGTGATTTATATTTGATCTTGCAGACTGCAGCAGACCAGACAAAGACAATGCACCTACTGAACTATATGTAGCATTGTTTGGCATTATATAGTTTTGTCAAAGGATGTGGGGTTTCATTTACAAAGCTTTAAAGGGCTACGAAAACCTTCTCAAATTATGTGAAAATTCTTCTTTAAATATCTTGTTTTTTCAGCATCAGGATATTGTAAATGGTGAACTTGAACATAATGTTTAATAAAAGTAAAATGTCTAATATAAGCCTTTATTTCACTTTTTTTCTACTGTGGACATTCTATTTTTGTGGGCCATTTCTTTCCCTTTCACACATTAGTTTCACATTGGCTAGTTGTAGATGTAACACTGAGGAGTAGTGTAACAAAGAGTCTACATCCAGGCTGTGTGAGGCTGTACAAATGCGATATCATTATAATGCTAACATATGGATCACCAAAGTCAGTAGGAGATGTTTTTATGGCAATCTATCTGATAGTTGTTGAGTTTAGAGGGACATTTACTAATTTTAAAAGCATGCTAATAGCTAATAACATAAGAATGACAAGGACATTTAGGAATACTTAAGCCTTCAATAACCTTTCTCGCCACTTGGGGGCAGATTACCTACTTGATCCTTCAGGTCAAAACAGCAAGCATCTTCATATTTAGTGTTTTGCGTAAGCTTCTATTATTTTCCATAACCTCCTCCTTTTTTTTTTTTCCAAACAAATACGTTTGAACTTTTATCCATGTGCCCACACCTAATCTGTACCGACAATCAATTCCAACATGTATCTCATACGAGGGTAAATCCCTTTTTTATCTGATCTGATAGCGTGTGTTACTGTAGCCTCCATAGATCTCCATGCCATATCTGTGAGTCTGTGGGGAAATACAGATCCATGTATCTTTGTAGGGAGCAGTGGTAAGTGGCTGACCAGGAAGAGATAGTGTTTGGCTGGTTTTGCGGCTTGGCTGGCCTTTTGCTTTGGAAAGCACTTCTAAGCAATTCCCAAACAGCAAAAATCCTCCCCAAAACCCTGGGACCTTCGTAAATGTGTGTGTGTGTGTGTGTGTGTGTGTGTGTGTGTGTGTGTGTGTGTGCACAGATGTGTACGAGTTTGTGTGTAAGGAGTTGAAGGGATTACGGTGGAGCTTTCACACTCAGCGGAGAGAGGGATGGATCTGCTTCCTCCATGGCCCCTCCAATCCCTGACCACAGCCCAGGGATCAGCGGGTTGCTCAGCCACACTGAATCCACAGCTTTAAACTCCCCCTCTATCGGCCTGAAGTCCTCTGAACCTCTGACCTTCAATGCTCTTTTCCTTTCCCTCTCACTCATCTTTTTCATCCTTTTGGTGAATCTCACCAGCATATCTGTTCCTCCCCTCCTCTCCCTCAGAGGTAGGCTTTTCATGTTAGAAAACCGCCAGGGAGCAGGTTAAAGGGCAGCAATTTTAACAGATATAATGGTAAATAAACTCAGAATTTACTCAGTGGAGCAGGGCTTGAATTGAGAAGTCAATATTGAGGTACGCTGTAGTGCTTGAGGTTAGAGAGCGAGGAGAACATTTGGAGAAACAGCATGAACAAGTCTCTTCCATTTTCAGGACTGATCACTGAGATGCCTCAGAGAAATTCCCTTAAGAACCGTTCACAGAAAAGGTAAAACACCAATGTTCAAAATACACTCTGTGAGGTAGCTTGGCAGCTATGTCAATGGGCTCAATTGTAGTCAAGACAGTAACTTACTACCACTGAGGACACCGAGGTCACTTCACTTCAAGGTCTTCTTGTCTGAGTCTGATATTACCAGAAACATGACGAAAAAAACTAAACCTTCAACCCATAACACCCGGAAATTCTGGCTTCAATTTAGCTCGTAGCTACCAACTGCAGTCCCTGGGCAGGTACATGGCTCATAATCACATATTTAAGAATCTGGTTATGATCCTGATTGTAGCATCCTGTCACCAACAGGATGAACAGGATAACTATTATCATTGCTTATACATTTTTAATTAACTGACTGACATTTGTTTAGCCTATTTCATATACAGCTGCTATTCATTCTCTTGGGACACGTTGGCGTCAAATAATATTGTGTTTTATACCAATAAAGCTAATTTAAGTGATCAAAACAAAATAATTGAAATAAAAAGTCAAAAAAACAAGATATCAGTCACCAAATTGATGCCTACTATCCTCTTCTGCAGGAGCTCTAACATTTCACACCCCAAAACCTCTCTGTGCCAAGGTCCGTTTCAGTCAAATCTGACTCAAAGTCTCTTAAATATGGAGAACACTGTATTTAGTAGTTACACACCTGGTGGCATAACCTTTTCAGGTTAAGTCAATGAGACTTGAGAGATTTTTGATTGAGGAGGTTTGCAATGCTAAAGAGCATTTTCCAGTTTCCCATGTGACACAGATACATGTAAACAAACAAACAAATTAGTACAATACTCACATCCTGATTGGACATTTCCCAGTAAGGCCGCTCCCCATATGACATCACTTCCCACATGACGATGCCGTAACTCCAGGCGTCGCTGGCCGAGGAGAACTTCCTGTATGAGATGGCCTCAGGAGCAGTCCATCGGATGGGGATCTTACCACCCTGTACACACACACAGCAAGTAAACACTCATGGACAGACTCAGATTGAAAACACGTTTATTATGTCCGGCATCTTGTAAATCATTTAAAGTACCTCAACCTGCAAACATTGCTTTTCAGCAGAGTTGTGACTGAAAAAATTAGCTGTGAAAGCATGCAGAACCATTTTATACCGCACTTTGAATATTTAATTAATTCTGCTGTTTTCTCCTAATCTGAATCCTGAAACTGTATCACTATTTCTGTGTTTATCAATGCCAGAATCCACCTCACCTCACCTTTCTCCTCTCTTTTCTCCACATCCCCTCCCCTCATCTCACCTCACCTCACCCTCCGCTTCCCTTTTGTGGATTTCATCCACAGTATTGCAGAGCAGAAAGCTAAACTTGGAACCATAAACACAGCATTTCCTTCCCACAATAACCTCAATACGAACCAGGAAATGGAGGTCACCCAGGGCTCAGACAGATTTACAGTGCAGCGTCATTTCAGTTTTTGAAGTATAGCTTTTTGCTTTCTAAGGCAACTCCATCTTTCGCTGGCCACAGGGGAGAAGGCAGAGAAGTAGAGCGCAGAGCATCAGAGTATGAGTTTATTGATGTCTCCAGCTGACACAGACACAGTGGCATCAGTCTGTATACTCAATCTTTAAATGGGAAATTGAAATGTCTCAATTCCCAAAAACTTAACTTGACACTAACAAGATTTATATTTAGAGGAAAAGATTAACATACTTTCGAGAATAACAGTGATACAACAGCAGGTAACTGATTTTTTTGTTATGCGTCGATACAGGAAGGACCAGCCACAGAACAGCTGGTATGTCTAGTAAACTCTCAGTACATCGATTTATTTTTATTTTTTTACATCTATTCTCCTGTGACTTTCATAGTTCAAGACTCTTATTTTATATACACTACACTGAATACTTCTCATTCTCTGCTAAAGTTTAAGACCAACAACACAAAGACATTAGATTCTCATCTATCTCTAGCTTTAGAAAACCCCTTTAGATCCCTTTTTCAAAGCCCTATCTTTAAGGGTATAACAAATACTCAATAGGAGGAGGTTGGGGCTTCCACCCAGGACACTGCAGTCCGTGTCCTGTGTAAACCAAGTCAAAGTAATTTTGTTGCTTAAACATAACTTTTTTTGTTAACATTTCCTAGTCATTTTAGGTCAAACCATGGTGTTTTTTTTAAACTTAACAAATATATATGGCTATATGAATACATATTTGTAGAGCTACAACATGTATCTCTTGCTGACGAGAAAAGGAGGACACCAGTTATCTTTGGTAGACTACAGATACATATATATATATATATATATATATATATATATATATATATATATATATATATATATAGATATATATTTTATCTTAGGCTTTTGAATGCAAATACTAAACACATTTTCCCACATATTGTATTTGGGTTCAGCCACATGCCTGCCGTACACCGCCCTGAATCCCCATTCAAGTGTTTCAGATAAGCTCGAGGCAGAGAAATTGGACATGTCACTGTTGCGTGAACTGCAGATGTAAAATCCCACGTAATATCTGACCATTTCATTACCTATAACACAAAATGTCAGTCTGTCCCATAGAACTGCATCCTTCTCAGGGTTGAAAAACCAAAGCAATGAAATGTGTCCATCTATCCAGGTTGATGGCTTCCCATTGAGGTAAGGTATTATATAGAACTAATGTTACTATGTCCATCGCATGGGACTCAAAATGTCACTCAAATTACACCAATTTATTGAATCAATTTAATCCCAGTTTGGAGCCTGTGCTATAGGGTATATTTCTTGGAACAGGATTACCTCAGCTTTGTTAAAACCTGTAATGAATTAGTAGCAGCTGCTTGGTTTGAGAGGGTTGTGTCAGGTGTGTACCGTTGTAGTGTAAGCAGCCTCGGGGTCGTCCTCCAGGACTCGGGACAGGCCGAAGTCGGACACTTTACACACCAGGTTGCTGTTGACCAGGATGTTTCGAGCCGCCAGGTCTCGGTGAACGTAGCCCATGTCCGACAGATACTTCATGCCCGAGGCGATGCCACGCAGCATGCCAACCAGCTGGATGACAGTGAAGTGACCGTCATGTTGCTGAGAAGAAGAGTGGGACACAAAGAACAATGAGGAGCCATTGTTAAAGAGCACAAACAATGAGAAAAGGAGGAAAGGACACAAACCTAATGGTATGTATAGAGCAACAGAATATTCTGTATTAAAATACTTTAGTGATGTTGTAAAGGAGAACAACAGTTTCTTCAGAATTATTATCGCACTTTATTGGCAGGACAATATGTTCCCATTCCAGCTTCTTGAGAGACAAAACAGACGAAATTAAACTGCCTGTTTTTCTTACAATTCTCAAAAATATTTGACTATGCTTGGACCACAGTTGTGAGCAATATCCTTCACCTAAGAAGGGTAATTTTGCTACGCCGCCAGCAACACAGACAGTGTTTTGCTTTGATGGACTGAGAAAAAGGCCTCCAATAGATATGTAATGGCTTCGTCTTTTTTTAAAGCTATATTTGTATCAGTTTTTCTTTGTCATGTGTATCTAGAGAAAACCCCACCTGAGGCTGAAAGCAGACATAAACATATGATATATGATATGATATCTCAACACTCACCCTCAGAAACGAGTCCAGTGATCCGTTCTCCATGTACTCCACCACAATCATCACAGGCCTGCCTGCAAACACACAAACACACAAACTGCTTATTTCTCCAACAATGTTTTATTGTGCAACTATGGATTTATTTTGCGAAGAAGAGTGGACAGTGGAGGGCGAAGGACCAGACAGAAGAAAGGTAACCGAGGAATGTAATGACACCTGAGCCACTTCCAATGGCTGAATAAACCAATGAGTGTTTTCTGAGTAAATATCAAGGTACATATTATTTGATCAAAGATGATTTTAGGCTGTGATACAAATCAATTTGACCATTACAAATGACTGCAATTACATCCATCATATGAGCTGTGCATGATGCTGAATGAACCTGATGGGATTTTCAACAAAGTGACACATTGTTGGCACCTGATATGCAACCTCCCCCATCCCCCTCCCCCACACACACACCATATTCAAATGTCTTTGCATCTATTTTCATCTATTATGCAAGCATCAAGTATCTAAACTTGTGCAGACAGATATCACATGACAACATGGAGCAAAGAACGGTCAGCATGATAAATTACTGAATGAAGGTCATCAAACTATTAGTCAAGGGACACTAGTCCCAAATGATCCCCCGATGAAGCACAAGATAATGTTCATAGGCGACACACTGGGATCTAGTAAAAACGGAGAATATCACAATGTGTGTGCGTGTGTGTGTGTGTGTGTGTGTGTGTGTGTGTGTGTGTGTGTGTGTGTGCGACTGCCAGTCTGAGAAAAAGAAAGGGTTGAGGAAACACACAGGCCATCAGCAGTTGATTGATGCGTTGAGTCAAGACGCTCGATTCATAAAACTCTTCCAACCCGTTAAATGGGATCCGTTCAGTATTCAGTTCATGCATGACATGAAACATTGGTTTAGAAACAGGTGCAAGTGCAGTTTCTCTTTCCAAATGTTATTGTTGCCCCACAGAGTATCCCTACGGTGTTACAGATTGACTGGTTTACAGCCGGGAGGCAGTTGTCCAGGCCTGTGTGCCGCCGGTGAGCTGTAAAACATTCTGAGCTGCTCCAAAGAGAAATACAAGTGGTGCTGTCATGAAGTAACACCATAATACCACACTCCAGATTCAAGACAGCTTTTTTCCTCACGTGGGAATGTGAAAAATCACACGGTGGAAGGTATCACTCAAATCTATGCAACGGTTTGTAAAAGGATTACTTTGGTACATGTGAATGGCTTTGGAGGATACAGGGTTATTTTCTGTTATATAAGAACACTATAGCAGTGCCACTATAGTTTCACTTCAAAGATCAGAAAATCAGACACAAAGGATATTACACAGCCTGTGACATGTCACAGAGGGTCTAAATGACATCTGTCACTACCACTTCACACCCTCAGCACCACGTCTGATAATTGCTGTGACAGACACGCAACAACAACCACAATGTTAGAGGTGCTAGAGAGCGGCAAAAAAAAATGCTGTTATCGTGCTACTTCCTTTTATCAACTCCTCAAATTCTCAAACTAGCTTCTTCACATTTTCTCTTCCCTAATAACCAGGACTATTTGAACTTTAAGATTGATTTGATGTGAATAGTTGCATTCAAGACAAACATTACAAAACACATCTTAACAAAATTCTGAAAGTGTCAGTATTCTGGTCAAACTGACTTTTCCCCTCAAAATTAGGAAGCACGGATCGGCAATAGCTTCGTTCGAGATGAGCCAGTTCTGCGCAGAATCGATCGCCAGCGATCGCCACGCAAAGCATGCCGGTTAGATTTGTGTCTGACTTGATCCCATCTTGCTCTGACGTCATGCACACGTGGTCAACGATACTCTCACGAGAGCGAGGAGGCCGCCGATTTTAGAGCCAGGCGCTGGAGTAGCTCTCCACCGACTGCGTGTTCCAGTGCATGATGGGAAACGCCTGGCTGTCGCCACATCAGAGAGCTGAATGGCTCTTAGATTTGACAGCAAACACCACGTGTTATAGAAAATTCTTATTTTATGTGTTGTAATAGTTAACGCTCGAGTGTTTTACAGGCAGGCATAAAAAGATCAAAGGCAGCATGCACATTTCTACATAAATATATATTTACAAACATATATTAATAAATCCGGACGAGGTCTGTAAACTACAAGTAGCCTACAGGAAGTGACTGGTTCTGTGACTTCCTGTTTATTATTTGAAAACTGAAAACAGTCCGATTTGACCACAGTTTTTTGTCAATGCCCCCTGCTGCTGCCGCCTGCTCTCGTCTACATTCCAGGCGAGGCGCAGTTCTTTTGAGCGAGCCTATTATAACACATTAGGAGGGGTTGCAAGTCAGCATGGCAGATCATTTGCTTTCAGGGCTATTGATCGACCCATCGGTTCATGTTCAACCCCCACTTCAATAGTGGATGAAACTTCTCAGGGACTGATTGGGTCAGGGGACTCAACAACTCATTGTAGAGACAGGAGACAGCAGGTGAGTCAGCATTGAGACCATTCTGCCTGCACTCTTTAACAAACAATGCCACACATGTCAGATTTAAGTTTTATTTTAACAAGAGGGGGGCTTTGAGGATGAGTGGTGGTGGTTTGGCAAACAACACAGTCGCCAGAAGAAATGTTGGATTTGTACGTTTCAGCAAACCACAGATATATTATATATATATATTCTTTCTTTTATTCGTTATTATATCCAATAACTATCAATATCGCATCAAAGTTTTGCAGTAACATCGATGTAAAAAAATTATCCCTCTGATGTTTAAAAATAATTGCTCCTTGAGAAAATGTACATGCTTTGTGTTGTGTATCTTCATAAATGTTGGTTGCATGGCGCATCATTATTGTTATCAATATCATTGAGCGTTTGAATTGCAATTTCAAATTTTGAGTTTTAATCTTTCGCAGGTAAGAAACAAAACTGATAATAAAGTTTTTGTGGCCTACAACTTTGGGAAAACTGATAAATATTGACTGTGTTACATTCACTTTTAAACAGCATGAATTTGTTTAACATTTAAAAGCTATTTTAAGCAACACATTAACAAGGGAATGCTGATCACCAGAGAAAATAAGGCATGCTGGGTATATGGATGGATGGATGAGAAGACTTACTTCAGACCAAATAGGCACATGATGTTGCTCTGCAAAATTGTATCATCATATCCATAAATTTGCAGATACTTTCCCCACAACACCAATCCAGGAGGGACAGGCAGGAAATGATTTGATCAAGCTTGGCTTTCCTGAGCCAATTAGCAAGGCTCGGTAACAATATATACTTATGCAGTGCATCGCCTGAATAACAAAAAAACCCCGCACCTGTTTCCCAGAGTTAACTGTGTCACCTGTTATTTCAGAGCAGGTATAGCAGTCAGTCACAGCACAATAGACTTCATAATTAGTCTCCAAAGAACAACAACAGATGTAGGCAGTGAAAGATGGAGAAAGTGAGTGAAAGACAAAGAGAGAGGCAGGCAGAATAATGTGTCTCTATATATGATACCACAATGCCAAGCACAAATGGCTTTTGATTGCATGATTTGGTGTGTATTGTATTGTGTGTGTGTGCGTGCGCATGCGTGTGTGTGTGTGTGTGTGTGTGTGTGTGGAAATGGTTTACTCTGATAACTTCCTCCCTCATAAATGCAGACGACTTGCAATCCGTTGAACCGATTTTACTGAATGTATTTCAAGCTTTTTACTTTCATGTGATATCAAAAGGCTCAAATTCAAATAATAGTAGAATAAAATATAATTCTTCCTAAACAACAATACAGTAGTACTATATTTTCGGACACTTCACATTAATATACTGTAAATAACTCGTTAATCTAGAGTCACGTTTCAGTAAGAAGCTTGACATGAATGTATTTTTTACATAAGAGAGTAAGAAGTGTTTTACATGGGTGAAACTAAAAGTTGACCTTCTTTAACTTTAAAGCTTTAAAGCTTTAAAGCTCAGGGGAAAGCATATAAATTCAAGGGTTTGTGATGTTGTTGATGAAAACCCAAAAAACATTTTTGAAGAGGAGTCGTGCCAGATACAACATTCGACTGTGAGGTTATATCAACAGCTGTGAAAATGCTGTTATTCAGAAATAAAAGACCTTCGGAAGTCTATTCTGCAGCCAGTCGGTGTTGTTGACCTCTGACCTCCGATGTGATGAAAACTCTTTCCCGGGCACAGTGACTCAAAAATTGTTTTATTCTTTTATCATCAGATGTCTAACCAGAAAAATCATCTCAAAGTTGTGTGGGAGGAATTGTTTCACTCAACAGCTTAGGTGATAATCAACTATAAAAACCACAGTTAAATCCATCCGTGCAAAACATCAGTAATCAGCAGCTTTAATGTGATAATGGCAGCATCGGCCCTTATCAGCTGAATCCCTGTTAGCAGGGTCAGAGCTGAGATGTGTCCTCTATCTACATTCGGGGGTGTGGGGGGCGGGGGGGGGGGGGAGGGGGGAGGGGTACATTTATATTCACAGCAATGTCTCAGTTTATACAACCCCTGTAAAAACAACCATATGTTGAGCAGGGTGAGCCCCGTAAAACAAAGCTCGTTAACAAGTCCGCACTCAACACACTCTTTTGTGGGTAAAGCATATTCCCACACAAAAATCTAACATGGACGTGCATGCACTCACACACAATATCACACACACACACACACACACACACACACACACACACACACACACACACACACACACACACACACACACACACACACACACACAAGCACTATGAGCATTTAGAGGGAGAGGTCAAATTTTCTTGGTTTCATCCGTGGTATCCGTAACTTTCAGTCAAATGACATCTCCGGTAATCCAACTTACTTTTGGTGACCACGCCCTCTAGCCTGATGATGTTGGGGTGGTCAAACTGGCCCATGATTGACGCTTCGCGCAGGAAGTCCCGCCTCTGGCGCTCTACGTAGCCGCCCTTCAGTGTCTTTATTGCCACGGCGATCTCCTTCTTCCCCGGTGTTCTCAGGCGGCCGCTGCACACCTCGCCAAACTCTCCTGAAGCACACACACACACACAGACACACACAGACACACACCGTATCACTCTCACACATCAGTGGCAGCACGGCCCGCCACCTGAGGGCACTGTTGCAGTTCCCATCTCAACGCCAGCATTATTGCCTCTTCTCTGATTACTTCAACTTCATGAAATTCTCTCTTTCACTTTCTAAAAAAAGCCTTGAATCTATTGTTATTTTTTATTTTGTTCTTTAAACCTGTTCAGCTTTAATATTCTTACAGTCTGCGCAGAGAAAATGACGGTGAGACACCGGGAAATGAGAAAAGGCATTCTCTTTAGTGTGTACAATGAAGCAGCAGGTGGGGTTCATCATAATTACATGTATGGAATGAAAATAGATAGTCTCCTTTGGCATATTTAAAGCTATTGTTATTCCAACCAACATGAAGCCATCCTCTCCCGTCCACATGGTGAGCGATAAAGACACGAGTGTATAGCTGTGTGTGCGTATACCTGCTCCGATCACCCTCTCGATGCGGATCCTGGAGGGGTCGATCTCCTTGGTGAACTCGTGGACAGCTTGCGTCGGGTCTTCATATGTATCCGGGTCCACATAGGTCTTTATTCCCGGGAAAGGGACTGTGGGGACAGAGAGACAATGAATGAGAGTGTGAGAGGGAGTGCTTTTTAATAAGTTGACCAGGCTGAAAGGTATTGGTTGCTAAACTTAGATGACCATTTTTTTTAAACTCACATTGATTTGAATTCAAATGAAAGAATGTATGAACAAATTGGCTACTGCCAATAACAGCTACAGTACTGCTTCTGCTGTTATCGCCATTGTTTTCATTTCTACTACAACTGCTACTGCTGTGGCTACAAATACACTCAACAAGAGCATGCAGATACATCTGCAGTTACCAGGAGGCACGTGGAAAGATTGTGGAATAAAAAACAACAACTTAGGATTTGCTAAAAAAAATATAATGACATATTTTGGTTTCGGAAGAGAATAAACACACTATTTAGAGAAATATATTTGACACATTGGGTAAACAATTCCTTACTATTTTTGGATTCAATATCTGCTCTCCAGCAAAGCACGAGAACAAAAGTGTTACCTCAGTCTGAGACTTACACATGTCTACCAGAATCTCACACACACACACACACACACACACACACACACACACACACACACACACACACACACACACGCACACACACACACACACACACACACACACACACACACACAACCAGCAGGGTAGCGCGCTGAGCCAGTCTCTTAACTGGGGCGAGGTTTCAGCCGCTGCTTGAAGCAGGCGTCCACCCTGTTGAAGTGTCCTTGAGCAAGTCAGGGACTCTTTAACAGGCTGCTGCTGTTCTGCCTTCTGATCGCGACCTCAGTGGAAGGGGGGAGGGGAAGGGCTGGCTAGACACAAGCTGTGTTTCTCCTTCAAGATCGATACAGTGTCACAAACCCACCCAAAAAAACAACACAATGAGTTGTCTCTGATGAATAACTCGGCACCAGCTAAACCCAAACAACCCTGTTTTCCTCTCAAAGCTTCTGCTCAACACCACACTAGAGCTGACACGAGAAACTGGCACACTCACGTATAAGGTGGGTGTTTTAATCTTGGCTATCAGAGCACTATCTGGCAGCTTGTTAGCCATCTTCAGAAAACAAATCTTATGTATATTTTTTTCTCTTACCTTTGGCTATCTTTCTAGCCTGAAGAAAAGTGTCCTCTTAAAACTGCCTCATTTCTCTTGGTCCTCTTCTATCTTCCTCTACCTTTCAAGCTATTCTCCAATTCTTGTTTCTCTCACCTCTCGGTTGCTGCTCTAGCAATCTTCCCGTGTCTCGCCTCAATCTTTGTCTGTATGCTCACTTTCAAACATCTTTTTCTCTTTTCTTTTTTCACTTTACAGCTCTCATTACAATTTGTGTTTTTCATGTCGGAAATTAAAAGTTAGTTAGACAAAAGAGAGGCAAATGAGACAGAAAGGGACAGGAGTTCAGAAGCAGAAGCAGACAGCTCAGGGATGCAACATCGTAACCAGATTAGTCAAAAGAGAAGAAAAAAAAGCCCATGTAGAAGATCAAATGTTGAGTGCTGGAGAGGAAGTAGAGGAGACAGACAGATGGTTGACAATAATTTTGCCACATTTCCTATTCTTTTTCTTGGTAGTTTTGAAACAATAGCAAGTCAATGTCTTTGCATCCTGTGCAAAATGTAAATATACATAGGCACAGAAACACATGGGAAATTATCCATACAGCGGGAAAATGTGCATATTTGAATGCAAAGAGAAGAGCACGTGGCTAGCCTGCTAGCTGCTAACTGTGGCTCCCAGACTCTGTTTATTGGCAAAGATACAGAATAAATGTCTTTCTCACTGCCAAAAGTAATTTCCAACACTAACATTATGTAATGTTTTTTTACATTTATTATATTATATTTTATATTATTATTATATAAAAACAATGTTTACACATAGACCTTGCAGACTCCCTCCTACCGTCATTACCAGACACATGAACATTAATTTGGTGAAAAATGACGGCCACAGTGACAAGAAAACAACAGCAAAGAAGAGAGATGTAGACAGATTGATTTACCATGTCCGTTCTGATAATCGGTCCTCCTTTTCTCCTCTGAAGTCATCTTGGCCTTAAAGTACCACTGACACCTGGGAAACACATTGATGGACAGAGTTAAAGAGTCACAATCTGGAAAATCTGTTTCCTTCTCTTTGGCGGTACCTATGGTAATGAGCGGTAATGGCATGCGGGTTTTGGTTCTCACTTCCCAGAGAGCCCCACAGTGGCACTAGATATTGGGATTTGCACAAGTTTCATTGACTATTGGTTTGTTCAGCCATAATAACACACAGAGGCCAGCAAATCAAGTTTCTAGATGGCTTGAGTAACAGTAAGTATTACAAAAACTGTTATTCTTTGTTGAAAGAACAAGTTTACATTCAACACATTCCTGTAAATCCTGGAATCCCCACTGAAAACCAATTTGCTGCAGAAAGAGACTCATGCCAACTCTTGAGTTATCGAGACGACAGCTATCCATTCACGTAGCACACTGGCTGGCCCACATTTCAGCATCTTGTGCAAACAGCTTAACGTGGCAATAATACAGGCCATAAAGTTCTGTGTGCAAAGATTCTACAGGAGAGGCAGATTTGAACCCTTGTGGTCGACCGATATAGATTTTTTAAATGGAAAATGCTGATATTTAGAGAGAAGGGCGGCTCAGGGCGGGTATATAATGCAGATAACAAGTTAAGCTCTCATTCGTAAAAGTCAGTGAGCTGAGAATTTAGTTGATGCATAATCAAAACTTCCTTGTTTCCCTAGAAAACACATTGATTTGGTCAAATTGCTTCCAGGTAGAACGATTTCACCAGAATCCTCAAGACATATTATTATTGCTAGCCCAATAAAACATGTTGCAATGGAAGACACAGGATTAAAAGGATTGATTTGAAAATAATCCAGATTATACCTGAATTCACTGCTGTTTCTTATTGTTTTATATTGAGTTAATGTAAAGCACATTGTAATTCATGTCTATCACATATTCTAAGGCTACAGACATTGAAACTGGTGAAAAGTGTAATGTTGCTATTATGACGTCATTATGTGTATGTGTGCCTAAGATTCTGCAATCAACACAATAATGTGACTCTTTAGGAGAACGTTTAGCAGCTCTTCACATTTTTGCACAACTGAGAGACATATATACTTGTTATCGGTAAAGTGACGTCTTCAGATGAACACAGACTGCTGGATGGGACAACAAATAAGCAGTTCATTTGGAAGGTTGCTATGAGCTGTTACATGGGAAAATACCACAAAACATGTGATGGATAGACAGATCAAACCAGGAAGTAAAGACAGAGAAAAAAAGTAGCCTAATATCTTGGAGGCTATAAGTAAAGTTACGATCCATTAAATCTTCATTGGAACACAGATGAATATAACCAGCTCATGAAAGCTTCACACAGCAGAGGAATGGCTCAACTCTATAGTGTATAAGACCCAGAATGAAACAGAATAAAACTAAACAATATTGCAAGGTTGTTTTATTATTAGAACTCATCATTTGAAGGAAGATGTAGGCAGATGGTGAGAGTCTGGCCTTGGAAGTGATGGTTTACAGATTAAATGAATGTAATGCAAATGGAAGTGGAAATATACAAATATATCAACACACAGATTCAAAACAGAAAATAAAGTAAATGGAACTTAAAGGAACGGAAACACTTTCACAGAGAGAATTAAATGCATCCACTGTTTCAAAAACTCTGTCGTCCTCCTGTATGTGGTTGTGTGGTTGTGTGTGTGTGTGTGTGTGTGTGTGTGTGTGTGTGTGTGTGTGTGTGTGTGTGTGTGTGTGTGTGTGTGTGTGTGTTGGGTGTTTATCTGGGCACTGAGACAATGAAAGACAGTCAAAGGCTGATAAGAAGCTGCAGCCAAGAAAGTCTGAAAAGCAAAAAGATTAGATGACAGCATCTGCAAAATAGCAGAGAGGAATTTATCCAAATCTATGCTTGGATGTTACACTGAAATAAAAAGTGAAGAAAACACAAAGTACCTCGTCAGAATCACACATGGAACCAAGAAGAGCGCTCATGGCAAAGTACATTGAGCAGACAGGAATTTGACTCACGGCTCACAACACATTAACACAACATATTCAAAAAGAACGGCAACTGTTGAGTGGTGAATACATAAAAAATAACTAGCACAAATTAAAAAAGAGAAGCAAGGAGATGTTTGATGTCATGTGATAATCGGCATGTCGTGAATTGAGGTCTTTTCATTTTAGCATGTCATGTTTGTGTCCACATGATGACGTCAGTCCAGTATTCACTCTCCTTTCAGCTCTCTTTTGGTCTCCACCAACCCCTGAGTGAGTTTACATTTCCTATTTTCCTAAAGGATACATTTACTCCGTCTATAATGGGAAGCAAGGGCTGCTGCCTCGGTAATTGTTCTAATGAACAAAAACAACATCCAGCAAACAACGGTCAAGAGTATTGTATTGCCTAATAAAGTGGCCAAATTATTCAATAATGCACAGTGAGTCAAAATGCCCACAATGTACTCGGGGAGAAAGTGTGTGTAAGTGCTTGCTTGTATGAATGTGTGTGGGTTCATGCGATCATATTTGAGCCTCCTTCTCTTTGAAGACTTAACATAATCCGGGTTGCCACATTAGAGCGGGTGTCAGGGGGCTACGAGCTGCAGGTTGCCAGATTGGGCTTCGGCTAAGTGAAGTCTGTGGGATCCTGGACACTGATAGACAGAGCAGATAACATGGTGGCTAACACTGGCTGGGAGGACAAGAAGGGGATTTGGAAAGCTACTGTTGACCTCTGGTGATGGGGTCAAGCTGTTCATTAAAGAAATGGTGGCATGCGCCTTTATCAGTCTTTTCCAGTCCTATCCTCTGATCCCCTTTATCCGCCTATCCCTCTGTCTCACTGGCTTTCATGTTGAAAAGAGGCCGCACATCCAGACACCGACACACACAAAGACAGTTATCACACACAAAGACCTTGGCTTCTGTCACCGCTCTCTGGGCTGTTGAGCATTGTTGCATTACATATTCACAAGCACTTTACACACCCACACATACACATGCACCTCCGTGCAAACAACCTTGCCAAGAGCCCTAATCAAAGCATCAGTGTAATTCAAACCACTCCTCTCTTGCCCCAACATCCCTCAGAGTCACCTCACCATGGCACAACTCTCTGCTGCTACAGAGGGCACAGAGAGGAAGGATGAAAGAAAATATGAAGAAAATGAGAAAAAAAGAGTAGCAGTAGACTGACAGCCAGCTCAAGGATAAAGAGCACACACACAGTGCAACTCCAGCAAGGTGTGCAGTCGTGCCAGCTTTGCTCTAGTAGAAGTGTTCGCTCTTCAAATTTACCACGAGCAGATGCAAACATAGATGGAAATCAAGGACGCTTTTAGGGCAACCAGGTGTGAGAACTCCTCGTACAGCGGGTCCTCTTATATCCTCACTTGTGTTGTAGGACCTTACATCCATGAGAGCTGTGTGACTGAAAGCTCTCATCTTTCCCTGGCAGCTCAAATGCATTTGGAGTTTTTTTCTTTTATTAAAAGAGAGTGAAAGTCCTTCCCACGCAGGGCAAAAGAATCACAGATATGACGGATCGTGATGAAGTTAAAAGACACTCCAACTGTTGTAGCGACTGCTTTTAGCTAGATTGAAGTAAAGGTCCTTCTTGTGCCCGAACACAAAAAGCCTGAAGGGCTTGTTTTAGCACCTGGTGTGTTTTTTTCATAAATAAACCAGTAAAAAAAGACACTCTTGCACACTATGATCACATTGTACTAATAAGATTTATAAAACTCTTTATCATAAATCTACTGCTTTCAGTTAAGGCCTTATAAAACACCTTTTGACATTCACATCATGCCGACGCTAAAGGACTTTCCTGTGAGGTAGTGCACCTTGTTTGATGAAAATATTGATCTCATATCTGTTAAGTTTACTGCTCACTCGGGGAAATTATCTGGCAACCAGCACATTTCAATCCTAAAACGAATATGTAAGTCTTTTACGGTACATTCTCCAGTGAGACTGAGGGACAAATGTATGAACAGTTTTGCAGTGTTCACAAAATGTATGCCTTATGCAATCAGCACCTGGGATGGTATCATTCTTGTTCTGTACTAATAGTAACAATATATATATAACAACAAAAAGTATATATACATATCCATAACATTAATAGGCAAAACAATCTATATATGTATATAAAAATAAACTTTCACTAAGGCCAAAGTTAAAATTCACTCATGAAAAACTAAATTTCTGCTAATTCAAATATCTTTTAGAGATATTCTCACTCTGGCTGAAACAGGAAGGCAAAGCAAGTTTACTTGTATAGCACATTTCAACAACAAGGCGATTCAAAGTGCTTCACATAAAACCATTAAAAGCATCAAAACATAATGCAGATTTAAAAACAGTTAAGAAAACAATAAAACAGTCAAAAAGCAAAATAACAAATAAAAGTTGAATAAAAGTTGCAGTGCAGTTTAAGAAGTAAAATGCAGTAGTGAGATGCAGCAATTTAATCTGGTTCAATTAAAGGAAGCGTCACTGATATTTAGTACATATAAGTGTATGAAGGTGTCAAGGCCCCATTCCACTAGAAAGTGTTATGGCAAAGTGTCCGTGCTGTGATAGAAGCTGTTGACTTACGAACTAACTACTCACAAGTTGGTGAAGCGCTGTGACCACTAACTGCAGTTGGCATGCTTGTTCACTCATTTGCTGACAAGACAGTTTAGACACATTCAAGAGACGTTTTGGTTGACTGCTGTCTCACAACTGTCTGCAAACCATCCCTCTTTAGTGGAGCGGTTTAAACTCTGACAGAGATGAGTTCAATAGAAATGTGTGTTGCAGCACAGCCAAAAAGATAGAATAGTTTGCTCCATTGTAGACTCTAAGGCCAGCATTGTCAAGATGGTTTGTTATTGGTCAATAGCGCAACTTTGTGTGTCACAAGTTGAACTAGTGAAACATTTTGTGGATTTATCTGTAGCCGCAAGAAAATTAACTGGATCCATTTTGCTGTTTTAAAACTTTAGTGTGACCAGCCCTCCAGGAAATACTAATACTACTACCAATAACTTCATCATCATCACAGGAGCAAAGATGCTGCTGGCTTTGGTATGGACTTCAGCTGAGGAGTGACACATTTTCTCACTAGTATTATGTTCAAGTTTATTGTAGTTGCAAATACTTTACTTACCTAGCGACCAATTGTTACAAACTACCGACGACCAACTGTATTTTTTGGAAGAACCGACAATATAAGTCAATACGGAAATTGATACTTTAAGAAAAAAGAGATCCTGCAAATCGGCCGAAAGTGGCGAATGTGATTCTGACCCCGACACGGCGGCCAAGAACGGATCAGCTAAGGCAAATATGAAATATTTTGCTTTTCCTATTAGATTCGTTGAACCTGTTATCATTCTCATTGTTTAACAGAATTTCCCAGCAAAGCTGTCTCCTGCTTCAACCTGAGCATACAGTATGTAAAACTGTAACAAATGACAACGTAAAAGCAATGTGACAATGTTTGAGTGATCGCTTTTAGTGATGGACCGTCAGACAATCCTGACCTGAATCTGCATCCCTCAACTTTACAGATGGAGCTTTATTGAGTCCGGCTCATCACTTTCTTCCTTTTTTTTATTTATACATATTCACTCACACAAAAACAGAGTCTTGCTTTGCCTTTGATTTGTTCTCTGAATATTTCTGTCATTGTGTGTGTCTGTGTTTTTACCTCCTCCATTATAGATCTATGTTCATACACGTGTGTCTTGTTTGAGCTAGATGTGCCATATGTAATGTAATGATCGATAATAATATTAATGCTCTGAAAAGGATTTTTTGTAAGGCGGATTTTGGAGTCACTACGCAAAAATCTCAAAAAACACCTTCATACATGCACATTTATGCACTCAAACGTGTGTATGTTCACACACACATCAAACTAACCGACATGTCCACACATCAAACCATGCTTCTTCAAGAAGCATCACTTTAAGGGTATTTCAAGTCCAAACGGAAATTGTTGAAGCAAAATGTAATTAAGTACTTTGTTGTGTAAGGTTTTGCCAATTTCTGGAGGAAAAACTGAACAACTACACTGTAAGGCAAGTAATATGATGCGTATACAGGACTGTAGTTAAAGGGAGAAACAACAAGTCTTGTCACAAACCAAACCGGCCTTTTTTCAAAGCAGATATTTTGACATCACATATGCAATTCATATTACTGATAAGGGAAGTACTCTGTGCATGCTGGCTCACTGACAGGGCTGACATTCCCTCTTAAATATATCCAAAACAAATGTATACTAATTGTAACAATATATCAGGGGCAAGCAACAGTGATTTTAAAAGTCAAGAAGTAAAGTGCTCTTACCTTCCAGTGATCAGGAGGAAGAGGGTGAGGATGACGAGGAGAGTGAAGCCACCAACCGCTGCTGTGACGATGACCAACACCTGGCCCTGGTCAGAGGCAATGTCTGAGGCTGAAGTTGGCAGAGAATGGAGGACGGTTTGGAAGAAGGTAAAAGATGTAGCGTTGGGCAGAGAAGATGTGAAAAAAGAAGGAGAAGAAGAAGAAGAAGGATCAGAGGATGGCGAAGAAAGGAAGAACAGATGAACGATGTGGAGCGGGAAGAGGAAGTAGGAGAAGTTAAATATAAAGAGAACGTTCGGATGATAGAAGCAGTGAGGAGAGAAAAGAAGGAAATTAGATGGGCGGCGGTATAAAGTGAGAAGAAAGAGCACATTTTCATTCAACATCATCTTCAATATTCCTCTTCATTAATGCACCATACACCATATACGCTCTCTTGATACGCAAATATTACGGAGAGATGTTTGATCAGCTCTTTGTGATGCAAAAACCTCTCTGTCAGCTTTCGTACTGGAATGATTCATATGCCTGCTGCTGTTTAATTAACATTATTCATTCATGAAATTGTGATTTAGTCCATGATCATTTGGTTAAATTGGTCCCATTTGATATTCATGATTTTCTCTTTTCTATGTCTTGTCACAAGGCTAACGAATCCAAGATAATTGAAAGATGATTGCTATTACCAAACTTATTTATATAATAATTCACGCTTAATGAATATGAATTGGAGATCAGGGTGTGTCGTAGCTCGCCAAAAGAGTGAAGCTCGTGTTGGGTTATACAGTATGTGGGTTCAGGCAAAAGAATGTATGTGCGTGCAGGCAGGGTGTCACAAATGTGTGTGTGTGTGAGTGTGTGTGTGTGTGTGTGTGTGTGTGTGTGTGTGTGTGTGTGTGTGTGTGTGTGTGTGTGTGTGTTGGATGAAGCTAATTACAGACCACTCAGGAGGAAGAATACAATTGGCGGTGGCTAGATCACACGAGACCATTCACCCAGACGTCAACTTCACAGACTCTTAGCATCACCAACTAAGCAGATGTGTTGGATTGATGCTATAATGAGGTGTGTGTGTAGAAACAGAGACAGAGAAAGAGAGAGACAGAGAAAGAGAGAGAGAGACACAGAGAGAGAGAGACACAGAGAAAGAAGGGTCGCAGAGGACAGGATGGAGAAGAGACAATTCTGAGGGATGAGAACAATGGATAAACGGATGACAGAAGAGAAGTAAAGACAAACAACAGAGGGAGAGAGAGGCGGGAGAGACAGACGAACACATCGACGGACGGAAAAACAAACGCCTGAGACGACAGTGACTGACGTGTGGACAGACAGACTGACAGGGAGGGAGCGAGCGACAGGGGCCGAATGTGCTTTCTCGTTCAGATAAAAGGCCAAGCAATACAAAGGCTTGGCCAAGCACCGTCTGATCCTCAGATAAAGCAAAGCTCTGCAGCTTTGGAAGGGAGAGGGCCACTGAGCCAAATCACCCTCAACAATACCTGAACCAACATAAAAGGACAGCTGGACCTTTGTATTCTACGAGTCGACTTGCAATAAAGCTACTGCTCAGACGCACACACAAAAAACGTAATTCAAAATACACCGAACATCAAGGCTGTTGTCGGACTCCCTCGTTGACTGTATTCAATTCATCGATTGCAACTGATATTTTGACCTTTCATGGGTTTAGCGTTTGTGAATGCAACCTAGATGAAATTCATACTGTCAGCATGTCAAATGTTCTGGCTGCAATGCAATCAGTGTGTAATAATAACAAACAAGCATCATTATTCAATAACATCAGTCGTTATCAAAGATATTCAAATCTATGTAGTCTTAATGAACTTAGCGTTGTTTCAAATACCCAAAATTCTAACCCTTTGCATTAAATGGACTGAAATATGTGTCTAATATTTACACAAATTAAAAACTTTTTTTTCACTTTCACAACACTTTCCAATCATGGCGCAATTTCAAATTTTATTTTCTGACTGCATGTCACACCTGGGGCGTTTTTGTTTCGTAATTTACACATTAATATACAGTATGTTCTAAAACTGTTGTTTTGGTCATTACAACCTCCAAAGATTTTTAACTACTCCATATATCATTTTACCATTTTGTATGATTTTGTATGATTTTACCATACAAAATCAATCTTCCGTTTATGTATTGTTCAACTTCTCTATGGTCCAACATTAACATCGAGATAACATACATTTATAAGTTGATATATATTGTGGTATGTACTTATATCGCAGTAATGAACTTGCTTTTGTAGAAAGGTGCTACAATAGACACTCACGTTTCCTGAGTGTGGTATTTATACTTAATAGGGTAATGTGGGAGTTCTATTAACTTTAAGCAAAGTTGTGCTAGCATTGAGAGGTACCAGTGTTTGTGATATCCTGACTGTATATGTTTATTTCATGCACGTGTACATTTCCCAGGATCTCGTGTCGGAGTTGCTACAACAGTTAGAATCCTACTCTGGCTGCTCCTGTTGGGGGGCTCATATCCAGCCTTATTATTTGCTGTTGTGCTCATGGTGCAGGCTGCCCAGAGCACTGCTCCAGGCTACAGGACATGAACTTCATCTGACCCTGAACTGCTGCTTGCAGCTTCCTACTGCAGAAGCTCAGCCTACGTTAGCATTTGTGTGCACAAGCAAAGGTCTGAACTGGTCTTAATAGAGCCAATAAATACGTGGATTTTGAGATTGCTATTATTTGTTCTTACAGCCTCTCCTTGTCGACTATGTGGACTAATAATGGATGGGTGACCCTTTTCAGAAGCATCCTCTCAACCTGACACTAAGAGTGAGATGTTTTGTTTGCTGCCATTATTTCAGAATACGTCATCTTGAAAAGTTTAGTGCAATAAAGAATGTCACACGCACCTAATGCTAATCATGCTCTAACCCTAGACTAGTCCTAATGTAATAGTGGTTTGCTGGGGTGAGGTGCGGCCACATGCTTTGGCGTATTTTTTTTAAATCTTGTCATTTTGCTGTGAAAAGAAGTGCACACATTCGTGAAAAGACAGGTGTATCCCTCACCAGTAACAAGTGCTGATGCTGTCAGGTACTCACAGTCTCCCGTTGTCTTGTATTCATATTTCTGGGCGTAGGAGCTGTATCCAGCTGGCGTGCGGGTGCGTACACAGAAGACGTACCAGGTGGCTGGTTTCAAACCTGAGATGATCACACTGGGAGCCTTGGTGCGCGTCGACGAGTAGCTCAACTGCTCATGTTCCTGTAGGAGAGAGTGGAAGATGCTTAGAATAATACACTTTTACAAGCCAAAGTCTGTTTGGCTAGTGAAATACTTTTGGTTAGTTTTATATCTAGTCTGGTTTGGTTTCACAGTGCTCAAATTAAAGCGGACCAAATAAAAAATAATTATAAAATGAAATAGTGCACGAACGAGCAGGTTTTTTAAAATTTTATTTGTAACATATTCTGTATGTCTCTTCGGCTCAGATGTCAAACAAACAACAGACACCTGCAGGAAATTAAATAATGTTGTGCACATAATCATGCAGAGAGAGTATAATGTCTAGTCAGCTTAAAAAAGGATTGCTTTATAATGAGAATTATAGACTGTATTTGTGGCTTGAGACCCTTAAATTGCAGGAAAAAAAACTACTGTACTCCTAATTATTAACTATTCCAGATATCACTGTGAGGCAGCATTGCATTTACATCACAATATTGCAAAATACTTTTCAAACTAAAATAGGCCCTGTGGCATTTCAGGGGAAAACAAGTTTGAATTGACGATCGGTATTAAAACCATGTACTGAATATATCTGGCCAACAAGACCTCCACAACTTGAGCTCCCATTGAGCTTATTTGGATGCATGGACAGTCTCCGCTGATGCTGTGTTGCAGAGCTTAACTTTTCACGCACTACTTCCCTTTATTTGGACAACATCATGGATAAGCCGTTTTCTCAGGATAAAATCCCCGGTCAACTGTGTTTTATGTTTTATGTGACACTTTAATCAATGAACTACATTGCTGTATGAGGATGTTCAGACAGTTAGCGCCACAAAATATCTGTTGATTGTATTATACATAACAACACAATGAATGGAGAACATGTAACAAGTTGTACACACTTGCGTGATCCTTATTTTTCCTTTTTGAAAATCCTCAGAAATCGGTCTGAAAAAATAGTTACAAATAAGTCTCTGGACATGAGCAGAAGTCTCTGTACCTTCTCATAATATTTGATCTCGTAGTCCAGGATGAGCAGTGTTGTTTGTTCAGGTTGCTGCCAGGAGAGAGCGATGCTGCTTGGAGAAGCCCAGTCCTTCTTCATTGTCCCAACCAGAGATGGACCTGATATGAACACAAAATACACAGCTTCAGCTACACTGTCTTTACTATAGTCTTATGAATTCAATAAGCCCGGTCATCTTTGGTGAGCATCTTAAAGAATAAAGTTAATATGGTTATTGATTTTTACAACAGAGGTTGGCACAGTACACACTTTTTTTTTTTTACACACTTGGCCGAATGTGCAAATAACCCCAGCACTGAGTTGGAAAGGAGATTTGAATGGAAGCTGACTATAATACATGACTCCCGTCCAATCTTTCAGCTTGTCTAATTGCTTTCCCACAAAGATTAAGGAAGGAATAATAACTATAAAAATACCACAAACCAAATATGTTTGGGCATGCTGCTTATTTCTATATGGGGATGACTAAAGACATCCATACAGCTTAACACTATTTGATTTATTAAGTGTGTGGTCCCTGTAGCTCTGCAGTTTAAAGGTGACGTTGCAGTTATGTGGCAGCATGCGCTTAAACAAGAAGAAATATTTAAACAATTGAAGGTTAAAATCATGTTGTTTATTCACTTTGACTTGAGGGCTGTAAACCATTTGTGCTGTGCTATTTATGTTGCAGGTCACTGGCATGGTCCATGAATGAATGAATGAATATATACTTTATTAATCCCCAAGGGGAAATTTAGTGTCGCGTAGCAGCCATTTACACAGAAAATAAGATAAGATAAGATATAAAAACAACAGGGATGAAAGATATATGCAATAATAATACTAATAGAATAAAGATAAAAATAACAACAACAATAAAATAGCTGTATGAAAGAAAGAATAACAGAGTATTAATTTAGGAATTAAATTAACTTAAACTTAAACAGTAGAAGTGCAAGAGTGCAAGTATCTATGTGCATATTAAGGTGTAAATAAAAATAAAATAAAAATAACAACAACAAACAATAGGAGAGTGCAAAAATGCAATAAATGTATATAATATGATATGTTAAGTGTAGGTAACTATGAACATGTACAGTGTTTACAGTGTTTAATTCACAGAAGAACTAGCAAGTGGTGACTTGTTGTAAAGCCGTATTGCTGTCGGTAGGAATGTTTTCCTGTAGCGGTCCTTGGTGCAGCGGAGCGTCCATGGATAATGGATTACATTAAAATGACGTTTTAATGCATCAAGTTAATGTGCGTTAATAAAGCGTGTTGTTCCTTTCTTGTCTAAAACTTTGGTGTCGCACCAAATACTTTTGTAGTTTGTCTGTGTAGTTTGTGCAAATTAGGATGGATCAGCATGCTCACATGCTAAGCTACTGTACAAGTATGCTATTGTTGATCATTATCAGCTAAATATCAGCATGCTATTATTGTTATTGTATGTTGTATAAGTATGTTCACTGCTGATGCTCTAGCCTATAATTGCAGCCTCACGGAGCTGCTGGCGTGGCTGCAGACTCTTAGTCTCGTTGATCTAAGGAGAACCAGTTGACCTCAGCAAGCTGTCAGTTTGATAAGAATGTGCACAGAATACAGAGTGAGGTGTTTTTCTATGATGCAGCCAGTATACAATGAGGCTGTATAGCACAACAAGACATCCAGTGGTTGACAACGTGTGTGCATGTGCATATATACACCCACATACAGTACATTAACACTTGTCCACCTCGTCAGCAATAATTATCACACATCCATGCTGACACTCAATTATTGTATTTCAAAATAGGCTGGAGTCCTTTCAAGTCACAGGGAAAATAAAAACATCTACACAGCTATTCCCTTCTCCCATAAGATCATCTTGTTTTAATTGAAAATAAGTTGAGGAAGCTACATCTTCTTTTCTTGGACAGAACTGCATTAGCTTTGCTCTATGAATTTCTGCTGGGTGAATAATTACACTGAGCTCCCAAGAGAGGTCAGCAGATGTAACTGCCCAGAGAGTCATTATTGTATATCATCTAATGTTACAGAGCTGACTCGCTATGTGGATATACAATGTTGGCCTGCTTTTCTCAGGTGTATTCAAAGTAAAATTATGCCACAGATGCTATTTAAAAAAAATACTCTCTCGTATACCTGAGGAATGCAGTCCTCACTTTGTCCAAGGCCGGGTATTAGAGGAACCATAGGGGTTCGGAGATGGGGGTATAGGGTTTTGGGTTTGTGGAGGAGAATCTCGGGGTTAGGGGTCGGGGTGAGATGACATGAGAGCTGTGGGCCGGAGCGGTTTGGGCTTGTTAGCCAGAGAGCTACGGCTACCAATCAGATAGAAAGTGAACATTTACTCTTGGTGGAATGAAAAACAGGAACTCAAAAAGGTGAAGCGTTTGAACTTGGTTGGTAAGATGCAGCTTGTAGAAGAAGAGCAGAAATGCTCAAATTTTGTGGATAAGTCGAGCTATATTAGCAAACCGGCGTGAAGGACACATTTGATTTTTTCTTATTGGCTCGTGTTTTCAATATAAGAATACCATTTGAATAATCTTAAGTGGCATTGTGATTGTATAGTATTGCATTCTAAAATGTGGTCATTGGTGTGTAAATAACTACAAATAAGTGTGTATTTCAAAAGACATATCTATAAAACAACACATTTTGCTAAAATACTTCACAAACACTTAGAGCATTATTCACATGGCAAGCTCATGATAACTGTGATAACATAGGACTAAATAAGTAAGTTAATCAAGCAACCAACAACTATACATATCAATAATTTGAACTGGCTCATCATACGTGACGGATCAAATAGGGCTTGAGAGGTTCGGGGTACAGTACTGTGCAGCATCTAGCACGTGTGTTGAAAGCATTTTAATGCTTGGCTTCTCCTTAATAACCACCAACTTAATAGCCATTTAACATTTGGTAAGTTGTCTGAAATGTTAGCAACAATAGAACAACATAATGTCATGCGTGAGTGAAAACTGCTAATACTATTTGTGTGCGTGTGTGTGTGTGTGTGTGTGTGTGTGTGTGTGTGCTGTATGTGTGTGTGTGTGCTGTATGTGTATGTTGCGGTTTACTTTATGTGAGTACATGTGTACATTTGTATGAGTATTTATTTTCAATGGAGCAGCCGCAGTAGAAAATAAACTTTTTTTTACAAGCAACACAATATGAAAACACTTCTGACATCCTAGTAGGTCTCATTATTACACACAACGTCTCATAAGCCCATTTCATATGCCCAAGAGTGTGCACGTATACTCTGCTACGTCCTTCCTCAGTGGCAGAGAAAATTCATCTCAAGGGATTTTTATCTGATCTAACTCGGTCTAATGAAGCACTCTGTTGAAGCTGCGGCGTTGTGAGGGTTTCCTGCGCCGTCAGCTGAGTACAACAGGGTGGTGTGGTTTGAGGCTAGAGTCATGCAGTGGACGCATCAAACAAAGACCCAGCAAGATGGTTGGCACCTGCTGTTAGCATATTGGCCCCTGAGAGGGAACAATAAGAGAGAACTCGTAATGAACCAGCACTGGAAAAATACAATCACTCATAAGCCACAGTTACTTTAATTGAGCAATTTTCACAAACTTTAAGACAAATTACATGTAATCTAATTTTATAATGTAATGTAATGTAATTTTTTGTAATGTAATTTTTGCTAGAGTCTATGTTACTTACCTTCTGAGCTCACATTGTGGATGAAATTGTATGTGCTCTAGATGCATTCATGCTTATTTCACACAATGAAATGGAGTATTGAATGGGCTTTTTGGAATACAATACGTGTTAAATACATTGTACATTAAAGCTACTACAACAGACTTTTATTTTGTATTGATTTTTGTATTCCCTGTGGATAAAATTGAAAGTGCTTTGTGGCACCAACGCTCCCCCTCCCGCCTCGAGCTCCGACTACAAGTCGAAGGCAGCAGCAAAAAGCATCCGGGGTCGGCTGGCCGCTGCCTGAGGCCCCGCTGGACTCTGAACCGAATGAGTTTCTGGTGGACCTGCATGATGTGGTCTGATTTTGCCAGAATAGGACCTCCTGGGCACTAATAAAAGCATTAAGACTTACTAGATAAATAGTTAATTTTCTCGCTGATGGTCTCATTTACTTATGTAGGTCATATGGAGTCATCTGTATTACATTTAGACTGTATCATAAACAGTTAAAAGTTCCTAAAAGCAACCTTAAATATAATACTGTATTGCTTTTGAGTTAGTACATATTGTCTAGATGTGATGTAACAGATATATCCCTGTATATGTAATAGAGTTGAGGAGGGGGAACTGTAAATCTGAAGTTAATGTAAAAATACATCGCTACAGTGGAAACTCATCTACATGCGTGGATATTTCACTTTCTATTGTGGACATTTATCCAACCAATCATTTAAGACGTGGCATTGAAGCACAGACAGCATGTCACAATAATTCTACTTCCACAAGACAGAGATGAAACAATATGAAACTACAATGTCTGATTCTGTGGGCATTGTGGTCGCATATTTCCAAAGGCTGGGGTAAGAAACACATCATTGTCTCCAGGCATCAGCAAGATACTTTGAGGATACAGGACACACAGCAACCGTCTTTAATGATTCTGTATGTGGGTTATCAGAGCTTCAGCATGAAATCTGCCAGAGGAACTCAGGAGCATTGGAAAGCCATTAGAAACACCAGTCAATTACGATGCCCGATGGATGGATTTTCCAGTCAAGCGTGGTTAAGCTAAACATAAACTAATGGGGAGTCTTTAAATGAGCTTGACCTGCATATGATTTTAATTAGCTTTCCTGCCCTAAAGGCTTCCATTAACTGTTTGAAAAAATCAATAGAGCCAGTATTGATGCTGTGCGAGAGCTTAAACGATGTCCTAACACTCTACTGATTCACTGCTGATAGCGAGAGAGAAAGAGAGAGTGAGAGAGAAACACACATCCACAAAAGGTGCTCTTGTTTACAACCGTCATATTGATATGTCTGTCTCTTTTCAGGGCGTCTGGTTGTGTTTGGCTTTCGGCGGCGGCCCCAAATTGTTCTTTCAGCGTGCATTTTCATGAGTGAATAGAATTAAATTTTTTTACTGGAACAAACTAATAAATGCGCACATTTGCTGTACAAATATTCAACTCACCTGAATTTGATTTGATTTGCTTCAGAGTAATTAAATTCAATACAATTCAAATTGATTCCGAGCGCCGCTTTTCATTGACGGGTATGTGGCGAGCTTCAGAATCACCTCGTAGTTGCTTCAGGGAACTAAGGGAATGAATGAATGAATTGAAGTTGTCTCCAATGTGACCACTGGGACCTCAAGTAATCAGTTGGAGCAATGTCATATTTATACAAGCTGTAATTTGTCCATGTCTGAACGTCTGTGTGTATGTGTGAGTGTGTGTGTGTGTGTGTGTGTGTGTGTGTGTGTGTGTGTGTTTAACCGTAGTTTAAATGAGCATGAGTGTGCTGCTTTTACAAACCACAAGACAAAACTGAAATGACATGGGGTCTGCTTTGGGGACTATCGTCATTACCCTTCATTAATGCTGCAGGTCCTTCCCATTGCACTGTGGGTCGTCTGCCATGAACTCCATGCATGAACACACAGACCACACCACAGAGACTCGACTGTCAAATAAACGGTTGGGCATACGTCTAATAATATATTTGTGACTGATCTGCTCAACTCAATCAAGCGCAGTATAATTTGAATTGTTGCGTCATCAGCACTGACCTCTGTGGAGCTGAAAATCAGTTATTCCTACATGTGCCTGTTTGTTGGGCTGTCAAGATATGTAGTTTGAAATTGTCAGCTTTCTGGCTGAGAGTTAGATGAGAAGATTGATACCTATCTCCGTCTGTGCACAGGTAAACTCCACCTAGCCTCCACATTTCCTTTCGGCAACAAGGAGGGAAGCCGAGCATCGTTCATTTGCACATACCACCAACATTTCAAACGTTGAAAATCGGCAAAGTTTCCCTTTATATTTGGAGCTAAAGGAGGTAAATAGCTTAGCTTAGCATATATACTGCAAGCAGGGGGAAACAGTTAGCTTTGCTGTGTCCAAAGTTCAAAATCTGCCTGCCAGCACCTCTAACACTCACATTTAATCTGTGCTATTTTGTTTGTTAATTCATACAAAAACAGGTGTAGAAATGACTGTTGGTGGTTTTACAAATAAAGATTGTCCGCCGCCAGCCCAATTTATACGTGGGCAAAAAATGTGATCCGTGACCAGATAATCCTAGTTCATAAGAAAGCAGCGCGGTGACGATACAGTTCATACACCAGTATGCACATTCAACCTGCGTTGGTCCCTCTAAAAAAAACTAAATGCTATGTGTGTGTGATAGTCTTAGAACCTTTAGTATCCCCTTCAGGAAATACTCTTGAGATTTTTCCATGTTTATTGTCCCACCCAAACAGTGAAATGAAATATCCGCCTTCCAGCCTTTTGTTAATAGTATCTTTCAGATTAGTGACTCGCCATTTACAGGGGAGGGTTTCTATCAATTTCAACAAGCGATTTCTGCTTCGCTGGCACGTATGCAGCAAGTTTGCTCTGAGAACTTTTGAGAGCTTCGGATTCAGTCTTTTAAGATGATACTGGTCATTGCCTACCACCTGTGCATGGCACATAATGCCTGCTTCTGAATCCATTTCCCTGTGTACCTAAAGTAGCTACACATTTCTTCCTCCATCACCTTCTCTACAATCTCCATATAAAGTGCTGCAATTTGCAGGCCAATAGTCTACAGCAATCTCTCTCCCCACTGTGGTGATATGGGCTTCTTTTTCCAGAGGCATATTGTTGCTACCTGCAGTCTCAGGAAAAATGGATGTGACCCCTATGACACTAAATAGCTGTCAACTGGATCTAAACTGGGACAGTTTCTTGTTCTCCCTCGGTACACCTGCAATCCCCCCCTGCTGTGGTGGCTGTCTCTAGTATGACAGTGGAGAAAAGCTCAGAAGACTCCTTTGCCCCATCCAGATGGTGGCTACAACAGTTCCCCGGACCATTTATCATGTGTATCTGCTGAGTACGGGGAGTTAACAGGTAATTAAAATCATCAGTCACGCAACAAAAGCTGGGATCGGAGAGGCAGAGTGGAAAAGAGAAAAGGAAAGAGACCTTTCTGCAAGTTAAGAGCTATTTCCACCCTGTTTCTGTGGCTGAGAGTTGTGGTAGGGGAGTGGAGACTAAAACAATAGGAGTAGGGAAAGTAAGAAAAACAAGAAGGAAAGAGAGGCAAAACAAAGAAACCAAGAGAGACTAAATCTGGCTTTGGATGTACCATTTAAAGCTATTTTCTTAAGACAATCTGCACTAAAGCAGTGGAAAAAGGATTAAAAGAGACAGACAGACGGACAGACAGACAGATAGATAGACAGAAACAAAGCAAAGGTGCTACAATCCTGATCAGAGCACTCTTAACACAAAGCAGAAAGGAATGTTGTCTACTGTCTTGTGGAGGAGGTCTGTGTGCTCGCTAGCGTGTCTGACAGTCTGAGGTCCCGTCTTTAATAGGGTCCCAACTCGCCACTGATCCCTCTTGTTCCCACTTAATGGGTGCGTGGAGAAGCAATGACGTGTGGAAAAGGCCAGTGAAATCGGCCCTATACTGGCCCACCACAATCAATACTCATTTGGTCTCCACCTCTCTTCCCCCAAAAGTAATTAATGAGAAGAACGGAACTATCTGGGCGCTGACAGCTGATTTCCCTGCCGGTCGCTGTCCTTAACACCCTGTCCGCTTCTCATGCTGCTACTTAAAAGCTTCATTATGGCTGAAACCAAGCATTCCGTATTTGGAAAGCGACACAGATATGGGCAGACACAGATGTTGATGTGCATAATGTTCTTTTAGAATTAAAACCTAAAAGAGGAGGTGCTATTCTCACCCGTAGTCAGATAAAATACACATGCATTTGCGCTACATTGGTAGACACCTAACCATCCATGAAGTAAAGTATGGAAACGTTTTGGACCAAAAACAAAGCCCTAAAACAAAACCTTTCCCAAGCCTTTGACTTGAATTGATTCTACCAAAACATTTCATTCTTGATGGCTTGATGAATACTTAGTAGTGATGGCGATGGCAGTTTTGATGATTAAGAATTTAAATGCTGTTTCAGCAGGTTCCTAAATAGGAACCAAAATTGTGGAAAAAAAAAAGAAAATACAAAAGTATAGTTTCAGCAATTCATATCAGAACCAAACAAAAACTTTCAGGAGCTTCCAAATCTCCTGTCCGGATGAGAATGCATAGGGAGAGGAGTGGAGCGTCGCTGCAGTGGAGGTACAGTATAAATAGCAGCCGACCCTCCTATAGCACCCAGAGCAGACTTACTGCAGCAGAATACACAGCAGGCGGAGTGGCAATACACTCTTTCATACAGAGCTCATTTCAAGCAGAGCCTCCTGTACACAACCCTGCTGTCATAGTCAACCATCCTAGAGTTAAAATAGCTCAGACAATTGATAGAATGCGGTGTGGAGGGGTCATGCAGGATCGCTTGAATGCAGAATACAGCGTGTACTTTAAAAGCACTCATAATGCACAAGGTGACAGTAAAAGGTGTCGAAGAATAATGAAGTTCCCGTTTGGGCCAATCACTCTCAACTTCTACAAATGTGTAAAAGGTCACAGTTTCATGTTTTCTGCAGAACAAAGAAAATGCCATTTTGCAGGGATGTTTGTAGTACCTGTTAATCTTTTTCTTTTGTTGGTGAGGCACCTCACATTGTTTTTTTTAGTCGCTGACACTTTCATGTACCAGCCTGCAAATGTGGGACAAACTGATAGAAAACTGTCTGACTCATCAATATTACCAGACTACTGCTGAAGGTATCACACCTACATTCACAGTAAAAAAACATGAGAAGATCGTATGAGTAAATACACGAGTGTTGACTGATGTAGTGTACATGATGCGTTTCACAAAAGCACGATTTAAAAAAGGCTCGTCAATTGTTTCAATTGTAATTGATGTTTTACTCTGAATATATTTTAATTCACTGTGGAAATGGAGTATAAACTGTAAGACCTTACGCTGAGCGTGGTTTAATGGTTGTTAGAATGTGTAAAGTTAGAACTGCTGTCATTACGAATGGCTTTATGGAGTGAGGCTAATGCAAATTCATTTAAATGAACCGAAGCGACAAAAGGCATCGGCGACTGATTTATCTAACTTTCAGAAGACAATGGGGCTGCATTCTTGGGAGGAAATTCAACCAGAAGATTGAAGAGAGGATTGAGGTGGGAGTTGAGAGAGAGAAAACTTCAGAGAACATCCATCAGGATTGCAGAACAATGAATCCAATCACTCTGTATTAATGAGTCAATGCTTAAAATAGTTCCCGTTGTGAGGTGAAGTCAAGGGAAATGATCTTTGCAGGGGAGGGGGTTCCTGATAAAAGTCTGGGCATAAATCATTTTGTAGAGTAGAAATAGCTAATCTCTTTTCCTCAAACTCCCCACCTGCTCTGAACACTGCTGAATAGCGATGCGGGGGAATAGCAATTCCTAACACTGACCGGTGAATAGGTGACTTACTGTGTCTGGAGGGCTCACAGGAGCTGGCTGAGGATATACTGTAAATGGCCACACACAAAGCTGTACATGCAGGCGGTTTAGTGACGGCAATCAAATCCTAGAGCGTAAGGCCTTGAATTTCTTTCTGAAATCCAGCATTCAGTGGTCCTCCAGATGCTGAAGGACCAAATTAAGCAGAATTTTTGCAAGAGAGAGTGTAGCATGTGATTTACTCTTACTGTTCCTGTTCCAATGGGTTTTTAAATACTCTTGCAACAACACTTATTTTTCTGAGGACTGAGTTTTTTTTCTTCTGCAAATGCATTCAGACTGAACTATTGACTGGATTGCCATGGCGTTTGGTACATTTTCTACGTACACATGCTTTCAATGATTTATTGCAACAATGCTCTAGTGGTGAGTTTTCATCACCAATGACTTTTTATTCCGTGCTAATTAGCTAATGAAGCTCTAGCATAAGTTCAGTCAGGAAGACTCTACTTTTGATGCTTGCAGTTTATTTCTCACACGTCTGCCATTCACTCCTCCCACATTCTCACTCATAATATCCTTGCTGTTATTGATCGATCATGATATCAGCTGTTCTCATCGGCTTGTCTCCTGTATCATCGTTAGCCTATCGTGCTGCTGCCTTTTTTAAATATAATTGTCTCTCTACCTTCAGTACGTTCATGCTGCTGTTACGCGCCCCTCCGCCTCCCCATCTCCGCTCAGTCTTCATCATTCTATCAGCCTCATCAGCCTCCACCACCACCAGCACCTGGTTTTATCTCGCTGCTGCTCAGGGCCGACGCCCCTCGGTTACAAATCTCCTTTAGGAGTCAAAGCACCAATGACTCTTTATCATCACATATCATCTGTTAATAATAAACAATTATCTTTACTTCATCTGACTTGTCTCCCCTGATTGAAATGTGAGCTGTCTAATATCGTGGACAGGCTAATGCAGCCCTCCTGCACCTTCAACGCATGAAGAAACGCTTATTCCTGTAAAGTATCAGTAGATCAGTGGCGGTGTTTAATCCTAATAAATTATATTTATCCTGAAGAGCAAACTCCTTAAACAAATGAAGCTCTGGCCCTGAGCAAATCCCTTTTGACTTATTATTGACGCTGGTGTCAGACCCTGCAATGCAATGACAAAAGATAAGCCTTGGGGCAATTCTACAGTGCACAAGAGCCTATCAATTACTTGGGACTTCGTACTGATCTCACAGGAAATTCCCACTAATCCTTTATGTGTGTCCCGAAAGTTTGTGTTGACTCTATGACTTTGTCTGTAGCCCACCCTATCTGATGTTACCCATATTAAGCAGGTGGGTATTTGTCTGAGTAAATAAGCAGATACAGTCAACATAGGCACAGATCTCCCTACTGGGCCAGCTGTGCGAGTATGCCCTCTCTCACCTCATGTTCACCTCTTCCAGCCCTTATCACCTCTGTCTTTCTCATTGTCCTCCACAAAAAGTATACCTAAACTCAACTCTATTCAATGTATGACTGAATATAATGTTATCTCAATCCACATTTTCAACTCAAAAGCAAAATGCAGATTTATCAAAGTTCAGACTTTCAGTTTGTACGACAATCACTTCTTGTATTGTAATTGTGTGACTCTGCATCTGTTGTTGATCTCCACACATGAAACTAGTTTGATCCTATGTGTATGCTAGTATATTAGTATGTGTGTGTGTGTGTGTGTGTGTGTGTGTGTGTGTGTGTGTGTGTGTGTGTGTGTGTGTGTGTGTGTGCGTGTGTGGCAGGTCATGGGCAAAGATAAAAGAGGGCTCTGAAGGGCAGAAAATGGGCAGGGGGCAACAGATGCCCCAGGTCACATCAAGCCCCATGGGAAGCCAGCTAAACAAAAGTGCCAACAAACACACCGAGCAACACCTGGTAACATCACATCGCAGATGCACACACTCATTATTTATATCTCCACAAGCACACCTCATCCCGTTATGTACGGTGTATTTCATTTTTAACATACCCAAGCCCGGTTGTACTTGTTACTTATACTCTTGTAGGAATAATATATTTAGCTAATTGTCTGGTCATTTGTAATATGATGTAGTTTGGTTCATAAAATTAATTTAATCATGGTGCATTACGTTTCTAGACAACTGATTATTCTTTTTTTTCGTTAAGAAAGTTGCTATTTAAATACATTACATATTGAATAAAAAGCACAATAATTATCTCTATTATCATTATTATTACATACAGGCTCACATATTGATCAAACCACTCAAACCTGTGAACAAACACTCAATGTTGGCATGGCGCCAATAGCCTCTACAAATAGCAGTCTTGGACTTATCTTGATGAAGTGTTGGAGGCTTGACGCTCGCTGAAACCAGCAACAAGTGCGCAAAGGTAGAACACATAAAACATAAAAATATCCAAATCTGTATTGAACGAGAAGGTAGCTAAACTTAGAAACCACATTACCACTGCTGCTTCACACTAGAAGTGCTGCGATGGTTTGGCATCGCAGAGCTTTCGATGTGATAGATGTGAAATAAGTAATTAAGAACCGGAATGAGTGACACAAATGCCAAACAACTTTTTGTTGAGCGTTCCCTGCATCACAAGGTAGCTTGAGTCAATTAATTTAATGATGTTGTTTTGCTCTCTTGTGTAAAGGAGCATGATAACATGGCTGAAGAGTTACTGTTACGGTCGATGAAAAAGGTCTACTCCATATCAAATTAATAATATAGTTTCACCGTAGCTTTTGCCCTTTGCACTTTCCTTGAAGACTGTGGGGGGCCAAGACTATAGAGCTACTAATTTACTATCACCGTGCTGTAGCGTATCCCAGCATGCATTATGAGAAGGGCAGGGAAATAACGTGGACCAGTCTACCGCAGGACTAATTCGAAGGCAGACCCACCTGAAATGAGCCCCACAAGGAGAGCTACACAATTTTTGTGTTAAAAATTGTTGCTGTGAGGTAGGAGCCTGAACTAACATAACCATCATTCCATTAGAATCAGCCTCAAACAAGAAAAAGTACAGCAATAAAAAGACACCATTTCATCACTTTAAGGGACAGTGTGTACAATTTGATGGCATCTAGCAGTGTGGTTGCAGATTACAACTAACCAAATACACTTCCGCTGATTTCTCCCTCACTGCAGGCAACGTGAGCTGATGAGTGCAAAATCATGGTACGCTGGATGCCATTCATAACTAGAAAATTTCACAAGAAATTTTGAAAGTGTGGCTACTACTGCCGTAAGACGTCGCAAAATATATACATTACCGGTAGTGAGATGTGTTATTGAGGTACATTATTTATATATATATATATATATATATATATATATATATATATATATATATATATATATATATATATATATATATATATATGTATATATATATATATATGCCAACATTAGCTGTGTGAGAGAGAGAGAGAGAGGCAGGAGGAGAGAGAGAGAGGCAGGAGGAGAGAGGGAGAGAGAGGGAGAGAGAGGCAGGAGGAGAGAGGGAGAGAGGGAGAGAGGGGGAGGCAGGAGGAGAGAGAGAGGGAGAGAGGGGACAGAGGGGGAGGCAGGAGGAGAGAGAGAGAGGCAAGAGGGGGGAGAGAGGCAGGAGGAGAGAGGGGGGGAGGGAGAGATAGAGAGGGAGAGAGGCAGGAGGAGAGAGAGGGGGGGAGGGAGAGATAGAGAGGGAGAGAGGCAGGAGGAGAGAGAGGGGGGGAGGGAGAGATAGAGAGGGAGGCAAGAGGAGAGAGAGAGGGGGAGGGAGAGATAGAGAGGGAGGCAAGAGGAGAGAGAGAGAGAGAGAGGGAGGGAGAGAGAGAGAGGGAGGCAGGAGGAGAGAGAGAGGAGGAGGGAGAGGGAGAGAGGCAGGAGGAGAGAGAGAGGAGGAGGGAGAGGGAGGGAGGCAGGAGGAGAGAGAGAGGGGGAGGCAGGAGGAGAGAGAGAGAGGCAGGAGGAGAGAGAGAGGAGGAGGGAGAGGGAGGGAGGCAGGAGGAGAGAGAGAGGGGGAGGCAGGAGGAGAGAGAGAGAGAGGCAGGAGGAGAGAGAGAGAGAGGGAAAGAGAGGCAGGAGGAGAGAGGGAGAGAGGGGAGGCAAGAGGAGAGAGAGAGAGGGAGAGAGGGGGAGGAAGGAGGAGAGAGGGAGAGAGGGGACAGAGGGGGAGGCAGGAGGAGAGAGAGAGAGAGACAGGAGGAGGGAGAGATAGAGAGGGAGAGAGGCAGGAGGAGAGAGAGAGGGGGAGGCAAGAGGAGAGAGAGAGAGAGAGAGGGAGGCAGGAGGAGAGAGAGAGAGAGGGGGAGGGAAAGGGAGAGAGAGGGAGGCAGGAGAGAGAGAGAGAGAAATCAGATTAACTAATATCATGTCAGCCACGGAAAGGAGGGGGCCAGACAGAGTTAGACAGACAGGGGGCGGTATATAGATCGAATGGCGGGAAAAAAATAGCACTCAAACACTCATGCGAAAAGCCCATTGGGAGGGGCAGAAGAGGGAGAAGACCTTGAAACAATCATGTCAGCCATCAATTAACCAGAGCTGCTCAATGTAAAAAAGTACAACTTTGCCTCTCTCCTACCCAAGACTTCAGTTGGTTTGTTTAAATAAAATGAAATGAATAACCATGTTTAAATCCATGAGTCAGTCACAACAGATATGAATAAAAGCAGCAAGCAGAACATCAACCCACAGTGCATAAAACATTTACATCCAAGTAAAATCATACAAAAACTTACAAAATCATACAAAAACCTTAAATTTTAAGCCATTTTGTCCTGTCTAACAAAAAGCTAATCAAATGCGATAATCAAAAGCATTACTCTGCATTACTGCAGTTGGTTTGTTTTAATTAAATAAAACCAATGTCCATGTTTAAATCGTGTGTGTGTGTGTGTATCAGTCACAATCAGTCTCAAGGATTAAAATCCAATGAAACACTCTTATATCTCAGCCTAGTACAACCTAAAAATGCTGAGACTAAACAGTTCAGTTAGCTAGCTAGCTAAATATGTAGCTAGTTCATGAGTAAACAGCCACTCACCTTAGACAGGAGTCAAAGATGCTGGAAGGTGATGCTGTAATGCACTTAACCGAAAGCCAAATAAAAAAGAGCCAATCAGACTTCTTCTATGGGAGGAGCCTAATCGGATTCGTTGTGTTGTCCATTTTTCCCCAGCAACAACAGACTCATTGGGTGAAAGGTCGATCCAAGTTGTATCTCCTCACTCACCAACTTTCTGGGGTCAAAAAACGTGCGCGCACACACACACACACACGCGGGCGCACATAGACACACACAGTCAATCGTTTTGTGATAATTCTGTGTGTGTGTGTGTGTGTGTCTAAGTCTAATGTATGATATATAAGAATGTGTGTGAAACGTTTTTTGTAGAGTTTAAAATAGATTTCAGAAATTTCTAAATTTCGGTTAGGGTGTTGTCTGAGATGTGTGTGTTTGTGTGTTAATGGGAGGTTATTAAGGGGTTAAACCCGTATATTCAGGCTTAACGAGAATTATACCGAAGAAAGATAAGGGGTAAAGTACCTGTAGTGGATTTCTATGTTCCTGAACTTGAATAAAAGCCAAGGGGATTGAATAAGTTCAAGGATTTAGAGATTAGTTTATATTTAACATTAATTAGAATAGGAGGAGGGGAGAGGAGCTCTTTGCAGGGGTCTGGGTGAAAGTCTCTGTGGGTGCAGCTCATTTGCATAAGGCGGGAAAACCGTGGGTGTGGCTCATGAGCGTCTGACAGAGGACGTTATTAATGGTCTAAAATGTCTATTTGTGTGCCTTATTGGTAATATTAGGATATTTAAACCGTGTCTATGAGTCTTAAGCTTGTTTAAGTGTTTAATAAGAGGAAGCATATGGAAGAAAAGAAGTTAAGAGGCGTTTATTTGTGTCTTGAGACCGGTGTAAGTGTAGGTAATGAAGATGGGCCATTATTCGAGGTAGGGCGCAGAATTGAGTAGGGAGGTGTGGTTACTCCAAGAAATAATACTATTGTATTTGACAGACAACCATGAATCCCATCCCATCACGAAAATAATGAAATCATGAGAAGCACAAACAGTTAGGATGTCAGCTGACCAGCTGACAGTTCCTCCTGCACATGTGTGTGTGTGTGCGTGTGTGTCACCGTTGCCATGGTGTTCACTGAGAGAGAGACAGGAGAGTTGATTTAATGAAAAAACTAACTTTCAAACTAGTGTATTTGACAGACAACCATGGATCCCATCACGAAAATAATGACATCATGAGAAGCACAAGACTTCTGAGAACGTTTCCGTCTACTTAAATATTTGTAAGGATTTATAAATGAGAGCGTAAATTCAGTTTGTAAAGTGCTCACGTTTCCGTCATGAGAGAAAATTGTGGTCCGATTTAACATGGAGGTTAATGGAGCAGTTGGCCGGTCTTCATGTCGCTTTCAGGCTTGCTGACAAAACAGTATACATTTGTTGGATTCCACGACGCATGTGTACCACCGGCACAATATTTCCAACGTTTTCATATATAAATTATGCCTCAAAAGTCAATATTGTGGAGTGAATGGCAAAATACAAATACAAAAAGGTTGTTTAGGACACAGCTCTGTAGTGGATTTCTATGTTCCTGAACTTGAATAAAAGCCAAGGGGATTGAATAAGTTCAAGGATTTAGAGATTAGTTTATATTTAACATTAATTAGAATAGGAGGAGGGGAGAGGAGCTCTTTGCAGGGGTCTGGGTGAAAGTCTCTGTGGGTGCAGCTCATTTGCATAAGGCGGGAAAATCGTGGGTGTGGCTCATGAGCGTCTGACAGAGGACGTTATTAATGGTCTAAAATGTCTATTTGTGTGCCTTATTGGTAATATTAGGATGTTTAAACCGTGTCTATGAGTCTTAAGCTTGTTTAAGTGTTTAATAAGAGGAAGCATATGGAAGAAAAGAAGTTAAGAGGCGTTTATTTGTGTCTTGAGACCGGTGTAAGTGTAGGTAATGAAGATGGGCCATAATTCGAGGTAGGGCGCAGAATTGAGTAGGGAGGTGTGGTTACACCAAGAAATAATACTATTGTATTTGACAGACAACCATGAATCCCATCCCATCACGAAAATAATGAAATCATGGGAAGCACAAACAGTCAAGTGTCAGCTGACCAACTGACAGTTCCTCCTGCACGTGTGTGCGTGTGTGTCACCGTTGCCATGGTGTTCACTGAGAGAGAGACAGGAGAGTTGATTTAATGAAAAAACTAACTTTCAAACTACTGTATTTGACAGACAACCATGGATCCCATCACGAAAATAATGACATCATGAGAAGCACAAGACTTCTGAGAACGTTTCCGTCTACTTAAATATTTGTAAGGATTTATAAATGAGGGCGTAAATTCAGTTTGTAAAGTGCTCACGTTTCCGTCATGAGAGAAAATTGTGGTCCGATTTAACATGGAGGTTAATGGAGCAGTTGGCCGGTCTTCATGTCGCTTTCAGGCTTGCTGACAAAACAGTATACATTTGTTGGATTCCACGACGCATGTGTACCACCGGCACAATATTTCCAACGTTTTCATATATAAATTATGCCTCAAAAGCCAATATTGTGGAGTGAATGGCAAAATACAAATACAAAAAGGTTGTTTAGGACACAGCTCCTCGTGCTCTAGCGATGACATCACAGCTCTAACCTTCCCCACACACACCCATTGTAAACTCTGAAATGGTTCCCACATTTTCCTAAACTTGAACAATAATTACATGAAAACTGTGCTAGCTATCAAAAAATGCCCAATTGGGCAAATAAACTCCAGACTTTTGTCAACGTTTTAAACTTCAAATCATTTCTCTACGATACATTATGGCGAGTCACTGTGGGCACAAAGATGTATGTTTTTTTGCTCTCTTCAGTCCGAAACCCCAGTCAAGTGAATGGGACAATTTCTCGCCGTTTTTCGCACTTTTCGGGAAAATGGCTGGTCGAATCTCTTAGAAAAGTCATAGCTCACGATTCCCGATCGGGCCGCACGTTTTGATGTATTTTTTACGCATGTGCGGGCAACGCTGTGGGAGAAGATACGGTCCAAAGTTTGGCGGAATAAGAAGAATAATAACTAGAAAATTTCACAAGAAATTTTGAAAGTGTGGCTACTACTGCCGTAAGACGTCGCAATATGTATACATTACCGGTAGTGAGATGTGTTATTGAGGTAACACATCTCTCAATAACACAATAACCTCAATAACCTCTGCCACCTTCAGAATTATCAGATCAAATGACTTTCTTTGAGAGGGTGAAAAACGTAGTTTTTTACACAATGAAAAAAAAAATCCTTAACCGAAAGCCAAATAAAAAAGAGCCAATCAGACTTCTTCTATGGGAGGAGCCTAATCGGATTCGTTGTGTTGTCCATTTTTCCCCAGCAACAACAGACTCATTGGATGAAAGGTCGATCCAAGTTGTATCTCCTCACTCACCAACTTTCTGGGGTCAAAAAACGTGCGCGCACACACACACGCGGGCGCACATAGACACACACAGTCATTCGTTTTGTGATAATTCTGTGTGTGTGTGTGTCTAAGTCTAATGTATGATATATAAGAATGTGTGTGAAACGTTTTTTGTAGAGTTTAAAATAGAGTGTCTTGGATGTCAGCTGACCAACGTCAGTTGGCTCCTCCTGCGTTTGTATCACCGGTTGTCGTGGTGACAGCCCTGATTGGCTAACTTAAAACAGGTGTGACACTGTCACAGAGCAGGAGACTGAACTGTGGATTTAATGAGAAAACAACCTTTTAAACTATTGTATTTGACAGACAACCGTGAATCCCATTACGAAAATAATGACATCATGAGAAGCACAAGACTTCTGAGAACGTTTCCGTCTACTTAAATATTTGTAAGGATTTATAAATGAGAGCGTAAATTCAGTTTGTAAAGTGCTCACGTTTCCGTCATGAGAGAAAATTGTGGTCCGATTTAACATGGAGGTTAATGGAGCAGTTGGCCGGACTTCATGTCGCTTTCAGGCTTGCTGACAAAACAGTATACATTTGTTGGATTCCACGACGCATGTGTACCACCGGCACAATATTTCCAACGTTTTCATATATAAATTATGCCTCAAAAGTCAATATTGTGGAGTGAATGGCAAAATACAAATACAAAAAGGTTGTTTAGGACACAGCTCTGTAGTGGATTTCTATGTTCCTGAACTTGAATAAAAGCCAAGGGGATTGAATAAGTTCAAGGATTTAGAGATTGGTTTATATTTAACATTAATTAGAATAGGAGGAGGGGAGAGGAGCTCTTTGCAGGGGTCTGGGTGAAAGTCTCTGTGGGTGCAGCTCATTTGCATAAGGCGGGAAAACCGTGGGTGTGGCTCATGAGCGTCTGACAGAGGACGTTATTAATGGTCTAAAATGTCTATTTGTGTGCCTTATTGGTAATATTAGGATGTTTAAACCGTGTCTATGAGTCTTAAGCTTGTTTAAGTGTTTAATAAGAGGAAGCATATGGAAGAAAAGATGTTAAGAGGCGTTTATTTGTGTCTTGAGACCGGTGTAAGTGTAGGTAATGAAGATGGGCCATAATTCGAGGTAGGGCGCAGAATTGAGTAGGGAGGTGTGGTTACACCAAGAAATAATACTATTGTATTTGACAGACAACCATGAATCCCATCCCATCACGAAAATAATGAAATCATGGGAAGCACAAACAGTCAAGTGTCAGCTGACCAACTGACAGTTCCTCCTGCGCGTGTGTGCGTGTGTGTCACCGTTGCCATGGTGTTCACTGAGAGAGAGACAGGAGAGTTGATTTAATGAAAAAACTAACTTTCAAACTACTGTATTTGACAGACAACCATGGATCCCATCACGAAAATAATGACATCATGAGAAGCACAAGACTTCTGAGAACGTTTCCGTCTACTTAGATATTTGTAAGGATTTATAAATGAGGGCGTAAATTCAGTTTGTAAAGTGCTCACGTTTCCGTCATGAGAGAAAATTGTGGTCCGATTTAACATGGAGGTTAATGGAGCAGTTGGCCGGTCTTCATGTCGCTTTCAGGCTTGCTGAGAAAACAGTATACATTTGTTGGATTCCACGACGCATGTGTACCACCGGCACAATATTTCCAACGTTTTCATATATAAATTATGCCTCAAAAGTCAATATTGTGGAGTGAATGGCAAAATACAAATACAAAAAGGTTGTTTAGGACACAGCTCCTCGTGCTCTAGCGATGACATCACAGCTCTAACCTTCCCCACACACACCCATTGTAAACTCTGAAATGGTTCCCACATTTTCCTAAACTTGAACAATAATTACATGAAAACTGTGCTAGCTATCAAAAAATGCCCAATTGGGCAAATAAACTCCAGACTTTTGTCAACGTTTTAAACTTTAAATCATTTCTCTACGATACATTATGGCGAGTCACTGTGGGCACAAAGATGTATGTTTTTTTGCTCTCTTCAGTCCGAAACCCCAGTCAAGTGAATGGGACAATTTCTCGCCGTTTTTCGCACTTTTCGGGAAAATGGCTGGTCGAATCTCTTAGAAAAGTCATAGCTCACGATTCCCGATCGGGCCGCACGTTTTGATGTATTTTTTACGCATGTGCGGGCAACGCTGTGGGAGAAGATACGGTCCAAAGTTTGGCGGAATAAGAAGAATAATAATAATAAGCCCGAGCAATAATATAAAGTGCGCTTTGCTATAGGGGTCTATGACCCCTCTAGCTGAAGCCACACTTAATAAGTAATAATAATAATAATAATAATAAGCCCGAGCAATAATATGAAGTGCGCTTTGCTATAGGGGTCTATGACCCCTCTAGCTGAAGCCACACTTAATTACTACTTTAGAAGGAACGGAAGTTGGCTGGCATGGCCGCTGGAAATGTGCTTTTTGAGCCTTTTTCTGAGCTGTAGAGGGAAAGTAGTCCATATGACACTGTAGTTAACCAACGGAGGCAACCCACATAGTGAATGTGTTGTATGTGCTGGTAGAAGCAAGTATGACTTGGAAAGAAAAAGGCTGATGGGAGACACAAAATATCCTGATCTTATGTTCTCTCTCTATCACGTCTTCTCTTTTTTCCTCTTCCACCCACCACAAGCCTCCCTCTGACGACTCTCTTTATTTATCTCTCAACTACCCTCTTTCCTTCCCTGCGTCTCGTTCTTCTCTTCTCTCACTTTTTCTCTTTGCAGCGCTGATGGCGGAGGCCGGGTTGTGATCCAATCACAGGCTGGGTGCAGCAATCACCGTCTGCTGATTGGTTTTATAATCCTCACTCAGGATCTCAGATGGGAGCGAATCAGCTGGCCAAGAGGTGCCGCTCTGAAAGCTGTCATACTGATGCACACACACACACACACACACACACACACACACACACACACACACACACACACACACACACACACACACACACACACACACACACACACACACACACACACACACACACACACACACACACAGATCTTCCCCCTGCATCTATATCACACTTCTTGACTCCACATCATTGCTTTCATTCTCTGTACAAAAGTTCTCGATGAATGTGTGTGCTTGTGTGGTGGGATGGCGATGATTGAACAACAAAGAGGAAAAGAGCGCATTCACTCAGCTCAACTTCTGTATCTGAATTAACTGTTATATATCTTTTGTGTGTGTGTGTGTTTGTCTGTTTTTAGCTTTGCATGTACAGTAATAACATGGGCATCAATACATCTTAGAATATGATGCAAGACTGCATTCTAGCCCTGCAACGCCTCACGAGTGCACAAAAGCGCAGGCTGAAGTAAAATGTAAGTGAATGCAGTAAAGCTACACACACTGCAGCCCAAACTCCCAGATCAATAAGCTGAGCTTTAGCTCTCATATTTAAACATCCAGAGAAGAAAAGCTAATCTTCAATGCACAATATCACAGCTGAATCCCCAAATACTCAGAGGTAACAGATGAGGTTTGATTTGCCTTCTAGCATGGATAACCACATGAAAAGAGAAAATGCAATCAGGCAATACACACAGGTGCTGTTCATGAAAATACAATAACTCATACATAAACCCACACACGAGTGGCTATAGGAAAGAATGAATCCAAATATATGGGTGTGTGGTGCGTTATATCTGTATTCTTACAACAGGCCCCTTATAATCATGTATATTGTGCCTAGGGACTATGAATACAATATGCAAGGCCTTGGCCAGATTGTGTTACATCTAATATCCCATGTTCTGCATTGTGCATTTCAAACCCTTACGTTCTGCATTGTTGAGCATGTTACATCAGCTTCTAACATACTGTATGCCCTATTTACTGTGTCCTTGTCCTGCATTTGCATCAAGACTAATACAACTTCGAGCAGTTATGCTTTCTAGTTGTCTTTGAAAATTGTGGAAATATTTGTTGAAAAGATTTTGTCCAGGAGGGACAAAGAGTAATTGATGTTTTATTAGCATACAAAGTTTTTAGGGTAATGCAATGGATTGGTTGAAATGTCATTCTACAAGAGTATTTCAAACAAATAGCCCACACTAGAGTCAGAGGACTCCAAAAAAGCATCATGAAGTCGCACAGAATTCTAGCTTCTCAGCAGTTGACAGAGAAGCAGAGAAGTCAGGTATGTTTAGGTGGTATCATCATCCCACAGGTAATTAAACATCTGTAGATGGTTTAAAATGAATCCATGTATGGAGACAAATCTGCAAAATACTCGCTGTAAAATGGGAATGGATCAAAAGAAATTAAAAACTCTGCAGGGTGGTAGTAATTCAGAGGTGCCACCACTGAGCTAATTCCCCACAGTCTTCTGGGAAAGTGATTGAAAATCAAACAATGATTAAAATATAGGCACACACTGGGCTTTAAGTGGACTGCCTAATGCTCCCTGACTGATAGCAGCCACCCACCTTCATGAATGATGGAGAAGGAGAAGCAACAATGGTGTTCATGAATCACAGTCATTGCTATGATTGCCTGATCAAAATGTGGCCATTACTTTGAAATCAACAGTTAAACTGCAGTTTTGTGGTTTTATTCCATGTATTCCAGAAGTTCCACCACTAACTGTACGGTCATCCACTCTTCTCCTCTCTACCAGTGCAAGCTTGTGTTTATTTCAGCTCAAAGGAATTCATTATTACTGACACTAATCTCAAAGGAGGTAACACTTTGGTGGTGTGAAAAATCCAAATCATCCTGCATCCTGTGACCTGCACCAGCACCTCATCATCTGAGCTGTGAGTCTGTTTTCACTGTTGCAATCAACACTGTAGCTGCCACATTACACAGCTCTTACTTTAGTGTTTCTGGAGTGCCTGCTCTTCCAGTTTTAAACATGATCACGATACAATAATGGCCAATGTATCGCCATATCAAAGAGCCCATACGGTTGAGTTTATTTATACATCTCTGTTTTTTATATATGGATTCAGACTGTGATTTCTACCTGACACCATTCCTTTTGCAGTGTATTTGAAAATGTCCTTCCAGAACAACAGAGAAATAAAATGGTTTTAGTTTTTTCCTCTAATAAAACGTCTAATCTTGTCCAGTCAGATCCAGCTGCCTTTGACACAATGGGTAGGGTTCAGTTTGTTTTGATTACATTTTTTTATGTCACTGATCCAGATTAGAATTGTTGTCTAACCCCATTGGAACAATTCTATCAGCTTTCACTAAAGCGTGGGCTGGATCTTTTTAATTACAATAATTATAATAATGAAAAATGTTTGTGAACAGAGTATAATGTAATCTTTAATAAATTAAATTGAACCCCGGTACAAAATATGTACTCTTCATTCCGTAAATGACAGGAGCTATTTTAGCAGTATATGACAGCACAAAGATGTAGATCTTGTCTCCTCGTAGAGTAGCTTTAAACGTGTATCTTTATTATTCTGGGCATACTGCCACAAAACAAACATTTGCCATGACAGTTGCCTCAAAAGGTGAAACATTGGCCCCAATGTATATTCTCAATTTTGCAAACCCGAACACATACATGTGAGAAGTTAATTTAGTCTGCACCAACTTTTGAGTGCTGCACACAGACACACACATCGGGTCCCACAGCTTCACCATTAGCTCAGTGTGTGCTCACTGGGGTGAGACCAAGCCACTGGGAGCATCATTCATTCCAGGCCTGGAATGCGAGCGAGGCCAGGGTCTCCCTGAAAAAAATGCATACACACACTGTCCCCATGAGGTCAGCCTGATTAGCTGGTTTTGGGAAGACATACCCTTCACTTCCTGTCAATGACAACATGGGCTGGTAGCCGTTACGCACCACTGAATCTAAATCACTGTCTCTTTCTCTCTTTCTTTCTTCTCCTGTTTTTGTCTGTATCTCTCCACCTGACATCTTCCTCGGGTATCTCTACTCCCCAGTCTTTGCAGCCCCACCTCCCCCAAAATCTTCCTCTCGTAGGATGAAACTTTAATGATTCCCTCGGGGGAATTGGCTTGTTGCGGTGGACAATTTATAGAGACCGCAATAATAGGATGCAAGAAAGAGAAAATGTTTGTGTTGTTTGTGTTTAGGGAAGGAGGCACTTTGTTCTGCTTACTCATTCTAGCTTTGTGCAAGGGTTAGACTAATTTCTTTGACTGGCACAGTACCTCTGTTTCCTTATTAGTATTCTTTCATGCAGTCTGTACACTCTTCTTTGGGCTTCACACTTCCCATTGTCTCACTATGCCAAGTGTTACATACATGAGCACATTCTCAAATATACAGGTGCTACGTGTGGTGACGAGTAGGCTAGTTCATTTTGTTCCCTAATAGGTTGCATATATTGTTATTGGACTGAACCAGTTAGATGTGAGCATCTAATAAAGTAGACTGAAGACAAGCTTTGTTTTTTATAACCCTCCCACCTCTCTCTCCAATGCTTCATGTCTCTCTCGGGGACCGTCATCCTCACTCTGTCTTTTAATCCTTCAGTCTCCCTCTTCTCAAACTACTTTCTTTCTTTTCTGTCCGTCAACCCCCTCAACACATTCCTCTGTCCCTCGGCTATTGGTTGATGAATCCCTAAAGATGTTCCAAGACAGCTCGGTTGGACATGTTTCACTTCAGAGTTGTGCTTCCTCTGAGCGCATTTAATAAAATCCCATCAAATATGAGAACAAAACAAAACAATCCCTCGAAAGACTTGGTTGCAGGGGTGTGTTTATTATACTCACTCTATATGATGGATTGTGACACTATCTGCACCATCATTCGGCACCATCAAAGCTGACATTATTGTGATTCATAAAATGTCCTTTGACAATATAAACGTCAATGTATGAACATTTTAAGTTACACAAATAGGAAGATGCTCATCAGTAATACAAGTCAGAGCATTATTAAAGAGTGAACAGTTAAATTGTGTATGAGTGCGATGTGATAACTAATTACTGTTGCAACCTTTTTTTTAATCAGACTGCTGATAGAGAAAAGTACGGCTGAGGTGAAAACACTGATGAAGAAAATTGCTTTCTATCCCAGAGGAACTTGATCAAATTATGACAGTGACAACAGTGTGACACAGCTTCATTCTATGTGCTACTATAGTCGCTCTTCACAAGAATATTCACAGCATATTTTACAAATCATGAAGAGTGACCAGGCAGGGGTTGACTGTCTTACTCAAGGACACTTTGACAGGAAAGCCTTCTGGTAACAGGACTGTGTAGTCTGTGGGGATTTACTGCCAGCGGAGCTTGTGTGTGAGTTATGTGTGCCGTCCATCTGTGGTTCTGTTGCCCGCACGAGCACGGAGGAATTTTGCACACAAAGTGGTGAATAGTCTAATTGATGGGCATTTAATGTCCACACACACATACACAATCTAATAGATGTGGTTTCTCCGTGAGACTTGGAGACAATAGCAGATACCTGGCCATCAGCAGGCTCTAATGAGTTAATAGTGTGAGAATCAATAATGCGTAACGTGTCTAAATGGAAATAAATGCACAAAGAAAACCAGAAACCCAACTGATGTGCAGACTGGTGACTGGTGGGCAGAACTTTGCTGAGTTTCTGTCCCTTTTTTGTTCTTTGTTGTTTATGTTCATCAATAGGTTGTCCTTCACACACTCTTTTGATTTGATTTTATCTTCTACACTGTTTGGCTCTGTACTCCGGCACGTAGTAATAATAACATTTGCGTTGATTGACCAATCTTAGGCCATTTTATACAACGTCTGTCCATTTTTAAAGACAATAATCTTACATATAAAGTCAACACAACAAAAGCTGTCTGATTTACCTGTTCATCTCTTTTATCTCTAAACCTCCACATTTCTCAAATTGCTTTACTGTAATTGCATTTTAGTTTCTAAAGTCCTTCAGCATTGGCCTCCATTGCATCTGTCTGCTGACCGTACACTTTTAAATGCAACCCTCAGTGCTACTGCTGAACCTGTAATGGATGGTTATTACAGCTTTTATTCTGCAGGTTGGATACCCTAATATTGAAAGTATTTTTTTGTCAAAATGTATCTTAAACTGACTGCTCACCTCTCCCAAAATACAGAATATTTCCTATTCAATATAAATTACAGAGCCTAGAAGGTGGCAGGGAAAAAGCTTTGATCATTTGTGTTAACATATTATTAAAATGATATGTAGAAACAAACAACCTGAATAGCCATGCCAACACACTTCAATTGATCTGTCAACCAACCAACAGGGGTCCAGTAAATAAAATAGAAATATGCAACATAGGGAACAGACAAATTGGCAACCTAACTTTAGCCACTATTGTTGTAGTTCTTGCTATAAAAGTTCAATTGCTTTTACTTTAAGAATTGATGATTTTCATTTGTGTACCCAATGTAAAGCGATGTCTCTTAATGATGGATCTACAGTATTTGTCTCAAACTGAAGAGCTGCACATAGCTGTGTGCTCCAGTGTGCATGTGTTCCCCTATAGACTGTTTATAGGTGCTATATATCAGAAGGCTTTCAATGGTAATCACCAATGATGCTGCAATCCCAATCCATTTAGGTCACTATTCTACAGCCCACGCCAGTTTGATGGAGCTACAGTCATTATGTCTTTTGTGTGTGTGTGTGTGTGTGTGTGTGTGTGTGTGTGTGTGTGTGTGTGTGTGTATGGAAAAGTGTGTGTGTGTGACTTACTCAGCATTATCACTATATTACAGGTGCAGGCTTTTTCACAGAGCCCTCTTTCTGTTGTGAGTTTGTAATGCATGTGTGTGTCTGCATGTGTGTGTGAGTGTGTGTGTTTGTGTGTACAGTGCTAGTTGCACAATTGCAAACACAGCACTCCGCTCCCCTAATACATACAGTGGTCTCTCCTGACAAGTGCACTCAATCATGCTAATTTTTTACGAATGCAGCATTATTCAACTGGCGTGGACAAAACTGCGAGTTTACCTCCATAAACTTTTCTGAAAGGTTGATGAGTTACCAGCACACTTGTATTTGGCTTTTAGGTTAATTTAACTTTTGAAAAATATCTAACATGTAAGCTATTTTATCAGATTATTAGTTCTGCAACACCAGAAGTTAAATCAATTTTGTGGCGACACAATGATGCCAAGAACGGCCACTGCAACACAACATTTACAAACAATGCTACTAAAACTAGATCTTTTCAGTACAAATTATGTTTTGTGCCATGCTACATTATTACAAGGACTTTCAGAACTGATTAATTATCAACATTAAAGTGATAATTAATCAGGTCTGAGCTTTCTGCTCAGCTCAGTCGACTGTTTTCATTTCTATGATTTGCAGGATAGTTCAGTATAATATCTACTGCTTATAGAAGGGGACTTGGATATGAGATGATGTCTTACCATCATAAACAGAGTCAACTATGCACACAGTATATTATACATATGAACGGCAATGCAGGCAAAAGTAAAGGCCAAAAGAACCAAATTAATTTATAGAAATACTTGTGTGTATGACATGGCTGGCCTTTATCAAAACGGATAGTTATGATGAAGCTACAGTTTCAACTGCTGTATTTCTTGTCTGTCTTTGCCTCTTTACAACCAACTGTTATTTATTTTTAAAAAAGAAGAAAAAAAGCTTGTTCAGTGTTAAATTGACGGGTTTGTGGGCTTACCGGTTTCTATGTGGAGATTAATAATATGTCTTGAAAAGAGTGAAGAAAGTGCATGTGTCTCCTTGTTCTCCTAAAGGATTTAGGATTTAATCTATTAAAAGTCAGGAGAGCCAGAGAACAAACAGCATTATGCACACACTCAAAGAACTTACTGTGGCACACACGCAAACCCACAAGCACCCACCTTTTCCCCAAAGCACTCAAAGTGATAGGTGAGCTTGAAGGTTTGTCCGCTTTATAAAGTGTGTAAAATCAAACACATATTTACCGCTGAGACCTTCTCATCTGCTCAATAAAGATGAGAGGAGCTTCACAGCACAGAGTGACTATAAAGAGATTGAAATGATACTAGCATTTCAGTCAAGCACTTGAATGCAACAACAAATCGCAGTTTCGGAGATTCATTTTGTGAATTATGTGCAGTGCTGTATAGTAGTGTATTAAAAAAGTCCCTTGAGTTCAATGCCACTGTACTTGCTGTGCCCACATGTTGTGGGAGAAAGTAATTTAAAAACCATTTGCAATGGCAATAAAAGACATTGTAATTGAAGGTAATCTGGGCTTTGCAGATGGTCCTTGAGTACATCAATACTCGTCTGATGACAGGTTTGGGATATGGGCACGGATGGAAGATTCACTGATGATTTCCCACCAGTCAACAGAGAATATTGTATCTGCAAAAGTGTCATGTAGAATTAAGACTGCAACTGCATCTGCTTAAAAAGTAATGTTACATCTCCCATCAATAACTGAATTATATTTTAAAATACACCAACATGTAAATACAACATGTTAGCAAGATTTGTACGACAAATTAACTTTTATCCAACAGCACAAAGATGATATAGTGTCTTCTTGTCTTTCCTCACCTACACTATATTCTCCTTTTCGGAAGACTGTCGTCCTTTTTTCCGATTCTCTTTCATCTGTTTGTGTCCTACTTCAAAGGCTGCTGTCATGATTAAGGACCGGGGAGCAGAGAAAGACGCTGTAGTGGTACAGTGGATAGACCAGAGAAGAAGAGGAAAAGAGGTCGAGTCAGAGGACAGAGGTTCACTGAGGGTGAACGCCTTCAAAGCAGCGCAGATTCTTACTCAAAGCACGAGAGCTCCTTTGGTTTGCTGGCAGCTGGTAAGTGGCAGTGAGTCACATTTGGTCCCAGTTTAACTGCCATGTTCCATGTTCGTGTTGGATATATAAAGCTAAATATATGCTCCACACTATTACAGTAGTTCTTGTCCAGAACAAATCCACTTACCCCACCACTACAAAATGTCCACATAGAAAAGGAGCTGAAGATAATAAATCATAGTTATAGCATCTAAAGCAAAGCTGCTGTTGTTTATTTATAAATAGTAAATATAAATGTCGTAGTCAAAGATGAGCTGGACAATATGTTACATCCATCTGGAATCCTCAGTGATGATAAGTCAGAGAAAGAATTGTCATGTCATTACCGTGCCATGTCCTTGACATGTTTTTGGAATATTATTAGTGGGAGACATGGCATACCACATGCTTTGAATTTCCTTAGATTTGATAGTTTCTCATATACAGTTTAACGTTTGGGTTGTCTTTCACATGAACATCAATGCCTTCTGATAATACAAAGTACATCAATGAGCAACTCTTAACTTGTCATGAGAATGATACTTATGTACATGAGCACATATACATCTTGGAGGCAGGGTGTCCTGAGCTGGACACAAGAGAAGCCAACATGGAGGAAGCTATCTGTCTGGCTAATTCAGTTTTGGACAAGTCTGTTGTAGCAGTGAAGGCCGATTAAGTCCTTTGTTATCTCACCACTGGGACAGAAGGGCAAGTTTGTAAAAGGAATCGTCAAGTAAACACCACACAGATGATAATACAACCCTGACTGCTCCAAGTGTCACGGACACATCATAGATGAGAATTAAAAGAAAAAAATATGACTTCAAAGACTTATTGTGTGTGAAGGCTTAAAATTTAAAGCAGCCAAAAATCAATATTCTTTTTAACGGATCAAGGTACTTGTATGAGTGAAGGGTTGCTTGCAATGAAGAGCCCATCACATTCAGTCAACTCTGCAGTGCCCTTCAGCAGCTTTTTGTGTGTTTCTAAGATCACCCCTTTTTAAAATCTGATTCTGGTGATACAGGTTTAAGACATTATAGCAGCCACTCATATTGCATGGCAACAAAGCCGTCTCCATTTTAACTCTGCAAAACTCTTCCATTGACTAAGATTTTGTGATATGTTTGAAATTTCCATAAAAAAGAATAAGTTGAACTTGAGTTATACGTCACCAGCTATACTGTAGTGCTAAAAGTGCTTCCAAAATAAAAAAAAATGATTTAATGCACTTGTATGTGTGCACAAGCTTGAATACAGTATCTACAACAAGCTCAAATGCATTATACACACATGCAAATAAGAGGTTCAACTATCGATAAGTCACGTCCATCTCCCTTTCATCTTATCACGCTGCTCTCTGATATGTTAGGTCTAATGTACAAACACAAGATTGATCCAGTGGGAGACGATCCTCTGTGTTCCTCATGTTTAGGTAAACAAGAGAACAACACATGAAGAGCAAACACTTCATTATGCCCAGTAATAAAGCAGAAGCCTGACCTGATCTGCTTTGTATTCATCACCAGTATAACAGAGACCAGAGTGGCATGATGGCAGTGGGGAGAATGCGATGGGATTGGTCACCTGCTACTTCCATCGTGCAGCTTGTTTCGTGTTCTGTTACAATCACAGCGAAACTAAAGGGCAAATTCTTACATAACATATTTCTTATTGTTATCAAAAGTTCAGCAGCCCTGGGCCCTATTTCTCGTACCTGGCTTACTGAGTTAGCGGGCTAATTGTCAGGATAAGAGGACGTAGGTCAGGCTTTTTCGGTTTCTCGAAGCAAGCTTAGATTAATCACCATAGCAACACATCCAAAAATTTAAACCTGCTCCCGGGCAGGCTTACTGAACTTCACTGGATAACTGGACACTCCCACCGGACAAAAAAGGCAGCTCCCTTCCTCATTGATGAAGGAGCGATATTAGTGATATTAGTTTCATAGGGAGAGAGTTCTTTCAGATCGCCAGGATCCATCCTTTACATAATCATGACTTCCTGTACGCGGCGCTATAGATTTTGCCGGCAAGAAATCATTTATTTACGAGAGCTTCTCGAGCCGCGGACCACAGGCGCAGCTGATCGCCGTCTCAGACACAGACTATCAGCCGCTGCATGCCGCGCTGTTCTTAAGTTTATTTAGCTCCTAAGAAACTTATGGATGTGTTGAAAGCACTCATAATTATATGACAGTGCTAATAGTACACCTTACATATCATTATTGTAGAACATGATTAAGGTGATCGTCATGAGAATACAGAGAATCACACATAATTTATTTTCACTGCTTCAATTGATTGAATTTCTGATTATGAATAATACATACATACTGATCCGCCCATACACATATTCAAACTCATATACACATATATAGTACGTGATTCATACGTGCATACAGTACATATATCCTCATAAGTATATATTTATTCGTAAACATAATCTGATTGATTTGGGTGATGAAGCACTTCAAATTAGCCGATACATTTTCCCAGCACTGACGCATTTAACTTGTCTGATATATTTGCGACGCTTATGTCTCGCAGCGGGGGCGATGTTAAAGTTGCGTTCACGGCAACAATGTTGCAAAAACGTTGGAATATTCGCAACGCGTTTGCTGTGAATGACTACGGTATTGACTTCCTCATATGCCTTCATGATCATCTCCTGCTTCTCATTAGAGAAATAAAAAGAGGTTCCTCTGAGTTTATTTGCCATTGTACTGTTAGAACATCATGGTGTCAGTGCTCCATTATTATCCCTTCTGAAGAGGAGCGGGCGCGCGCATTTATCCAGATGACTGACGTCTGGCTAGAATTAACGAGACCGATTCAGCGCGGATCAGCCGTGAAGAAACCCACATAGCATGATGTCAATCATCTCGCTAATTTAAGATGGAGATTAGGACATTTGATTGATTTTGTTTAGCCAGGTACGAGAAATAAGGCCCTGGAAAGAGCCCTCAAGTGGCAAAATACATCAGTTATTGCAGGTTTAATGTTATTCATAATTATAGACTGCATGTTCCAGCTAGTTATGTGGCTACAGTACGTCAAGAGCGATCAGTAGCATTCATTTCACCATACAGGGAATCACATGATCCAGCCAATTACACTTGAAAAAAAAACTTCTTTTCAACATGTTACTCTTGCTAACATATGCATTGATTGATGGAACTAAGAGTGATGATGATACTGCTGCAAAGTTGAATCATCATGTGTTTGAGCTGCCCACTGTCCAGCGGGACCAGACAGGTTCATTAGTGATGCAAACAAGAGCTGATGAAATTTCCATCTCCATCATTTCCCAAGGTATCGTCACTACAGAACTAACAAGACAAACAGAGGAACACACGGGTTTGAGCTGCTGAGAAAAGGAGAGTGATATTCTAAATATTCCAATTAAACTTGCAACTGGTTGTTTTTGTTTTGAAGCAACAACATTTCCTAACACTGAACCACTTAATTGAGTTGAAGAAGTGAAATGAATGAAAATGGACTGGACTTAACTTGTTTGAATTTTGCATGAATGGTTAAATAGAGATGGGGCGGTAGGAATGAGGGTGACCCAGCACCGGACTGAGTCGGAGGTATGCAGCTGCTTGTTGACCTCAGTAATATGATAATTACTGAGGTTTCCTCTGAGGAGCAACAATCTGAGATCCCTCAGATTATCTCCATGAATTGGGATCACATTGTTTCAGGCTCTAGAAGCACAAGGCATTTTAATCACATTTTCCAAACACCCTAAAATGAGGTATTTGGGGGTAAAACTCTTCACTGTGAAAATTACACCTTTTTTTTTTGCTGCAGTGACAAACTGCAAAAGTCTTTCATGCTGCAAAGTGTTGATACACTCATTTCCCCCCAGGTAACACTTTCATGGAGTATAGCGAGTCTTTCATCTTGCACCTCACTGATCACCGTAAGCGCGGTATTGCAGACCCACTATGGAGCTCGGGGACAACAAGAAGGTGCAACACAACACACCGGAGAACTAAATGTGGTCAAACTGAAATAAAATGTTATGTAGATTTATATGAGCAGTTTATTGGTCGAACATTCAACTGGGCATTCAAATACTAATCAATAAGTGGATTGGAGAGGGAATGTTTTTGATGACAATTAATACTATCATGTAATATATCATGTGAAAGAGGGAATAATATAATTCTTACTTCACAACTTTGAGAACATTTCTGATCATTCATTTTCTATCCTACAATGTTTTTATATAAATTTATTGCAGAAATTGTACTCTATATTATGTCTAGACTATACCTGCAGGAAAAGATACACCAGACCAATTCTAGAACATTGTATTAACTGCTTTATGGTTTTTCAATTGAAAACCTGCTGTCAAAACAAAAATTGTTATACTACCATATAATTGTAAAACAATTGTGTAATGGAAATGTTAAATATTAATCATATTAAAATACAAAGTGTAACCTGAATATAATAGTAATTGTAATTCCTGTCATTAGGCTTAAGGAACACATTTTCTTCACACTTTACTGCACTTATCATAATCAAACTACATTGGAATTATAATGATAAAAAAGATGCAAACAAAGTGCAAGCTATAGGAAATAAAGATTTTGCAAGACAGACGGGGGAGATGAAAAAAACTAACTTAAAATATGACAATTCATAAAAACACATCTTTGAAAAGCATGAGGGAAGAAAGCTAAACAAAGTGAATAAAATGAGGCCTTTAAACTTCAAACTAAACACAGTAAATCAATGCAACACAGCTGTCTTAACACAGTATAAAGTATAATGACAAGTAGTGACTTAGTGCTTATTACGATGAACCCGAGCAATTCAAACATTCACATGGCCTTTATGTAAAATGGGGGCGAGAAAGATGGACGAGGGCGAGGCAGAGAGAGAAGATAAAACAAAAAGATAAAGGCACATCAGCAGGATAAACACTTTGATAAATCACTGAAGCGGCAGAAAGCTGTCGAATAAATTCCTCTCGTCCTATTGTCCCGCCCCTGTATCTCTCCCTACAGTTGGCATCAAAAGCGGGTGTATGTGTGTGTGTGTGTGTGTGTGTGTGTGTGTGTGTGTGTGTGTGTGTGTGTGTGTGTGTAAGAGAGAGCGATGATGAAGATGACCCTGGTACTGAATAGTTACACTGATGTATACAGCAGCATAAGACATGTGCACACGCACACAACATCCATGACACTGTGACGCAAAATATACCCTTGACAGATCTTCACACACACACACACACACACACACACACACACACACACACACACACACACACACACACACACACACACACATGGCACTGGGTAATTCTGACCCCCCGGGCCGAACTCTGGGCTTGGGTGCCAAGGGCGAGAATTCCTCACAGAGAGGCAGATAAATCAACCATTAATAAGCCGGCAAGCATGGAGGCTGTATTTACGAGCGCTCTCTCCACAAGGCCAGTGCCACCAGCCCAGCTGTGGTCTCACACACACACACACACACACACACACACACACACACACACACACACACACACACACACACACACACACACACACACACACTTAATCTTTATCAGACAGAAGACCCCCAAGATACACGTGCCCATATAACTGTATGTCAAAGGAGAAGGGACAAAAAAACATGTAATGTGATATATTCAGCATTTTTCATCAGTGGCTCCTTTTTCCTATTAACCCATAATGGAGGGAGGATCGCAGCTAAATCTACCCCACTGACACAGACACACACACACACACACACACACACACACACACACACACACACACACACACACACACACACACACACACACACACACACATAGTGGATTTCAGCCATCTCAGGCAGATCTACAGTGGTAGCAGCCACAGCTCAGCACAGCACAGTAGAGAACAGTATTGATTCATCCGCAGAAAGTCACCTTCCCCTTCACCCCACCCCGGCTGGCGCCTCGGGAACCCCGGTCATTTCACTCAGCCAATTTGTATGGCTGTTGTTATTATTAGTGTTTCTCCGGCACAGAGCTTTGGTCTTGAGGCACGGACACACCGCTTCATGATGCCGCGCCTAATAAACATCATTGTGATTTTCCCAGGCTAGTAATTAAGTGTGGGGCTAATTTGTCATAGTTAGTTAGAGCGTGGCGCGATGCCGGGAAAGGGCTGCCTGGGAGGGGCACTGTGGCTGAGAAGAGCAGGAGTTTATCACACACCATTCATTCATAGCCAGTGCTGCATAATTACGTTGGTGCTGGCTCGGGGCATGGCAGAGGGCCATGTCAGATCAAGGTGGGCCAGAGGTTTTCCTATATAGAACCTGACTGAGACAATTTTGTGCACATAATGCTATCAATATTTGACGCTTATGGGTGTTTGACAACCAAGAGACACTTTAATTCTTTCTAAAACCAAGATTCTCGTACCTTGGAGGGTGGGGTGTAAGAATAGAGGGTGTCGTACGCTGTACAGATGAACTTTGTCAGACGACACGGATAAAAAAAAGAAAAAAAGAAGTGATACAAAGACCTGAGCACCAAAAGTCAACCCCTTTCGGCAGTGTCTTTGCTAGGTTTTGAGATTCCCTAGAAAGAATCTTAGATTTGGGATTCTCCATTGAATCCGATCACCTTAACCAGAGGAGTTGGACCAAGACCACCTTTTGCCATTCTTTCGTTGCCATCAATAGAGTACACCAGTGTGGTAGAACTGTTAAAGCCCACATCTTACTACTTGACAATTTGTCAAACTTGAGGGCCTTTTGGAACTAACACTGAATTGACACCCTATGTAACTCTTTTACACTTCAGTGCCATAACAAGTGTTAAGTAGCCAGTGTCAATGTTATGTGTTCAAACTGCAAAGCACTGTTAAAATAATTGTGTCACACTGAATGCATTAAGTACAGTATCCACTGGTTCAGACTAAAAGACCAATTTAGAGACTTTCATTCTTGTTTTCATGCAGAAGTCTTCAATATGCATTTTAAACTTAAAGTACCCTTTGGCTCCAGTTGCTTATTCTGTCTGACATTCTCTCTTTCACCCCTTCCTACGGACTTATATATTGGTCCTGAATATATGTGTGTGAAGCCTGTGTTGGTTACATTTACTTTGCCTAAAACCTATATTAAATGTGTCGACATACCAGTGTTTAATCTATGACCTGTCTTTAAACTGAGAACACTTAGAAATCCTCTTCAGTCTGATTCAGTGTTTTCAATTGTGTTTGATGGACTGCTGCCTTTATAGATGTCAACCCATCTTGAAAACTGTGTGCCAATGTGTCAAAGCGACAAGGAGCTTGTTTACTTTTTACAGACTTTGAAGTAAAACAGCAATAAGCCTGACAAGTGGACTATGAGTCATATAACTGAGCAATTATTTATTTTTCTGGGCTATTGTGGGTCCAGAAAAAAGATGCTATATTGTGGACACATTTGTAGTGCCAGTGGTGGTGATGAAAGTTTTGTAGTGTCGGGGTTGTCAGATGCTAAAACATTTCATGCACATGCTTTAAACAATGATTGCTATTCTTTATGGAGTAACTGAACAAAATGACTAAAGAATAACATTTACATTGCCACAAAGTTTATACCTGCTAGTTAAAACAGTCAGAAATAAAGAATTTGGCATGTTAGATACAAAAAAGACATACAACTGCAGAGAGGAATGTCAGTGTCAATATTCTGTAATGCTCAAGGCCATCACTTTTCCCAGATGTTTTTTGATATTAGCAAATTAAATATTCATAAAAAATAAAGAATAAAGGGGACAAGGCTTAAGCTCATAAAAGCATATTCTCCAGACGGTCTCCAGTTTGGCATTGGCTTCCTATTCCTCTGAGAACTCCTTCAAATGTAGGTTTGATTATATTTCAAGCTTGTTTCCTTTTTAAAATTTTGACAGTCGGTGTGGTAACCAATAAAGACCCACAGAAGAAAAGGAGATCATACTTTTACTGTTTAAGCTCCAACACTTTCGAACAATCCTCAGTCTCAGGTCAGTGCCACATTTTAATTTTACTGCATTGGGTTTAGGGTGTCTCTATTTAGTCAATTTCTAAATTCTATATTTTTAACCATTCCTTAGAATGGATTTAAATTAAATATTTCTCATTAAATCTGAGTATAAGACTATATATAGTGTTCTACAATATATACAAACTCTCCAGTATCTTGATTTACTTCTGGCACTACAACACTGTGTGGATAAGGTTTTTGTAATGGAAAGTATCCCAGAGCATTCAGCACCAACATGTTCAGGTTTGCCGTAGCAACGCGATTTCTTTTAATCTTTCATCGCTACACCCCATTCTGCACACCATTAACTCCAAACTCTCTGTGTGCATGGTGTAGCTTGCATGCCAGGTAAGCACATTCTCAAATCAATTTAGATTTTGATGAAGTCTCAGATTATGCATGGTGTTGGCATATCCATGTGGTCTGCACCGTTTACTGGAGGAAGCAGATGACGGCTGAGGATGATAAAGATACTGATGGATGAAACCGAGGAAATCAGTGCTATATGAGACCCTGTCATTACACCAGTACAGGTCTGATTGCATGCTCTGTTCTGTTTGGCTATGATAATAACACTAACATGACATCACCGTTAACCCTGAAGCCATGCACTGGTTAGCGTTTACATGCAGACATGCACACTTTCATGTCGACTCTGATTTTGTGGATAGCAGCATAACATCTTTGCACAATTTCTACATCTGCCTTCAGGTGAGTGAAACAAATGAAAATGATCTGGACACTTGCAGTCAATGCCAAGTCAATGAGCAGCACTTTCCCCCCGCTGGCTCCTCCCACGTTATTCCATATCATCATGCAGATCCCAGATTGTTAGTTTTACCCACCAGCGTTTCAACTACAAAAGACTGTCTGATTAGAGTCTCTCAAGTTGCTGCAAGAACATGAGAGAATATTCTGAACTGAGAACCCGATCTGTCCCTGATTGCTTTCAGTGACAGACACAATTATCCAGCTGCTTCCTGTGATTAAAGGAACTCTCCTGTTTCTAGGCCTGTGTCTATTTCCACCTCTTCCTTCTCCTCCTCTTCCTCCTTTGCCTCTTTCTGCAAACATCCACCTGTCCACCCCCTTTCACCACTCATTTACAGGATTATGAAATACAGCTTACTTCTGAGATCATCCCTTTTCATATGTTGTATATACACATAGCCACTATTTAAGATATATTAGACAGCATTTGCACATAAACACATATTAGACATGAATGATATTGACATTGGCTTTTCAAGAAATGTTTAGATTTTGAAAGTGTGAAACTTACAGAACTTGACTTTTATCTATTCAACCAAACCATGACATGTTTGTCTCATTTCTTTTAGTTTGAGTCTATATATTTTGTATTCTCACTAAAGCAAAAAAAGTCAACTCGACCCTTATCCCCATACCAACTCCATGTTAGAAGCAGACAATTCTATGCTGTCTGTAAAGTTGTAAGATGATGGAAAATGCTGATGATGGAAAAAACTTCTCAATTCAACCGAGTTTAAGCAACTCGTAAGGAAGTGAGATCAATGGATACCTCTGAAGATATATTGACAAGAGTTGGTAGTTGGGCTTTCATGCCTAATCAATACAGGTTGAATGGTTGTGTGGCTGGCAGTCACATGATCAATGCTGAATCACAAATTAGAAAGCTGTCCCAAAAGTGCCTCACAAAGCTTTGAGTACGTGAGAGTGGATACTTATCTTTTCAATGGTTTGCATCGCTGGTTATTAATCACAGAAAACATGATTTGAGCCAAAACAATCTTGAGTTGTGAAACTTTCTCAAAATCAGAGAAAAATAAGGTGCATTCTGTTTATGACAATAAGCTAAACAATTAAATACAATGCCAGTGGGTAGGATTTGGGGGATCTATTGGCAGAAATGAAATTTAATATTCATAGCTATGTTTTCATTAGTGTATCATCCATTGAAACTAATAATTGTTGTGTTTTTGTTAGCTTAGAATGAACCTTTCATATCTATGTTCATATTCATGTCTTCTTCCACGCATTCCGCTATATTGCACTACCATGTTTCTGCCCTGCTCTTTTTTACGTTACCCGAAGGCCACCGTAGTTCTCCGACATGCTTAGAAAGGGAAATCTGCAAACTAATGCTAGATGCCACTAAATCCTACACACTAGTCTTTTAACTGAGATCCATGGCCAGAAAAGTAGAGACCTCTTCAAGACAACAATCACCTCTTTACTCTTTAATGGATTTGTGCTGAAACACAAACTGCAAGACCCCGTTGTAACCACGATGACAACAGGAGCATGGTCTCAGTAGTATGCCAAACCACAGCTAGAGTCTACCTGATGGATTTATGATTCTGTAAAAACATAGGCAAATAACTTTCCAAGTTTGAGTTTTCATACAAGTGCAGATATGTCTGCATCTCTTACTCCGCACTCTCTGTATCCTCTACCCACATTTCTTGTTTACCCTTTTTTTCATTCTGCCAACCCTTCTTTGCTCTTTCGATCATCTCCTCACTCAAACATCCTCTCATTCTCTGCATCTCTTTTTCTACCTTTCAGCCTTTTATTTAATTTCACCTGTCTCTGTCCAGCTCTTCTTCTGCTGTCATCACATCTCTCTTCCTCTTGATTGACCTCTCAGGCTTTCTCCCTCATTTCACTTTTCCTTTGTTCACTTAGCCTTCCCTCCCTGACCCAGTCACCTACTTTGGGACAGCACCCTGGGTTCCCTTAAGCAAGGCAGCATTTACACTTCTTGTCTGATGTAAGAAGATACTGAGTCTATTTTAGAGCTATGTGCAAGTAAAACGTCTTTTCACCCGGAGTTCCAAGATGCAGTTTACAGGAGGTTACGTTTATGGCTACAGATGATGACCGTCAGACTTTCTACTAGCTGGTAAGAAAAAAGTTGGCAGATGGATTATGGCAGATGTGAAACTCCCAGAGGAGTTAACTTATAAGTCTGTCTGATCGCGGCAGTGCCACGTTCCTGGTGCCGACTTCGAGAACTGCAAATGCGCACATGATTTCCCCAGACTCTTTTTCTCTTTCTCCAAATATGAGGAGATTTACTCCAGGCCAAGACACTCCCCTGCTGTTAATCCGTATGCTTTATAATTCTCCACACAGAGTCTCAGTGCATGTGTTTGTTATAAATAATGCTGCTTGTGCATACATCAGATGTGCTTCACTGTATGAATCACAAAATATTGAAAAGGTTATGCCCGACATGAAACTATCACAGGCCTTAACTTCTATATGCCACTCATGAATATGGACAGTACGAAGCAGCCCATCATAGGCACGACAAATCATATACTAACCCCACTGACACAAAGCATTTACCAAAAGGACCGTCTGCATTTTAATGACAACGTCTAATTTATCTTGGGCCACTGTGCATTATTACCGGAGACTCTTGATTCCTCACAACACCGAGAAATACGCAGGGCTGTCTCATTTCTGCTGATGGCAACACTATGCTAATAGTGTTCGAATTTTCTGTACACCTTTCCAAACAATCACAGAGAGGTTTAGGTGGATGTATCTCAGGAAGTACGTGTGCATAAGTATTTGTTTGTATGCATATCACTGCAGTTGCAGAAGAAAAAAAACACATCACGGCAGCATCCAAGTTTTCCTTTTTTTAATACAATTTGCATGGTTCTGAATAACTCAATCTGAGTTGAGTAATGTTGACCTTATGCACACTTCAAACATACTCATAAACCACTGTAGGTTTTATCTTTCCGCTGCTGTGATTCTTTATCAAAACAATGTGCCTGGCTGACGGACCGGATCCCTCTTCCAGTATCATGTTGATGCTGCTGTTCATCAGTGTTTGCATGACTGTTACATACTCCAGAAGAAAATGATGTTCAGGTTCGACAAATGTAACACTGGGTTTCACCGTGCTGTGTGTCATCCCCACTTCAATAGTACTACGACTGCAGGACAATCTGTTTCACAGTGTAAGCACTTCAGGTCTGGAACGGTGGTCTGTATTTGTCTTGTGATGACAGGAAGAGTATATATCACTGCACCGTAGCTAGTTTCTACTACAGGTGTTGTGTGTGTGTGGATAGATCACATGGATTTGTCCAGTTATGGGTCATTTTCAAGAAGCTCCTTAGATACATTACATTTCACTCTAAGAAAACAGTAGTTTCTGTTTAAAGGACTGATGCAGTTTGTAAAATGCGCAGGTCTAACCATGCATAATTATATGTTAAACTCTATGGAAAGAAAGTTGCAATATTATAATTTGAAAACTGACAGTTGTAATTGCCACTGTGTGGGCTGCTTGTGGGCATGAATCATCGTCCTCCAAGAGACAGCAAGTCTTATATACTTTTTAAATATCCACCTCAGTAGCAAATCCTTTGAAATTAGCTCCACGTTGAGGTGTGAAAACACAAAGTTCGACTGTACGGTGTGTGAAATATAGCTTGAGGTTGGTTGGAGTTCCCAGAATACTTGACACACTTGTGTAAGTTGTATCATGAGATAAGCGGAATACAATTTGAATAGAGATGATCAGATAATTTAAACCAACACAAAAACATCAAAAAGTATAGTCATGGACAAGTCATGTACAATCATTTTACTTTAAGACTGACCATTGACTCTCGGACCAAACGCTCATTTCTGTAAAGGTGATAGTGGTAAAATACATCTTCAGTCTACTTATCAGTGGCTCATGGCCAGGAATCTGCCTCTTCCCTCGAGCATTTTAAACAGCTGCAGCTGGGTATATTAGCGCTGAAATGGGTCTTGTGTACAGCTTGGGGACCTGCCAAGACCATGTGCTAAACTGGGTATCCTAATGACATAAAAAGGCTGCATGTAACATTGAGTTACCTGTTAAGGCCAGAGCTGTCCCCTGTGACACAGAATAATGCATTTAATGTATTTTGGCTGTATGAGAAAATGTATTGCTCGCAGACTCCCACAGCAACAAAAGGATGGAGGGAAGGAGAAAATGAAGGGAGGAAAGAAGCAAGAAGCAAGAAAAAACAAAACAAATGTGTTTGGAAACAGGAAAACAGGAGTGAGAAAAGAAGGAGGACAAACAACCAATAGAAAAAAGGCTAGAGAGAATAGCCAAGGGAGGAGGGAGAAAACAGAAAACACAATGTTTGCAAATCACGAATTAAAAGCATAAGTGTTCCCATACAGACCACAGTCCCAGAAGAAATATGAGGCTTTTCAGCATAAACACTTTATTTTGAGCAATCGGGCAGGTAGAGACAACCTCTCCTTGGCCTCCTGTCATCATTTACAGCAGCAGTTAAGGATGCAAAACTAGAAATACTAGAGGAGCATGCACTATAATGTCAACCATGACTTCATTTACCCTCTGCATCAACGCCTACGTAAAGAAAAGATTGTGTTGTTAGCAGTTGATACAAAATGAAGTCTTGAAAAAGCACAGCTCCACAATCATCACATTTTTTTAAAGGTTCCTTATAAAGAACTCATTGCATATCTATTGGCTCCAAGCGGTTCACAACATGCCGATGGCTGAGACAGCGGCTTGCAGCTAACGGTGCTAGCAGTACAAACAACGGCAACAGTGCTGACAGAGCTAAAACTGACTTCCTTTATGCTCAGAAAGACATTACTCCACAATATGTTTACACAGCAAATAGTTGTTTGCTGCTATATTCATGCTGTGAATATCAAATTTAGCACTCTATATCATCCAAAATATACAGTGCTCACTGGAATATGGTGGTCTGGCTATACATTTTAGACAATAGAGAACTTGGTTCACCTTGATTTGCGGAATCCTGTGAAACCATTCAGGAGTTTGTATTGTCTCATATAAACATTGCATTGTAAGGAAGTGAGATCAATCATTGTACTATGTATCCAAGAGGAAACCATTTCCTTCAGGGCTCATAAGTCATGACATTTCTGAATTTCTCACCCAAAACTAAAGCGCCATAAAGCAGAATCTACCTTTTAAAAGATCACAGTGTTGCATTTAATGGGACCCGTCATACAATTAACTCTCAACATCAAGTCCAATTAAAATATATTACTCACCACCCTGATCAGTGCTGACGGTGATGAAGGCTACCTGCCGGGGGAAGGAGCTCAGGTCTGAAACACCATTGAGGGACTCGATCTCAAAGGTGTAGTTAGCGTGCGCTGAGAAGTCCATGACAGTGACAGTGGCGTTGGTCAGGCCTGAAGGTCGCGGTAGGAAACGCAGCTCCTCGTCACAGAAATGGCACTGGTCGGGATCGGGGCCACAGCGTTTGCACTGGACGTTGTAAGTGAGATCCCGGCGGCCCCCGTTGTCGCCGGGAGGCGACCACTCCAGCAGCAGGCAGGTGTCGTTCAGGTTAAACATCAGGTTGCGCGGTGGAGATGGAGGGCCTGCAGCCGTAGTAATAAAAGTTAATGAATAGATAAATCAGTTATACGGTATTTTTAAAGTGTTTAAGCTGATGTTAAAAAAATAAGATACACAATTAGCTGTGTGAGGTTTAAACAGTGGATCATTTTATGGCTTATCAGCCCTAGCGGCAATGACATCTTCCTACAGAACTATTAAAAAGCCTAGCACATTTTTTTTTGTACTCCAATGAGGCTTAGAAAGTTGTATCAGGATGCTCTTTTCTTTCACCCTCTGCTTTTATTCCTCTAAATTCAAGACCTTCCAATGCACAATCCACCACTTTCCCATAACCACCACTACTTACAGTAAATCTATAACTGAAAGTTTCCATCTGCCACCAGCTGACTTTACTTTTCTTTATCAGCATCCAGACTGCAGGGCATCCTGTCCTATCTCCTGTCTTCTTAAGGGCCCACGCTTAATGCATATGCTTCAAATCTGTTGATTCTAAGCACTAAAGTATTTTTCTGTTGCCAACCTCAAACATTTGTCATACATTTGCAGGTGATCTCTCCTTATTGATCAGTGTGTGGGATTTCAACACAGCAGTCCCTTAGAGTAACCACGCTGCTAATATTATGCATACTGAAGAAAAGCAAAGGACCCAACATTGACCCCTGAGATACCTCACATCTAATACATGTATGAATCTACATCTAAATACATTGCAGTATACAATTATTAAATATAACACAGTACTGCTGTTCCACATAACTCTTTGTATAAACTCTTATTATTTCACCTCACATTTCCCTTGTTGAGGTATTGTTGTGCTCTCTATGTGTGTGTTTGTGTGTCAGGGTCAGTATTGTGCCATAGCACGCAGCCAGCTGTCAACAGGGTGGAGTTAAAAAGCCTGAGGGATTTGAAAAGTCCCGTCCTGCCAAGCTCACTGTCTGCCTAGACAATGGGATGCTTCCCTCTCCTTCTCCATCCCTCCATCCCTCCATCTCCCTCACCACCTTTGCTAAAAATCTCAGTAGACAGAAAAGCTCCTCTGACCCCTCCTCCACTTCTGTCAGCGAATGTCCATTCTCTCTCTCTCTTTATCCGTTCCTGCGTCTATCGGCCATTATCTCACCTCTTCTATTCTCTCCATCGAGGAGAATCCACCCACCTCCCCTCTTGCAACGCAACCCCACTGCCATCAATCAGCTCCTATTCTCCTCTAGGGGGAGATTGGTATCAGCACCCTCCTTCCTTTCACTCTTCACTGTCTACTCCATCCAGCCTTTACACTTTCTCTCCACCTTTATCTCTCCTCCTGTGACATCCTTTCTTTCTTGCTCTCTGCCTTTGTCTTCCTCTCAGGCCCTCAGTCTTTAATCTCCGTTTCTTTTTCTTTCTTTTTTCTTACTTAGACATCAAGCAGATAGTTTATGCTCTGGCCAACAAGCTGCTGATTAAAAGACATTATGAGTAAACCCAGAACTCACAGCTTGTTAGAGCTGAGTAGAGTAGATGAGGTAGTCTACACCTCTAAGCTTGCTGGGTTGTAACACTCCCCATAAGCATTTATACGCAGGGTTTGGGAGCAGATGTTGGAGATTCAGGATGTGCTTTTGTCTGGAAGATTTAGTTGAACAACAAACAACATCAACGGTTGACGAGCACTATCAACAGAGGTAATTTATACACTGTATATTTAATTAAATAAACCATTTTCAAAGTAGACGTGTGGCATTGTGCTGGTGTTATATTTATATATTCATTGTTGATATGTGAACTCCACATGTCAGGGGTAAAACAAAGCAAAACTTGGAATACCACATTATTCTTTACTGAAACAGGTTCATGCTGTTTTTGTGATTGGCATATCTGATTGATCAGTATATACAATATATATATATATATATATATATATATATATATATATATATATATATATATATATATATATATATATATATATATATATATATATATATATAGACAGTACTGCGGGATTTAGTAGCTATATAATAGCTATGCAACAGTGTTGTTGCACTGGAAAGCCTGCACGTATAAATGCATGATATTTGGAAAACAGTGCATCTTGCAGGGAGACTGTAAACTCACAGCTCCTCCACAACGACTTGGCTTTGTCTCTCCGTAAGAGACAAACACAGTTCCATCCTGTGGAGCTCTCAGACGTGGCCCCCGTCTATCTCAGTGACAGCTAAATAGCTTTTTAATTAAAGGAGAATTAGTCCGGTTAAACTGTAATTTAATGCAAATATGAAGTCATAATGACAGTCGGTAAATCATCAATGAAGACGAGGCAGCTGAACAAAAGCCATGTAATTCATCCAGAGACTCTCTAATGCACAGTTTCACACCAGATAAGTCCTGCAGATGAGACACAGCTAATTCTGAGAGACAATAAGCAATACCTTACCCAGACTGCCAGGCACACACAAGTGCAGAGATCGTTTCACATGTATTCATAATTTAGATGACTAAAAGCCTCGAACATCTATGTGGTTATGTGTCTAATGAGTAATGCGTATACTCACGTGTACAAGCCATTGTTGGAGGATCTCTCTCAGCCCTAAAGAAGCCTGTCTCACAGCGGCAGACAGCAGCCCCTTCTCCGTAGCTGATGCTGTGCGGAGGGCACTTTGAACACTTGGTGTTTCCAGCATACGCCTTGTAGAAGCCTGGGTTGCATGCTGGTGGTGACAGGATGAAAATATGACATACATATGAAAGCAAAGCCAGACCGTGTTATGGGCACACAGGTTAGAATGTCACATGAGAAAAAATTGATTGCTGACAATAAAACCAGCAATTACCTAATGTTTCTAAAATATTATATTATATTTGTTTAAAGCAGCCATACATTATAACGAGGCATTGAAGTGGCCATGTGTCTGTCAATATTGAATCAGGAATTCAGCATTATTAGTAATGCATGTCTGGTATCAGACTTTTAACGGATTGATAAAAACAGGTTTTCTTTTCAAAAATGGAAATCTAAAATCTCTTTAAAATGTCTTTATTTTACAGAACAAGGTTCGCTAAAATAAAGAGATTTTACTATTATTTTATAAAAGTATGAAAACAAAGGAAGCTCAACGGATACACAACACAGATATTTATTACGTTTTTTTCTTCAATAGAATGAACTGTTCTCAACTGGAATCGAAAACACTTGCAATTCAGGATTCTACACAGACGTTTCTTCCCCCTTCTTAAATGTAAAAATAATGTTTACAGCAATGTCATGTTAACGCCAAAGCTTTTCCTACGATTACAAGAGAAAACATGTATATTCAAAGTATCATTACATTACATTTCATTTAGCCGACGCTTTTATCCAAAGCGACTTACAATAAGTGCATTCAACCATGAGTACAAACTCAGAACAACAAGAATCAAGAAAGTACATCATGAATACTCTCTCTACATACTCTCTGCTCTGAGCAGGCAAATAATACCAGTCATGTGTTAAAGCTGAGTAAATAAGACCTTGTTAAAATACTTTAAGAAAACATGAATCATATCGGCATTAACTCAATCTTTTCAGCTTAGTCTAGATATCTGCACAACTTTGAACAATTTCCTTTTTGAGAACATATGAATATGTAATTTCCGATACTCTTTCCCCACAAAGAGAAGGGTTTTAAACTCCTCGATTTGAAAATGTTGCCAAAAGTGTAACTGCTAAAAGGGTCCCTGTATAAACACGTGCAATGAAGAGGCCCTCTGTTGGTTACACATTCACACAACCACATGTAGAACTATCAAACCCAGATCTTTTGTATTAAAATTCACAAAATGAATAGAGAAAGTGCCAATACTTCCAAAAATGAATGCCTTGTGAATGCCATGTGTCTTGTTTCCTTTCCTAAGCTATAGGAGATAGAAAAGGAAGCACTAAAACTAAAAAGAAAGTCACTGCTCCAGTGTGGGTTTGATTGATAAAACGTAATACATAAAAGCATCCTTTTTTATTAAAGAATACTAAGAAAATAAACAATAAAAATATAACATTTACAAAACTAATTAGAGACCAGCTGCAATGGCTTTTAATAGCATTTTCACAACCTCCATTGTACTTCCATGTCACAAAGACATGTAAAAGTCTCCTGCCTGGTGAGATTTCCATTGCCATCGGTTGTCACCAAGCACATCGATTTAACAAGGTAACACAAGCTGAGCCATTTGGAAATTCACCTTGAAGCACAGAGTGCCTTTGTGTGTCTCCATTTCTGCCTGTGATAAATGGAGCTGTAGGGAGTCAAGGAAGCGCCTGAAACCACGACTGCTTTGATCAAATGGGGACAATTAGGACAGAGGCAAAGAGGTTAGCGCACGCACGCACACACGCACGCACGCACGCACGCACGCACGCACGCACGCACGCATGAGTCTGTGTAAACCTTTTTAGTGTTCATCTGTACATGTTTGTTAAAATGTGTAAATGTACACAATTGAAAATGGCCATCCCTTTATTTAGGTCAGATTCAGGTCTTCAACATGTTGAATCCAAGGCATACCAAGATATTGGCAATGTTTACATGCGAACTGGAGTTACGAAGGAAAATACATAAATAATTAGGCATATCTGCCGGATAATTTGAAATGATGCAAGAGCAGTCCGTGGGTATTTATTGATGTAATAATGTGTTTTGGACTAAATATTTGATTGGATTGGATCGTCTGGACCTTTGCCAAAGTAACAAGACGGAACGTTGTCGATCGTTAGACTACTATTCTTATTCCCACTATACTTCATTTATGAGTTGTCTCAATTTTGTAATTGTTTGTTGTTGTCTGACAGAGCTGATTGTACCTGCTGTCGTGATTGTATGTTGAAATGTTTTGCACCAATCGAACCTAAGTAATAGCTTTCCAAAGATATGTCGCATCAGTACATAGCAGTTGTGTACATAACACAGGTTGCACTCAACAGGTTAATGTATTGATCCGACTCTATACAAAACTATTTTACAATAACGGGTATCCTCTATTCCAAAGTATTAGTGTCCCGTGAGTAAGATAAAGAGTTTAAAAAAATGCTGAAGACTGACCATTGACTAGTTCCAAATATTCAAGTTTATATTTGCCTTCAAAAACTTGACATACACTCCTATATTCAACTCACACAAGCACACTCTGTACATCAGCATGATAAGTGGCATCCCCTATGGCGTACCAAGGCTGCCTCAGTCATTAACCTCTGATACCGGCATGTCCTTGAGTCAAAAAGCCTCAGTCAACTCCCCCACCTCTCTGGAACCTGTTTTAGACTCTGACAACCTAATGATGCCGCTGCCTGACCTTCGCTGAACTGAGGGGATGTTTCTTTTCGAGCCGCGCGGCGTCCTGCTGCAATCCGTCTGGCCAGGCTCTGCTCCAAGGCCGTGGTGGTGCTGTACAATGACTGACTATGCATCACCAGAGGATGGACACGCACATAGTGGCAAGGAGGTTAGCACACACATGCTGGTATGCACACACTTACTCACACACACACATGCACACACACCCACACACCAGTGGACATGGCAACTGCAATTACTAACAGAACATTGAAGTAGTCAAATGTTCTGAACTTGTGAAATGAAGGACACCTGGAGATTTCGACTATTACGCAGTTATATGGTTGAGAGCTGGTAAGTGGACGTATAGTGCTTTTTTTAGTCTTTCGTGATTACCCATTCAAACACACATGAACCGTAGAAGTGTTGCAATTATTACAATAAACCTCTGTTATTTTCCCAGTTAACAAACTGCAAGTCAGATCCATACAGATGAAAAAAAACCTCTGTTCTAGTTCTGTACTAGCACAGCGGAAGGAGGCAACAGGATGAATGAGTGTGATGTGTGTGTGTGTGTGTGTGTTACTAAAATTAATCCCTTTTTGTAACAGTTTCAAGTGAGAGAACTGGGAAGTCCATATTTAAATTGAATGTACTGGAATTGTATCAATAAACATGTGTTTTATAATTTTGTATTATTACATTTTAATGATAATAAGTACAATTACTATCATAGTTGATCACCGTCACCCAAAGCAAATAATGGTCATACAGTGTTGAGGAACATATATCTCATATAACTGTAAATACAGAGCTCATGTCTGCATCAGCTGTACTCGGGCTGTATTTATATTGAGAGGACATATTGTATTCTATGTGTCTTTCCCATGGTGCCGGTTGTGGATCTCACACCAGAGCCCGTGACAGATATTTAAAGTGAACATGTGGAAACACAGAGGAAACATAACCACAGCTGTTGAGTGCGACTCAGCGGACATCACACATAACGATATATCATCAATGGTATTATGAAATTCATCAAGCATGAGGGTCACTGAATTGCAAAACTGCCTACCTATATTATATATAATCACAATGCTTTGTTTAATATTTATCTTACATAATGCATTATCCATGCAGTCCATTATAGATATGCGCTTTATGTAAAATAGAACTAAAAAGAAACATGAAGTATGTTGTGTGGATTCCTTCCATAAGACGTAAAGCAAAGTGGATGAACACACCTCTGAAGCTAGCAGAGCTAGCAGGGGATGAGAGAATAGTCTCCTGACCCACTGGTCTTTGAGGCTCTGATCTAACTCTCGGGCCTCTACCCAAGGTTAATGAGATCTGGAAGTCAACCAGAACATCTACATCTCAGAGCCCCGAGCCGGGCCCTGAGACGCACAGGCAGCAGATAGGCTGGTGAGGCTCGCCACTTCATACTCATTGGACCTGAACAACACCAGAGCAACTGGCAGGCACATCCTGTACGGGGAGTAGACCTGTCTGTCTCCCTCTGCTTGTCTATTTGTCACTCTGTACTGTCTACGCTGTAATGAGCATCCGCCGGAAGTTTGACTTGGTTTAATAAACATACATATTGGTTCGCTAAGCAGTGGCCCCTTTGTATAAAGTGGTTGCAAATTTTTGTGGTTCCACGTATGTTTTTATGTTTTTTCTGAACAGAAATAGATTGTGAGAGGGGTTCACGCATAAAACAATTATGAAACATGCATCACCCTGCCTCAAACGAGATGCTTACACCAATTGGTTGTTCAACGGGAATTTGTTGTCCCTCGAAATTATGTCAATTGTCGACAGTTTGTGTCCAGTCAACGTTCAAAACCTGCAGTGCAAAAAGTGTGCTCTTAATGGACTGAGGCAGAATCAACTCATTTGACACAGTCTTTCCTCAGATTTTAGCAAATGTTTTAGTTGCCTGACACTAACCTATCGCGCATGCAATTTATTTCCAGAAGTAAAATCTTTCTCTCTCCTTGCACCTTACCCTTGTAGTTGCCATGCCATATTGGAGAAACAAAAATAATTCGCAAACAAATGTTGCCATTGAACCTGAAGTTTTGCAGAATCGTCCAATTTTGACCTTCTTGTCTGGCAATAAGGTTGAAATATTGAATAGCCACAATCTTTCACAATCTATGGACATTTAATTAAGATTTTTTATTGAGCTTTTTAAATAAACAAAACATTTCTCACTCAGGTAATTATCAACATTACACATATTCCTTACTACATTGGACACATCACTGTGCAAAGTATGGTCGTTAAATCAAATGTGGGTGACAGCCATTAAAAACCTAATTAATGAGGGCCACCTTGGTGGCCTAGGGGTTAAGATGACAGCCATGGACCATTTCTTTGTCATTCCTCATCTCTCTCTCTCCCCTTACTTCCTTTCATCTCTCTTCTACAGCAACCTAATGAGGTCATAGAAATATCACAAAATAATGATGTGCAAACACTTAAAACATGCTTCATTTTATAATCTTTACACCTTGTTTAAATCGTTTATGCAGTCTGGCCGATCAATTTCTGAGTCACTGGATGTTTCCCTGATTTTGATCTGAGCTCACTTCAAGTAGTTAGGCATGGGAAGATTCACATTTTAGTGTCCCATTAGACGCCCTCATAGATTCCATATTATAAGCTTCTTCTCTACTGGTAACTGCTTAAGTGTGTGTAGGCCTATGTGTGCATGTGTAAATGACATTCTTTGCAGTGCATAGCCGATGATGGAGGGAGCCTCTCCCGGTGGTCAGCGAAGAAGAACAATTCCAAGAGGAGCACAATTCTGCAGCATTTACTTGCAGAACCACATCAACAAATGTTGCAGAATAGTTCAGCTCTTGAAATCAAAGGCAGCGTGGTGAGGAGGCGATGCAAAGGATGAGAGATCATTGCAGAGATGGTGGCGTTATAGGCGAGATGCAGCCTGAAACTTATTGCATATGAAAAAAAAAGCAGGACTATTTTCAGTTTCATTCCACACAAACATTACCCTGCTCAGTGCCCCAAGTACAAAAATAAACTAGAAGACAACACAAATAAAAGCCTTATTGCTTTTTCTCTGTGTTGACACAGTACACATCTTATCCATGCATATCGTATCAGAATCGGGCCTATTTCCTTTTCCCTTTCTCCATACATTCTTGATGAATACTTATTTATTGTACCCATCAGGGGGTAATTTCAACCTGAGCTCATACATGACGTTCAGAGATACTTGCCTGCCAATATATGTGATGTAGCTCCATGATACACGTTAGATAAACAGTAGAGAGTTATCTTATGTCAGAAACAACACTCTCAGACACTGAAAAACCCTTCGTCTCTCTTACTCCCTCTGTCTTCATTAGCTGAAAGGATTATCTCTGATTGGAGGCTTAGTGGCTCTCTCCAGCACATCTGCGCTGAAGTGTTGAGAAGAGGTGCTTTAGTGAGACAAGGTGACAGGTGTGTGAGAGACAGTTATTAACTATAAAACTTTATTATATATTGTAAACATCGACTTCATAATCGTCAATCAGTATCGTCGAGTTCAAAACTATATGTCGAAGGTTATGCCAAGCAACTTCCAGCCGTTGCTCTCTTTTACGTACGATTTCAACCTTTCTCTCTTCTCTTACGTGTAGTGTGTAATCGTGCAGTGTATTTACATTATATTTCCTTTCCTGTGTGTTATAAATACAAATACAAACTTGGGCAGAGAAAGCTTACCGTCTTTGAATAACGTAAATGCCATTAATGCGAATCAATCACTATTTCTGTTTAATTTTTTTTTACTTTCTTCCTTTACGTATTCTATTGTGCCAATTATTTGAACTTCTTCTTTTGCATTGATTCCCCCCCCGCCTTACTTTAATTAGACTGCTATTTTGCAGCATGAAGGTTTATTGCGTTGAATCAGGCTTTGATAAGATACAATGATTGGTGATCACAGGTAATAGAGGTATTAAGCTCTTTTAACGCAGGCCATTTTTGTTGGTAGAAAAAAACAATACTATCAACTAGGATAATCAGAGCTAATTACCTCCATTGTCAACATGCAGACGAGGGGATCTTTAGGACTTTGGATTTGAATCACCTTCACTTAAAGCTCTCCAGTACCATTACAATCACTGCTTAATGCAATGTCTACTTCAACTATAGCAGGACAAGGCTTTTGTTAAACACTCATGCTCTTTTCCTTTCTTTTGACTCTCTTCCATCTCCAGGCCCCGTTAGGATTTTTGCTTCTCACTCCTGCCTTTCACCTGCACGTCTTCACATATGGCTTACTTCCTAATCAAGCCACACCTCGCCCTTGTTTTCTCAGTAAAGGTACCCTGTGGAGTCTTCTCCTCAGTGTTTACATTCAGTGTTACTCACTAAAACCCATTGTGTGTATCCTTGAGGTCCAACAAACTTGTTTGATGTGACGAATCAGCAGTGGTAGACAATGCATTCAGATCTTTTCCTAAAGTCAAACTAGCAATAATACAGTGGAGAAATATTCTGTCCTGAAGTCCTAAATTCAAATTTGTATTTGATTAAAAAGTACATAAGCATCAAAACATATTTCTAGGAACAAAAGAAAAAGTATTAATTATGCAATTATTCTAATTATTGATGCATAACTGTAAAAGCATCACTGATATTGAAGCTAGTAAAGGTGGAGCTAATTTGATATACTTCAAGATAGATTCATCTATAATAATACATCAGCATGTATTGTTTAAGTTTTGCTGAATTTGAGTTATATTTTGTAGCTATTTGAATCTGTAAAAACTAACCAATAACTAAACTGTCAACTAACTAATTAGCACACACTAACTAGTACAATAAGAACTAAGAAGTAGAAAGCAACACAAAATGGACATACTGCAGTAAACAACAAATACCTCTAAATTGCACTATAGTACAATACTACATTTCACCACTACAAAGTGGTTTTAAAAAACACAAGAGGATACCTTTAACTTATCTGTTACTGTTATTGTCTGTACCAGGTGTACTGGAACTAACTTCAGTTTAAGTTATTGTGCTTTTGGGACATGCAGCCCATCAATCAGCATGTGTCCTCTCAAATCATTGTTACAAAAAGGTCCTCACATACTGACACTTAACACAACTTGTTCTTTTTGTTGTGGAATATGAATGGACTTGTAGATTTCTACACTTCTGGAAGATTAATTGCAGCAACATCAGAGACGTCGGGAATCAATAGAAAATTGTGTTTTACCTTTATGATTGTTCTTCAGCTAACATTAAAGTTCCAATGTTTGCATCCAGGTTAGTACATTGGTGCAATGGATTTAGCTATTTTAAGTGAAATATAGGTGAGAGGTGAACAAAGACAAACCCATAAGAAAACAAAAGTGCTAACTAACAGCGAGACAATGAGATGAAGATGACAACGGTGCTGGATGGGCTCATTCAGGGGCAGCCATTGCTTATATATCAGTGACATTATCAGAGACACAGATCTTTTTATGGACTTTACAGAGGTCAGCCTCACTGATCCCTTTACGGCAATGTTTATAGCAACATAGAGAGAGTCTTGTGCCAAATGAACGAACAGAGTAGTAAACTTTACAAAAGACATCCAATAACTCAGAGAGAGCAGAGACTTCCTCTAAATCTCACTTTGAAGACAAAACAGTGGCTTCGGGATGGACAATAAAGCACTGTTTTTATGGTCTGAGCTTGACGGATGAGATAATGTACTGACTGGCTCTGAGAAAGCACTGACCTGTATTAGGATATCTCTAATGCATGATCAACAGTAAATCTATTATAGTGCTTATCGTTGTCTAGTGGGCATGAACCCCTTCAACTACCAGTGGAATGTGACACTTGTTGCCCTGCAAGCGGTGGAGTTTAAGGATGGTGATGTCGGTTGATAGCTTTGTCCTTGAACAGTTTGGTCCAATTTAAGAAGTCTTAAAGGAATAGTCTTAGATAAATTAAAATATTGTGTCTGTATTGTATATGAGCTACAGCCAGTTGACATTCAGTGTTTAGCTTAGAATAAAGACTGGAAACCATTAGCCTTGTTCTGTTCGAAGGAAAATCCTCCAAAATATAAAACTTAAACTCAATAAAAGTTCTTCAACAACCACAGGTCACATTGATATGTGTATTGATGCATCCCATATGAAGATTTCTGTTGATTTTGGTGACATCAAGTCCCAGGTCGGATTTTCAGAGACAAGATGTCTAGAAAACTAATGGCTAAAGGTTTATGATTATGACATTTGCTGTGACTTTTCATTATCCTCCGAGTACGCATAACACAACTCTCCATTGTAATTTATTTCTGCCTTCTCAATCCTTTCCCATTATTACTACCTATGTGTGCGGCTTCTTTGTCTTTTGCTTTCCCAGATGCAGCTGCAGTGTGCTTTTGTCCCTCGGTGAATGTCAGTTTATTGAGAGCAGATTTGCTTGGAAGACACCATAATGCAAATGTGGTGTCATCAACAGAAAGGCTGTGGATATGTTGCGTGATTTGAATATGAGAGGTTATGGGATGAAACACAAGTCCTGTATATTTTGCTACATTTACAAAAAAATGTAAATGTATAAACATCCTTTATAGTAGAACCCTTTATTCAATGCCTCTGAAAGAGTGAGCCATACGTTCACATTTATTTTGTTTTCCCTGTTATTAAGTTTCATTATGACGCTCACAAGGCTATATGTCTGAGGCCCTAATGCATTTATTACAAGGTGTTATGAATATTGGCATGACTTAGCCCCAAACGTTGCTCTCATTCGCTGCTTCCCTTCCGCATGATTGATGGTGATTGTCATTTTAACACGCTGTTAAATCGACAGCAAATGGTCTTTAGCAGAGGTCTCATTAGCATAAAGGCCTTCTTGTGGAAAATAAACAACAGCAATGTCTTCTCAAAAACAGCACAAACAAAGGAGGGAGATAATGACATGGCAGCCCTTTAGTAACATCAACAACAATATAATAGCACTGGAGTGAAATTAAAATGGAGCAGTCAATTTAAATGCCTTCGGTGATGCTTTCTCTCTCTCTCTCTTTCTTTAAATCTCACTCTCACAGACAAACTGGCTCAAATCCAATCAGGAGTATGCATAAGAGAAACATATTTTCAGATGTTTACTGTAAACCACGAGCATCAAGATTTGTAACTCAGACTTGCAAGCTAAGCACGCTCTTACGGTGTCTCATTGACAAATAGCACGAAGAAAGTAATTGTTGACAAAAAAGGAGGCGATAGAACGAAACAGGAAAACCTCAAAAGGTGCCTGACAGTTGTTTAAGTGCTGCCTAACATGTATACTCCTCAGAAAAGCCAGTAGATTACAAAACAGATAATTCTCGGAGTTAGTAAAGTATAAGGGTAAAAACGAAAAATTACACTGTAACGGAAGAAAAAAAGTGTGAAATTATCTTTCTGAGAAGCAGCTGTGGGGATGTTAACAAGTGCAGCATGGTGCGAGTGAAGTGAGAAAATCTTTTCATTTTGAGTGTAAAAGGGACTGTTTGTATCACGGAACAACAATGCAAAACTCGGTGAAGCTGCTTTGATTTGCCAAACAGAGTGAGGGAAAAGACAACAGCATCACATCACTGTTGAGTCTGTCAGCTGGGAGAAGCCTGATCTTCTTCTTTGGCATTCAGACACGTGAAAAGACTTGGCCTTGGTTACTGATGGTGATTAGTTTAACCCTGCATGGCAGCAATTAATGGTAAAACAGTAAGCTTGCTTTAAATGAATGGTTTTGCGTTAAAAATGACATTTTTATGACAATCTGCCCAGGAGATTTTAGAAGCAATGTGGGCAGCTTTGATATTTTGCCCAAGGGATGGTAAAAATGGCAAATAGAAAGATCTACACAAGGTTCATCTTATGGGAAGCATAGAAGAGCTTCGTTAATTTCATAACAATCTGCCCATTTGATTTTTTAATTCTTTGTGTACTATTTTTTAATTACATATTTGCCAGAAGGTTATTCATCTATGCTAAAAAAAGCAACCACAAGTGTAAACCATCATTTGAATTAAAGCCAGTCAATGAGCTAAAGGCAGGTTTTATACACTCACTTGTCTGATCTAACATAATATGAGTTACCGAATGTAGAGTGTGGGTATAAACCTGCCATTGGCTGCCTATTAAGAAAGTAACCCCACAAGTTGCCAAAACTTTCAAAAACTCTTGCATAACTCGCTGCCTGAAAACCTATCCTAGCTTTAACGATTCAAGGTCAATGCCTGACTTAAACTTTCAAGGTAAATACCTCACTATCAACCATCTCGTGAGAGTTTCACAATTTATGGGTTACCTTCTGGACGTGGCCAACTATTTAGCCAGGGCACCGTCCCTGCATCTTCTGCTTAGTGACGGCCAACACGACTGTAATTGGTAGAAAGAGAATCAAAAGAACCAGAGCATTTTTGTATCCCTTATACCAGAACGATAATGTGTGCAGACAGACCTTTATTCTTCTAGGTCTAGCCATGAGAGACTAGATCCAATGTGAACAACCAGACAGCAGTGCTTGATTTAACCACATTTTGGACACACAATAGTGTGATGAATATACTGAACATGCAGATCTACAGCAAGTAAGCTTCTGTTCATTATAGAAACCCATTTTAACCAACATACATTATAGCTGTCCACAGCTGCCTTCCTCCATGAAGAACAAAGACCAGACTTTTTTTAAATTTTTTTTACAGCCATTACTTAGATCTGCATTGGTTGAGGGTTTGTTACCTCCAGGAACAATGAATACAATTTATTAGCCACTACATAACATTGCAGTGGAAACTGAACTTACAGTATTAAGATGTAATATAATAGAAAATGTAAAATAATATTGATAGTAGCAACAACAATATATTAATATTATTAATAATAATAACATTGGTAGTAGTAGTAGTATAACTATCATCGTTTTGGCTTGTTTGTTATTGTACTATTGTATATTGCACTCACTTTACTTCCTGGTTGGTGTGCTACTGTACACGTCTGGTCCAGTTGCAGTTCGTGACTTAGTTACCTTGCTTAGCGAAACACAGAAAGCACAGTGCAGTCGTCTAGGATGATGGAGTGCACCTTCAGGGGACTAGCGGGAAGCATTTGCCAGTAATTAGGGGAGAATGAGCACGATTGGAGCACAAGCTTCTCTTGTTAATGATCTGAGGAACAGGCTCGCCTTGCATGCTGACTTAAATATCAAACACACACATTTCCAAACTCATTCATATTACCAAAGTTGTTTGACGTCATTACAGTTGTGCTGTATGAAAAGCAGCTTCATCAAGCAACATCTGACGAGTCAAACTAATTGAATCATGTTTCCTTTGAACGCTACAGCGACGTGCCAATCAATGGACCCAAGCATGGACGAAGATACACCGAGGCAGAGCCGGGAAGCATGTACACAGCTTTGATTTCCCTACACTCAACATAAATAACACATGTCCTCTATCACAGATGATATAAGCCGTGCAAAGTTTGGAGGAAATACTGTTCATGAGTTTAACAATGTTCATTATGCTTCCCACTTGTGTCTTAATTTTCCTCCCCACAGGGCAAAAAGCCAGGATTTATTCTGCTTTCCCTCTACCTGCCTGCCATCTAATAAGGGAAAGGTCCAATCACAGTAAAGGGGGGTCCTTGCATGCTAATTGCAGCCATGCTGTGACAGTTAAACACAAAGGCTTGGCTCTGTCTCTACGTTCTACTTTACTACTAGAGACTTTTCTACTCAGACCTTATGGAACTGAAGGATCAGCTGTGTTGCTTTGTACAAAATGAGCTACAGGGGTTGTTATAGAACTGTGTGCATTAGTATGTATACACATTATGCTATCACTATTACTTATCTAATTACTATTTAGCCCTTCAGTGTGTGTATTTCTGCTGCTTTAAGAGTCAACTATTTAGAGTTGAACTTGCCTTGAGACTGTTTGGTACGTGAGGTACACATATTGGCTGTTGGGCTTGTGATCCTGATTCTCAGGATACAGCAGCTCAATTTTCACCTGAACAATATGACGCATGGAAAAACATCTTCTTGTGCTCATGCTGAGCTTCATGGGACAGCGTGTTGATGCAAAACTAGTCATAAATAAAGTGCTCGTTAATTTCATGCTAATATGTATGTCAGATGTTCTCCAACAGTTGCACATTTATTTTTCACTGCTTTTATTTTTATTTGTTTGATAAACAGCCACTATTAACCCTGCACCGGATACAGAAAAGCAGCTGGTCGCTGGCTTTAAGACTTTGATCTGACAGCATGATGGCAAAACAATTTTTTACAGCAAAGCTTGCTTGTGTGGTGCAATAATTTCCATCCATAAAATGACTAAATCAAAGTGAAACTCTTTTAGCCCAGCATGACCCCCGCTACAGCCAGCGTGTGTGGTTTATTCATCATTTTGCTTCTTTGAAAGATAGAATAAACGTATGCATTGCACTGGCTGAAGTTAACATAACAACAATTTACAATATTCACTATTTTACAGGTTGCATACGTTACATTTACAATACTCCTGAAAATAATACCAATAAAACTAATAACAATACCAGTACTACTAGTACTACTAGTAATAATAATAATAATAATAATAATAATAATAATAATAATAATAATAATAATGACAATAATAAGTATAATACATCCTCAGACATATTGTCTGTATCAGAGGTGGCTCACATTCACTGGATCATAACTGACATTTATTAAAAACTCTAATTCATGGACATATAATCCCAATTTACACACACTTCCACACACATATGAGCTGGCAGTATATCCTTTTCAGATCCCTCTCTGATCTATAGAGTGTAATAGTGTTTAATAAGGCTGACATTACGCTGGGATAATCCCGCTCTCTCATGCACCGACACACAACCAATTCCATTTCTACCGCCTCAGCTGTTTTCTCTGCGCTCCAAAAGCTCATTTCAAGAAAAGGAGGCCGGGGCGCAAAACGAGGCCTCAAATATCAATTACCAATGATGGGAGAGAGGAGAAAAAGCTGATGGATGCTACATTTCCTCAAATACGTTGCTATTCTTTTCATTTTAGTTTAATATGTTTTTTTATTATAGAGCGATAACAGCATATGATGAGGAAGAAATTATACTGATTGGCCTAATATGAGGCCGAGGGGTGGCAAAATTGCAGAGCCTTCAAAATGTGTATGGCCTTGAATGTGTGTGTATCCATTTCTATAGTTGTGTGTGGACAGAAAGAAACACTTGGATTGTATTTGCATGAAGGAAAGATCAGGGGAAATTCTGCAAGTCTGTTTATTGTTTTTTTTTAATAAATTGTATAACTTTGCTGTGAAACGTGAAAAGATTTAACAATTTAACCTGGTTGAGATTATGCTTTTCTATGTGAAAGTTAAACAGGGCAAAATCTATTCATGTTACATTTCAAACACTAGAAAAAATAAGATAAAATAAAATGAGTAATTAATAATGATACAAGATAGCTTTTGAAAATGATTATTTTACATCCATTTGCTCACACAAGCACACAAACTATTCTTAAACAAAGAGGAAATGTTGATTCTAAGGAGGCAACAGAGTGACATGTGAGCGACTGAGCACATTTCAAGTCCTCTGGAAGGCTGCCTTAGCAACTGAGAGTATGAATACCTAAAGCAGCCTCAGCGACATTCACCAAGATGAACAATTGGGACAACAAGAAGACCAGTGCCAAATGACCGGAGAGATGTGTGTTGCTCATGATTTGTCTGCCATTGTGGAACATGGCCTTTCAGTGCTTTATAGGAAACCTAAAGCATCTTAAAGCCATTTCTAGTACATACTTGAAGCCAATGTAGTGTTTTTCAGACGGATGTAATATGCTCTCTTTTTAAGTCCCTCTGGCTGCAGCCTCCCTACAGACTTCTGAGAAAGACCATTATAGTAGAATATTTCACAGGTTGCAAAAGCCTGCAGTTATGGCTTTGGTAAACATCCTCTTATTTCTGCAATGTTTCTATCGTGACAAATCACTGATCTGGAAAACTGAAGTCACATCAGCCTATATGGCTGATGTGACTTCAGTTTTCAGTGCTGATTTACAGTAGTTTTGAGAGACGAGAGACGTTGTTCTCTTAACTGTGGAGTTTCACCCCTTTATCAAGAGATACAAGCGTCCAGAGGTGTGCAGTATGTCCACGACCAGATTAACCGGCTTGTGGACCCTGCTGCCTTCAGGTTACTGTCACGCACAGTGCACACAGTACACTGTAGATTGCAGCTTTATTGTATTCTGTGCAGGGACACCAGACACCATACTCCAATATTGGAATAGGCCCAAGGTCTATATCAGTTAGTTTGTGGATGAAACATTACTTTATTTAGGAAAAATAAACACTATGTGCATATAAACTAAAATAAATAATAAAGTTGTTCGGACTACATTTTGTCACATGGCCCATCTACAAGTCAGGGCCAAAAAAAGATGACGTACATTTGTATAATAAAGAACTATAGTTGATATTGTACTTTAGTAGTGTGAATTGTTGGTTGCTCACTTTGCCCAGGTTAGTAGTCCAGGGTTGAGAGGCATACAGCTGTATAAGCATCTTAAATCTTGTGTTTCTGTGTATGTCTGAGCATGTAGGAACTAGATTAAAGGGGTCATGGCTGCAAAAGAAGTCTGATTGTATATGTGTATGAGAAAATGACCTTACTTCTCACTTTAATTATTACCTCAGTAAACATTATAAGCATGAGTTTATCGTCTCAATTATTAGTCTTCTCAATACAATACAGCATTATGTTCATTTATAAGGTAATTGTGTTCCCAGTCTAGAGTACAATAGACAATAAGGCATGCCGCTACCATGGCGTTGTCTTGCAACTTAAACTCTTTCACTGTGTATTTTAAGTGTATTAATGTTAATTGCAACATTTTTGTCACTTAAAGATGTCTTATTCAGCATTCAGCTGTACTTAGCTCCACCCTCTTGTTGCTTCTGGACACAAAAAAAACCAAGATGAAGGCTTCATTACGGCAGTATACTACATCCACTTCTCATCGACTAGGTGTGAAATGCTTAGTCTATAATCAAATCTCTTAAAAACCTGGCTTATTCTTGTTGCTGATTTTGATCCCCAATGTTATTATATTGAATAGCATATTTTGAATTATCCATTACATAAGGAGAGTGTCGTTGACAAGAATAAGAGAAAACAATATCCATTATCTGGGTTAATCTGACATATAAGCAGTCACTGCCCTATGTGTCTCTTTCCATGTAAGTCAGTGAATGGAGAGAGATAAGATGTGTATGAATTAATCAAATATCTGTGTATTACTTCCAATATTCTCGCTGAAGAGGGCTCAGAGTCGGCACGCAGCTTGTGCTATTGCAAATCACACCGTTGTCCCCAGTTTGCGTAATTAGTTTAGTGTTATTGCATTCTCATGGAGCAGAGGGTGTAAAATGTGTTATTGCTTTTTAACTGAACACAGTGGGTAAACTAATGTGCTCAACATGATCAATAAATCATATCTGAACACGTCAACTACCCGCCAACTAGAAAATGAAGCAGTGGCTGGGCTTCTGCTTGCATAGGAAATAAACGTGTGCATGTTGAGTGTGCATGTGGAATATCTTTCAGCGTGTAATATCTAAACACACATACACGGTTTGTGGCTGTATGTGCGGTAAAAACAAAAACAAAACAAAACCTGTGGCTCAAAATAATACCAGTTAAAAACCGCTCCTCACATGATCTCTCACAGTCTCTGTGTATCTGCCTTAACAATCTTCTCATTGCTTGTCCTGTGTTCCTTTCCTCCCACACAGTGGGAGGGTGAGGCAGTTGGTCCGCTTTGTAAAAGCCTCCTGCAGTTCGCTAATCATGTTGACCGCCAGCTACCAAATGAAGGCTGTCACTGGTGCCTGTTGGATGACACTGGTCTGAGCAATGTGGCTTCCAATGGCTAAATGGATGCACCACAAGGGGCCGTTCCTATCATAGTCTGTCACACAGACACTGCTCTCATGTGAAGGCATAGTGAATTACATTTGAGGTGTTCTCTCCCAATCAAGGATGTACGCCATATTTACTTGTGTGGCTTCAGTGTTGTGGACAACACACTTATGTATTGACATAACTGTATATAACTGTAATTTGTTTGTTTGTGGCAGCAGCAAGCAAGTTACATAGTAAACATAAAAATATGAAGTATGGGAAATACTCAATATATACAATACAATAAAATAGCAGAGCAGAACATATAGAGTTAAGAAAATCAAAGAAAGAAAATGCAAGTATATACAGTGTAGATAAAGTGTATATACAGTGAATTAGAAGTATATACAGTGAAAGCGGTGCTAGGGTTATTGATGATTCAATTGAGGGAGTTCAATCTCCAACACTAACACGACTACATAGTGTAGTGCACATAAATACAAAGGAAGAGCAACGATGTTCCAACGCATTCGCCTGCCTTCCCACAAGCCCTTGCATGAAACGAGTCCCTGCCATCTACCACATTAACATTAACATTAACATTTTACTTTGACCTGAATAAAAGAAGACCCAAGGTTTACTGTGATGGATTATCTAACCACAGCAAGGTTTTGTGCCCTAAAGTTTATTTTCATATTCTACTGAAAGGAATGAAAACCAAAGGCTGCCTGGAGGGTCGAGTGAGAAAAAAATATAAAACATATTCAGTGTGAAAATGTTTGTCTAATGGTTAGTACAACAAATGGATGCTCAACTTGCTTTTATTCATATTTAACTTATCTGCAAAACCTGAAGTAGATGCGTTGAACAAGGTAACAGAGGATGTAGCAAAACAACCTAAACACAAAAGAAACACACTTACTGAAATAGTCACCATGTTACACCAGCCCGATTAGTGCATATGTTAATGAGATTGGCTCATAGCAGTGTGAAATGTGGAGAACAATATGGGGATAATATGTTAATGTGGCAGGAGTGGAACCCGGGTCTTTGTGGCGACATGATGCTGTATATACATTAGCCTGCAACCATTTTGTACAGAAAATGCAGTTGTTGAACTGAGGACCTGAGAGCATACTGAAGACCTGAAAAGCAATGCACAAATGAAGTGATTCATAAGCCAAATAATAGGGGTTTTTCCGATTTTTCCAATTGTTCATTACCATGATATTTGAGCTTCACACTGCAAGGCACTGCGTTCTATTCTTTTTGAGTTTAGTGTATTTGCCAATATGCAGCTCAAAGCCTGCATAGTAAAGTTTAATACAGTCACAAAGGATCTAGGGCTAGGTACTCCCTCCGGCAGACATACAGTATATCAAAATAAGCATATTGAAATCATTCAAAGGTTGTTGAATGTGCAGCTCTCCAACAAGTTCACCGAGACAAAAAGCTCCCTTGAGCCAGACCCTGTCTCTGCTACATTAAAAAAGAAACTGGGAGAGAGAGAGAGCCACTGATACTAAAGAACGGAGGAGCTCTTCTGTAAATCACAATATAGTTAACAGAGTAGCTCCACCTCTAAATGAAATACACATATCAGACAACAAGGCTGGGTAAAGGAATTTAATTATGTACGTATCTGTGCACTTCCCTTGCAATTAAACCCCAGTAGAGTCCTCCAGCAGTTCAAACATATTAGAAAAATGTCTTGTGTCAGAGGATGATGCCGCAGCCCATTAGCCTATCCACAGGCACAGAGAGGGTGTGGAGAAGAATGAATAGTGGGTAAGACTTTATTTCTGTTTTTCAAGCAGCACTTTGGCTGCGAGTTTGTGTTTGTGTTTTCAAAGTCACCCCCTTAGGTCCAATGTGATCGGAAAAACACAAAGTATAGGGAAACCTATGGCGGCATGACACGCAAACACTTATGAACAGATACATAGACAAACACACACATACTGTATATGCAGCACACACACACACACCTTGCAATGCAGGAAAGTTTCAAAAGGAAAACTCCCAGGCTATTTTCTTTCCCGTCTTCCTGTTAAAACATTGCTTAATGACAGAGCGGGGGAGAGGAAGATTTTAATTAGCCAGCAGAGGAAGCTTCATTAAATCTCTCCTTTTCCATCCTGCCAGGCGCTATCCTGATACACAACTCTCACTGCCATTATGTAGGACTACATGGTGGCAGGGGGAAATCAGATAAATCTTCCACTCAGCTTGACACTGCTGATGGCATGGCAATTTTCCTGCTCTATGTGGATGAAAATCTTTGGACTTTCAATGCTGCGAATTGCGTAACGTGAAACCTTAGCGGTATGCAAAAAATGGACATATTTATCATAATGATCGGCTGCAAAAAATGATGCAACTGACAGTGCGGCAACACTCTCTTCAAACAGCTTTCATACAGTAATAGGGATAGTCAGCGTTCATATGTAAACCGAGAGGTTGTATAACGTTGTGTTACAACTTGATATTCTAGCTTTACTGAGGAAGCACAACACTGTCAGGTTGCCAACGACACTAATGTGCTTTGAAGAAGCATTTCATTTCAGTACAACAATGCACACATTAGCAAATCACACACACAAAATGCCTGTGATGTAAAACAGAAGAAGTGTTTGGCTCGTTTCCAAACTTCCGTCGCAAATTAATTAATTAATTAATGTTTCAGTGATGCCAATTCAAAGCCAAGTGTAAGAGAAACGCTGCTCATACACTTGTGGCGTTTTCAGGCCAATGGGTGATTCCTAAATAGTGAAAAAGAGACGAGCATATATGATCACACACACACAGACTGATGGATGAATATACCATTACTTTCTTTATGGGCTTTTCCAGATAGCATAAACTCCTCCCACATCTATCGAAGGAACACAATATGCACACACTTCTCCTTCTCTGCTCATAATCCTGCCTCTTTCCTATTGGTCTGCTAGCCATCACAGTACATCACTTTATCCCTCCTTCAAAGCTCCAGAGACGACTGTAACAGAGAGAAAAGTGAAATGAGAAATTCCCATTGCCACCTAATTGCATGGCCAAATCGATCCTGTAATAGATTCCTTCTGTCTGACATGCAGTCTCCCTGACAGCACTATCAGACAGACAAATCAGAACACTGAGTGTGTTCCTCTTTATGTGTGTGTGTTTGTGTGTGTGTGTGTGGTCTGTTCAGCCCTCAACATGGCCGGTTCAGGATGGTCAGACATCTGTGTGATTGCTTAGAAGCGAGACAAAGGCAGATTGAGGCTTGGCAATACTCACTTCCTACCGTTTAGTTGGACATGAGCTCAAATGTGGCTGATCCAATACTATACCCAAAAAATAAATAAAAAATGGAGAGGCGAGATGGAAAATGTGCCTGTGTGTACTCTGAATTGATACATTATGTGGAATGCAATACAGATCTATATAGTAGCATCTTCAATTTTAGTATAGAATGTGTTAGCAAGGTTTAACTGATGTAGGCAATTGATTACAGTATATTTTGTTAAAAAAAATACCTTTACAATAAGCACTTGAGTAACCTACAGGATTTTCCCGCCTTTACTCTTTAACCTGCACATAAAGCGTCAAAAGAGGTAAAATTCTAATTAGCAACATACAGATTTCAGTTTTGTTATGAGGACCTGCCGTCTCAATCAGTTGTCCTCAAAACGCTAATTTCTTTTGTGGGAAGCTGCAGGCAGCTGTGACGCTGACAAACACCTGTTTTCCAGTAGGTGACCCTCCTGAGCATCCAAGCAGCTGCAAACAATTTCAAACAGAAGTCTTAAAACCCTTCAACTGAATCAGCCACAGACATTGTTCTTTTCCCTTCCCCTCCGTCTTATCTTCTCTTGCTGAGGTTTTCATTCTCCTGCACTCTGGAGCGACCCCCCCCTTAGTGGAATGCACAGAGAGGCTCGAGACCTGTGACAAAAAGACTATCTTCCTTCCTTTCAGAGCAAACTTCAGATGTGAGGAAATTGTCTGCATAAAAAAAAGCCACCGAAATGCAAAGGAGAGCCCAAACTCTGTCTGTCTGTCTCTCTGTTTTGCTGTAAGAAACACAGCTGAAAACAAGAGTGGAAACCGTACACCAAAGGTCTCTGTGCAACGCTATGACAAGTGAGCATACTGAAACAGCATCACTACAGCATTAATTCAAATGCCCCAGCTTTCTTTGTGCCTGTGCCAAACTCAGAACAAAGGACACACAATACAGTACAGTACTGTGATCCGACATAGAGACAGACACAAGCAAGCACACTTGTTCACTCAAACTTGAAAATATAGTTATAAGCTTTACTATTAAGGGATTTAAAGGGATACACAAACTGGATTATGTCCATTTCAGTACACATTTTTTTTCTTTTGCAGTTATTTTGAAAATTTGATCTTGATTTTCACTGGGATTCTGGATTATTTAATAGTCATTTGCTCTGAACATATCTCAAATCCACATCATCCAAAATTCCTGCTGCCTTTAAATACATTTCAGCATGTTACAGTACATTAAGTTACTGTTAACATCAGCATATTGAACTGCCTCTAAGATAACATGCTGTATACAGTCTCATTCAACATTAACACTGAGTTTAGTTGACTTTTGGCCTCTTGCTGATGAGCACTAATTCCACATGGAGCCTTCCCAGCTGTCCTGTTCTTGCAATTTTACAGAATAATTTCAATGTTTGAACGAGCATGTCAGTAGGAAGATTAACAGCTTCCCCTTGTAGACTCGCATATAAAGATAATGAACTCCTCAGCGGTAGGTTTATTAAAAAATGTTTTGGTCAGAGACGGTGATAGTGCTGACAGCGTGCAGGAGTCCAGTACTTTGTTTAGCAAGACTTACCTCTCCTACGCACTCATCCACCTGGTGTGCATTAGACGGTATTCAATTAGGTTGTAGGCGCTGCATAATTTATCGAGTGAAACATGACCGAGGTCTCTATTGTTTACTTCCAGAAGAACAAAAAGCATGGTGTTTAAACCTCTATAAATCTTTCACTTTAGTCTAGTTTCAAATGACTAATCACACCTTCAGGCAAGCAAAGTTAATACCGTACCATCTGCTGCAAGGCCTGGGTGGGAATAGGCTACTGTACGGAGACAATGGACTTCACTATGTGACAACCCAAACAGGTGAAAACAGAACAAACAGGCGAGGAAGGATACTAGGATGTACAGCAGAGTGACAGAGGTATTTTGAGAAATTGTAATCTTAAAATAAATGTTTTAAAGCATAAAAAAGCTGTCAATCAGCTTATCGCTTTCATTCATTCAACTTCTTTAAGTATTTTTTGACGCTGACCACAGGCAACGAGGTCACAAATGAATGGATCCAAATTGCTTTTTAACTATGTGGAATGGAACTTAATTGTTTTATGAAACAATTTGTAAAATAATAAACGGAATAATGAAACGATCCTACAATAGCAATAACATGAGGTTGATGTTTTATTATACGGATCATTGTCAGAACTTTATGATGAAGTTTTAATTAAATGCCCTAGTATCGTCATTCTAAATAAGTAGGATGTGGAAATGCGGGAAATATGACGTCCCAACGTCAACAAATCAAGATCAGATTCTTATGAAGAGGCAATAAATGAATTACTGGCCGACGCCACTGCCCTTCCTAGTCTCTCCCTGGAAGAGAGATCAGTATCAACTGGATTAGTGCAGGGGCGGGTGGGTGGGCACACACACACACACACACACACACACACACACACACACACCATGAAACAAAATGATCCCTTTCATATCCCCACACATGAACTGGACTGCAGTTACTTCTGCATAACTGCAACTTCGATACGGAGACTGTGTGTGTGTGTGTGTGTGTGTGTGTGTGTGTGTGTGTGTGTGTGTGTGTGTGTGTGTGTGTGTGTGTGTGTGTGTGTGTTTCTTCTGTTGTCTGGAGCTTTGAAAACAACAGCAGCTGCAGGTATTTTTCACTTACAGCACCATTTCTTTTTAACTTGCGTTGATTGAAAGGAGACAAAGAAAGAGAAACGAAGAGAGAGAGAGACCCAGGTGGCCAGTAAGTGGCCTCTTCATTGATCCTGTGGGCAGTTCTGTGTGTGTTTTTTATCGGTGTGTGTGTGTGTGTGTGTGTGTGTGTGTGTGTGTGTGTGTGTGTTTGTGTGAAACAGCAAACAGACGGTAGTCAGGTTTCGAGGTTTGGTTCTGACACCCTGGGGTCTTCTGATGCCCTGACACCCACGGAGTGTTAATCACTGCCTCTGATCCGGTCCTGCTGCTGTTAACACTCGGGAGGAGGGGACTCATTTAAAGTAGCAACATGATTCTAAACTAGACAAGAGTATGGGGCCAGACGAAAAGGTTATATATGACACAAAAAATACTAAATTGGGCACTTTCACTCAAAGAAATTTCCATTCATCAAAAAATGTAGTAACCCCATATTTGTACACTATGTTATATACTTTTATGAGACACCTTGAGTGTGATTCAAACATTGTCTTTTTGTCAGTACTGCTTTTCTATCTACAGATTAAGATGAAGGCAATCAATACATCTTAAATGATTCTCGTATGACACTGGTAGTACTGTGACACCTTCTCTTACCACTCATGTGCAAAGGTGTAGTTCAGACTTTATCCTTCTTATAATGGTTTATTATTTATATAATGCTGCAAACGTCTATGCAGCTGTGTGTGTCCTAAATGTTCAGTCGTATGCTTTGCATTAACCGTTATCTTGTTTTCAAGGTCAATAATAAAATGTCAATGTAAGCCAACATGGATGGTTAAAAAAATAAATCCAACCATACTGTACATTATACTATTGAACATCTACAATTCAATGACAACGGGGAGAATTCCATCTGCTGAGGAAGATCATGTCTGATGATCAAAAGCTACAGAAAAGCTGCTAAATAAACCTTAATGTGAGGCTGCTTTTTAAGTTCAAAGCATGTTGTCCAGGCTGTCTGTAATAACTTGTAAACGTAAAAGTAAAAGTAATGCACATGGATCATGATCTATTTCATATTTAGAGCATCAATTTTATTTTTTCCTATTTTTAGATTTGTTACATTAATCATGTATCATAGATGACTGTACTTCCAATATATCACATATCACAATATATTGCTATCACAGAATATATATTAGTATTTTATCTTGAGTTAATCAACACTTCTAGTGGGATTTTAAGAGATCCTTTCCATCATTTCTTCGTGTTTATGAATAATATATAAGTGTGTATGTCTCCAGTATGTGCCCTGCTGGGTTTTCCTGGTACAAAAAAGTACTTTAAACTTTTTGACGTATCTGGAATGCAGCATAATATATTGCATGCATGTCAGAAAAGGTGATGGCACTAAGCAGTGTAATTGTAAACACTTTCATCGTTTTCTTTCACCGCCATACCTTTATTACCTGCTGTCACTCTGAATAAAGACAAGGAGAATGTTTCACTGATGGAGACATAGGCAGATCCATCCCCCATAAAACAAGCTGTATTGGTTTATAAATCAGCTCTCCAGTCTCTGCCTCCGGCTGCCCAATAAGCATACATCAGCTTGAGTGGGATGAGCTGCCTACTAGCTGCAGCTGGTCATAGATAATAAGGACGAATAACCACATAAGTACACACACACGGCAAAGAATATGAGAGAGAAATACACACATCCACATACAAACATGTGGAGAGGAGATTCAGACAAACACACCGTCTACCACACATTCTCTTTTACAAAATCATCATCAATAAGTTATCCCTCAGTGGAAAAGTGTCCACGTGAAAAATCATACTCATACGCAAACCCCATCACTGCTTTTCCTTCTTCTCCAATTCAGACACACACACACACACACACACACATTGCAGAGGGCTCTTTTGTCTCTGTAACTATTGGCCTTTACTGTGTTATAAAAAGCCACTTTGCATTTTTGGAGGTTATGGGAATTTCAGATGAACCATCCGTTTGACTAGTTGCTGAAGCCTAATGGTGCAGAGTGTTACCATTACAGAGAGTAATGGCGGTTTGAAATGGCTCCACTAAGGGCAATATTCTAAGTTCAGCTGATTTGTGGCCAAGTACTACCACTTAAATTGCAACTTAAAACTATACATGGATGGAACCAAGTGAAAACTCAAAGTATGCGCACAGAAAAATGAATATACATGACTTACAGCATGCACACTTGTTTTTTTTTTATTCACCATTTTCATTTTCCTCCATCACTACTATTCCTGCTCAGTGACCGAACACATTTAGACACCGGCATTATTTATCGACAAATACATAATGAATATTGCAATATGGCTGCAAACAATCTTCAGTGAAGGATGTGGTGGTTCTGTGTAATATGATGATGGGTTCAGAAATGTCTCCCTGTTCTGCGTATCGGGACGTTACCTTCAGGCCAATCTTTTGAGACAGTTTTCAAAATGGTATAAAGAAAGATATGTAAAAACTCTTTCTGCCGTCTTCGTGATATTTTTTATTTTTATCCAACCAAACCATGTTCTTAATACTTGCAATGTGAAAGACAATATGAGATCATGTATCTTGAATATGGATCACCTCTAGCACTACCTCTCTAGTATCAATTACAATCATTACCTCAAACTGAATATGATCAGTTCAGTTTACAACTTCACACAAATCAGGTCAACATCTTGCTGTATATGACATGCACGACAAAATAATTGGCCTTATCTAAACATGTCCTTTTCATTTGAACCCTCTTTACCTTCCTTTTAACTAGTTTTAGAAATCCTCCAAAAGAGGGTCTCCACTCAACTGCTACTAGAATGGCGACTTCAAACCACCCATAATATTACGATTAGGAAGTGTAATTCCTACGACGTCTACGCGGAGTACAAACCGTGAGAGTGAGTCACCATCGTTTCCAGCTCTTCAGCTTTAAACTTCCTCCCCTCTAGTTAATCTCACCATGAAGAAAACCCAATTACAGCTACTCTATTTTATCCATGTCCAAAATACTCTTCCCATGCCTTTAACCCACGTTTTAGCCTGATCAGTGAAGTTGTCAGCATGAATTCAAACAGATTCCATCCGGCAAATTCTGAGGATTCATTGTGCGCCTGTACTTGTCGGGGGGGGTCAGCCAAAGTTCAGACCTCAATCCACCCCGAGGGGAACGGTTTCACACCGCGGCCTTCTCTAGAACTGACCCAGTTCTGCTATCGCTGCTTGCCGCCTTCAACGACTGGATTAAGTCTATCCACAGGACGTTTGTGCATGTGTGTGAGTGTGTGTGTGTGTGTGTGTGTGTGTGTGTGTGTGTGTGTGTGTGCGTGTGCAATTCCACCAGTGTGACTAACAAGCTTGGCTGTTGCAGTCCAGCAGATTGAGAGACACCTACTGCTAGTTAAAGCCCTTCATACCCTCGGGTCATCTGCCTCTCATGGGGTGAGGAAGAGTATCAACGAGGTGAAAGTACTGACATTTTTGTAAAACTTGGAATAAATTCACATTCACATATTTTTCAAATGGCGACATATTGAATTCGGCAACGCTTTTCATCAGGGCATCGTAGCTTTTAAAAACAAAACACAGAGTCCTGTGCTATGAGATGAACTTGGTTGGTTCATGCAAAATGTTGAAGAATAGTATTAGTCTCAAGCTGTACGGACACAGCAACATTTGATATAACATCCTGAATGTCAGAATAATTATGTTTTGCTTACTTGAGGTGGTTTAATGCTTTGCTACATGCCTGCACGTTTGAAGATTTAAATTGCACACATGAATGGTGTTTTGTGGTTGTTCCGAGCATGTTTGTTGTTTAAAAACCAAGCTTAAAAATGTACTAGTTATACTCGCGTCTCTGATTAGAGGTGGGTTTGAGCAGCTGGAAATCCATTACAAGTATATTTTCCTGCCAACATGACCAAATAAAAATAGCACTGAGCCGTCTGTTCTGTGAAAACACAACCTCATCTGTGCCACTCCACCCACTTTGCCGCAAAGAAGCGTGCTTGGAGCCAGAAAAACAGGTGCAGGTACAAAGAAATCAACACGCGGCCAACAGAAGTGCCATTCCTTATGCAATATTACTCTACTGTCAGATATGTGCCAGCATGAAAATAAAGGCCATAATTGAGTTCAGGGAAAAGACAACCTAGTCACTTTCTGGGACTTTTACAAACGTGTCAATCTTTCAACAACAAACTGGTAGATTAGTTATAATCCCACATTGTGTCATACAATGTTATGACAAACATAACATTGCTAAAATAAAAAAAAATAATTGCTTTAAAGAAGGGAAAAGTGATGGAGCAAATGCATGAACAGATTGCCAATTAGATTGACCAAGGACATCGATATCTGTGTACAGGTGAGGAGCTAGCTTGTGCATTAGATGGGTAATTGTGTTGATGGGGCAGTCAGTGAAGAAATTCGGAAAAAAATGTGGATAGTGATATCTTCATTAGAACAACTTTCAAAACCCAGCTCCAAACCTCTTTCTAATGAGGGCTGCTTATAAATCATTCATTTTTACATGGCTGATGAAAAATGTACGTTTAAATTCTGGGACACACAAGTGATAACTCTTTTACTTTATGTCTGTAGGATAAACAAACTGCCACTGAGACGAAACATAGTCATCACTGACGATGAACCCCCAATAACCCTCGTTTTTTTTTCTCTTCTCCTTTTTTTTTTGCTAGGGAGGAGCTGTCTCCAGCTCCTAAAATGTTCTTTCATTTATGACAAGTCTGCTCTTCAATCCAGCCCTGTGATGTCTTATCTGGGCCATGTCGCGCTATACATACCCTTTAATGACTAATTCAGTCTCTTGGTCTCTTACGTACCAAAATAGAACACACACGTATGAGAAAAAAGGAAAATCAATTGAAATGTTGCAACGTCTGACAGGACTGTGCTCGAGGAGACGGGAAAAAAAGGGAAAGAAAAACATCATACGGTGTCGCTTGCTTTTGTTTTCTGAGTGAGAGAGTGTGCGGTGTCGAGACAGGCAGGAGCTGTATGTATGTATGCAGGGTGCCGCTACGTTGGGGATTTTTTTTTTCCAACTGTCTTTGATCACTTCCCGGCTTTGAAGTAACTCTCAGTGAAGGGGGGAAAAAAGCCGAGCAGAAGTCACCGCAAGTTCACATCGTAACTAGGACTCGCAAAAACTGCAATCTGCATAATTTATTCCTTAAACTGTTAAAACGCAAAGAGATGAGCAGATCTCTAGGTGCCCAACAAATCCGCCCCCCTGCTTGACAACCTCAATTAAACACTCTCCCTCTCCACATTTGTTCTCAATTACTGCTTGAAGAGCGACAACACGAGAGTCTCCTAATGCTCATCAAGTGACTGATTTAAAGAGAGACAGTGGAAGGTAAAGCACCACGAGAAATGTAATTGATGTACAATGTAAATCAGCAAACGGAGTTAGCCGTGTACGACACACAGAAGTGAATGTGCTCATGAACACACACTCACCAATCAACATGCTTTTCCTCTTCAGTTCAATGAAACACATCACAAGATGATGCATTGTCAGGCAGCTTGTACTTATTTGTTTGTCTTAGATTGCTACGATTGTGTGGATGCGTGTGTTCATCCATTTTGAGAGTTTCTGCTTCTTGATGGGTACTCTTCAGAACCCTGTTATCATCACATCAAGTCAAATGCCAAAGACTCAAAGCGGACCTTTTAGACAAACATATATATTTTTTTATTTTTATATTTGTCGGTCCGAGCTATTTGTTTGTGTCTCTCCTCTAAAACCTTTAAATGAAACGTTGCCATGTTGACAGCTGTTGAGAGGCATTAGATATGCTCCCAATCCCTTATATTGATCCTTTACAATTGACCCAACCTCAGTTTAATTATGCTGTAACTTTAATTATCTCTAGCCATTAAGTTAAGCTCAAACTAAATTTTTTCTTAACGTGAAAAGCTGTCGTAATGTCCTCACAAGAACAATGAACTGTCAGAGGTTGGTCCTCACAAGGACAGATAAGCTTGGAATCGGCGGGCACACAGATATTGAAGGTCATCGGATCACACAGCAGCGTGTCGAGTAGATTGAGTCAGACTACTCGGTCTTGCACAATTTACATGAAAAAGATTGCTTATTTGTTTTGTTTTTCTTGCGGAGAGAATTTACAGATGGCAACCTAGCTCAAATGTGGGGCTCAAAACCTAGTCACGTTAAAATAATACAACTTATTTTAAAATAAGCATGTTACATTAGCTTATGAACTCTGGCCTCTATAAACACAACAGTTAAGATAAGACTGTACAGGCTGACTGCAGAACAGAGGTCAGCTGCTTTTGCAGGGAAGAACCAGTGATTGATGGTGGAGTCAAAGTACCAGTGTGATGGTCAAAGACCTCTATTTCATACATACCCTGCTATCTAACACATATCGCGATTGGTTTAAAGCCTTTTCAGCAATGTTGGGGGTTACCCCCGGTTTCTCCCTGTCTGCAACTGTCAGCGAGTCATTGGCCAGATCAAGCCGTGGCATGAGTGGGAAGATGGCCACTGAGTTCATGAGGAAGACCCCACCGCTCTTCACTCACTGCCACCCACACATGGCCTGCTACAAATGGCACCCATTTTTCACTCTGCCAAGAGGCCATTGATCCCAACGGCAGTGGTCAACAGCTTTCAGTTGGACAAAGGAGCTCCACATATCGAGAATACAGAATACAGTCACAGTCTGTGGGTTTTGAAGACCACACCCGCTTACAAATGCAATCGCGAATATAAAACAACGTATCATTCCAAGTTGTAAACAAGCCACTTGCCGACAGATTATTGCGAGGTTATAACCTTTTCTTCAACGTCAACATTTTCAAGGCATTTTTCTTTTTCAACAACAACTCCATACGTATACTTCAGTGTTGTCAGATTCATCCACTTTATGATGATTCGTGTCATATTAGATGTTTTGATTGTCATTTCAGTGATGATTGTGACATCATGTAGAGACAGATAGAGGAGCAGTGGGCAGACCGCAGCTATTTACACCAGGCATTATCCAAGCCACATCATGCTTTTGGCAGGGGCGCCTTGCCTTTCAGTGGTACACTGAGCGTAATGAGGAAGAGGGAAATAAGCATTAGCATACTGACAGCGTTCAAAGAGCTTTCAATTTTATTATTCTTGATGGCTGCCGAGGCCAATGCTAAAACAATGGCTGTGTAGACAACAAACAAAGAGCCATACAGTCACACTGGACTGTATGTACACAGTACACAGGACTGTGGATACAAATACTCAGTTAAATGGGACATTTATAAATGTCCTCATGTCTGATAAGAAATGTCCTGAGGAGCGACGGATGTGTGTAGAGAGAGAACGAGAAAAAGGCGAAGAGAGTCGTCTTCATGCTGTATGAGGAGGAACTCGAGACCCTGCCGATGATATACCTCAGCTTTGCCCTTAGGAAGAGATTTGTCCTTCAGAACCGTGTGTGTGTGTGTGTGTGTGTGTGTGTGTGTGTGTTGATGCTAAATGAAGTGGGGTTAAATTTATCTAACAATCTCCGATCTGCTACAAGCACTCACACACACGCACTATCTCTCTCTCTCTCTCTCTCTCTCTCTCTCTCTCTCTCTTTCTCTCTCTCTCCTTCTCCCTCTCTCTCTCTCTCTCTCTCTCTCTCTCTCTCTTTCTCTCTCTCTCCGTTCCAGACACTCCCAATTAAGCCTGAAGGGTCATGCTTGTTAAACTAAAACTATCCTTTTCTGAAATGTCACAGTGTCTCCCTGCAGTGTGGCCCGTCTGTAAACAGCTCTGTTGCTGATGCCAGCCAGAGCCCCCTGGTGCGTCTCCTTGTGTGTGTGTTTGTTAGAGCATATTTTGTGAGAGCAAAATGCTGTCTCTTGCATTAACACCAACTGCTTGAGTGCATTTCAGGCTTTTGTGTGCATTGTGGCTGTTGTTGTGACCAAGATGCCAGGTGGTGTTGTGTCTTTGCCCCTGTGTGTTTCATGGGATTCATTATGTGTGTTTTCGCCTGTGCAGCTTCCCTCTTTCGTGTGTGTTTGTGTGTGACATCTCATTTGGCGGGCTGACAGGTTGAAGGATATGTGCTGTAATTGTTGTCTGACTGTCTTCGTGCTGTAATTGAAAATGTCTCATGTGAAAGTTTCTTCAGGATGTGTAAACCAGCATTCCAATTAAGATGAATACTGCCGCTCCTGTTAGCTGCCCAATTACCAATGTGAAGCCCACCTTCGACACCAAATGTGCATTCAGTGGCATCCCGGGCAGTGTTAAATGTTTGCTCAAAATTGAAGTCTGAGAGAAATGTCAGCCTAATTTGTGATTTAAACATGCAGAGATGAATTGGGATCTCAGATTAATGCAATATGTCACGATAACAGGCCAAAAAAATGATGCCAAATATGCCAAGCGTTGCTTCCGTACACATCGAAGCCATTCAGTCCAACTTTATTCTTTATGTTTTAGTTATTATGAAAAACTGTGTTTTGTTTTAAAAATTGACTATAAAATCAAACAAAAATAATAAAAAAACTAAGTTACGAAATGTCACACCATGTTGTGTTATTTTTCCTCCTTGGGGGTATTCATCATTCTCTAAAATGAGAGGTGCACAGAAAATCTCAAAGTGTGTGGCGCCTAATTAGTTTAAAATGTAAATAGATTGCTTTATTGCTCCAGCCCAACACTGGGGAGAACCACTTTTGTTCAACACATAACAAATAGCAGCCAGCTCCAAATACACTGGTGCACACGCACATATAAACAAACACACACACAAAAGCACACTGTGATTACATTATTCATAGCGCTGCGGAGAGCTCTCCCAGCAAACACGCAAGAGCTGCTGTAAAACACTGAGCGGTAACAGCATCAGCGAGATTGTCTTACAATAAGAAGGATGGAGGGACGGGGACGGACGAAGCGAGAGAGACTGAATGAATGTGTGTGTCAATCATTTAGGTGGAGCAAGGCGTATTCTTGCATTAACACCGAGGATTGCTCTTATTGATGTTATGGTCTGTTTGTGTGTGTGTCTGTCTGTTTGCAGCTCTATATTTAGCCATAGCACACTAGCCGGTTGCCGGCCAGAGTGCTGGAGGTCTGCCAAGGAAGAGGCGGAGGTACATATTATATATACTTTTAATAAAAAACAGTTTGCATATAATATATATATATATATATATATATATATATATATATATATATATATATATATATATATATATATACAAACAAAGAGCGAGAGAGAGAGAGAGAGAGGCACACACACACTGTGCTCCTGGAAGAAAAGAATAATTAACAATAGGATATTTTGGTCCGCCCCACACAATGTCTCATTGCATGCATTTAAAAACAAGGAGAATATGCCAAGGTGCAGAGTACATAAAACATATATTTGTATCAAAGAAGAATGCTTACCTCCACCTGTGTGTGTTCATTTTAAAACATTTCTTTCTTTCTTTCTTTCTTTCTTTCTTTCTTTCTTCATAAACAGTTTTATTCTCCTTCCATCTGATCCTCTAATATTCTCACAAAGCTGCGTTGTGAATAATCTATTTCGTCAGATCAAATCAATCCATTAAAGAACTAATATGCTACTCACAGCTGTAGATAAGTGGAATAGTGCTGAACCATTACCAGGATTGTGTGTTGGGTCGCCCGTGCTTATAACTCACAAAACATATCCCTTTGTGCCACTAGTTGTCACTTCTGTACCACAAAGCCAGCTGCCGTCTATTGTGATCACAGCAGAAATCTGAAATTCTGCAAAGTATCATAACAAGTAAATGTGTGCTAAAATGAAGCGGTCTCCAGTTTTTAAGTCTATACATGGAGGAGCGTGGCAGTTGAACCATGGTTTGTATGGGTTATTGTTGTATGGGGTATTGCTGAAAGAGTTGATTAGCTTCAGCCTCACTGCACCACACTGACACTCCAAACTTCATCCAGGAAATGAATAGGGGATTAGACAGAGGTGTCAAAAGTATTCATATTCATTACTCAAGTGGAAGTATAGATACTAGAGTTTAAAAATACTTAAGTAAAAGTGTAAAAGTACTAGTTTAAAAACTACTTAAAAGTATAAAAGTAAAAGTAATGTTAGGGGATTTTTTTTTCCATTAAGGACAAACTCTTAAGCCGCGTCTCAGGGGCCTATAGTGCACTACCCCACCTCCCCCAAAACAATCATTTTTATAAAGGCCATAATGACTATAATGTTTTAAAATGTTATGTTGAAAAATGTGGGATGCACTAGGCTACCCGTTTCAGCTGCATATACTGTATGCCCATTTCAAATGATCACATTTTATTACAATGCAAATACATTAAAGTACCATATATGTACTGAGCATTAACATGCGTTTCATGGAGCGGAAGACATGATAACTAGTTGCCTATAAGTAATTTAATAGTGCAAAATAGGCGGCGGCGACGATTCCGACACAAACACTTAAAGCTGTGGTTCTCAAACTTTTTCTGTAAATAACATAATTGTGTGACTCATCTGTGCTTTTATAAATAACAGAATAAAGGAAATTGCAATCACTTTCAAGTAAATTAGATTGCCCCATCAGACAATGTTTTGTGTAAGTTCTATCTGTGCAAAAAATTACTCATATTTAGTTACTACTAAATAGTTCATTGTGGAAAACAATAAGCTTTTAATTTTTGTTGCCAAACAAAACAGAATGAGTGCAGATATGTGAACCATCACGTTGTATCGGTATTAGTGGCTGTAGTGAGCTGCTTTCCTCGACACATATGTTATAAACGGGGTTGTAGATTTGATACGGCCTCTCTCAATTCATGCTCAATATTGAGCTTAGATCTGTTTTTTTATTTTGAGAAACGCAACAGCAAGAAAAGACGAGCTCACGGAGCTCACGGCGTCGCGTCAAATCGCGCATGCGCAAGCGTAACCTGTTAACGGCGTACCACAGCCATTTACCCGAAAGTACAGGCATTTGTCCATGTATTTATTAATGACTTTGTTGTATATCCGTGTACTTTATACTTGTGTAATATGTGAAGCCAGCAGCTCATTGTTGGTAGAAGATACGAGCACCGTGGCTCGTTTCACCTGGAGCAGGAGAGCTGCTCCGGGTTCAGAGAGCTGCTCCGGTGCGAGGAGAACTTCGGTTGCTCCTCACAGGAGAGCTGTTGTTGCCATCTTCACCCTGGGAGCGTTTCAAACGCAGATATAGCGGTCTACTTTTCACGCGACATATTTTTCTACGCTCTCTGTCCGCTGGTGTATGTGCTCAGCGCTCACCTGTGTGCGGGCGCACGTATCTGTGGGCAACGGGGCGGAGAGGTTTTTTTTGTGTGTGTTTTTGAACGATGACAAGCCGAAGTTAAAAAACAAACCAAAATGAAATAGCAACGAGGCTATTTTTATAACGTAGGGAGTAGAAAGTACAGATATTTGCGTGAAAATGTAAGGAGTAGAAGTAAAAAGTCGTCTGAAAAATAAATACTCCAGTAAAGTATAGATACCCAAAATTTCTACTTAAGTAAGGTAACGAAGTATTTGTACTTTGTTACTTGACACCTCTGGGATTAGAGTACTATTGTGTCCTTTTTTCTTACCTCATTGGAGTCTTTATTTACACTCATCTTTTCTCTGGGACGATTAAAGGTTTGCAATTCAGAATCAGAACTGGAGTGTTTGTTTGTTTCGGGTTATTTTAAACAATTTACATACTAAACAGAACGGCAGCACTACGGGGCTCGTTGGCTCTTCAGCTCATACCACAGCAAGATTCACAGGAATCTGTTGCAATTTAAGCAGAATGGAACCACCAAATGTTTTCTTCTAATTAAAATGCATTTGATAGTTACATTTTGGGCTTTAACTGTTGGGCTTTAACTGTCAGACTGTTTGTTTGTGTTTCCTGTGCCATCGAGACAGAGTTGTTCCTCGGCTGTCTACCGGGTGCCTGATTCCATGTGCATGCAGAATGACTGTGAAGTGAGCGCATGAGCTACACCAGAATCAACTTGTATGCATAGCATAACAATTATTTGACACCAGTTTTTCCTTTGCTCTCAACATACATAATATTATTATTATATTATTTGTTGTATATATTGTGCATTTTTCTTATTATTCTATTCTATTTTTTGTATATTGTATTCCTAATATTTTTGTGTCTTTTTTGTGTCTTCTATGTAAGTTGCTTGCTACTGTAACAAACTCATTTCCCCTTGGGGATAAATAAAGTATACATCTGTCTATCTATCTATCTATCTATCTATCTATCTATCTATCTATCTATCTATCTATCTATCTATCTAAATCTATATATATATATATATATATATATATATATATATATATATATATATATATATATATATATATATATATTGTGCATGTTTTATATTTGATTGCGTAACCTGTATTTAGCATGACCTGTATGTAGTAAAACAATGTAAAAAACAATGTAAAAACAAATACTTAATAAAGTATCTATATATCTATCAATCCATTCATCCATCTATCTATCTGCATACATATAAATAACCAACTTAACAAACAAACAAGGACAACAAAATAAAACAAAGCAAAGCATACACATTTAACTATTACATATAAAATCAATTTAACACATAGTCATGCAAAGATGAGAAGCACAGAGGTCACTCCTGTTCTGTTAAAAATATTCATCAACGAGGGTATTTTACTGAAATCACAGATCATTTTATACCTGTCATTATTTTCCAGCCAAGTCAGGCAGCCGTAGCACTTAAGGGACCGGGTGGTTGTAAACTGGGAATTGAAGCATTAGCTTAGCCAGCCACCTCAGTCTTTCTCCTTCAATGCCCAGGGCGTTCCAGTGGTACCTTGTGCGGAGGCTTTTAATAAAGATGCTTGTTTAAATCCTGGAACAATGAGCAAGGGCTGCATTTCAGGTCTGACATTGCAGTAAAATGCCATCACATTGCCCAAAGGGCTAATCTTAACCCAACTGTGAAATCTGATTCTTAGAGAGCGAGGGGTGAAGGATAGAAAGGAGGGAAGAGGGAAGGCACATTATTGTGGTCTGTCGGGCCTATAGGGATGCCAATAGGTGAACATGTTGTCCTCACTCATTGTTGTAAATGAAAAAGAGCAAAAATGACTGTTTTGTAATATAACTATGATGGATGTGACGCAAAGCAAACACATCCTAGAGAGATTTAAGACACGCTTTACATTTACATTTGGATATGTACCACATCGAACAATCACCTCTATAAAAGAAAACGAGCCTGCAAATATGTTTCAAGCTGCAAGCAAATTCAATATGCAAAGTGTTTTTCCCTCCAAGTCCTCAAGAGCGAGTTTATTCATCATTATAACGCTTGTTCTGTCACAAAACAACTATATATAGCATTGGGAAATTAATAAAAGGGACAGACATAAATTAAGTAACCAGTTTGCGACAGTCCGGCTCTAATCACAGCTGCAGTTTAACCCCTGGCCCGCTGATTGCGATGCAGCTGCGAGTGCAGCTGGGAAACGGCGCCGGTCCGCGTCACAAGATGAATCGTAATCAACAGTACAAGGACATCTGGTTCTGGATGGTGGGAGAAGAACAGTGAATAGTCTTGAAATCAATTTCGGAAAGAGCAGGAAGCAAGGCTGTAGTTTGCCGTGATGTTCGATAGGTGAAGGGGAACAAAATTGCACTTATGTCATCCAATTTGTGGCAATACTTCCATCTATTGTGCTCCTAGTTCATCCTGGGAAAAGGAAAGTCAGGGTGCGTTGTCTTTATATAAATCTAACAAATGCCAAGCCAATACAGATGAAAGAAAGAAGAAGTTTGTGTACAACTGGCAGCTTTCTTTAAGAGCCAGCGTCTTTCTTTATCTTTAACTGTTTGCAGGTGTTAGTATTAATGAAGTAACATATATTGTATTTTATTGTTACAGCTGTGTTTGCAGCTAGTTTCTCTGCTACCACATTGGGCAGCTTGTAGATTTGCAGATTCATCTGCAGTATAATAGACATGTGTACCAGTTGGCCTTGACATGGCTTGAAAATAAGTTGCATTGGACCTTCATGAAGGTATTTTTGTTGTTGTACTATTGCATTCACAGTGAGTAGCACTACCAGCGATAACCCAGAGCTCATATCAGAGAGTTGAGGATCAAACTGCTACCAAGCCAGCCGAGGTAATCTGTCACACCGAGGTAGCCCCTGGGACAGCGGGTGGTAGTCCACTGATATGCACAACAATATTCCTAGACGCTTGCGCGAACACGATCACACACACACACACACACACACACACACACACACACACACACACACACACACACACACACACACACACACACACACACATACAAATCACAGACACAGTACAAATCCATTGAAAGAGTTCCAATTCTAGGATTTTCAGCTTCAACACAAGACACATCACTATGTGCTCCACCGACACCAACATCCTTACCCCCCCACTCTGGCTGGACCTGGCGGGACACGGCCTTCTCCATTGCTGGCCCCTCCCTCTGGAACTCTCTCCTCCAGCACCTCAGACATTCACTCGTCACTTTTAAAACTGCATTGAAAACTCATCTATTTAGATCTGTTTTTAACCTGTGATGCCAGTTATGTATGTTTTTGTTTAGTTTCTTACTATCTCTCCTGTTTATAATGCTTTTGTTGTTGCTGCATTTACTATGTAAAGTCCCTTTGAGTACCTTCTAAAGCGCTATACAAATACAATGTATAATTATTATTATTTGTATTATTATTATCTTTATACGCCACTGCTCAGTGGGCAGCTAGCACTAAAAAGGAACTGCCCAAAAAGAGAAAAATAGTGCGTAGAGGCTGCATATTTTCACATTTGACTCAATTTCAATAAATTAAGACTTATATTGCCCAAACCAGAGTTGGTGATTGTCTAAACAGTGGAAAGACTAACAATGATGGTTTTGGTGAGTAAACTATTTTCAATGAGTTAACAAAACAATCAGGCTGGTCTTAGTTTAGTGAAAGAGACAGGTGTTCAGAGAGTGTCTTTTTCTTTTTAATGAGGAATATAGTTGAAGAATATTTCCTTTCTTGACATTTCCTGAGTTAATTTTGTTTATTTATTAGACAAAAAAAAGCGAAGAGAGCTTGAGTGTGTGTGTGTGTGGGGGTGGGATTTGTCAGGGCTTTGTACCAAAAATCTCTTTCTGTCAGAAATCTTTCGTTAATATCCTTCTTGGTTGGGTAAGGGAAAAGATCACGGTTTGGTATAAAATAAACCCTTCATGGCAGAAATCCCTGAAGGCAATCTTCTCCCGTGTGTGAATTTATCAATAATTTCCGGTTGTTCCGCTGTCAGTGGCCGGTTGGTAAATTTGACCATAACACTCTACCCTAGCACACACACTAATACAGCCTTAGACAGAATCAGAGAAGCTCTCTGATGTCAGGCTAAGAGCCCTAAACACTCTAACCATTAGATCTGATCTTATTCTCCAGAGTTAGCAGCAAGCAATAACCAGGGGAGCAGAGGAAAATGAAGGAGGGGTGATGAGGAGCAGAAAGGAAGGAAGAGGGGAGGTGAAAGATAAACTGGCTTTTGTAAATCATTTGTGTATGACAGCCCCGCTATATGGACAGTCACTGACACATAATGTATCATTTGTAGTCGTTGCATGCATTGTTATAACACATGAAGTAAATAGAAACGAAGCCCTGCAGATTTCCTATCAGACACTATCTGACTGGCTGATGCTTCAATATGTACAATCAATTATTGAGAGGAAACTGACTTCCTGGACTGGTTACTATATTACACTGTATGTAATACCATGTTAATGAAAGATAATATGAATAAAGAAGACTGTGAAATGGATGAGGGGATATATAGAAAGTGTGCAAGTAAGGGAAGCATTTTTTTAAAATAAGAATAGTACTACATTCATATTTAATAGACTAGACCGAAGATATCCGCTTCCTAGTAGACAGTGCAATTCACCTCAGTTCTCAGACAGCAAATAGCGCTAAAAATACTGAAACCCTCAGTTTGGAAGCTGTACAATCTTAAAGAATGCCTTTCATGTCAGTTTTTAGGTGGTGAACATTGAAGGAAAATAACATTTATCCTAAAAAGATCCTGACCACATGAACACTTGTGTTCACTTCTGTGTCGGACATGATTAATTCAAGGCCATAGCAGAGTACAAGCATCAGCTCGGCGGTTTGGTTTGCTGAGACGAAACATGTTTCAAGAGGGAAAAAAGCTGATTAGGGGCTACTCATGCTGACAAAAACCATGAAGTAATGCTTAAGCCAGAGGTTGGTATTCTGAGATAGCTGCACGAATTAGCTGGAGCATATAACTGACAAGGTCTAGAGCCAGTTTCACGAACGTGTTTTTTTCTCACTGCATTGCAAGACTTGCTGAAGTCTCAACATACCCTACAATGAGGAATTTAAAGCAAAATGAACAACATAACGGGGGAAAAACTCACCAGCACATGAGCCATCGATCTCCTCGTACGCAACGCTGCAGACGCATCTTCCCAAGGGGACTAACCAGTCTCCATCAGCTCCACAGAACAGTTTGGGTGTGTCTCTTTCTTCAGCGTGGTCAACACATGCGCCCCTCACCTCCACCAACGAAGAAGAGTCCACCCGAGGCACTGTGTCCGGAAATGAGGCCAGGTTCCTCAGCGTGAACGGACATTTCTTATAGTAAACCCTCACTGAGACCAAGGCAATGCAGGCCCCGATGTCCTGAAACGCCAGATAGAAGCCCTTTCTGGTCATGGGTCCCACCTCACGCACCTCCGTGTTGAGCTTAAGGATGCGATCGCCGAGATCCATCTGAGTGAAGCTTTCATCGGCAGCGATGGTGTCTATCTTGGTGTACTGTGGGGGCTTGAATTTGACACCGTGAGCCTCATCAGTCTCGTGATAGAAGAGATTGAAAGTCTCCTTGCAGGTACCAGACACCCAAGGGATGGAGTTGCAGTCGCGCAGGGTGAAGCGAAGCTCCACGTAGACCTTCTGGGCAGCCTGCCGAGAGATCCAGTTGGAGCGAAGCCAGTTGTTCTGGTTGGGCTCCATCACGTTGCAAACCTGGAAAGTATGGATGGGCCGGTTTTGCTCGTCCATCTCTGTGATGGCGTCCCACTAAATAGGAAATTAGAAGAGAAAGGGGGGTAGAAAATAAAAGAAGAGGGAAAAGCAAAGAATAGTCATTAATGAATTAATAGTAATTAAATGATAATCGAATTAAAAGTATTAAGTCCCTGGGGTGGCCAATATAATCTGTTCAATATAAATGTGATGGCCAGAATGAAGAACACTGTTGCTTTTACAAGTATGGTTTTAAATGTAAATGTTGTCCTAATTGTGGCACTTAAAGATATGCCATGGGGTCATTGATATCCAAAAGGTCCATCCCTTTTAAAGTATGCAAATTAAATTGCAATCTGCATGTTTCTACCTATTATAGGATCCCTTGTGTAAAGGTGATATGTGGGCTCCCAAGAAGAATTGCATGGTTGATCTGGGTGGAGGGATATGTCAACAAAACATTGGCCAAACAGGAAATGAATGGACTTTTTAGCAGATGTAACTCGGACTGTACATTTCAGGTATGATAAAGAGGTTTGAACGGACAGAATAATATCCTCAACACTGGCAGGAAAGAAGAAAAAAAACATAAGGAAACAAATAATCTTTTTTGCTCTTATTCCATCAGGTATTTTTCATGGTATGTTTCCTCCTGAATGCTGTCTGACTCCAGCTGCCATCAGCTCTGCACCTCCCAGGTCGCATGATCAGGGCGTTTGGCAGCTTTGCAGGGTCATGAGGTTACCTGTCCCCATGTTGATGGGAGAGGAGTTAATGGGGGTTTTTAGCCCCCTGGTCCCACACGGCTCTCTGGTTTTATTAGAGTGGGGACTGGCTACATGGACGACCCCAAAACCATCCAACCCCGACCTCCAAGAATCAAATTACTTGCCTGGGAAAAGGGGCTCTCAAATCACTTCGCTTACAATGCAGCACTGGGCCCACAAGCTGCTGCGTTTGCTTTTGTGTGTGTCTGGCTTTATTTTTAGACTGATATCCAAACCATTTTGCTTAGTCTTTATAGGATGAGGGTATAATTTAAAACTATTACTACTCCCACTATTACTTCAGCCACACCTGTACACCGAGTGCTGTCTCCTGGTAGGAGCCAAACACTATAATCAACACGTTTTCACAGAGACAAGCAAGAGATGCAAGTGGGCGGTGAGGTGAGAAAATCTAACAATGAAGCTATTAATTACCAACCAACACACTCACACAACTATCATTTTGTGTTGAAGAGTAAACGGGCGACAATAAACATACACAAACACACACTTTATGTCCCCATTCTCCGGTCTGAGAGAGGAGATCCCCATTCTAATTAATGGCTGGAAAACAACTCCTTTATAGGCAAACACAGTCCAGAGAGTTGCAATAGAGCTGCTGGTTAATTTACCAATACTACTTGCCTGATAAGCTTGTGCATTTAATAAGCTGTTTTGCACTTAGCTAAATATTACCTCTTGATGAGAGTAGTAATCAAAGCCAAATGTTTGCTTTCACATACTCATTATCCTTTTTAATAACATGTTCTAATTCAATCATCCAAGGACGACAGGCTTTAATCTGCTCTTCCCTCAAGGTGTAATTGTAGAATTACAGTCAATCAAATAGATTTTGATTAGATGTGATATTGCCCATTACACGTGAGGCTGTGCACGATGGATTTTCTTGGCCATACAAAAGAACTGCAGTAAATGAAGGTAAAATATGCTTATTGTGTAATTAAAAGCCAAAATTATGCTTCTAAAGATGAGAGAAATTCACCTCTGTTAACTTTGCAGCAAAGAAGGAACAGTAGCACAGACTGTCCATATTTTGTGTCCAGCTTTACACATTAATAGCAGTTAAACAGTGGATGTATTCATAATCGGATTCCATTTATTTAACCCTAATTACATATCTACCTACATATTTGCCTTGTTTTACTTTACATACTGTATGCCAGTTTATTTTCTGACTCCGCATCATGGGAGATATATGGATTCACTTTATACATGGATTAATTTTTTTACCTCGAGTTTAGTGAGAATTAAAACTACTGCCATGTCTTTCCTCTAAGTATGAATCTACGGTAGGCTACGCTTCGACAGTATTCCGGTATTATACCAGAGTATAAAGAAATCCAGAAAAGAAAGATCCAGAAGGAAAGATGTTCAATACCGCTGCGCTTTCTATTATGCTGCATTGATGTGATGTATTGTAGAGCACAGTCCGGCCACCAGAGGTCGGTCTCTAAGGTGTAACAGGCGGCTGAGCTCAGAAAGATGGAAACATCGTGTTTTGGGTTTCGTCTTTTTTTTTTTTAAACCCGCAACTGATATTTTTGGGGTTGCTGTTGTTTTATTATACAGATGCTCAGCTTGGTCTGGCCATGGAACTTGCAAAAGTGTTTAAACATGCTGACTCAATCCACCCTTCAGGCCTTTTCAATCTGATTTGACCACTTAGTCTGCTGTTGACCTGCAGAGGTAGGAGGAAAGATGCATCAGCATCCTCGGGCTCCAAAGCTTCCCTTTAACAATAGCAGGCGTGACAGTTTTAGAAGAATGACTGAACAAATTGAGATAATACAGGACGATTCCTAGTCTTGGTTTAAAAAGAAGATGTTTGACATTTCCACATTGGAGACATGACTTGGGAATTAAGAAGGTCGTCATTAAAATGTATGAAAAAGGGTACGAGCTTGTTGAACACACAAACAAACTGGGATTGGTGATGAAGGTGTTTCTACAAGACATATTGCAAAGACACTTTATCAATGGCTTCAAGCTCAAGAGATAAACGGATGACACTTTGCATTTAATAAGCCAGATGATTAATATTGTTGCAAATTCTGTATTTGCCAGATTTTTATTTAAACCAAATACAATACATGTTTTCAGCTTCTGCCAATTATTTTAAATTCAGTTTATGATGCTTGACTGCAGAGTGGTGTCAAGTGTCTTAATTAAACTTTATGTTCCATTAATGGTTGCTAAAGGGCAACCAAGCAATCCACGGAGTCTATCACCTATCGGTAGTGACTGTTGCAGAACTGAGCAAGAAAGCTCTTTCACAGAACTGTGTTTGTGTGTGGACACAGAGCAAAGTCAGACATAGCTTTGAACCATTCTTCTCAGGACATTTTACAATGTATCAAGGCTGGTTGCTGTATTTAAGGGATCAGTGTGTAATGTATTGATTCCGACTGAAAACATTCCTCATAATGGACTACATTCTTTAGTCACAAAGTAGGGTGTGCAAGTTGTGTGAAACGGAGAGAGAGAGAAGATAGAAAGCAGGCGATAAAGAAAGAGATGAAATAAAACGTGTTAAGCATGCATGGAGGGATGCTGCAAAGTGTTTCATCAGGAGATACAAGAGAATTACTAAAGTTAGGAGGCAATTAAATGAGCTCAAACGACACTGTAGATAGACTGTGGCCAGAGACAGAGAGAAAGAGGCAGAGCTATTATTGTGGCTTGTCCCTAAGGGGGAAAACAATCCACGGTGATAGAACATATTGCTACTCCAATCCCCAACTAAATACCATTCAAAGATGATCTAAACGCCTCCAAGACTTCCACATGTTGTCAGCTAGCTGATAATGTCAAGCAGCTACGTGGTGTCAGCACTTTAAAACGAGTCACTCTGCTGCTTTATGTTTACAAGAGCTAGAAATTGAGTTTTTCCAAGTTGTCTTACAAGCAATGAAATTGATTTCCTCTTAATTGACTTCCAAATATAAGGGTCGCTTCAGCGACAGCATCACACCCAAAGGGGCCAAAGCCTGAGGTTCCTTTGAAACCACCAGCCTGACAGGATCAGAGCCCCTTTATTGTGTGTGTGTCACGCTGATGTGTCATCTGAATGAGAACTTCTTTATCAAAGAAGAAAACTTTAAGTGAAGCCCCCTTTAGTAACTTGCCATCGAGCCTGAACATGCATAATTGAAAAACGGTCAGAAAATGTGTCTGATTGATTGCAGCCTGAGACCAAAGCCCTTATAGCCCATCACTCTGGCGCATGAAAGAGAGCCAGTCATTTCACTGGCCACTTGCCCGGAGATGGGCTCTTTTTATTTTCATTTAAACTGTGAAACCTGGAGCCCTATGGAGAACAGCACTGTAAAATATAGTGTCATAACCCGCTCCACTCGTCCTTAATCAAAATTAAACATTTAGTGGTTCCATGCGTTCGGCTTGGTTGGGTAAAACAAAGAAGAAAGAATTCAATATAATTTAAAAGTCAAATGTCGCTCAGTGCGAACAAGAGTGTGTTATGACCTGCTAATGAAGAATTACTTAATAATTAGGCCTATTACTGAAATAAACTAGTGGGGCAGGTTAAGAAGTGGAGCTTTTAGACTGCCAGGAGACGTGTGTGCTCATTGTGTAAAAACCTAAAAATTCTTGCAGATTTTAAGGTTGCACACACACACACACACACACACACACACACACACACACACACACACACACACACACACACACACACACACACACACACACACACACACAGTAAGTGTAATACCCACTGCAGGGAATAGCAAGGTAGTTATCCTTTTTTTGTTATTTAGGAGAGTCTACGTTGTGCCGATACTGTGTAGTGGAGCAAGTGTTTTATTGATACCATGCGTAAGAACTAAAATCCCCCCAATTCGCTGATACACATACAACCATGTACACTTGCGTTGTAATATACATTTCAATTAATGACAATAAACAAGTCTTGACAGTCCAAAGTATGGAAATAGTTGGACTTTGGAGACTGAATTTCCCTAAAAATATCTGTGTGCCTAAATAATGAATACTGAAAATAAATACAGTACACCTTTTCATCCGGTGGCTGGAATTTAGCAGCCCCCACAGCAATTTTAGGGAGGAATTATAAATGTCCTATGGGAAACAAGGACACTGCATATTGTATATTGTTGGTGTGAAAGACGAATACAGTCAAATCGCAGGTGTTCATTTGGGCCACAGGAGACTTGATCTGTATAAATATTTATATTTTCATTTTTCTTTTGTCCTCACCGGGGATTGCAGGACACTACCGAGTGTCCTGCAGCCTCGCCGGCTCTTCTTAGAACAAAACATGCTCCTGCTGTGGTTACACACACACACACACACACACACACACACACACACAAACACACACACACACACACACACACACACTGTGTCTGTGGAGTTGGGTGCAGGTATGTTCTGGTCTCTGGAGGCTTCCTCTCTCAATTAAAGCAAAGATAAAGACCGGGGAGGAGAAAACAACTAAAAGAAATCAGCACTTTTCTTTCTTCAGATCATTATCCATCTTTTTTGTTTCTCTTTTTGTGGTTTCTTTCCCTCCCCCAGACAACATTTACACACAAAACACTGAAAAGCAATTCCTTTTGCCATCTTTGACACAATTTGACACACAGTGGGCGTAAAATAAAAACCTGCTATACTTTACTTCATCAAGGTGAGGACAAAGTAATTAACTCTAAAACAACGAGAATTACTCCCTCTGCTGGACTTACCCCTGTTGGGTCATTTATCTCTCTTGTCCTTTTTGCCATTAACTCCACAGCCGGGTGATTAAATTATAACTATATATCACATTACAGTTTGTCTGGGAAAAGATACCACTAAGTCGCATTAGGCAGCACCAACATGCCACAGCGCCTCGTCAAACTCTAATACGCATTTAATCCCATCAATGGGATGTTAACGCTTCTGTTTCTGAAGACAACTTAGACATGATATACTTAATACTGGCAGAAAATGATAACTGAATCTGAAGTGTCGGGGTCTATTGAGGACATTTTAATGTGTTCTTATTTTAACAGGAAGTATTGCATAGTGTTTTTAGGTGACTTGTTATTTCTCCATACCTTGTGAGCATTCACTAGGTATTAATAGCATTTCTTCCAAAGTTTTCGAAAACATTTCTCTCTTTTCTCTTCTTGTATATTCTTTTCCTCTGCTTCTTTCTTTCTTTCTTTCTTTCTTTCTTTCTTTCTTTCTTTCTATCCATTATTCATCCATCTTTCTCTGCGTTTCCCCTTTCTATCCCTTTCTGTTGGTCTCATATTTGATGCCCTCTCTATCTCCTTTCTCCTTCTTCCCCCTATACACTTTGTCTCATCTTGCTGAACTGTGTGTGTGTGCGTGTGTGTGTGTGTGTGTGTGTGTGTGTGTGTGTGTGTGTGTGTGTGTGTGTGTGTGTGTGTGTGTGTGTGTGATGCCACTGACACTGGGATTGAGAGATTTTTATTTAATCCCAGAGCCTCCCTCAGTGATGGATGAAAAACCTCTGCCTCCGCCTCACACACACACACACACACACACACACACACACACACACACACACACACACACACACACACACACACACACACACACACACACACACATACAGTATAGCAATAGAAATGAGGGAGATGGATGAAGAGTCCTTGCTCACGAGGGAACTTGATGTCAGCTCTTTGACTTTATGAGAAAAGAACAAACAATGAAAAGAAAGTGAAACAACTAAAACTGAGTGGGAAAAAAAGTAAGGAAAAAAGGTGCAAACGCAAAATGGAATGTGTTCTTCCAGCATTTTTATGACTTATGAATATTAAGGATCACTGGCTGCTAATTCTGACTGCGAGAGAGAGCGAATAAAATCACCCACCCCTTCACCAACCATTTCATGTGATTTAGTCTCAGAGACTACCAGGAACAATGTTACATTCAAAACCATTTCCTAACCTGCAACTCATCACTTACAAATGTGAAATCTGATATCTCACATTAGTGAGAGAACCCCTAAACTGTGTTCAAGTACAAGCTTAATTTTAATTACTCAGTTGTTATATGCAGCATTCTTTACCCCCAAATCTTTGCATTTGTGTGTGCATTTTATCACATTGTATGTGTGTGTGTTTCAAAAGTTGCTCTATTGAGGGCTCATTAGGGACAAGTGGGGCTAAAGTCATTGTGTCTGACAGTGGAGACAAGACAATCACTACTTTGATTGGGGAATTATGGAAATAGATTTCCACTGTGTACTTTAGGACTTCCAATTCAATAAGAAAAGGTGTGCCAATGAGGAATATTGACATAATTTGACTCTAGACAGAACCTGCATAACAATATTGAACATGTCAGAAAATCCTTTATATTGACACCATATGTTCCATTCTACAGCCTGCTGGTAGAGCTACTATGACACAGCGAGTAACCTTAACGTTTAGTTTCAATCCTTACTTTTTAATCAGGTTTCTCTCTTTTCTTTGTATGTCTCCTTATTGGGTAGTGATAATTACTAATGATTGCAATCTATAATGATGAGGCGTTGCAGGTGGGATGCAGAAATATAAACATAACATTCTGAAAGAAGCTGAATGCAAATATCAGATGTCTGATATTTCAGTAGATTTTCGCTATAATCGTTATCATTCAGACCCAGACCTGTACGCCAGATGGAGCATAGTGTTAGTTCAGACAGCACACTGAAGTTGCACTTGCTATAGCTGACTGCCATCATCTGTTTCATGCATGCGTCACAATCACTGGTTCATTCACAGCTGTGTGGCGATCAGCTGATTAGCGATGTCCATATTCAACGATAATCTATTGTCATTATGCAACACAGGGCTGCACAATGTAGTGCAGTTAAAGCCCATTTGCTACACAAGTAAAACATAACCAAACAAAAACAATAGTAAATAATATGGCTTGCATCTTAACATAAAAAAGTGGACATCAGGGAAAACTTTAAGTATAAGCAAAAAGCATTACTTTTTATTATTATCTGTAAAACACAGAGCTGTGACGACGAACTGCAATGATTTATAATTTAAAAAATAGATGTTTTCTAGACTAGACTTTTTAGCACTTCAAACAATAGCCTTTAAAGTTTTATATTAGACGATTTGGTTGTATCAGAGTGCGACGCTTATCATTTGATTTTGAAGTTGGATGCATTTTTATTAAGTACTTCTTATATATCTGGTTGTTTGTCACTGCTCTTAAGGAACTGATTCTTCAATTTAAAACAAGCAAGATGTAACCCACATTACTCTTGACACACACACACACACACACACACACACACACACACACACACACACACACACACACACACACACACACACACACACACAGTATCCCACTGCCCGTTGCCAGCACATCCCCAAATCAATAGGAGAAGTGAACAGTGGTGAGCAAATGAAATCCAAAGGCCCTATGCTTCACTCATTCCTGCATCCATCACAGTGACAGCGGATGGGCGGCCAGCAGGGTGGAGCCAGAGCACCCGCATCCATCTGTCATCCCTGTGGTGCTCTCACAAAGTGACACCCTGTTGGTGATGGCCTCACTCATCCTCCTAAGAGAGCCGAGGGCACAGAACATAGAGTTCGACCCGTGTTGACATTTTAACGACTGCCCATGTTGGACTGATGTTTGCGTGGAGCTGATAACCAGTATCTTCGTGTGTGGAGCATTGAAAACGCCCAAACAATACAGATTAAGTGGTTCCTCTAGAGTTGTATTCTTGCCATAGTGTAAACACCTCGGAAATTTAATGACAAACCAGTGAGCACAACTCATAAAATTAAAGTGTTCCCTTGAGGCATTTGATTGCAGGTTTAACAGACTGTTGAGTAAATTCCTCCCACTACTCTGGAATTATTTCTTCGGTCAGACATTGACAACATCATAATTTACCCATACACCTCTATCATTATCAGCAGTGAACACAGCCTGACTGCTCATTGATTTAGACGTCAAATATTAGCCCGTGTATTGCCAATACGAGGGATAACCCTGGCTTTCTATATGTTTTTGAAACCTGGTTTGAACTCTACTTTTGCCGTCTTGTTTGGACAAGCAACACTTCTCGAAGCTGCAGCACACAGAGCAAACTGTCACAATGCTCTGATCTGACAGACAATAGACCAACCCAAAAAACAACGGCAAAGTAAACAGCTCCCTTCTGAAAGTGTAAAGCACGTTTTGCCCTGTGTGACATCTCTGCAGAATATGCTTGTATACACTTCTTTGAGATAAGACAATATTACGTTGAGGCATTGAGGGCACAGAATGCCAACTAATGCACCAGCTCATTATGGATCTCTGCATAACAGAGTTCATCTATGCAAAAATAATTTGCTGTGTAAAGCCAAGCATGTGTTTTCCTTAAAAAGATCTTTCATAGAAAGACGTTTCTGCCAAAATAGCATTCAACATGTTGTTTTCTGTCACCTCCTTTATGTCTTGGTTGTATACTGGATTCAGTGAAGCTCTTGCTGGTGTGGTAACACATTTATGCTATTAAGCACAGTATAATGAGATCGCTCCTCTCACTGATATTACATCAATCAAGGCTGCCATTAACGGATGCAAACTCGCCACATCCCTTGAAGTCAAAGAGGGTGTCCTTTAAGAAGAGACAGCCTTGTTCCTCACACTGCATCACAAACATGTGACCTCATGAATTGTCCATGAACAAGATACTGGGGTAGTGCCTACTTTAGTACCCGACTAATGAGACTGATATTCGCTGTTTCACAATACATTGTAAAAACGTTGGAGATGCATTGCCTTCGACCTGTAGAACCAACAGCAGGTTGACATTATAGTTTTGAGTGAAATGTCTACTGCATGTATTGCCATGACTTGTTGGACACTCATTCATGTCTCCATCAGGATGAACATTGCATGATCCCTGAACTTTTCATCTAGCGCCGTCATCGGCTTAAAATTATAATGTGTCTTCTGATACTTTGTTTAAAATAACCAAATACCTGATAAAACGGCATTCCCATCAGCTTCAGATATATTGTTTGTGTCACGTTAATGTGTCTAAAGTGTTTTTTCCTTTGTAGAAAAAGAAAATGTGTTTTGAGCAAAAGTGATAGGAATTTGTATGTGTAGCCTAGATCATCATAACGCTCGACTAAGAGTCAGGTAAGAGTGCTACTCTGCAGTGAGAGAAACCCATGTAAAGTCCCTGTTTCAAATACAACGCCGTTTTTGGGACCAACAAAGAGTAAATTCATCCCTCTGGCTAACAGAAACCCTAAATCCCTTGACGTTTGCGGATGAAAGCTGCCAGATCTCAAGTCACAATGAACACACAGCATCTTCACAGTTGGCAAAACTATAATTCAACAGCAGCTTCAAAGCCCACATGCCAGTAAAACCCCATCTACCTGCAGGATTAACCCTGGATAAGGGCCTGAACCTTGTCTCCTTTCAACCTCTTCTCCTTTATCTCATTTGCCTAAACGGTGCTATGTCACCCCTCCAAGCACGTTGACTCTGTCTCATCTGAGCTGACACAGACCAGAGACCTTTTCTTTTTTTTATCCCTCCACCGGCTCAGGCAAACTGTGCGTGGGAAAAATGAGGGGGAAAGAGCTTGTCGTTTTACATATCTATTTTTGACAAAGAGGCAAGCGGGCGGGCAGGCAGTCTGGAATGTCAATGTTTGGCTCAGCAGCCTCTGACTGATGTGAGATCACAGTGACGGCTGCACACAGCGGCACACACACAGACTTTGCCAGTGGGTGAGGTAGCAGGGTGCAGCCATAGACAGCTTAGATAAGACCAGGTCACCCAGGTAGAGGGGAAGCATGCTGCACAGACACACAAATAGAGTGTCGAGCTATAATTGTTTTATACTCGAAACAAGTAGGTAGTTCTTTGAAGCTATTGCAAATGCTATTGTATGCTTTGTTTTGTGACTCTGTAATTCATGAGAAGAGTCTCTGATAATCTCAATTCTACACTTTATTCAGTATTGTAAGGGAATCGTTTTTCTGATCTGCACTCACGATTTAAAAGCAGGGGTCTAACTGGTGTCAACTATAGCCACACACTGCAGTCAATGATAAGGACAACTGACATTTTAAACTGTAGAAGGTCAGCACTATCTCATTCGTTCTTTCTCTCTGCCCCAATTCACTTCAAGTGTCCAAGCTCAAGGCCGCAGCATTATGAGAAGGCGAGCTATGATTAAACAGAATAAGGGAAATAACTGCGTCATCTGGAGTAACATTATAAACATCACTTTTATTCCACCGTTTCATTTAGTTAATTAAACTGCCCTCCCTCTACAGACATACAGGATGCAACACACAAACGCAACTGCAACACATTGCCTCTTGCCTGTTTTCACAGTCTGCTGCTCGCTGTTAAGAGGAGGCTGTCAGAGAGACAGAGAGAGGGGGTTGAGACAGAGAGGCAGTGAAAAGGAAGAAAATGGGAGAAAGATATCAGGAGGATGGGGAAAGAGGAAGATGAAGAGTACCGGAGGCACAAGACAGTAAGACAGAGCGGACAAGAGGTAAAGAAAGCATGGTGCATGCAGAGCTGTTTGTAACAATGTGTGAGGATGAGGTGTGTGTGTGTGTGTGTGTGTGTGTGTGTGTGTGTGTGTGTGTGTGTGTGTGTGTGTGTGTGTGTGTGTGTGTGTGTGTGTGTTGCAGCACTTCTGTACGCTTGAGGGCCAAAGCTTCTCTCGTAACAATAGAAAAGATAAGGGGCAAAAAAAATTGGAGGACAGTTTTCAAGGGATGCTTTAGGATAAAGATTGAAGGTTAAGGTGAGAATTAAGATGACTGTAGGCTTAAGTTGGTGGGATGTAGCTTAAGCACAGTTTTTGCGGTGGACAGCCTGCGACACCTGACATTGAATTAAATGCAAAAGTAAGACACAAAATGGGCAGAAAAACAAAACAAAGAATACTAAGCTTGCAAAAAGTCATTAACTTTCCAAAGAAAGGTCCAACATATTTAATGGATTCTCTTCCTCTAAGTGCTAGTTTGATAATGATAATGGCGTCCATTACTCGTCTTGTCTTTTTGAAAGATATAGGCAGATAGACTAGAAAAGAGTGACCTTTCCCTGCTGGGAAAATAATGATTATTTTCTCCGGAAAAAAAAAACTATAGAGATTGGTTGCTTTCCCCCCATACATGTGCTGAACAACAACACATAATCACCTGTCAGTATAACACAATACAGTTTGACAGCACCACAGCCTTCAGCTTTCAGAAAGATCATACAGTCGAATATTAAAAAAAGTTCATTAAGGCAGGATATATTGCAGGACTGTTGTCTCTTATTAGTTTCAGCTAGGTGTACCTAATAAACTGGCAACTGTATTTGTCAGGTCTTAAGAACATACACAATACATTTTGGGAAGAGATTTTAAATGAAACACTGAAATTCCGAATTATAAAGCAGCAGTTATATTGACATCTCAATGAGTGTGCATGTAAAGGTTAGCCCAAATTTCCACTAGGATTATTTGCTACAAAATATTTGTTGGGGTATGCCTTCTGGGTCTTATGTTAGTGTGTTGCTGTCTCTCCACCCATGTCTGCCTGTCTGTCTTCCTGTCTGTCTGGTGACAGCAGGAGACATCTTCCCTTAGCAAAGCCATCTGACTCCAGTCTGTATCGCTTAAACAAGCTTGACTGGAAATGAGTGCAGACAAAACGGGATTGTCTGGCCTGCTCGATCAATTAGGACAGAGGGAGCTGCACAGAGAAAGCATGCGGTGTGGCACGGCTTTCAGCATCCTCAGAATTTGTATGAAATGTTAAGTGCATTTTAGAGAGCATGCCAGACAAAACATTAATCTCAGATGAAACCAAATCCCTTTTACGGGAACCATCATCTGACCCCCAACGCCCCCACACACCTTCCCATGTAGGATCCAAGATCTAGACTGAAGTTTGACTTGAGGGCTGACAAGAAAATAAGATATTTCTCTCTCAAATTATTCTCTCAAAATACAAGAGACATAGATGATAAACTGTGGAGCTTCAGGGGAGGAATCTTTGCCAACATCTCTCTTTCATTCCAGCTCTAACTCTATGTAATTGGAGGAGAATGAGAAGAATATACTATATATATATATATATATATATATATATATATATATATATATATATATATATATATATATATATAGAGAGAGAGAGAGAGAGAGAGAGAGAGATGTTAAAATACCATTTGTTCCTGATACTGATTCTGCATACACACATATGTTCACTGGCTAATAGAACATAATAATAATAATACATGTATATATATATATATATATATATATATATATATATATATATATATATATATATATATATATATATACAGTATGTTATTGATCTGTCTGTGCTTCACCTACTTCCCAGATATGTTGTTTACAAGTGTGTTTTGGAAGCCTTAGAGACGAATGCTATTGGATGTGAAACTTCGCCATCATTGAGGGTTTAGTAAATTGAAACCAAGGGTGAAAGAGAGAGGAGAGGAGGGAGAAAGGTGGAGGTTTTGTCCTGCGGTGCTGTGATCAATCTTTTCCCCCAGCATTCTGTTACAACATGCAGCAAAACCCCTATCCATCCATTCCCTCCACTGTGGTTAATTGGGATTGAGGGAATTTGGGAGGCGAGTGATCTTTATTCAGATTGAATGAGCTAAAATGAAAGGTTTTATGTTTCCCCCAAAAGCAGTTTTAGATAGAAATATGTAAACTCTACTCGGCAACCAAGATAAATAAGCTCAAATATCAGCTGAATCTGAGAGACCATTAAACATGGCACATTTCTCACTGTCGCCCTCTGTTCATGGGACCAGAGTAAAAACTAAGTGTGAATATGGATGCACGTTATTTGAACCCATTGGAAACCACTTGACTTTTTGAAAACGAAAGGGAGCCATTTTCATTTTCGGCATGACAGGATGCGTGACCTTCAGCAGCTGCAACAGCTTACTGATGCAGCAGCATCAGCGACAGTAAAGGGTGTCCTCCACGTGTAACACACATATTCTGTAAATAAGAAGTGAACGTAGTCATGGGGACGTCACCCATCGGTTTGTAGACTGCCGCGAGTTTGATCATTTGGTTTTGATCATTTGGTTTATGGCCGTCGTCATCTTGACTTTTTTGCAACCGGTGAACGGAAGTGACCATATTTGGAATGCGGAGGAGCGACATAATCAGTGGCGGTTGTACATGTAATTACGCCCCGGGCGAGTCTTCCCCTGCTGGCCAGTAGAAAGAATCCCAGTTTTAAGCCACTTCCACATTCATTGGCTTCACTCGGCAGAACCAGAAGCTGCTGCCTGGTCACACAGATGGATGATGGTCATCTTTATTGTATGAACTCCTGCTGAGATGCAAAAATGTGTCCAGAAAGAGGGGACCGATGGGAGAGATGGAGAGATGGAGAGAGATAAAGGAGTGCACTAGAAGGGACTTGGCAGAGTATGAGGTTATTATGAGTGAAAACATTTTTGTCAATGAGTGTGATTCGAGGGTGTAACTACAGGGAAATCAAGAGCTCCCCCTTGTCCCTCTGACTATCTACTATCTAATAAAAGCATAACATGCCTCCCAAAAAACAAACTTTTTTTTTCAAGCTTTTGTCTTATGATGGCATGATGGGGATTTTCAAACACATTGACTTGGTTCAAAAGTTTCATTTATGTCACTTCATTATACTATCTGTATAATTATTATGTTATGGTCCACAGTCATTTCTCCATCACGGTTTTGTGATTTCATAAAGTGGTGTCCCATTCCTCATACAGTAAACCTTACACTCTCCTTTATTTCATGTATTTATGTTATATGTTTGGATGGCTTTGGTATTATCCAGTTTGTCTTGCTTCTTATATGCCTAAAAATGTCAATTGAAACAAAAGGGAAGCATTTAAATAAAGTGATATGTGCCTAACATTTACAAATGACCTAATCAAAGGTACTTTCTTGTAGTTCCACAACTAATAATGCATTTTCTATTCTAGCTTGTCACTTCCCTGACTCTATTGATCAGACAGGGAGTATAAAATGTCAGCTTTGTGTTGATTAATCTCTCGTTGGAACCTTTTTGTTTTCCATTTGAAAGTGTCAGGTTGGATTCTCTTCAATGGCTCTTTCTGAGCTTTCTGACATGTCCATGCCCAAAACAGATGACGATGCATTTTGTTCTATTTTGACAAGAGAATACAATAAGCCATATGTACTGTAGACTGGGAGTTACGTGGCAGTCTGTGTGTGTGTGTGTGTGTGTGTGTGTGTGTGTGTGTGTGTGTGTGTGTGTGTGTGTGTGTGTGTGTGTGTGTGTGTGTGTGTGTGTGTGCGTGTGTGTGTGTGTGCACATCTTCCCGTGGTTTCCTTTCAGACCACGGAGAGTGTGACAAATGGATGTGTCAGACCTTGATGGAGCACTGTGATTGCTCTGCTAGCACAAAGCTATTACAAGACTATAGACAACCCCCCAAAAAAATCCTGTTTCAATCAACCACACATGATCTGGGAGACAACGAACAAGGTTCAACTGTTGATAGAAAGAGTTGGGCTCTCATCCTGAAAGATGATCATTTTCTATTTCAGAATTTAGATATGGAAGCATTTCAGAAAGATGAAATCAGATTTGTGTAAAAAAAAAACTTTCTCCAGAATTGTACTGTTTAAAACAATTACATAAAAACCATGAAGCCTTACTTTCCACCAAAATGTAGACACATCCAATTCTCAAGATATGTAGAATGTAAGAAGTTCCAGTGCAGATTTCTAGAACCTTAAAAAATATTAATAATACCTAACTCTTCCTACACCACACTGAAACGATTGCTCAAATCAGACTCAAAAGTCAGCGATGTTATAAAGATGGCGTGTCATTTAGTGGGATTATGTACATGGAGCTTGTCAGGCCTGAAAGGCATTAGAATAATTGGAAACAAAAGACATATTTTAAAAGGATTTATTACAACGTCGAAATAACATAGCAGAAAGCCTCTACTCATCTACATCACCAGAATCAGTGACGTGATCATGTGTGACTTTAGCAATGTGACCATCTACAGCTAAATCAATAACACATGGGCGATAATTCCTGGTTGAATCTCTCACCAGCAATACCGTTTTTTAAGTCTGGAGGAAATTATAACCAACACCTAAAGTACTTACCGCTAATACTTCCAAGTTTCTTCCATGTAAGGTCTTTTTAGGGGCTGTGATCAGCCCGAGTTTAGATATGGAATACATTAGAAATGCAACAGTGTCACTGTAATGTTGTTTTTCTGATGCAAGTCAAGTGAAACAGACAGGAGTAAAACGCCTAGTGGAGATAAAGCACTGTGACCTTGAGCAGGGGTTTCTCTATCTGGGCAACCTCGTTCTTCTTTAGGAGTGCATGTGCACGTGAGAGAATGTGAGCAATAGCGTGTCGGTGTGCGAGCATGAACAGAAAGATAGAGACGGCAGGACACTGGTGACGTTTGAGAAAGAAAAGAAATCCCTGTGTACCTGAATGTGTAAGAAACAGAGAAATAGCAATGTTTCTGTGAGTGTATGAGCAGACTCTACCCATATTACAGATCATACTATCCTGCCTACCTGACTGACTGTAGTACAGTTTAAGAATGCAAAGTTTACCAAACAATTTGATTATTTTGTATATTAGTCCACCATGATGATTAAATATCATAATAATAATAATTATAAAACTGAATGATCATAATAGTCAAACGTTTTTCAGGAGTTCCAATTGTTCCAACATGTTTCCATATCGTGATATTAAAAGCCATTTTCATCTTTCTGAATGTATATGACCAACTATGAGTATCTTATTGGCTGCCCTACTGTCTGACTACTGTATATACATTATGCTAATTTGCTTGTCTGTGCTAATACATGATTGACTGCTTGAGTACAGGTATAACTCAGTAACTGCTTGTTTCACTACCAAGACAGAATTAATGTTTTTTTCTGGCTTTAACCTCTCCCTGTCCCACTCTCTTTCTTTCTCTGTGTCCATCTCCTTTTGGCTGTGTTTGGAGTTTTCTGCCAGCATTTGTCAGCTCATCTTAAAACAAACGCACACACACACCAAGATTTTTCCCTTCCAGTGCAAACGTCAATATGCAGCAGAGGTAGGACGAGGAGAGAAGGAGAGGGGATAAGGGTTGTCACACTAGAGGAGGGTGGGGAGAATCAGAAGACACGGGGAAGAGAGGACAACCGAATGGCGAGACCAAGGCAACTGAAGAGAGAGAAAACTACACTTGCCAATTCCAAAAACCAATGTGTGCGGTCATGATTAGCTGCTCACATCGCCAGAGAAGACCACAAATCTGTTAGTCTTGTGGAAATGCAGTTACAGAAGGCTTTTCTTACAACAAACTGTTGTTACAACAAACTGTTGTAAGAGTAAGTAACCCAAAGGCTCATTTTGGACTTTGGGTTACTTAAGGCAATATTTTCAATTAGATACAGCTGCTATAATCTGCCATAATGTGCCTGTGGCTCCATTTGTCATTTCAGTCAACGGAAGTGTTATTCGGCTCCAGAAAACCTGCTGCTTGTTTGTTTTGTGCAATGCTCTTTTATAAAACATAACAAGGAAAGGATCATATCAGGGTATTTTAGAAACTATAAAACAAATCTAAAACGGAATCACCTGTCAGAACCCGACACAATCATAAGTGTACCCGGTACATAATAACGTTTTGAAGATATTAATGCATTCTTAGAGTCAACTGAAGCACACATGAGACCGAAGCTATAGACTTTTAATGTAAAATTCCTTTCCTGTGTTTCTGGGAGCTTATTAACAAATCCTGCCCATTTCTGCCCTTGATTGGCTGGTACTCATGGTTTACCATGGTTGGATTGGTTAGGTTTAGGCATGAAGGGTGAGTTTGGTTCAGGTTAGAATATCAGGGTAAGCCAATCAGAGGCAGAGTAGGTTTGTATTGTATTAAGACACTATTTTTCAAATAGTATTAATATGAGCTCGTATCTAGAAATGTCTTTATCTAGACTGAACTATTGACCTGTTTGTATTCGAAACATAATGTTCAAGATTTCCAGAGCTTTCCACTCTTCAAAAGAAACACAAGCCTGTCTGTCGAAACTCTGCCTGTCTTCCAGCAACAAAATATTCAATTTTTTTCTGCTACTTCCCATATTCAAGTATTCAGCTCCTGCATTCAGCAAGGCGCTAATAACCTCCTCACTCTTCCCTCCCTTATTTTCTCCTCTAGTTCCCATTTGCATCCATCCAGTGTCTCGGTCCCCCTCGCTTCCACTGTCTTCCTCTAACTCAGCCACACTGTATTCCTCACATGCTGAGGGTAAGCCCAAAAAGCTGTCAGAATATGTTCTGCTGTCAGCGAGACGCCGAGTGGGAGCGCATTAGATATTGGCCTCGGTGTGTCCCTGACAAGAAACAAGCCAATTAAGGAATCCCCCGGCACTGCTTAAGCCCGGTTATGGCAGAGGTCCCTGAGACGAACACTGGTGTGCTAAATCATCATACCTTTTTTATATTAGAGCCTCCGTGGGGAGAAGTGGAGTGATTCTGGATTATTCCCTTCTTTTTTTTCTCCATTTTGCAGCGCTGTTGGCCATCACTCAGCAGCACGCCTTAGAGAAGTTTATCTGAGCTATGAAGGACACTGAAATACAGATATCCCTCTCCCTCCTCCTCCATGTTGTCCAGGGCTCACTCTCAAGGCTAATAGTATTAGGGATGCGGGAAGTACTTTGAGATAAGCCTCAGGTCGTGTAGTTGCAATCAATTACTGTGGTTAAATATTGCAATAAAAAGATTACGGATTAGTATTGGGGTAAAGTAAAGAGGCTTGAGAGGGCGTGCAAATGCTTTCTCGAGTGTGTAAGCAGTTGAATGTGTGTTTGATGTGTTACTCATCTTCTTCACTTTCTCTCGTTACATCCAATCACTCCCCAGCATGGCCTCCAATCTTTCTCTATCTCTTTCTCTTCTCTCTCTCTTTTCAGCCCAGTCTCTCCCTTCCCAGTACAGCCCCCCCCCACACACACAAAAAAAAAACTCAACGCTTGAATCTGACGGGAATCCTCTGAAAACTTTCCCCTAAACTGACAGCCCTATTTGTTCAGAGGACTTTATGTCAACTAGCGGCTGCCTGAGCTTACTCATGTTGTATTGGGAGAATGATAAAGAGAGCTGGTATTATTGTGGTGCATCATCACTCAACAACACAGTGGGAAGCTGATGGCCAAAGCTACAGTAGCAAAATCATAAATGATTTGGAATCCAAAACTCTATGGATACTATGCTTTGCTTCCCCAGTCTGTCAATCACAAGTCCATTCGTTCCTGCTACAGCGTCCTGCTTAGAGCAATGTGAATTAAATGGTGTAGTTTTTGTTCAACAGTCATAGAAGAAAAGGATATATGACATATATTGTATGTACAAACAGCCCTTGTAACACAAAATTCTTCCCATTCCAAGTAGAATTCTAATACGTTTTAAGATACGATGCCTAGCAGATTTTTATAAAAATAACGTTTTTAATGGAATTAAACCATTCTCACTGATTCATCTTACTAGCCACATTTGCAATCAAGTTTCAATTGTTGCTGCCTGTCCTGAATGTTGGGACTTTATGGCAACCATATTGTCAGGAGGGTAAGACACAAGTACCGTCAATGGAAGAGTCCAAGCAAGTTTAGCAAAGAGGCCTGTTTTCAGCAGCAGCTGACAAAAAGAAGACACATGTAAATATTTAAACGCAGTTACATGTATTTATTTTTCATTCAAAATCCTGCATCATATCTACATTACAGGTGACTGTGATGAAAAAGTAGGTGGCTGATGTTAAAGAAAACTCCCCGCTTACATAATGCTGTGTTTATATGCCCCCGGTAGATTTGACTTATTAGCTGCTTGGGATCTCTGACAATAGATAAAAATAGGATTATTCCCTCCCTTTATAATGGACAACCATCACTCTCTGTGGTCCAACCTGCCAATGCTCAGATGCCATTATGATGTCAATGAGTGAAAACAAAAGGCAACATTAGGCCTTTTTAATCCCTGAAAGCTGTTTCATGTAATTTAATAAATAAACTGTTCCTCTCCCTGCTCCCCACCCCCACCCCCACCCGCCACTGGGAAATGACTCATGCATATTTCAGCAGTGTGTCTGCCCATTCTGAGTGGAGCTTATTGTGGCTGCATGCAGACGCCAAATCAACCCTCTTTTCCTTCTCCTCTCTCCTGTTTCTCTCTCATTCACCCCTCTGACGCCCTGCTCTTCATCACTCTTCAGCATTTCAGAACATGGAGAGACAGACTGAGAATAGAGACACACACACATCTTTGCCTCATGAAAACAACCTCCCTACATCTTTTCCACTGAAGAATCCACTTGCCGTTGGGGTTCTCAAGCACGCACAATTATGAACTTTTACTGGAGGGAAACTTTGCAGAGTCCTTGAAAGACAGGATATAGATCAATTGCTGTTCAATATGCATGAATCTAATGAGTAAAAGCTTTGAGGGTGAATGCTTTTTCCCACATTGAGTAAAGTCATTAACAAACATAACAGTCCTCCGTGCATGGATTCCTCTTGTGGGCCAATTGAAACAGGTATATTTACCTTCCAAACAGAGCAGGTAAAATAATCAAAGGGCACCTTCCAGTGAAGGCTGGGCACGACCAAGACGTATGATCGTGTTTACAGTGTGTACACATCTGTTTGCAGCTTTCCTGTTTTTGAGCTGGAGACGCCTGGGGTGTGGAACTGTAGGGAAATACATTTGTGATGAGGGAGACCAAGCACAATTATTTAATTGATTGAAGCGTCTCATTCTTTTCCTTTCATTTTCACTTTAATGAAAACCATTCCCAGGCAACTGAGATAATTATACGGTAAGTATGCCCATAGCGAGGAATTCATAGTCCAGCACTACTAACACACTCTTACTTTACCCAGACCGACAGCTAAACCTTACCTTTAACTTTTACCATGTATACAGTGTCTCTCAATTGGAAAGATGTGGCATTTGTCAACATTTAAATCACAAATTGGATGTAAATATAAACGTTGCAAAGTACTACAGCCCTAATTATGTAGATTAATCAAATAATCAATATAACATTTTTTAAAAAAGTAGGCTAAAAGTACACAAATAAACAGCTTTTCCCAGTGACAAAAAAGTTTCCATCCATTTTACATTTTGGTTATTTGGCTGAGGCTCTATACCTGCAATATTTGACAGAGAGTAAGCTGCTTTAGGGCTTCTGTGTCTTGCTCAAAGGCACTTAAAATATTTTGGGATTATGCAGAAGGGATGAGAGAGAGAGAGGGAATGCACACCAGTGTTGGAGAGGTGCTGACCACGGTGTAAAACAACGCCACAATGTCCTGAGTTTTAACTGGCAGGCCACCACTGTCTAGCCTATTTGTGGTTAACCTTCCTCTTCTACAAAACCACTCACCTTACTCTCTTTACAAGAGTTGTTTACTGGCTTTTGATAAAAACTCATCCATAAATATACACCCCAATTTCCACTTCACCTTCAAATTTATATCATACGACCAGCTATATTCCTGGCAAACTCATCATCAGGTAATCATGTTGGAGCAGTTGAAATTATTTTAAGGTATGCAACGGGCAGGACTGACTGACAGCGGTTTGTATCCAGAACTCAAACCAGTGTGCGACTCTGATAGGCAACTACATGGTGTGCTGCTGTATCGGACTGATACCAGGCTGTGTCTAATATGGTGGGGATTGACTTCCTCTTGCTGGCTCCCTGGTAGTGAGGGGGATTTAAACTATTTTACCTCCCCAGATCTTCACACCTTCCCTCAGGCCCTTTCACCTCGATGCCTTAAATATTAATGGTAAATCGGAGGATAGCGGATGAGTGAGGATGGGAGCGGGCTGACAGCTTAATCATGGCAGCAGCAGCCTCCCTCTCTCCTCTTCCTTAATGCTGTGGGCGGCTGTCACCACGACCTACATGATGTAATCACCTCCATAACCCTGATATGGGCCACCAAGGGCCTTGCAGGGAGATATAGAGAGACAGAGAAGGGCTAGGGGGACCATAGAGATCTTCCAGCAGAGGATCATGTAAAGTCAAAACCTATGGAGACTTTATGTGGTAAGTCTGGAGTTGTAAGGGGAGTGGAGGATGGAGGAAACACTGCATAGCTCAAAAAAGAAAGAAAGAATAAATTGTGCTTACTGCCACGCCTCTAAAACACTTAAACACAACCTAAACAAGAGGAGGACCTGTTAGATCTGTCACTGTTGCTTCTTTTCCCATAATCAGGCTGCTTGCAGTCATTTATCTTGTTATTATTTCCTCATTTGGGGGAGTTTTTCCTGATCCAATGTGAGGTGCCGGGACAGGGATGTTATGTGTACAGATTGTAAAGCCCTCTGAGGCAAATTTGTATTTGTGATTTTGGGCTACATAAAATAAACTGAATTGAATTGAATTTTACAGTCATGATAACCATTTTGACTATCGCATTCCTGTGAGATGGATGGAGCAGTGAGTTCAAGATGAACTCCTTCTTGAAAGTTGGGGTTTCAGCTCATTATTGTGCTATCTTTGCACTACTTTGTGTTGGCGGTACTGCCAGTAAATACTTTGAGCCATTGTTTTTTTTTTACAAATACAGGTTTATAGCACAGTCATTGGATCTTAGCATTGTGTTCTGGGGACTAATATTCACTCATTATTTTTTCTTTTGGAATTTTATTATGTGTTTTGGCGCTACAGAACCCATCATGCTTTGGGTGGCACACTAGCACGAGCTCACACTGTAAACACAGAAAATTCTAAACATAATTTTTCTCCTCAACAGACTTATTTACAAATCTTTATTATGTCATGAGAGATCACAACTGATAAAATACAACACGGATCGACACTGCACCCACAAGCAGTAAGCTCATTGAGTAAAGCACTTGACATTTTGAAAGACACTACATAAAAGAAGGTTAAAGCTCCAGGCATTTTCCTGGCAATAAACGATGGATTTGCTCCACTTCTACCCAGCGAAAAGAGGGAGTTAAACATGGTCAAACAACGACTGCTTATAGTCAGAGTTGCATGGACACAGTTGGATAGCCACTATCCTGTAATCATTCTCCATCTTGAAGTGGACTGTGCCGTAGTTAAAAGGTATGGAGACAAGAGCAGGACAATGGAGGTGAAGAAAGAGGTGGAAGTAGGGCAATTCTGCATTTGTTGTTCACTATATAACATCAGGACAGTTTCTATCACTCCCTCTGGGATTCTGACAGAATAGAAAGAGAGAGGTTTTGATGCAACATGAAGGTTTGGATCTGAGGATACCACAGTTTGTTGTCAGCACATCTATATTTCATTATTATGATACCTTCAGTTTGGCACTCGCTGCAGTTTTAAAAGTTTAGATTTTCAGTCGGACAAGATACTTTTGAAGAGCTGGAGGCATTTACTGCCAAAACAAAATGGGAATACTCTTTTGGGAAATTGACTAACCAAAATACAGAATAAGGTACAGGCCATGCAGCTATACTGTCTCTATAACTACTGAGAGACAAACAGAGGTGAAAGAAAAACTTGAACACTACGGTTTTGCAATATACATTTAGCTTTGTGAGCATCGGCTTTCCTTTGGTTAACATTAAAGAGGCAGTCAAATATTTCTGAAGCCCAATTGATAGGAAGGATTAAACAGCATAGGGGAAGATTCCTTCGAGACCTTGTTCATTATTTTCTTAAAGTTACAGGATTTCCCATGAGGACTAAGGGGTCTAAAAAATACCAGGATGTGAATATAAAACAGATCACTGCTACCCATTCTGACCAGTTCAAATCAATATAATTGATGTCATTGGTGCATATATGGTCATGCATTTTGAATAAGGCGCACGGAAAAGTTAGCTAAGGTAAGAGTCGCTCTCCTTACCCCGTTTATAGGATACGTCTTCCATCCAAGCTCTCCAAGCACAGACGTTGTATCCAGCAGCACAACTGAAATGGGAAAAAGAGGCAAGGAAAATACAACCATTAGCAATCTGTCAAAACACAAAAAGTCCTATTTTCACACGGAAATTGAAATATCAGTCATACGCGTGATCATTTAGACATTTTTTTATATTAACAGAAATGAGTTTCATGGATGAATATTTATGAGCATGGCGGCGTATACAGTCGGAGCAACATTTTTACCACTTGCCACACAATTTGTGGACTGATGGATTACAGTCAGATTGCAGTCAACAGTCCATCCCCTCCCCGGCCATCCCTTTCACAGCTTTACCCGATCTCATTAACAACAACACGATTTTCTCCTGAGTCTGTTTAAGAGATGCAATCAGGGATAGATATATCCTCAATTCCTCTTAGTTTTGTTTCATTTGTTTCTTTATGCAAAATATGAATCAATATCCTCGTATGGTTTTTAGGTATGTATATTAGAGCTTTGGTATTAATATTAATATACAGTGACATTAATATTGGTTCAGCATGATATCATTGGAAGTTGAATTTAACCTTGCAGGTAGTGTTAAAAAGGCAAAACAATTTTACACTGGAACTATTACCATCCTCGACAATATTTTGTCTTGTCCTCAAGGAAAGAATATTTAATAATTCAGGAGGAACGTGTCTCTCACAAAGACAAATAATTCACCGTGAAAAGGAGCAGACATGGCTTCCTGGATTTACCTTCAGTGTGATGCCAATATAACTCCACTAAATATAAAAAATGTGTTTACCTACACTTGTGACAACATTAAGGAATAGACAGTAGACACAAATATTGTTGAATTTTCAAAATCCATACATATTACATGTGTATGGAGCCCATCCAGTTACCTTGTCACATGTGCCAAATGTACAGTATGTGTGAAAATACCGTTATGTCCCAATTGTGTGTGGATGAACTGCATTATGAACAAAGTATAGGGAACCAGCTGGTAATCAGGGTCAGAGTGATAGCTGGCCGAAAAACAACAGCACTAGACTCAAGAGGCTCGAGTCCAAGCCAATCATTGGTCTCACGTGCTGAGTCATCAACAATCTCATCTTTAAACTTGTCTTTGAGTAGCCATTGACTTCGATCTTAAATGTTAAGCTGTGAATCCCACATGCTTTATACGGACACTGATTTCTGACAGATCATAGTGTGCTCTTCTTCTTGGGTAGCGACTGAGTTTTAAGTATCAGTCAGTCAAGACTGTCCACTTAGAGCTCTGTAAGTGGTCCTTGGGGGATAATTATGCCGACTCAAATTTCTATCAGTGGATATATTTCCTGACTAAATCTCCATTGATATCACTGCTTTGGGATAGATAGTTATAACAACTGAATGTACATCAAAGGAAGTATTACTTTCAATTCTTTTGTATTATCATTTACAAATTCAAAGTGATATTTGCAAATTAAGTGGTACCTGTGAAATCACTCTGACAAGATCAAGGCGAGCATAAAGGAAGAAGGAACAGTGTTGATGCTCTCTGTTCCCGAGCTGCGAGCCAGTACACCTTTGATGGAGCGTGGTTGACAGATATTGTCCAAGCATCTGCTCACTGAGCTTTTTCATTGTGCGTGCGTGTCACATACAACTAAATGCTCCTCCACTTCCATCTCCCAGAGAACTGGTATGTGACACACAACATAGTGTGACATCTGTTTTGGATCGAGTCAAACAGGTGTACCACAACATCCAAGAGTCAAGAAAAACGTCCAGGATACGACACCCCCGAGTTGTTATAAAAAAATACAGATTGATGCTCCCGGTGTCAGAATGGTTGTACAGCAGGCAAATGTATAAAAAACAGCTGCAGAAAATGCTTATTTATTCCGTGATTTTGTGACTCTGTATATGCAAGGTGCTCTGTAACAAATACAGTATATTCAAATATAACAGCTGCTAAATGATTTACAAAATATTCCTTAAAATATTTAGTCAAGAATACAATATAACCTGTTTCTATATGAACTTCTGCCGTAGTCTCGTCCATTATTTGAATAAAAACAGGTGTTTTTCACTGTGGGATACAGGGACAGAGACAACTCTTTCCTGGAGTTCCATTTGTCCAACAGTAAAATGAGGAATTGTTCAAAATCTGAATAATTTATGAAAAAATATCCAAATTATGGACTTATTACAACCAGAATAAATCTAACCTTTGGCCACTAGGGGCAGCGCAACAAGCTGTAAACAATGACATATCATCACCTTTAAAATTAATATGCATGGAAAACTTGTTAGCAAACAGTTGCCTATTTATTTACACATACAGTATAGTAAATATTAACTTGCATTAACATTCATTTGGAAATGTGATTCTGGACACCCACTGCATGGGTGTACACTAAGTCTTGAGGGGCATATCTGGCTGTTTAGCACCTATACACTCATCTATGTTCAGTAGCCAGTTGCTAATTGGTGCTGAGTAGGTCGTCGACAATGAGTTCATTAGAGTTCTGTTATTGAAAATAGCTGCCTGCTGGAAAGTGAACCAAAGCAGTACAGTTGCCAGAAAAAAAACAATAGGATGCTTAAAACATTGTATCCATTGTTAATATAGAATATTGATGATACTTTATTATTCTAAATAATACTGGTTGATGGTTTAATTGATATTAGCATTTAAGAAAAAAGGGAAAAAAATATATGTATCGGAAATGTTAAATCCTTATTTTACTACTTAAGCACATACTTTTTGCCCGCTGTCTCCTTTCCCCACCAACCAAACATCCATTGACATATGCAAGGAGAGGTAAACGCAATGAGCTGCTGAGGTCATGTTAATGGAGCGGGAACTCCTTGTGTGCCAGGGAATTTATTCTAAAACATAATGGTTATGTGTGCTTCCTGTAACCTGGGCTATAAGTGAGGTTTTTAAGGAGAGAGAAATGTGCTTTCCCTTAAATTTAAAGGCAGCGCTATAGAAATGTTATCTGTAAAAATCCATATTCTGCGTGAATGACTGACAGCTGGGAATTGGACAAATCACATTCCCTAAGCAAAAGAGAGGACTCCAGGAAAGAGACAGACATACTGTGCAGCAAGAGTAAAAGAGAAGAGAGCGAGACAAGTTTGTGCAGTAGTTAACATTTGACTATTCATATCTAAGGCCTGAGCACTTAGCATTTTGAATAAAACCAATAGATTTTCAGTAAGGTTTGTGATTAATGTTATTCAATTATGATAATTGGCCTAAACCCTGTCATTGGGGCTGACATAAAACACGGCGACAAATACACAAATTATTATTTTCACTTTCGTTCACATAGCGAGACAAAGCGTTTAGCCTTGGCAGAGTTCTGAGCTCTCTGAGTGATTTTGTAGTTTTTTGTAGAGGAAATTAGAATTTCAATTGGCTTTTTGTTAGACCATATGACATTAACTGCTCATGATACCTACCCAGTTATTCTTCTCTTAACTCCAGACAACTTGAAGTCATAAAGTGTATTAAATCATGTACTGCAGATGATATTTCCTACTAAAGACTTTACAAAAGCAAACAGCAAGTTTTATGAAACCTGTTGAGTTATATCAATGTGAGCCTAAACTGTCAAAAATGGACATTGATTTATATGAAAGCGTAGCATAGGTTGACTCAAGATGATTCTAGTGATTGACTATCCTGTCCACCACAGCAAAGAGAAGTCGACATGCAGATCTTTTCATAGTCTTCTTCCAATCTTGCCAAGCTTTGCCAGCTTAGTTTAATATTTGTGTCTCTGTCTGTGCCATGTCAGTGCCAGTGCCATGCTGGACGCTGGCAATGCAATGGTGTTAATGGACATCATTAGACTACTGTGAGCAGGTAAGCACTAAGCAGCACAGTCCCTGGATGATGGCCTAATTACTGAGAATTGGCCGCGTTACTCACTGCAGTGAGCGGTTTCACACTTTGCTATAAATAAAGAACAGCAGATGTACATTAGGAGGCGGTGTGGAGAAGGATCCAAAAGAGGAATTTGCCCTGTTGGGTCAAAACCTTATTTTCAAACTGTATAAGAGCTAAGAAATAACTTTGGGTATTTGCAAAATGTGTACAACGCAACAAATTGTGTCCCGGGGACGGGCCCAAAAAACAAAATGGGCAAAACGACATGAAACAGAATCAGGTAAATAAGTGGAAGAAAAAACTCAAGCGAAAAGAGCAAGACTGAGCAGACAAATCCCAAAAGATCTGGGGAAAAACACAAAGACAGGAAGTCAAACACACACAGGACAAAAGAGTCAGGGAACAAACTTTACCAAAACCAAAATCATGACATACTGTATATTGACGTGTGACAGTACACAAGTGCATGTAGAAAAGACAAAAAATAGTTTGGGAATGAAACGCGTCTGGTGTACTTTGTATTGACATTAGAGGAGTTACAGGTGTGACATAACAACAACAACTGAAAACTATTTATTAATTAAAAAAACATTACATACACAGGCACTGTTCGTGCTGGCTGGGTAAACGTCTACTGAGCCCTCCTCTCTCTTTCTCTCTCTCTCTCTCTCTCTCTCTCTCTCTCTCTCTCTCTCTTCCTCCATAGAGTTATCTTTCAGCGAGGCACCCACAGACCCTGCCTGGAGCTGAGGGTCCTTTGGGACTTCCACTGGTTGGATATAAATAGAACATGAGCTGGCCAGCTCATAAATATATGACGCTACAGTAGAATTATGACATCTCCTGTCTGGCCTACAAGCTTCTCAGTCCACACAAACACCTCAAAATAACTACAGCCCGCACAAAAGACCCAAAGCCAGTCTGAACCAGTGTTACATCATGTAAATTAGAATTGGGAAAAATTTGAGTGTCCAGACAAAGCTGATATCAGCTGAATGCAGGTGTAAAGGCTATATCTTCACCTCGTTCAAGAAATCCTACAAAAATGGTGCTTCTTGGTGGGTGATGTGTTATAATGTGTCTCAACAGGACTGTCCTATGTTAAAAAGGCATGAGTTTAGTGTGGCTCTTAAAGCATCCATTATTGTGGCTGAATAGGTACATTTGCTTTTAGCAGCACATTGGTTTCTTTTGTGGAGAAATGTCCTATGTTGAAAAGGCATGAATTTAGTGTAGCTCTTAAAACATCCATTATTGTGGCTGATTAGGTACATTTGCTTTTAGCAGCACATTGGCTTCTTTTGTGGAGAAAGATGAAATACATTTTTTTGATATGCTGAAGAAATGTTTTTTGGTGATTCAAAAAGAAAAGAAAACCTTACTTCCGAACAACACCATTTAGTTCGCAGGCTCTCTACCCATTCCGGTAAACAGCAAGTCTAAAGACAAACAACAGCATTTGATGAACAGAGTCTTGTGAAATTGATTTTGGTGAGTATTTAAGTGGGGATGGCACACTGTCGTTTAGTGGTGTAAACAAAGTGCTGGGCTCTCAATAGAGGGAATGATATGCTGTGTAATGGAAGACTATCCATGGCAAAGGAAACCTGACAGGCATGACACGATTTTCAACACTCTCCACTCCCCACTAAGAACAAACAATCAACAACCAACCCGTTCTCACCCCTCGGTCTCACAGCTTGATCAGTGGCCCTGATACACAGTGTCTGTAGCGACGCACTGCTCCGATGTCAACCCACCTGCATCATTATTAGATGGTCAGAAAAACTGACTGATTTGAGAGCGAGAAGTCTGCTAAGGGCGTGTGGAATGTTTGGTGGATGGGACAAACAAACACAGGACTTTCACCCACGAGTTCGCTGTTAATGTCCGGTGTGAAACATAGTTTGTGAGCTCAGTCGCTATAGTCACATGACTCTTTCCACATTTGTTAGTCACGTGAGCCGCTAGAGTCCCTGACTCTTTCCCAAACTGATGCTAAAGGGGTACCGAGGGTGTCATCTGCTGTAAGTGTTTGGAAGTGAGAGATTAGTAAAGGGAATTAATACCAATAACATGTGAATCATCTATTCAGCACTTAAGTGCTGCTACAATGTTAAACATGAGCATGTTGCAGTTATGGCCAAACATCGGCAATGAAAACAGGTGTTTTTAATCTGCTTTCAAAGGCAAAACACCTGTGGTATCTGTGGCAGTGGCATCATTGATTAGAGTGCAGTTACAAGGGCTCACAGAGAGCAACAGCAGTCTTCAATGAGATGAGCTTTAGATCACATTGTTTATATACAGTAGTGTATATGTATGTTACTCACAAGGAAAATAACCTTTTGCAATTGCTTTTCCAGATTTGCTTACAGCAACGGACAGCTTTTCCATTATTAATTCATAAAAATGACAAAATGAAACAGCATTTACTGAATCATATTTGTTTGACTCTTCGTGAGTAATAGGAGTTATTTTACTCAAGTGTAAAGCATGTGCAAATGGATCTCCATAAAGCTCACATACGGCACAGCTCAACAATCGTTATCTTAATGCAGGAACGCCGAGCCCTCACACGACAGTCTCCCGTGTAAAATCATTGCAATCTCTCTCGGTAGGGGACCTTCTTGGAAACACATTTTATTACATGTAGCAGCACGTGCTTCACTTAATGTCGGGTATAAACTGAGGGAACTTAAACTTGGATACAATTACATTTTACTGCCATAACAAAGCTTACTAGTACATGCACCATTGTTGTACATATAGGAAGAACATCACAATGCAAACACTAGTATTGAATTGCTTGTTCCTGAATTAGTTTTCAGAATAAACCCCAATGCATGCATACTGAAACTGATTGTGAAAATAATACAGTATATATACACACTGTGGCTTGCGAGTCAGAGGTGCGGAGTGAACATTTTTGCGGCTGCAGTGAATTGACTGATTGATTGATTTTCCTTGACAGCACACTTCTGGTGACATCTTGTTAATCTCCAGCAGTGATGCTGATCTTGCTGCTGTGCGGGTGGTTCCAATGAGAGCAGAAGCTTTATACGGCCATCCACATGAATACATGCAAAAGCTATTATTTGGATGATTTTTTTCAAAGATCCATTTGAGTCTTGCAATCTATATTTGTAAGCAGCCCAATGGCCAGTTTCCTCTAATGTGTTACTAACTTGCTTTAAAATTGCAACGATCCAGCAGTGTGTCATTAGGATGCAGTTGGCCCGAAAATAACAGTCACATGTGGTGCTTTGATCCTTCTCCCATTTCCCACGGATTGATTGTTTTCTTGATTTTTCATGTCTGAATCTGAACAATGTCAGAAGTGTGAAACAAAAGCATCTTCTCTTGATTCGCTGGGTATGAGCAATCTTCTGCCCGGAAAAATTCTACAGGGGCTCAATAAATCAGGTTATAAAATGAGATCTGTGAATGTTAATTATAATAAATATAACTGCTGCCGACTTCACAAGGGAGGAAATTGGGTATAAAAAAAATGCGAATAAAAGTAAAGATTATGGGAAGAGATCTACTGATGGGGAAAACAGCCTTGTTCAAATTGGGCAGTGAGTGAGTAGAGCTTTGTTAATAACTGTCTGCAATCCCAGTAGGGTTGATGTGAGGGATTATCTGATGTGTTGCTGTGAACGGAGGCACACAGGCGAGAAGCAAAAGGTGATTGTTTTTTTTATTGTTCTCCTAACAGCTGACATCTTGCCCAATTGTGTCTGTGAAATCCCGAATCTGTTGAGTTCTGTTTGTCTGTGTTCATACATATCAAACTACAATAAAAACGCCCCCCGTGTAATGTCACCCAGCAGGAAAAACAATGTACTTACTATACTTGTTTATCTTTTTATGGTCATGAGGTTGCTGCATGATCTCAACATGAATCGGGTGCAAAGGTGGAGAAAGACACTTGCATTCATGCCCTTGTGCAATTTAGTCTCCTCAATAATCACGCAAGCCCAACATTAAATTGCCCTCAACAAGCCACATAGCTGGAACCTGAAATGATTTGGGCAATTGCAATAAATTGAGAAACCAGCGTGATGTGGCAAACTGAGAAACATAAATATATATTCTGAGCTGCACCACCCTGTGGTGGACAAGGACCTGGTCCCAGATCAGTCAATATGAGAAACTAAAGTACAGCAGAAAGCAGACATCAGTTCAATCATTCAATCTGTGGCAGAGAAAAACACAGAGCGAGGCTGTTATGTAGCAGCTGTCTTGGCAAACATGGAGTTGCATCGCTCTTATTGAACTGAGAGAACAATAAAATATAACCTGGGGGGCAGATCCCGCAGTGTCCCGCACAATCAATAAGACTATTTTAAACCTCACTGATGCTGCGGCTGTGTGTGTGTCTGTGTGTGTGTGTGTGTGTGTGTTCCTCTGTGGCTCCATGCACACTCACACACACACACACACACACACACACACACACACACACACACACACACACACACACACACACACACACACACACACACACACACTCACACAAGCTTATGCAGAAGAAGTGCACGTGCAGGAGCGGTGTCCTGTGTGTACAATGACACCTTGCCACTGCACTCACACCACATGAAGACATAATGTGCATTTAAGAGCAACACAAAGTGCACACACAAGTACATTTACACATGCACATGCATACGCTCTCGCGAATAAGTGCATCTTTGGCCGCTCAGAACCTCTTACTGTGTCTGTACAAAACATGCACTCGAGTCTGCACTCAAACAGGCGCATGCATATTCTCACTCTGTCACCCACTTAATGATTCAATCTGTGGCTGCTCCGTCTTACTGTCTCCTGTATCTCTCTCTCTCTCTCTCTCTCTCTCTCTGTGTGTGTGTGTGTGTGTGTGTGTGTGTGTGTGTGTGTGTGTGTGTGTGTGTGTGTGTGTGTGTGTGTGTGTGTGTGTGTGATGCAGAGTGAGTAATTATAGCAGCCACAGGTATGTCACTTCAGCAGCTGATTTCCAAAAGAACTGTATTTCATTTTATTATCGGTTTCAGTGTTGGGATAAAAACTGAGTTGAAGTTGATTCCCCATCGAACTGCACTGGGAATAAATACACGTTTAATCTGAATCTGGACACTGTCATGGTGTGCAACGTAGTAATTATAAGAGATAATATTTGATTTCACAAACAAAACATTGTTATAGACAAAGTTATCACTGTCTTTGCGCACTACTTGAATATCACTAGTGCAGGACCTTTTCTCAGGGACACTGCTGCCGTGATGTTATCGGTTCTTTTGTGGAGTCTGTTACTGTAGTGGTTCTTGCAGTGGTGAAATGAGAGAAAAATAAGTTCAGGTGGTAGCGAACCATTAAACTCACCTTGGTTGCTGTGGCTGAAGCGAGTGAGGGAAAATCCAAGAAAGATTGAAACGAGGAAAAATCTGTTTCCAAAACTCATGTCTGCTGCAACATTGATCACCGGCCTAATACGAGGTACTTCTAGCCGAGAGGTAAAGTGGTCACAGAGAAGCGTGTCTGGATCCTCCTCAAGCACCGATCCACTGGTCCTTACATTCGGTTCCGGTTGGAGAAACCTGCCGGCTGACGGAACACAACACGAGGAGATCCATACCTGCAGGCGGCGGCGATGGCGATGGCGCGGAACGGACAGATTTTGGGATAAAGTGGCGAAAATATCGGAAGTGAAATCAAAATGTCCAGACACGTGAGAAACACCTATAGCTCGTGATAACTTTGCAGATCTCCCATGGACTTCAGTCGCTGGTGTTGCATTGTTTCAAAGACACTCTAAAAACGTCCTTGTCAATCTAGCGCGTCTCCGGAGCGCACAGAGTCGTGCCAGAGTTTAGAAATCCTGTTCGCACAGCGATGTGGCGGATTACCAGTTCACTAGCAGTTCACTACCTGGTCCCTGTCCGTCTCCAGCTCCCTGTCGGTCTCCAGCCCGGTCCGCTGCAGCAGCGAGATGGGGCCGGTGAGCAGAGAGATGATTTGGGATGCAGCGAAGGAGCAGCTGAAGCGGCGGCTACGGTGAGAGGCTGTGCGCATCTGTGCAGGGTGCTCGGCACTAGAGGGGGTTAGCTGACAAGGCAGTGGCGTGTGTGCGTGCGCGCGCCTGTGTGTGTGTGTGTGTGTGTGTGTGTGTGTGTGTGTGTGTGTGTGTGTGTGTGTGTGTGTGTTATCTCATTGGTTCAAGTGCAGGGCTTCCCAAATTGTTCCACAATGACCTCGATATGGTAAAATAGACTCGTGATAGGATGTTTTCCCCACCTGAGAGAACATGCTGTGAGTACCTGTTACTATGGAATGTGACATGTTCCCGAGGTTGTAAAATATGGTGAATTAAATAACAGCAATGTTTAACTGAACCCATTGAGATAAATGACCAATTAAAACACAATAATAGCAGACGCATTCAATTAAATTTCAATTCAATTCCTATTGTATAGCCCCAAAATCACAAATTACAAATTTGCCTCAGAGGGCTTTACAATCTGTACACATACAACATCCTCTGTCCCGGCACCTCACATTGGTTCAGGAAAACTCCCCCCCCAAAAATACAGAATTAACAACATAACAGAGTTACAGCACATGTAATGCATATGACAGAAATGATTCATATAATGAGAGGAGTAGGCATGATGAAACAGTTAGAACTACCAAAAATAGCAACAGCATTCAGCTGCAGCATTCACTCTAATCTACTGTGACAGCCTCTTTTACCTGCAGTTGAGGGGAAGGTTCACCATGCAGACACATTCTGGGACCGTGAGTTATGAACATTCCCAGTGATTTATTGGTATGTGCACACATTGTTGATTCTTTGATGAATCAAACGATATAAACAATACTAAATGATGAATCGACAGTCAGTTACTAATTCAGTACAAATTGTCCAATTCAAAATGTGTCGTCTGATGAATCCCTCACTTAAAGTCATAATGCACTTTTTTCTCTCTAAGGGAACTGTTTGGGTCACACTTAAGCCTCTGTTATACTTTCCACTAGGTTGGCTGCATAAGCCGATATGGAATTATGATGAGTAGTTTGGGTCTTTTATACTCCCTGCGGCAAACCGTCATTCTCAAAGTTCTCAATTTTCTCTGCCCAAACGACTCTGCATGGTTGGAAAATATATATGTGCACGGACGAGTGAAACCCTGCCACTCTGAACCCCCGCAAAGGGCCATGTCTGATGGTGTGAAGTCACTTTGGTCATGCAGACACTTGTGACCTTTGCAGATGCAGCAAGCATACAAATCACGCTTTACTTTGTATTCATTGAAATAACCTAATACAGGATTTTGTATTTCATTGAGGCCCATCAAGTTCAATGCTATTGACAACATATGAACGCAACATATGAACACTCCAAAACAGTTTGAGAGCAATGCAGTTAATCTCCTCAAAACCTCGGCATGTCTCTACAACACACGTTGTCTCGGAGGAAGTGCAGCTCCACATCCACACATTTGCAGTGCCTCCGTGAACTGCTCTGCTTGCCAAGCGGCCAATGTCAGCCAAGATTAGGGAAGGTCTTCTTCTCATCTTCATGGACGTCTCATCGAGTGAGTAAGCAAACCCTCCCCAACCTGACCGGCTTAAACAAAGCAATGCTGGCTTCTGTGATGAGACCCAGTCAATCAGGACGTAGAAACCGCTTCATGTCAGCACAGAGGAGGTAAATACATCAACATCGCAATCTGTCACCACCACTTAGCTCCCAGCCAATCACCAAACAATGCAGAGAAGCTGCCAAACGACTACTGACTTTGTGCTGCGCAATGTGCAAACACATTGGAGGACGGAGGGTTGTAGAGTAGAATATATTGACCACAGCGGCCTGCTTGTGTCTATTGTAGCTGGGTGGAGGCTGCACACTCTACAGAAATGGATGAAGCTATTAACGTCACCGGTCAGATGTATGGCAGCTATAAAAAAGATGGCTAAATGTTGTAGAACTGTTAGACTAGTGGCAAAAGTGTATTCTAAGTCCGTTCACACTTCTGCAACATATTAAATGTCAGCAAATGTTTGCCTTTGTGCATGAAATTGCCTATTTTCCATATACTATACTATATTTTGTTGACGGTTTAACCAACTTCTTATTTTACTGATCCTTTGGCTATTAGGATTATCATTTCCATATGAATGCATGATGTACTACTGTACTTCCTACTCTATTTCTACTCATACTACTGCAAAAAAAACAAACAGAACATATTGCTGATGACTTAAATCACCACTCATGCCTGGAGAGGATGATAACGGAGCAAAAAGGGCAGACTGTTGAGAGGAGGTCCTCTACTGCCACCCCCCGCCCCCATGCAATGATTTGGTTTCTTTAGCTGTAATGTTGGCCAATGAGGTGTGACTGTAGTGTACAGGGGGCCTAACTATGAGCTATGAGTCCCCGTGTCCAGAGAGAACAAGCTCAGTCCATCTGTACTCATCCCAAGCAAAGAACTGGAACAAGACGACATCAGCACAACTGACAGAGACAATGAGACTTTATAACGCTGATAGCTTCACTAATGTTCTGTCCCAATGTAGTGCCAGCCCATACAGAACTGCCCCACACGTGGATTGAATCCAAGCTGTTCAAAACCCCGCCCTAAAGGAGAATCTCACCCCGAATGTTTCTCAGGATGAAAGAGAGGAGGAACACGCACTGCAGTGCTGCACAGTGAAAAGAGAAATAGTTGCACAATCCGAGCCACGATGCAAAACGGTGTTTAATAATTTACCAATGTTTTGACATTTATTGGTCTTCTTCAGGGTATTGAGGGACAAAAACAGCTCCACAGGCATTCAATATGGGATAAGACATGTGGGCTCAATCATGGGGAGGGAGGAGTGTCCTTCATCACATATTGTCGGAGGATTGTCGTAATTTTTTTCAAATGTATTAGAAAAACAGTTTGAGCAAAATACTTCTCAGAAAGCTCTACCTTTCAACATCTAAAAAACAAACAAGTGTCTACAATGTAGGCTTAGAAAGTCACACAACATCAGGAGAGACATAACACTATTTAAGATAAAAACAGAACACCCTGGCTCAGACTGGAAACCTCAAGGGAAATAATACAGCAAATAAATGTAGAATAAACAAGGTTATTTAAGTGATATATCCAACAAGCTTGTGTTTAAAATCGTTACATTTAAGACTACTGTTGTATTACTCACAGGGGACATATCTGTAATTCACTTAATGGTGATTTAAAACCCTGACCTTTAACAGAGTTCATCGTTTATTAGGTCATGCCTGATGTTGATAGATGTCTTGCCTCTGTCTTTAAACTTTTTTTCTTTTTTCTTATTCTATAAAATGTTTTTAAAATATTTAATATGTTCTAATATATTATTATGTCTATCCCTTGAGGTCTCCACCCATTCAGAGCCAGGGTGTTCTGTTCCTAAATAATAGTATGTCTCCCCTAATGTTGAGTGTCTTTTTAAGGCTGCATTCTATACACGTAGCTTTGTTGATATTGATATGCGTGACACCTGTGCCATGATGCTGACGATGTCTCAACGAACTAAATTGTCAAAAAGAATATCAATTGCTCCACTTAATTGCCTCAACAGACCCAAAGGCAGTGACAAGACATGTCTTTGAGAAAGTGGCCATCACTCTAACCTTACATTAACATTTCCTCTCTCCACCTCGACACATCTGGAAGCAATAAGTTCAGACATGATGCCTGGGGTTACTGATAGTCTTATAGTGGATGCAAATGACAAAAAAGTACATTTGAGGTAGAAACTTACATTTTATGGGTGCTAGTAGATACAGGGCATACATATTTTTATTAAAAAAATATCTTTAATTATCATGCCATAAGAGTTTCTTTAAATTTGAATTATTCTGTCTGAATAATAAGTGAATCAGTGAATTTCAAACAGCTAATACGAACCATCCAAAGCTGTCCACTAAAACTCTAATAGAAAAAGCAACAATAAAATTATTATAAAAATTATTATGAAAATTATTATTATATGATTGCGGTGAGGCAAGAACGTATCTATGAACAACGTCTGGCGTGCCTTTCTCTTAAATATGCATCATAGAGTGCATCATACTGAACAGAGCTGCTCCCACACACGTGTATAACATTTTAATTAGCAAGTGTTTTAATCAAGAGTGTTAGCATTTTATGTGATGTTTAAGCCTTAAACTTAATCCCATTAAACATTGAGGGGATACTGACAAGGATACAATTTTGGGGTTATCTATAAACATGTTTTAGTTTGAAAGAAACATTTTTTTATTTCAAAATAGCAAATATCTCAGCTGTATAACAATACTGGTATTCTGCCATAAAAGCCCAATTAAGTCCAACTCTCCAGATTAAACCTACTAAAGATACTGTATGTCTAAGGAGTTGTAGAGCAGTTAACAGTGTTGTTCTGGTTTGACACTCACTATTGTGTTAATGTTAATTGCCACCTGTTCTAGTGTACCAGTTGCAGCAAATACACAGTACAACATTGAGTCAGTTAAGTGGATTCTGCTGATAGAATCGTGTACAATGTATCGACATCCACGCAGCAATACTTTAGGGGTGTTTAGCACATTTGTTTCCATGGCAGGAGATAGCACCTCATCCTCCTTACACTTTTGAGCCTCAAAGGATTTGCACTGCACCAGTAAACCCATTTTCCTATTCTTGATCATTTGGCCCTGAGGAAACATTCAGTGATCTATGTGAAGATTCATTCTTTTGCCCAAGACGAAGATGACAATGAATATTTTCAAACGCCGTAACACAAAAAGGTGACAGTGGGAAAAAACAATTTCTCAAAAACAAACCATGATTACAGTGCCTCGAAATTGCCTGCAGCAATTTACTGTCTGCCTCGTCTTCCAATTTGCTTTTCAAAATCAAGCCCAGCTTTTGATTTACATGACACGTTGGTATGGAGTTGTCTGGTCTGTAAACACAGGCCCCTGAGGGCGGAGCATTAACCTTCACATGTACAGGGTGGATGCATTGCTGCGCACTGACTCCAATAAGGACTTCTTATACTCATAGCGTTCGGCCAACAGTGCCATGTTGTCCCATGTGCAGAAACTTATGCTCATCAACCTGCGACAACTATTTTTTTTGGCCATTTGGTGGCAGTGGAAACAGGCAGGGAACACAACATTTCCATTATGTTGATAAGGCCAACTTGTTTGCCAACAGTTGCTGATCAACACATCCAGTTACAAAGTTACAGAGAAACATATTTGTTCATTTGTCCTGTTTGTGGCCACCTGCTTGTGAGTCCCACGTTCAGTCTCACTTTAGCTCTATTTTGGTCTCCACCAACTCCAAGGAATATATCTGGCTCTTGCTGCTAATTGGTCCTCTCTGTTCTCCAGCTAATCCTCAACAATGCCAGCCAGCTCATTTTGTTTTCTTTTTTTTATGTAAACAGCTGCTTGCTGTGGACTTTTAGGGAACATTCTCTGTAGGTTCATCACTACAAGTGACATTGTCACATTCATTTCACAAGGTCATTTAATACATTTTTATGAAACACATATTGATTAAAACAATTTAAAAATAACACTTTAACAGTGACGCTTGCATACTAGTGCACACATTCCAGAAGGGAAATGACGACCACCCTGTGCATGTTTTCAGACAGTTGAATGGGCGTTATGTGAGGTTGTCACCCTCATAGATATGGGATAGAAAGGAACGGCTACATCAACACTATCATCTATTCATATGGTTGATCACCGATAAGAATACAAGAAGACGATGCCAACCTCTGTTGGCTGTAAAGCCTAGTCACGTGACATGGGATATAAGGAGCAACAAAGCCTGAATTGGGTGGCGGTTGGGGTTCATGGATGGGTCAAACAAACATAAACACAGGACTTTCAGCCAGGAGGCCGATGTTCATGTCCCCTATAAAACCAAAAGCCGACGATAGCCTTATTTTACTATACCTTTGTTACATTACTTACATACCTATTTTAACCCAAACCAGAATATTTTCCTAAACCATACCAAATAGTTGTGTTGGCTAACCCTAACGTTGTTTTGTTTAAATTCACAACGTTAAGTTTAACTTTGACTGAGGCTCAGTGGTAGAGCAGGGTCATCCTTCAATCAAAGCATTGGCGCTTCTAACCTCAGCTCTACTAGTCCATGTCGATGTGTCCTTGGGCAAGACACTTAACCCCAATTTGCCCCTGCAGGCTGTTCCTGCAGTCTGTGAATGGGTAGATAGTTGGCACCGTACATGGTAGCCCTGCCATCAGTGTATGTATGAACGGGTGAACGATGACAAGTAGTGTTAAAGTGCTTTGAGTGACCAGTAGACTACACATGAGTACCGTCCATTTACTTTAACAACCAACAATGGTAGGTGCAGTTCGACCCAGATGATAATCACTGATTCCACAAATTCTATTGGCTAATTACATAAACAATGCCAATGAAAGAGAGTGTGTATTTGTCTGGAATTTGGGCAAAAAAGACAAAATGACTTCACTGTAGCATGAAGCAGGAAGTTTTCTCGGCTGATTTTGTCGACAGCCTCAGGAAAGTCTGTAACACCTGCCGGCATCTCAGAAAGACTGAACATGAAGACTAGTTTCCAGTAACACATTCCCAGTGGTTTTAAAATACTTTGTGAAGTAGAATTGTACACGGATTGTGACATTTTATTTTCATATTTGATTTGTTCTGCACACATCTCAAACTGTATATTTTTTTATTTTAATATACTTTGAGGACATTTTAATTTGATAACATGTCTACATTAATAACACATTCACATGTTTTAAACTTTCCCTCACCTTTGAAATAGAGTGAGCTTGTTTCGTATGCAAGACTGTGAAAAGGAATACTGAGATAGTCAGTATGAAATGTGATGCAAAGAAAAGGGCCCTACTTACGGAAACTCCAATTTCATTCATAGAAGATCTGTGTTATGTCACAGTCTGCTCGATTTCTGGGTCCAGACTTTGACATTTTTATCCTGCATTCTTCAGTGTGTTCACAGTAATAAATAAACACGCAGCCTAATCTGGATGAAACCGTATTACATTTCATACTTGCTATAAAAACTATAAAATGCTATAAGAATTCAAGAGAAGTATATTTTCCTCAAGTTTCAATCTCTGTTGGAACATTTGGTCTCCATAAAGAAGAGAGAATCAAGAGCATAAATTCTCTTACACAGACCAATTTTCCTTTTTTCCCCACCCATAGTGACTTGCAGTGTCTATCTTCCTGCACACAGACATGCACACTCTCATACAGTACACTATTACACTATTGTGCTACACCTCTGAGGTGGCCCACCTCCCTGGCTGCCTAATGGGCCATAGTCTCTAATCTGGATGGCCATGGTGCTCAGGAGAATGAGCAGAGCAAATAGACAGAGCAGCTCATCAGGCCTGCGAGCCGGTGTGTCGCTAACCCCAGCTGTTAAAGAGACATCCGCCCATCATTCAGAGATGAAGGAAGGAAACGGGATGCCTTCACAGGCACGGGTAATTTCTAGGGATTGACAGCGGATAGCTTCTCATAAACCTTTTTTTTTTTCAACCTCCATAATGTCCCTTCAACTATTTAAGGGGCTTTGTTTTGCTTCTCTGTCTCCTGGCTATGATACACATACACTTTTTAAGGCTATTTATATCACATTAACACTTTTTAGCTAGGTAGAGATACAATAAATATATGTGCAATATGTAAATACTACATAACCAATTAGAAAGACAGTACAGAGTGATAGACACCATTAAAAATGTGTAAATGTATAAAGTTATTAAAAAAATAAAGACTCTTCTCATGGGCTCTTCTACTCCCTAGACTTCAGATAAAACGGATGGAACAACCATAACAAACCCTTGAGTACAACATTGCACACTTATTTGCATAATCCCCCATAATTCCTACAAATTTTCTTTCATTAAAGGAGTTCTGAAAGGTGTCCGGGAACAAATCCATCACTGTTTTCCGTTGTCTAAATGCAATGTTCTCTAGTAGAAACAGAGTATAATTCTCTCAGCGGAGTGCCATCAGCAAACCACTTGTCTTGCAGAGGGTGATTACACAACCAAACAATAAATGATACTCAGCCAATCACGTTCACAGTACGAATGCAAAAATGAATCCCACTAGAAATTATGTTGTGTTGATAATAATAATGAAGCAAAATATCATTATTGGGAGCTGCACAGTGGTGTCGTGGCTACCACAGTCACCTCACAGCAAGAGGGTTCGGTACCCGACCCCGGGGCCCCTCTGTGTGGTCCTTCATGTTCTCCCCGTGGCAGCGTGGGTTCCCTCTGCGTTCTCCGGCTTCCTCCCACAGTCCAAAGACATGCAGCTCAGGTTAATTGCAGGCTCTTAAATTGCCCGTAGGTGTGAATGTGTGTCAATGGTTGTGTGTCTCTATATGTGAACCCTGTCTTTGCCCAATGTCAGCTCGGCTCCAGTGGCCCTTGACCCTAAATAGGATAAGCGGTTGGGATAATGGAATGGAAAAATGTAATTATCACCCGTTGCAACCTTTTTATTATTATTTTTGTTTCTGTTACTTTCAGACAGGTTATGCAATTACAGTCAGCAGTGAGCAACTTGACAGTTCATGCAACCTGCCAACACCCCACTCTCAACCCCAAAATTTCCATTAGTAATTGACAAATGGATGGATTAATGGAGTATAAAATGATCCATCCATCACAGGGGCTAAATGGGGTGAGAGAGCACCACTCTGTCAGACATGCCTTTTCAGAGTCTGGTTCTCATGACCTCTGTGAAACTGGATACAGCAGCGGTTGCCTCTATTTTTCCTGCTCTAAAAACACTCTTTCAGCAAAAAAAAAGAAGAAAAGAAGACCGCTCTTATAAACTGTAAGTTAATTTAATTTTAAAACCAATACTGAGTACTGATGGAGCTGAAATGAACTGAACTGACAAATGCATTTGCAAGTCATTGAAGATACACAACCTCAAGGTAGCATTGGCCTTCATTTTAATGCGCAAAAATAAAAACATCACATTTATAAAGTGTAAAAGAGAAAACGGCCACCTATATATCCAGCTGAATAGTAAAATTATACGTGTTAATCATGCTGAATCTACTATGGATTTCTAGTGAGTGTTGGTGAAGGATTGGCCGACTGGTGGAGGTAGAACACACAGTCGTTTTCCCCTCGTATAAGGTTTGCTTGTATTTTACAACCACAAACAAAGCGGCTCAAAGACGTTGTCAAACGAGCATACCGAAATCCATTGGTCAACACAAGAGAACCTGGTTGAGGCCCATGGCTCTTTGGCAGCTTGCACATACTCCAGCAGGTATGCACCTGAACTAAACCAGCTTTACTTTCCTTCGGGAGCTTCTTTTTGAAATATTAACAGTCCAAGGGTTTGGGGAACTTTAAAAATAAAGAAAATTTCCCAAAACAATGAAGAAAAAACTCTGTAGTCAAACCAACATGGTACACTCTCCCCCTACTGTAAAGCCCATTAGATGCTCCCTTTTATTGTTCAGCAGTTGGAACCCATGACCTGCATATAACATGGATGGGACTTCATATTTGTATAGTGCACGTAATAGCGCTATATCAGTGGGTTTTTTAAATAATGACACTGAACCCTCATTTGTTGTTTGGTTTTGTTAAGAACTCATGCTTTAGTATTACAACGCTTACACACATAGATCCAATGTTGGTATGTGGTGAAACGAGATGCAATGTTGTTTATTCAATCAAATTTTAAGAATATTCTATACCAAACAAATCCATCTACAATGACTTCTGATAATGAATTTAAATAAGTTCGTGCCCCCGGATTTAAACATTGTTGTTTCTTGCATGAATCAATTGAACTCAAATTAAAAGAAGTAAAGAGACCTTTGGTGCAATAATGCAAATAATTTGCATGTTCAATTATTATCTATCCCAAGAAGTTCTGTGACCTTCCGATTCAAAAATCAAACACTAACGGTGATTTCATTATTTGGTAGAAGTAAAGACAAGTAACTCGGTCATGCTGCTGTAAAGTTTGACAAATGCGTGTTGGTGATACTTTATCACTATGTCTTTGTGTGTTTGACACAATCATCCGGACAAGGGGATGGTATCATTACCTCTACGTCAGCACTGCTACACAGTGATTTGAAGGATTCTGGGAGTATTTCTCGTCCCTTTTTAAGATGCCTGTCCATAAGCCTTTTTTTTCTTTGTTTAAACAAAATTCCAATAACCCGAGGGATTAGAGGGACACGTCCAACTCAGTTAAATCAATGGTGGCGGGGGGGATAAACAATGACGAAGCAAAAATCCTCTGTCACTCATGGACAGGTGCAGGTTGTGTGTGTGTGTGTGTGTGTGTGTGTGTGTGTGTGTGTGTGTGTGTGTGTGTGTGTGTGTGTGTGTGTGTGTGTGTGTGTGTGTGTGTGTGTGCATGTGTGCGTGTGTGTGTGTGTGTGAGAGTGTGGACAAGCATGTGTGCATATTCTACTGCCAACATGCATGTGTGTGACGTAAAATGCCCCACTAATAGTTAAGTGCTACCGCCTGATAAATAATGTAATAGCAAAGTGTCTGTGCTACTGCCTGCCTCCGTGAGCAATAGAAAATACGTTGTCATCATACAGTGGGCACAATATCATTTATAAAGTGAAATGACAATACCATACCTCAGCATGCATCTAAAACACGTATGTTGCTGAATGTCTTAATGGGAGGTCTTCACCTTACTCTCTTGCATAGATTAGAAACAAGCATGCAAAGGACCTTTTTATTCATCTATAAAGGCCTTTACACAAGGCAATTTAAAATATAAAGTTTCACTTTTTTTCTGAATGGAATATTAAAAATAAATCTTTTCGGGAGTGAGGTAGATCTTTCTAAGCTTTCGCACAGTGAATAAAGAAACCAACCATCACGTTGTGCAAACCAGACACATTCAATACGTACAACATTGTTGTGAAATAACATGGAGGCTCCGTAGGCCAAACCAAGACGGCAAACTGTATTACTCCTTTCAACCTTAATAAAGGCAGCGCATTTCAAATCCCCTCCCTCTGTGTTTACCTTTCACAATAAAAGCCCGAGACTTGTACTGTGCGTAATTGTTTACAAGAGGGAACTCAAGTTCACTCAGCATTCCACTAAAAGGATCCTCAAAAAAAAAAAAAGTACAGTAGCTTTGGCTCGACAACAATTTACCTCAGACAGACTGCCAGACGCTGCTCTTGGTCAATAGGATTCCATGAGACCGCCCGCCTTAGCAAATCTATTCAAACATTTTAATATAGAAATTGTTGCAACTGTCGCAAATTTGCAATGCTGCCCGGTATGAATAGTTTTTGTGACATTTGTGTGTAACACCCTCAGTGTATAAGGACCATAAGACTTTACTAATGTGTATAATTCATAATATGGAAGCATAATAAGCTGTCACATTAGGCTAATGCAAGTACTTGTAAGTAACATCACTGAGAAGAAAGATACACAATATAATCACTTAAGCCTTAAAGACTTAAATACACTTTAATTCACCAGAGGCCCACTTAATTGTGAGCAGTAGCAGAATTTCTGAATGACCTTTGAGTTTGAGTGATTTTGAAGAGGACTTTACTTCTGGTCAAAGTATCCAAACTTGAAAAGAAGTCCCTTCATAACAGACAAAAAAATAAAAAAATAAATGTATATACATGGTGAGAGGACTTTTACAGTTGCATGCATTAGCATGGTATATGTCCTGGTTTGTGTACAGTATTCATACTGTGCAAGCAGACATTATTGTGTTATTGACAAAACATTTTTTGGTTGCTATTGGCTCTTTTTTTTGGTAATTTCACAGTGATGTGAATGAAACAACATCCCAGTCATTGAGTGCACATCCATTGAAAACCAATTTAATATCTGCCTGATATCAAATTGTCATATTTTTACACCTCATATTTATCTCCAGTCAGTCTTCCCTCCACTCCACTTCTATGGGGGTAGGGGGATTTAATCACCACGCACTAGTGGCCAACGTATATGCCTGACTCTAATGTCATTTTTTTGTAAACACTGATGCGTAGCTACGTCAACATACTGGTTTTGCCAAGGTTTTAAGATTTGAGTGGAGAAAAGTAAAACAATCTCCCATGATGGGCAATATTGAGAAGACCTGCCGTCATTATATGTGATTTAGATGTTTTTGATTGTAGCGACTTGTCTATAGCGGGTGACACAGTTGTTATCACTTCTCCTTGGTTCTGATGCAGAGGTTGACAGTGCTTGACAACATCTTGACAAGGGTGTTAGTCCCGCCCCTTGGCACCGATTAGATTAATTGCTTTTTCAATCGAGAAACGTCTGTTTGATGTCATGATGTCTGACGAAGCAGTCGAATTTGTGTGGTGGGCAGATTCAATGCTTTGGCAGGCAAGTGCAATGTTGTAATATCCTGCATTTTAACTGTGTGAACACATACACATCAAATTGATTTTTTTTTAACAAACCTTAGTTTCCTTTTTTCCCCACCCAGAATGACTTGCAGTGTCTCTCTTACTGCACACATGCACACTCTCATACAGTACACGTTTGTGCTACACCTCTGAGGTGGCCCACCTCCCTGGCTGCCTAATGGTCCATAGACTCTAATCTAATACAAATGGAAAGTGTAGAAAACCTAAACATTTTGATAATGACACTATTGATAACATGAATTGTTCTGCAAGATTAGTCAACTAAGTTAACAACACCAAAAAAAGAAACCGTGCACATCCTCTTCGCTTGCTTCTATGATGTCTTTGACTTGCCAATCAACCCAATGCAAAGCATTTAGAAAGCCATGTTTTTCTTCCTGAATTAGTCCTTCAGCTAAGATAAAATTATCTTAAATGTAAGTTTGGGCTAGCCAGGTCATCGTCGTAAACACAGTCCTAAAGTCATTGAAATATCAAAACTTCATTTTAACATTCGAGGCTTCACTGAGCCCTCTGAGTCGTGAGGCAGCCTAAGAAGTCGAGGTGTCCGTTTCTTTAAAGTTTTAACTATAATCCAGCCATGTCTCCCTTTCTTAGAGGGCACATGTAGGCCAACAGTATTTTCACAAAGCCGGCAGATCATTCAGATCGAATGATAAATATATTTAATATTGAATCATATTTAGTGTGTCATTAGTTGGAATCATTATCATGCCTTTGTCCACTTCACAATTTCTATGTTTCCAGTCCTCTCGCTTTCTGCTGACTGAACAAGAGAGTGAATAATTTGCTTGAGCTATCTTCTTCATGTTAGCAGTATGGCAGATGACATGGTAATTGCAGCCTTTCAGAGAGTGGGAAAGTGTACAGAGAAGAGTGTAACTACTCTGAAAGCTACTGCCTTATTTAACACCTCTTCACTTGCTTCGAGTCGGACTCTCTGTCCACAGCTGTCGAACCATATTCACCCTCGCACAGCTGCGCACACAAACAGGAACACACTAATAATAGCAGCAATCCAACTTTCATTTAATTCCCAAGCTAATTGTGTTGTTTTTGTTTGAAGATAATACCGGCAGATGATACAGCAACAGCTACACCCACTGCGCAGTCTATTTCCTCACAATTCTAACCTTGTAAAGTACTCTCAAATTTTGGAATAGATTACAGATAGTGTAGTGCCGGGAACAGTTGCTAAGCCCAAGGCATATTCCTATAATTAGCACCATAACAGATAGCCACAGTCTGCACTCTTCATTTCTCCTTACCCTACGGCTATAGTGATGAAGCTCTCACCCGTCAATTAAAACAGGGATGACAACCAGCAGTCTTTTCCTACATTCTCTGTTTGTCATTTATCATGGTCATTGGGCTGAGGATCAATACATTATAAATGTTCATATTTGATCACAGCTCAGATCACATTGTTTTCATTAAAAAAAGAGGATATGCAATGTCCCTATTGGGGAGGGACAATAGCATTGTCTGCTGTTTCGCTCTGCCATTTGTGAGGCGCTCTAACTCGGACTGATTGTCAAACAATCAGACACAGTTGCTCAGTCTGATCCCCGCAGTCATCAGAAAGAGCAGCACTCTCAAGTGATGGGTTTGATTTGTTCCAGAGCAGCAGGCTCCCCTCGCCATACGCTTTGAAATAAAATGGTAAGTATGGCTTCTTGAATAGCAAATATGCAAACTTGACCTTTTCTCGTGACACAATTGATTAATTGGAGGTCTGCATGGATGGGTTTGATGAGAGCAGCCTAGAAGAATCATAGATTGGTGATGGCCCGCAAAGAACGCCTAGACCAGGGGTGTCAAACTCATGTTAGTGAAGGGGCCGCATGCTGCCCAATTTGATCTCAAGTGGGCCGGACCAGTAAAATCACAGCATATAAACGCATACATAATGACAATATTTCTCTATGTTTAAATCATTGGTGAAGGTTTTTGGATGATAAACCCTATTTTAAGGTATTTTTACAATAAACTAGAAACATAAAGACAAAAAATTCAGACATCAGCCCACTGTTTACCTGCCTGGGCTCTCCTCTGCAGATTCCCTCGCAGTTGAGCAATATTTATAGTAATGTCAGTGGTCTAATGAATTCTGACTCTGGGTCAATGTATAGCGTGCCCTAGGGCTGGGCGGTATGGCCAAAAAATCATATCACGGTATTTTGTAAGATTCTGGCGGTTTCACGGTATATCACTGCATTTTTTTTTCCAAATAAACACATTAATTTATTGACGTCGAAAAGGACCGTCACCGCCATCGTTATTCACCACTCGCTCGCAACTGGCCAGCAGCTGTTTTGATTGGTACATAGGGCGCTAACCTGGAGGGATTTAGGACCCAGGGGAATACCTTCATACTAGTGGCGCATGCGCGGCCGTAACGACTTTTGTCATTCTTCAGCCGGCAGCAACATTTAATGTTTACAGTCACAGGTACGTGTTCAGCGGTCTGAGCTACTTACGTCTCACGGATATAAGTTGACTCAGGGTGTGCAAGACATGACATCGCCAAAAGGCATGATGGGTAAAGCCCGCCCACTGTGCTGCACAGGAAACGACTTCTTCCTTCACAAGAAAAGTCTTCCTGTGTGGGCGGTGCCATTTACCCAGCATGCCTTTTGGCGATGTCATTTTTTGCACACCCTGAGTCAAATGAGTTAACATGAGACATAAGTAGCTCGGTCCGCTGCTCTTACAGCTTCAAGCTGTGAACATTAAAAGCTGTTACTGCCAAACAGTGGCGACCGGTTTGATGGTATGTGAACTATTCACACCGTACGCTCAACTGGGACTGGTGTACCGGTCGCACAGCCCTGTGCCCGTTTTTCGGTCAGTGGTTCAAGACCCAGCTCAGCTTTCTTTCTGCAATTTTAACAATTATCCCGCGGGCCAGACTGGACCCCCTGGCGGCCCGGATCCGGCCCGCGGGCCGTATGTTTAACACCCCTGGCCTAGACGGTCAATATAAATATGCATATAGTCTATGTCCTGTGTGCGAGTGTTTCGTGAGATATACTTAAAATACTGAAAAATGTATAGTGCGTAGTGCACATTTCCCCATCCATCTTTCCTAAAGTCTGACAGCAACCAGTCGGAAAACAATGTACAACCCAACAAATGTGAATATTATGATACAATGGTTCAATGATACCCAATATTATATTAATAAAGTACATTTTTTATTAATTTTTATTTGTAACTTATTGTTCAAGCTATAAGCTAGCCAATACCTGAAAGGAGCTACATTTATAAATCCTAAATGTTAAATATAAAACATTTTTAATATTCTTTCTTTATGTTTTTTATATGTTTCATATTTCATTATGTAATCAAAATGATTCTGTGGGCCCCAGCTTATAATGCTGGTAGGGCAACACACTCTTACTCCCAACTCGTCAGATACCCTAACTTGGTCAGTTGCCCTAAGCTTCAAACTATAAACTATACAAATTGGACGTTTCAGGGACGGTGTGTCAGTTTCCACTCGTAATATGCTCGTGTATTTTTCTGAATAAACTTCACAATAAGTCAGGTTTAGGCATTAAAAAAACATAGTTAGGTTTAGTAAAAGAGCGTGATTGATGTTAACTTGACGGACTTACGGTTCATGTCACTGCAGAGTGACAAATGACTGACGTGGCTAAATGTTGACGTTTACTTTTAGTTTCTTTGAAATAAAGTGCCGTGTTCGTCCACCCACCAGTGCTCCCACCTGCCCTGTGTCACTCTATAATACGCAAGTTGCTCCGAGCGTCTAGTAATGATGCTGGTGGATTTACATTGGAGTTAGTTGAAAGCGCGGAGCATCGTTATCAGACACCAAAGGGCAGTGGCCAAGCATCAGAAGTGCTGGGTTGGATAGGATGACATTTAAGCAAGAGCATCCTGTCATTATTTGGTAATAAGATGATTGTTGCAAACCTGAATAGCATTAGCATTTGATAGCAAAACAAATTCTAGAGCAAATATTTCAGTTGTATAATAAATGAATAGGCCTACAGCAAGAAACGCATCACAGTTATGAATAATATTGCTTATTGCCCTGAATATGGCCATTACAAGGACTGTGCTCTAGTCAAACAGATGCAAGCTGGCATTTAACAAAAACTAGCCAGATTGGTGGAGAATTATATATATTTTTTAAATCTTCTCAATTTTAATGTAAATTAATTACGCAGCGTTTTAGTCCAAACAGGTTATTTATTAATACGTCTGATCCTCTTCTGACAAAAAAATATATGTTTTCCTTCACTACAAATCATTGAATTTAGTCAAAAATGATTATCATAAAAGGATAACTTTAATAATACGGTCACATTCAAGAACTACATTCATCAGAAGTTAAAAGGTTCCTTTTATGGATGTAAAAATAATCAAGCTCTATCCTGCATCAATGTATGCTGTTATTAGAAAAATAAGCTGGTGTCACTAAAGCATGCAATGGAGCTAAGGAAAGCAATTAGCCTGGCAATGAAAAAGGGAAGTTCTTCTATCTGTATTCAACTCAGACCAGTGTGTGTGAGTCTGTATGTGTGTGCGTGTGTCTGTATGTGTGTAAACTCCTCCCTGCTGTCATCCTGTGCGCGTTGGTGGGCGCCGACCAATCAAATCGTTTCAATGGGTCACACATACACAGGTCCCTGGTTGGAAAACCAAGATTCAGTCTGTCAACGCCAGGAGCCAATACTCTCTCACTCTCCCTCTGTGTGTGTGAGCACGTATGTGTGCGTCTTTTAATACATGTTTGTGTGAATCAAAAGACCAAACCGACAACGTTAGACTCAGCTGATAATCATCCGGTGCAGTGGACCAAAGGCATGTGTTGAGGATGACCTTGACCGTCCTCGTATGGAGTAAACTCCCACAGTGTCTGAGAATATCACAGCAACTTTTCACCACTGACAAACACGCTGAATATTAAAAACGGCTTTCACCTTAAAGAGTGTGGGTCATTCAAAAGTGTCATTAGGGCGAAAACTATAATGGAAGAGCACCAAATAATTAAAAAAAAAGTACATAAATGTAATAACCTCTGAAAATAATCAAATTTGCTCTGAATCTGATATTTGATTACATTTTTTTTATGAGAATGTATACAGGAATCTGCAGGAATTGATTCTGCAATTGATTCTTACATATTATCCCATTTGATGTGATTAATAAACAATCTGTGTTTTGCATTCTACACTGATTTATTCATCAAACCAGTCAAATGGTGCATGATTTGTAGTGTTAGTGGTGAACAGAACGATTATTTTAAGTCAATGATAAATGTGTAATTATATATGATACATTGCATTTTGAGTGTTGTCAAGCCATTTAGCCATTGCAAGATGTTTAAAACATGTCAGGTTCTGCTTCTCGACAATAGAAGAATATATCATATTTTTACGGAGCATAAAATGATCACACAAACCCAACGTTGTTAACTTACATGTCTGTGTTTGTGTGTGGTAGCATGACTGATTTTGCCATTAGAAGCCCCTAATGATAATTTTATGCTCATTGTACCATAACTGTCTGTGGCACCACTGTTATCGTCATATACTTCATTATGCATTGCCCCTTTTTCTCTCTATCGTTCACACTCCCTCAGCTATTCCTGTGGTCAAGGACTCGAGATGATTTTAACAAACACTTAGTCCTTGATTACCAGCACAGCTTAGTTGTAATACTGTCTGAAATGTTTGAGAGCAGAGTTTCCCAAACTTTTTTTTCTGGTGAAACCATCACAACTCAAGTCATTATCAGACTCCATATATAATCCATATATTACAAAAATCTGTGAACAAATGTAAAGGCCATGGGTGTGGGTGGGTTTGTGGGTGGGCGTGTTATGATTCATTATTTTTCCTTATTTTCAATTGTTTATTTTTCTTTATTTATTAGTTGTATTTCTTCTCATTTTTCACTTTACGTTGTCTGTTTGCTCTACCTTCCTGTCACTTTATGCAGTACTACTGCAAACAGAACAACGCACACTAAAAAAAAAGCCCCTGTTGCTATATTGTGCACATTCTCTAATAAATTATATTTAAAAAAAAAAGAAAAGGGTCAACCAGCCATTTTGAAGAGATATAGGTTTGATACATCACAAGTCATACACATGTCAAAAAACGTAATAAATGAGACCAAAACATGCATTTTGACGGAGTTAACCGACGATCTCTATCTATTTTTTTAATGCATTTTTTGGTAACATATTCACTGTAAGACTTATTAGTGGGGCACTGACTATGATGCCGATATACCTTAAACTGACCTTATTGTTATCGTTGTTCAGGTTTACATACAACCGGTGATTGTTGAATATAACTATGATCATGAGGATTTTTGATTGATTTAATGTTGTATTGAGTTGTATTGAGTTGTATTGTCCCACACTCTAAACGCTATTTCAGAGACTTTAACATGATGCAAGAAAAACTGAATATCAGAACCAATTTTTGGACATGGCCAACATCAGTCTAAAAACATTGCTATCTGTAACACCTTTCAAAGGAGCCAGAGAAAAAGGGATTTGATCCTGGTATGATCTTTTATCTGTGACATGATGTCAATATGTAATACCGAGCATGTGTCCACATGATGTATATCTTGTGTTTTCTATAAGGGATCCTCTTCTTTTTCGGGTTAAATTTGTTTCCCCCTTCTTCAGACAGGGAGAGTTAAAGATGGACTAAGGGAAGAGGACAGCCTGCTCCTCCTCCTCCTCCTCCTCCTCCTCCTCCTCTCTGGCTTCCGTGACTATCACAAGGATTCAGAGCTGACTCTAATTCAACAGGACTGTCATAGCTCATGAAAAAATCATGTCGTATAATCAAATCGGAGTAAAAACCCTGCGCTGGGCCTCAAGGGAGTCTCCGCGCGCCCTGAATATTTCATGTAATGGAGGCTCTCACCACCATGGAAACTCTCAACAGTTCAGGATTGCGTGCAAATATTGACTGTAGTGTGCAGGGCCAAGGGCCGGGAGAGGCCGACTACGCAACCAAGCCTGAGTGAGTTTTATAAATAATGGTAATCACATGTGACACCACTCACAGCAGGGGGGCTCGTGGCCACTCATATCCTCATACTGGTTGATGTTACTGAGTGCAGTGGTAGAGTTAAAACTGGGGAAGGCACAGTTGGGAGAGGAAGTGGCGGCGGATGAGAGGGAGAAAAAAAAGTGCCCTGATGCATATGAATTGACAAATGTCTGTTTTGGCTGCTGAGAATGGAGCTCAATTGTAGGTCTGAAGAAACATCAAAACACAATTCAGGGTTGACATCCAGTGGGCGGAGGAGAGAGGAGGGGCCTGACAGTGTTCCCAGGCTGCAAGCGTCGCACTGCAGCTAGGCTCCTGCTTAACAGGGCCTTCTCCTGGTGCTGAGCACAGAGAGTCTGAGTAGCCAAGGAATGAGAACAAGGGTAAAGGGTATAATGTCGAGTCTCAAATTATTTGAGGCAAGTCCTGGTCAAGGCTCAAGTCTATGAGATTAAGTCTCATAGAGTTTCTACGGTCAATTAAAAAATCATCAGATAAGTCATGTTTCAATTTTGACAGAGAAAGTCTTACATCAAGTGTTAAGGCAACAATCTGAGGTCCTCTAAAGGGCACGCTCTGGTCGAGTCTCAATCCACACAGGTATTTTAGGTCAACCTATTGCCAAATCCCAAGTCTACCATTCACAAATGGCAATTCAATTTGTTTTTGTTTAAGGTCTGAATGCTGACAATTAAAATGGCAGTATGTGACATTTTAAAAACCTTCCTGTCAGGGCTTTAACAAAGACATTTTTTTAGACAGCCCGACCTACAGTGCATGAGCCACATAATAACATAATAAAAATGTTAGGATTCTTGGGTATGCAAGGCCTCTCTATGGAACCCTCTGTCGTATCAGCTTGGAATATAGTGAGAATCCGATGGCCAACATTTACATTTTTTTTATTTCTGTAACTTATTAGCCCTTATAAATGATTAATGCCCCATAAATAAAAGTAAATCCTGCCATGAGAAGGTGTAGCTGAAGCATGTTACTTCATTAAACATGGATTCTCGTCTGGACTAGTCCCATTTTAAATGATGTGATAGTGATCAGAGAAATTTACGAGCAGTGGGCGAGGACCTATGATCCTATTATTTCCCCATGGCTGGGTAGTTTGGCACATGTAAACACACATGTTCAAACACATGTAACAACCACACACACACTCACTCATCATTCCGAGAATAATCTCTCTACTGTAGACGTTACAAACGTCGTTAAATGAAGTGCAGTTCAGACAGACAGTGTGAAAAGCAAACTGTATATATGTGCTGGTAATGGCTGAGAGTGGTGCCGTTTGCATGTATTATCTGCACCTCTCAGACGTGGTAATTGAGACTCAGTGCTGTTATGAGTCTGGGTGAGAGGGAAATAAATGCATCTCCTCACAGCTAATGCTGAAATCCGATCCTGTCTGCACATATTTACTGTGGGCTGTGTGCAGTCTGTGCCCGTAAGCCTGTGCATTACGGCAGATTCATCAATCGCCTGTTTATCTCGCCAAGTGAGCAAGAAAGAAAAAAAAAAGAAGACCTGCAGTAAATTCCCATTATTAGATCAAGTGTGATGATGAAGCCATGGGGGTAGAAGAGACAGACAGCACGGCTTTCATACAGCGGGTGTCATCTGGTGGGGCAGATCATTAGTGGTATCACTCCGAGATGATGTTTTACGGTTTGGTGAGAGTTGATTTATTCTGATCAATGAGGGATCTGACTCGGGCGAGTAGAAACACAGTAAATTTTAACAACAGTGATGTTATGAGCCTCACGGTTCCTGGACTGTGAGGCCAACAAAGAGTTTACGACAAGCTGCTTCACATTAGACCTTGGCACAGATGGCTCAGGCTTTTAAACTGCAATCCTGGAGTGTCAAACACCACTACACAACCCCAGAGCGGATATCTCATGCAGCCGTGCAAATTTTTCACAAAGTGTACACATACAGTGTGTCTTTAATCGTTTTCAACCACCCCGGCCGGCATGTAGTCCGCAGTAGTATTATTAGTATTGCGATTTATTTATATATAGTTTTTGAAGACACGCTTGTTGGTTATAAGCAGAGCAAGTATGTTTGTTACAGGCAAATGACTGTGAAACTGCAAACAAAAGACCCTTATTGGAGCTTCCAAGGCGGTCAATTTATTTGAGTTTAACCGAGGAGAAATATTGTTTCAGTTCTACAGATCCATCACCGAAAACATCATCCTCGTGATCAGCTCTTTAAGACCCTGCCTCTAATTTATTGCTCCAATGTGTGCAGGTTCACCCAAGGGTAAAGCAATGGGTCAGTAACTGCAAAACCACAAAATGCACAGTTTCATTCCATCAATAAAACACCAAGCACTTTGTACCATCTCACAAAGCGAGTGTTTTGACAGTCACATAAATGTATTGTTTTTCATTTCACTAAACTTTGCAGACGGATGATCACAGATTTATTAGTTTGAAAGGATAACATTTTAGATAAAACTCAAAGGAAGTATATTTCATTGGATTCAATTTAACATAACATATAAAGTATAGCATCAGACAGACACGCCTTAACATACAAGCTAGGAGGAAGATCACCAGTAAAACACAGACTATGCCAAACAGGCCCTTGGGTGTAAGCTGGAACTCTTGGATTGTCAACGAAATTTATAAATACAGCAGAAATGAATGCCGTTGATATATGAGTGCCGGATACCAGACTCCAAAATTGCATTAATTCACTGAAATGACAGTTTACCTGCCGGATCATCGCCAACAGCAAGCAAAGTAGTGCTCCTTGGGACATTTCCGTAATCTTCCCAAAGAGATCCGATTCCTTCTTTTGGTGTCATCTTTTTGTACACAGGCTGTCCAATTTGTCCATTTTATGTGGTTTAAAAGTGTAGCACTTGTGAAGAAACCTGTGAAATCCAGGCACCAATGTGATCCACTCCCACTTCTAGGAGCTCTGCATGGCACACTAAAGGTGAGTAGTGCAATACTGATACACCACCCATCAATACTGCACAACAAATTGATTTACTTTCATGTTCACCTGCTACATTGGTTAATAATACTCAAGGCTGGAAGTGATGTAAAGAGTAATGTTTTGTTATTCATTTTTTGGGGTGACATGTGTAATACATATTTGCATGGCTCCCCAGCTGGATATGTAGGGAGTGCAGAGTGAGTGACAGTGATAAGCATTGTTTAGATACAAATGTCATTTTTTAAAACAATTTTTGAAACACATTTTTATTTGTTTTACTTTCTTCACCTCTAAAACAAAAATCAGAATAATTGCTGATGTCGAAATATTTGCAACTTCGATTAAACGTTCTCACTTCAGGTTATGCTTTCGAGACTGAATTTGCAAGTGTTCCTAACTGTGCGTTTTTTCATGACGCTATTATGCCGTCTCTAATCATTTGCTTTGCCAACTGTATAATACAGTTACGATTTGGCATTCTTTGCATTTGCAATGGAGCAAAACAGAAGCAGGTTTCCTCTGAATGTGAGTAGAAACCTGTTGGGGAACAGCAAACACCCTGACGGCTGAGTGCAATTTCTGCCACTCAACTCTATTAACAGACTCAGCTCCTCAATAGCTTTACTCATCTGAACAGCTATTTCATTTACAGATGAGTATGAATGTAATAGGAACTGGGACATGCTGTAAGATTCATTTGGCCTGTCAAATTACCTTATTATGGGGTAAATGATCTGCATGATCACATGATTAGTTGCCTCAACTCAACTGCTTTGACCTTGCAGCAATAAATGGGAACATACATTTAGTTTGCTGGTCAAATGTTGAGCTTGGGTCAGCCTGAAACAGTAAAATGACCACTATAAAGTGATTGTGATTAGTGATGACTGTGGTGATGTATTTCTGTTTGGTCTATTGGACGTTATACAAGCCAATGTTGTAAGATAGTAAACTATAAATATGAAAACACTGAAATATATCAATTAATTCAAAAAGAATATCTAGAATATCTGAAAAAAAACACACACAAATTGCAAAAATGTATGTCTTATTTGTTTATGACATACCAGTGATTTGTTGTTCAAAAACGGCACCAAATTCTATCGTAGAAGAAAACTTTCCTGGTGAGAACAGCCAAGATAACCTGACTTACAGCACAGATACCCACCTGGCCTTTCAAATCATTCCCAAGAGAAATTTCCCTCTCGCTTTCCTTCTCTCTTCAAAGTGCAGTGTGGTGCTTCAGTGCCATCACTTGCCTTCCCCTGATGTCACATTTGACCTCTTTCTGTTGCCTCTCCTAAAAGGAGGCAAGCACGCGATCCTGTGCTGCAGGGAAAACACGGCCTATTATGTCATTCATAATGCATGCATTAACGCCTATTAATTCATAAGGTTTAATTCCACAGCACTGGGATAACACATGCTTTTACATACCGTATACTTCTAGTGGTAAAAGCTTTGCATGTTTGTACAATGGCATTTTTTTTTTCTTAAAGAGGGATATTTGCTGTAAGATACAAGAAAGAGAAAAGCATGTCTCTCAATTAATAATATGACTCACTTTAGCAAAGCAAACACATTGGTAACACCTTCTATGATGCCAATGTCTCTGTAGCATAAATATACTTAACATGTATTATCTGTTTATAGCAAGGTGCAATGAGCACTCAACAAATGTTTTAATTTTTTAAAGCATTATGAATATTTGTTTTCATGTAAAGGTTTTTGTGTAATGCAATATAGACATAAGGAGTTACACAAATATAAAATGTGACTCAATTCTGACCTGTTATGAAACAGTTTTTCACAATTTATAATTATTACCTTTAAATGAGCCTATATATCAGGGTGCAAGTAATCAGATTTTGTATTTATTTATCCTTGTTTACTTCACCTGTTTACCTCTGTACAGTCCTCAGGTGTATATGAAATGAGCTCAGGGAGATATGCTGTTTAGACAACGAAAGCTTTGCCGACAACATTCTGTATGTAATTACTTCTAGAGGTTGCACAAATAGCAGATGGAAAGGTGACCTTTTCACAATATTTATTTATGCTTGAAATTTAATCTGTCCCTGTCTGGCTTTTGCGTAAGAGAATGAGGGAAAATGCTCAAATCAAAAGGAGGCAGTATTCGACAAAACAAGCATAGATAGGGGAAGTGCATTAATAAAGGATCAGTGTGTTTTAAGATTATTTCTTTTTTTTTTTAAATTTATAACGCCTCTATAACATCTCTGCTTTACGCTTAGCAGACAGGTTGATCTAATTTCCCCTATGTTTAGCTCATTGCTCATTATTTTCCATTCAACTGACCTTGCAAAGCCAGTTTGAGTCTCGACGGCATGCTAATTTCTCCCTGGCTGGAGTCCTGCTCCGCGAGACCCGGACCACACTGGAATGAAGCCAACACAGCACGCTGCTCTGATGCAAATCGTCATTCATGACATCCCAATTTGTAACTGAAAGTCTCTGAAATTTTTCAGCATTGTTTCTCTCCCACTGTTATTAAGGGCTAATTCCTACATACTCTACAGCTTATCTCTTCTCCACCTCCCACCCCTGTCTCCTCACATCTCCTCAAGAGCTAACTCAAAGCTAATTTGTAATTCTCAGTGGCAGAAGAATTGATGTCTCATCTTGGGGCTAGGTAACAGAATTATGGGAGTAATGAGAGCGTGATGAGAGAGAAAAAGAGACAGAGAGTGGAAAAAAAATATATAATAATATGAGGACGTGGTTGATTTGTCTTGATTATTTTTCCACGTACAAAGCGTGAATTCAACATAATATTTGCAGCAGGGTTTGATATGGCTGTTTATGCTATATAATTCCTCCATATGTCTTGTACTGTTTAGTTGAATAAGTCTTCCATTTTCACCTGTTTTGAGCACTTGGTTCACACCAATAACTTTCACATGTAGACAAGTATAAGTTTTGGAAAAGAGTTGGGATATCGGATCAGTTACACAGGGCACTGTTCAGATATAAGTTTTCAGAAAACCTTTTTCCCAAAAAACTAATTTATTCGTCTAAGTATATCATATTATCAGATAAAAGCTGGTTGACTTTCGGGAAAACTTTCAATTCTTGTGGTTTATTAATTCACTAATTAAGACAACAAAACCATGACATTAATAAATATCAGGGTTTTGTTCTGTTAATCAATACATTTTACAGTTTCATAAAAAAAAGGATCAATCCATACTTAACATCCTTTCTACCTTCACAGTGGAAAAAGATCACATGCATCCATCCAGCACTTAACGTGCACATTATTTGAACACTTTATTGCCAGTCTTGCACAGTGAATCATATGCACGAACGGACACACACACACACACACACACACACACACACACACACACACACACACACACACACACACACCAGATAAAGACAACACGCTGCAAGTAAGAGCGCACGAATTCACAGGCAGGCCGACTTGTTAACAGGTAAGGACAATTCAATGACAGACATACTGACTGTCAGCCCATGGGTGATTTCACAGCTCATCAAACATATTGTGCAGTGTCACGGGTATTAAGAAAACACAACAATACAAAGTTTTAGAAATGAGTGCTATAGAAACAACAAAGTATGTTAAAACATTGGATATCTAGAGAGCAAGTGTTTCATTATGCTTTGCACATATTATACTGTATCCCAAAATATACTATAATACACCATGTTATACTGTAATATACATACAATACTTACTTATACTCTACTATAATGAACTAAACTATATTATGTGATGTTATACTTTTATACTCTACAACATACTACTAACACTATGATATACTATATTGCAGTGTACTATACTATACATCAGCATTATCATATTCATCACCTGAACACATTTAGTAACATTGTTTTGCACAGCAGGAATCGCTGTAAAAAGCTTCTATTGAAATCCTTGGAATAATAGCGGTACTCCCTGCATAGGAAAACACTAAAGCAAAGACAAGGTCATGACACTGCAGCACAGGTTGACAAGCTCACCAATTAATGAATTGGTAAACCACCAGGCCCTGTCTCTCTGCCTGCCACCACCTACAGTGAGTCTGAAGAACATGGAGCTAAAGAGAAACTGTCAAGTAAACCAGTAATAAAACTGTGACAGCTATAGCCACTTGAATAGCCAGACATATAGTATGTGTAACAATGAGAACATGTATTACAATAATTATCATTCCCATTCCTATGTTTTCAGATATTTCAGATTTCAGCCTGAAAAGCCAGGCATATAGAGAGCTAATGAACTGAAGGGCATGTCACATGTCACATTCACAGTTTGCTACTGCCAAGTAGTTGGAAAAAGTATCCTTTTGTACAAAGAAACTGTGTCAACTGGTCCTGCTGAAACCCTGTCTTTATGAAATGGATCTGGTGAAGAACATTTTATAACAAGTATAAGTAATATTAAAAATAATACAAATACATGACATTATTATTAATGCCATTATTTGTGCACCAATACCTAGACCTACTAATATGTGTCTTACATGTATGCATGTGTTGTGAGTAAATACAATTGAAGCGAGGTGGGTGTGAGTTCGCACCCTAAACCTATAAGTGTGTGTTGCTCACACGAGTATCTCCTGCTGAGAAGGCATCTGTCTGCATAACAGCCCTAAGGTAATAACAGTAAAAGTCCCCACCTGCTGTGTGAAATGAACTCTGTGCCACTCACACACACTCCTCACTCGGACAGGTTGTGCTTAGATTGCAGGTTACCAGCAGCAGCCAGCCAGGAGGTCTCACAAGGCTCTAATTGGGTGAAGGGTGGGCTATCCAAACCCAAATCAACGCACCCAATGACGTGAATGAGTTTATCTTGACCCATCATTGGACTAGTTCACCTGGAAGCTGAACCTGGGCAGGGGGTAATTATTCTCGTGTGGCTGGGCGTTATATGCATATAGTTAAATAGGTATACCAGCTTTAATTCAAGTCAAGCACTTCCCTGTCAATATGAGCCACCTTAGATTGTATTTATTCAAACTGCTCTGGCCTGCTTTTAGTAAGTTCCTCTGACTTCATTGAGGGTGTACTTACCTTTGTATTATGTTTAGCATACCTTTAAATCGACTTTTGAGAGCTTACATAGACATTAATTGAAGTAAAGGCAAATCACATTATCACATTAAAAGGTTAATAACAATTGGCAATGGTAATAAAAAGAGTTTTATGTAATTGTACACAAGAAGTAGTCTGCCTTTCTTTCAGCCCTTTGCCAATATTGACCAAATGGCTACATGATGTGCACTAACTACACTGAACGAAAATCTACGGGTGGTAACACAATTTTTCCCTAAAGGGCTCCTGAAAGCGTGGAGGAATGAGGTGGAGAGGCCAGCCTGCAGCAAGATGTATGGCTCTTTGGGCGCAATGCTAGAGGGAAACAGACTTTGGCTTTATCCGGACAGTAATTGCATCATCAATTTTATCTGCTAAACGTTTTTTAAGTCACCCGCTGATGTGGCCAACATTAACCTCGCTGCGCTTGACCAAGGTGAACACTATACTGCACGAGTGTGTCAAACACGGCAGCAATGCACACAAACGAGCGCACAAGTCAGGCGTGCCTTTTTCATGATAAACACGTACACTTGCACTCATTCTATACGACGAGGTGTTTTTTTCCTGCTTGTAAAATTACAACGCAGACCAAAAGAAAAAATGGCCAGAGATTTAGCATCAGTATGGATACACTTTCATTTGAAATCATTCAACGTTTCTTATCGTCCAATTCCTATGAGACTTGACATTTGTATTTTGCAGGAGGAATCTGGTTTGGACTGGTTTGGAAATAGTTTGTAGAAGCAGCAATGTGGCCGTGAATGCATCCGGTGAGTTAATATGCCCTCTCTCTCCCCCGCTTTATGCCTCTGGATCTCTGACTGGGAAATCAATACTGTCTCCAGGCCAGCAGAAGTCAATATGTGTCACTGTGCCTTTTCTCTCAAAGCATTCATAAGTGTTGCATAGCTGTGACTGTGTGAGTGCATTCACACAGCATGTGAGACCAATCGAATATCAGAAAGCCTTGTTTTCAGACAAATAGACTGTCAATCCTTGGAAAGTGAGGTCAATTTGCTGGTCTTTATCTCAATTCTTTTTTTTTTTCAATTGTGTTGTTGGCTTGAGCAAAGATTCTAGGACATTGAACTTCGATGAAGTCAGAGGAACACATTAATTTATGCAGTCATTGCCTCATTGAATTAAATTCATCACCAGGGATTTGCAATTCGTCCCATTCAATAATAATCACTTTGCAGTTATCTGCTGAAAACTCAGCCTTCCCCTTAAACTTCACTCTGAATAGTCCCCACCTCATAACCTACACTTTAATTGCTTCACAATATTGGAGCAGGGAGGGATATTAGTTGAAATATGTGGCCTCCTCACTGACAACTCTGTCTGGTGAAGTTGACATATTTTATTTCCCAGTAAAAAAATAAAGAAAGCGTTGCCATCATTTGTGTTGACCAAAAACACAATTGTATTGTCAGAATTATGTATTTTCCATCCAGAAAATAAGGGTCTTCCTTTTCTTGGCATATTTAAAAGGATATCTCTCATGTGTTAATACAAGAATGTGTGTGCGCTATGCTTTTCTCATTTATTTGTTCATCACTGACTTCAGTTGTGTGTGGACATCCCTGTGTTTGTGTGTCTGTGTTTTTATACTTCTTCTAGATTTGTACATGAGGAAATATTGCACAAATGTTTATTTGTGTGTGTCTCTGTCTGTCTGTCTGTGTATGTGTGTGTGTGTGTGTGTGTTTGTGTGTGTGTGTAAAGGCCTGTAGCTGTCTCCTCTTTTTCCTTCTCGCCCCTGCCCTCAAGGCACTACTTCGGTCACGCTACAGGCTAAACCTTCATGCAGGGTTACAGCACACACAACACGCGATGGGGCTTTGGGACCAGACATATGGGATGCGGTCCAATAGTCTCTTTTTTTTTTGCTTAGCAAGATTCCTAACTGAGTGAAATGACCTAAAAGTACTAAGTGGAAGCCATAATAAGAGCAGGATGATTCATCTAAATGCTCAGGAGGTGTAATTTCTTATCTCCTTTAGCGTAGGATACATTGGACCCATCTTTAGGAAAGGAAAGGAGATAATGCAAACATTCCTTGCTGCAGCAACAGTTAAATTGAAGCATGTCAATAACATTTGCCGTTGCATAGTTGCACATTGTGTAATAGCAGTCGGATTATCTGAGCATCTTGGTTGTCTTTTCCTAAATCCTTGTGGATTCACCTTCACATCTCACAGTGTTTTCCACCAAGGTCATTGGGAAGTGGTTAAGTAAAGACATTAGGATGACATTCTTTGCACTATTCTATCCAAGTCTCCCAACCTCAAAGCCATTTTACATTATCCTTGAAAGTCATCCTCGACTGAAGGCTGCAATACAACAGCTTTAGAGGGATTATCCCAAGGAATATATATTAGTTCGATGATATCCAGCAACTCATAAACAACAATTACAATATTATGATACTATATGTACACAATGAAGCTTAATTATCCAAAAAACATAGTTTGGGAGAGTTCTCATTTCCTATGTTTTTCTAGTTTGAACCCTGGAAGGCAGTCTGGTTGGCCACCAGACGAATCAGTGATTGACATCTGCACCCGCGTTTTAGAATTATGACTGACAAGCAAATACCTACTGAGCCTGGCCAGGTAATAGGTAAAGCGAAAATTCCCTTTTTACTGTCCTAAACACACATGGAAAGCAGAGGAAAATGCCTTGGAAAGGTGTTCCAGATACGAGATCAGCACAGAAAATGTAAAGATGTGCATAAAATGGAATACTATGTGATACATCATATAAAATATATGTATGTATTTACATTGTGATTTTCTTAATATTTCATGTTATCTTTCAGTGTTTTATTCATTTCATATATTGATGATGAATGGACAGGAAACACAGTTGTGGGAGTCCCGGTGAAACATGTTTGAATAACCTTGTTACTAGGAAAATCATTTGGGTTTAATTATTAAGGGTGTTGTGATTAAAGACAATAAATCAATAACGGGATATGCAGACAAAGATAGATGTCATGACGAACTGTATTTCTATCAGAGGGAGAGACTCCTGTGTCGGTTAGCCTGCAGGTCCTGCTTTCATCGCAGAATCAATGTTGCTCCACTTAGAAGTAAATTGAAACAGTTTTTCTATCGAGTCCCCACCATTTTAATTGTCACCTGAAGGGGTCAGGAAGAGGACACTTTAGTGATGATGAAAGACATTTTCCCATTTTCCCAGCTTGGTCATGCTTTGACACATCATTATCCCATTGACTAAATACATGGTTTCCCCTCTACCGTACCCTACCTGGCTCTTCCATCAGCACCTGTCTCTCTCTTTCTCCTCCATCTACCTTCCAGATATTGCACATCTGTCTGTAGATCCCTGTATGCTTTCTCCACAGTTCCCCCCTTCCATACCACCCACAATGGAGCCTTAGCTTCCCATCTCTTAGTCCTTTCTCCCCATCACTTTGCCCATCTACCTCCTCTCAGTTGTCTCTCCCCCCCATATTCTCACACATTTAATCCATTCTATCCATCTCCACATTGAGTGCCTCTTCTTTTATATTATCCTCCTCCTTTGTTTTCTCAGCTGCACTCTGCTCCTTCAGTCTGTGCCAGCGCCTTCTTCTTCCACTGTAGACAATTTAATGGCCTTAAAATTGTGTTTATCCCAGATTGAGTAGAGAGACCTTTGCTTTTTCTCGGTATTGTACAATTTACAGCCAGAACAGTGTTTTCACTTTCAGGTCTTAATTGACATCTATCACACAAATATAAAGAGATCCTGGATGTCACTTTTGAACTGCTGTAAACTGGGAGTGAGTTTTGGTTTCTCTTTCTTGCTAAAATTCTAAAAACTAAAGTACAGTGTATATCTAAAATCTCATTGAAACACATGTAGGCCAGCAAACACACACACACACACACACACACACACACACACACACACACACACACACACACACACACACACACACACACACACACACACACACACACACGTCTGCTTTAGTGTAAACGGTGAGCTGCGCTGTGTCCAGGATGAAACTCTGGAATGCGCTCGGGCTCCTGAACGGAGTCTCTGCTGTGAAACCTAGTCAGCCGGCATGTTAACCATGCTAATGCTATGTTGGGCCATGTGGATCTGGTGGTGATCTCTGCTTCTCTGTGTCTCCTCTCAGTCTGGTAAACACTGCAGGACAAGTGATTTTTCTGCTGATGATACTAAACCTAAACCTTGCAGACACATGAATATGAACTGTAGTTGCTGCTTTTGATGAAAGTGAGTGTGAGTCACCAGAAACGTAAGCGTAAAGTGTGCTGATATTGTGAAGGAGGGGCCGATTGCAGATACCTTTGGTGATACCACTCCCTGAGCTGGCCATGGCTCTGTCGATAAGAGCTCCGCTTGCTCTCCGCGTTCCTCATTTCACAACGTTCTCCGTCACCTGCTGCAACGTGCTCGTCTTGCCACAGCTGGACAGCTTCGTCAGTCGTTTGCGTGAGTAGTGTCTCTTACTTGAGCTTTCAGGCAGTGAATTTAGAGCTGGTATAGCTGCGTGGAGCGGTTGACCCGAACCCACTGCCATTCATTTTAGACCCTCCTCCTCCTCTTCACCCTGACCCCTTCCTTCTCCTCCTCCTCAGCTCTTGATCTCTTATGCTAATGGTAGAGTTAAGAAAGGCAGTTCCTGCCTGGCAGACTGTCTGTTTGGGTTGCCTTCTTCTTCTTCATCGTCCTCTGTTATCTCCTCTTCACTTCCCTGGGTGTAACTCCTTGTCTTTAGTCTGAGGTATGTCTCCTCTACGCGTTACTTCAGCTTTCTTTGGTTTTGTCTTTCTTGCCCCGCTGCTTTATTTTAGGATAGAGCTTTGGATCAATCTAGCAATACTGCAGTATGATGTATAAAATATATAAAACGTAACAATGAAGTGCAAGTTGAATCATTCAATTAAGCTTCTTTACGATTACCAATAGAACGTGATCGCAAATACGGGATTCATTTGCTGTTTCTAAGTATGGTTTGTTTGGTTTTGTCTAGAATGACATTCGATTATGATATTGACAACCTAACTGTCCTCATCAGCCTCAAATATATTGCTGTAATGTCAAATATATAACAAAGTTTATACCATTGATTTTGTACTAATTGTTAGATTAAGTTTGTTTAATTTTTTTTCTGACTTGTGAAATTCTGCAAGAGAAACTAAACACTGCTGTGGTGAGTGAGCGTGTTAAAATAAGCCCAAGTATCCAGTAATGCAGTCTGAGCTCTTCATTAAATCCACTGTGATGTTGTGTGTCCTTCTACCTGCTTTCTTCATTTATTTCTGTCTGTATTTATGTGTCCGTATGTATTTATTCATTTATTTATGCTTGTGTTTCTGTGTCCTTATATGCAAATGAGCTGGGGCGGTCCGAACCTCATTGTTAAACAGGATTGGTCAAATAGGGGAGCAAGACAGAAGCAACCGATCCCTAGCACATGGCCCAGCCAGCCGTTAGCCTGTAGCGAAACATACAGAGAAGTATTTAAAACGAAAACATGAAGACGAAAGGTAACGAGGCGGAGCCCTGAGCCTGTGTGGAGTGTGGGGTAACGCTAGCTGATGCTAGCCTCGCTAGCTACCGCAGCACTGAAGGCTTCACAGCTAAAGTGGTATCTATTCAATTCAATTCAATTCAATTCAGTTTATTTTATATAGCCCAACATCACAAATACAAGTTTGCCTCGGAGGGCTTTACAATCTGTACACATGACATCCCTATCCCGGGACCTCACATCGGATCAGGAAAAACTCCCCCACAAAGATAGTAAAAACCCTTTCACAGGGAAAAAAAAGGGGAAGAAACCTGAGGGAGAGCAACAGAGGAGGATCCCTCTCCCCGGTTGGACAGAAGCAATAGATGTCATATGACCGGAATGAATAACGTAACGGAGTTACAGCACATTCAATGAATGTGACAGAAATTATTCATATAATGAGTAGTATGCATGGTCCATGATCCAGATAGCCACGATCCATTAAGCAGAAGGAGGTAGAGAGGAGGGGCATCCCAGGGGCAGTGGGAGGAGAAAGCAGGGCCATGACAGCTGGCAGGACCGGCTCCAGGCCAGTTGCATCAGCAGGGCCAGGGGGGAGGACCAGGGGGAGGACCGGGGCCCTCCCCCTGGTTCCAGGCAGCCACGAATCCATGGAAAAAGAAAGTAGATAAGGGATGTATCTAGAGACCAAACATCCAACACTCATGAGAAAGTCGGTGGGATTTTTCCAGATAAATGACAGTGTACTCCAGATGCAGAAAAGGTCTGTCTGTCAGTGACTGGCAACTCCAAATGTGCTGTAAAGCCAGCTGTCACACATATGAAGAGCAACTTCTGGTTCTGCAAACATGAAGACTACTGAAGCATATCATTCACATCATAAGGCTATATTTTAATTTGCACTTTATTTAAATGTTATTTACAGTTTATTTCATGTGAACATTATTATTTTGAATTGTGTGCACACTTGTCTGCGCACTAATAGTTGCCCAATAATTGTGAACACAAAGATATTCTCCTAAGAAAGTAAAAACCTCACTTTTACTGTCTTAAATATTCAGGTTTGAGGTTTATTAACATTGTGGATTAACCGAGAGCACTGTAGTAGTTCAGTAATACATTTAAACCTAAAGAAAACTACTTTCCAAATAATTGTGCACAGCGTATTTCTTTCATTACCACATTATGTATTTACCAAATTTCAATTTTTTTCTCAGTTCTTTTTAGAGTCCCCCTTGTTTTTGTCATTTATTTGACAAGGTTTTTGCTTGTTGAACTGTAGGTAGATTTGATTTAGTTATTGAATACAAATCAAACCAAGAGTGAGATCAATAAGTTAATAAACCAATACAGTGTTAATATTTGAATGAACCCCGGGGCACTTTGTACTTTGGCCCCGAGGTCAAAAAGGCTAAGAACCCCTGCTCTAAATCATCTGCTAAAGATCGCAATTGATTTGAAATGGCTTGTAATAACAATGCCATGTTGCCAAGTGCTAACAACGACTTCTGCTAGCGGTTAGCTGAGCTTGCCAACTTCAACAACATGTGCAAGGCATAAGTAGTAGAGCACAACATACCAGGTTCGGACCGCCCTAGCTCATTTGCATATAAGGACACATAGATACAGGCATAAATAAATGAAGAAATACGTGTGGACACATAAATACGGGCATAAATAAATGAAAAAATACAGAAATGTAGAAATAATTTGATTTAATGATATCCTGTTTAGGTTTAACTTATATTGATATATTCCTGTATTTATTTATTTATTCCTGTATTTATTTATACATTTATTTAAGCATTTATGTATTTATTCCTGTATTTATTCATGCATTTATTTATACTTAAGTCATTGTCTGTCCTCCATATAATACAACATGCACAATAATTCAGTAAATTCATTCTTTTTTAACAGACTCAGCAGGGCCCTATTTCTCGTACCTGGCTCACTGAGTTAGTGGGTTAATTGTCAGGATAAGATGACGTAGGTCAGGCGTTCTCGGTTTCTCGAAGCAAGCTTAGATTTATCACCATAGCAACACATCCAAAAATTTAAACCTGCTCCCGGGCAGGCTTACTGAACTTCACTGGATAAGCTGGACACTCCCACGGACAAAAAAGGCAGCTCACTTCCTCATTGATGAAGGAGCGATATTAGTTATATTAGTTTTATAGGGAGAGAGTTCTTTCAGATCGCCAGGATCATCCTTTACATTATCATGACTTCATGTACGCGGCGCTATAGATTTTGCCGGCAAGAAATAATTTATTTACGAGAGCTTCTCGAGCCGCGGACATTGATCACCACAGGCGCAGCTGATCGCCCGTCTCAGACACAGACTATCAGCCGCTGCATGCCGCGCTGTTCTTAAGTTTATTTATGTTAGCTCTTAAGAAACTTATGGATGTGTTGAAGGCACTCATAATTATACGACAGTGCTATTAGTACACCATACATATAATGATTGTAGAACATGATTAAGGTGATCGTGATGAGAATACAGAGAATCACACAATTTATTTTCACTGCTTCAATTGAATTTCTAATTATGAATATGAATAATACATACATACTGATCCGCCCATACACATATTCAAACTCATATACACATATATAGTACATGATTCATACGTGCATACAGTACATGTATCCTCATAAGTTTATATTTATTCGTATATATAATCTGATTGATTTGGGTGATGAAGCACTTCAAATTAGCCGATACATTTTCTCAACACTGACGCATTTAACTTGTCTGATATATTTGCGACACTTATGTCTCGCAGCCGGGGCGATGTTAAAGTTGCGTTCACAGCAACAATGTTGCAAAAACGTTGGAATATTCGCAACGCGTTTGCTGTGAATGACTACGGTATTGACTTCCTCATATGCCTTCATGATCATCTCCTGCTTCTCATTAGAGAAATAAAAAGAGGTTCCTCTGAGTTTATTTGCCATTGTACTGTTAGAACATCGTGGTGTCAGTGCTCCATTATTATCCCTTCTGAAGAGGAGCGGGCGCGCGCATTTATCCAGATGACTGACGTCTGGCTAGAATAAACGAGACTGTTTCAGCGCAGATCAGCCGTGAAGAAACCCACATAGCATGATGTCAATCATCTCGCTAATTTAAGGTGGAGATTAGGACATTTGCTTGACTTTGTTTAGCCAGGTACGAAGAATACCCCCCCAGTGCTTTCATGCACAAACATGAAATAAAAAAGTACTGTTACCACCTGGCTCACGGCTGGCAACAAAAAGGGAGGCCACACTTCAATCTTTAACTCAAAACCTGTTTATTGTCAGGCCCAAACAATTCATGCCATCAAAAACCCAGGCTGGTGCAGCAGGTCCTGCTGATTGAGAGAGACCGAACCTCCCACTTGGGCCGCCTTTTATTCCCTCTTGGAGGCCGACTCCCACCAGGCAGCCATTTTAGGCTGGGGACTCAACTGTAAGAGTGGGAGGGTCGTCACAGTACTGAGAAGCAGTTTCAAAAAGACCCAAATGATGTAACTTTAGCTGAGAATACTCACTCACTGAATCTATGACCAACGCTGCACTGTGAACACATTCAGTGTCCTAAGGAGCAGCTTTAACCACTAATGGTCGAATTGCTTGCTACAATAACTTAGCAGCTAGGCTAACCGTTGTCGTTAGCTCGCTAGCTAGTCATTCATTCCCCGTGTTTTGAGCTCTGTTGGGTTCGATAACGACTTATTGAAACCACGTTTCTTCGTTTTAAAATACCGCGGGGGGATTCAGAAGAAGCAATGTGTAAATATAGCCTCTGAGGTGCAGAACGGCGAACTGCGTTCAAGAAGTCTTATGTGGCTTTATGACATGCAGAGTAATTGTTGCTTAGATTTGTGGTTCGTTATCTAATTAATAACTTTTTTTTAGGTAAAAGTGCATTCCGTAAGCTGTGCGCCTGTGATTGTAGAGAGCAAGTTCTGACGTTCAAACAAATCCTGTTAAGTTTTCTGATTTACATTTTTCTTTCTCTTTATGAATTATTTATTGTTCTGACAGCTTAGGTCACTTTTAAACAAAAATATACATTTTTTTGTGCACTTTATACATAAAAAAAGCCTATATATTTGGCAGATGTAAAGCATACATGTGTATGTTTTTTGTGTTCGTCCATTTCTTTTTATTTATTTATTATTATTACTTTAACAGCTCAGGGATGTTCAAGGAGCAACCTGTCTGTGCACTTCCTGAAGATTTTTGCACGGTCAGTTCAGTTTTTGAATAAAGGGTTGGGTTTATTATTTTTTTTTTAGTAGTAGACCAGTGAGTAAACTCACGGCAGGAAAGCGTGGTGTGAACGCAGCGTTAAGGACTGTGAATAGACGGAACTCCACTTCAAAATAGAAAATCCCCTTCATAATAAAAGTACAGGACAAGTAATTTTTTTCTGACAATTTATTTCAGAAAACGGAGTGTGAGGATCACTGCTTTAATGAACATATGATCAGTCACCATACTGGGTATGATTTATGAAGCTTGTGTTGTTTCTGTTTGGGGGAAAACCCTACAAACAGGTGAGGAACGGAACCAAAAATAGTTTTCTCTCACCTTCTCCCTGTAAGATTGTGACACAATTGTAGTGATTGCGATGGAATGGTGAAACAAAAATGACGGACGCAATGTCCTGACTTTTTTCTCAACGTTTCCTTCTCCCTGTACAGTAGCTGTACAGGACCGGTTTCCCCACTAGCGCAGTGGTCTCGCTGAAGCTTATTGGTAGGACACCGATGATCACAGCTACTGGACTAGTGAAGAGAGTGCTCTAGCTCAGGGGTAAGGGCCGGAGCCGGGGTTAAGGAGCGAGAGCACTATCTTCACTAGTATTAGAGTAACTTTGATCATCGATGTCCAACCAGTAAGCAGTAACCAGGTCATGTTTGTGCGCTGCGGCACATTAAAGAGTTTTTTTTCAGCGTGAGAAATACAATGTGTGGCGGGAGGGCGTGACTTAAGACCGAAATGCGTGACAGTCACGCTCAATGCGTGACACTTGAGAGCCCTGCAAAGATTATATTGTAGAATATATTTACATGTTACATACAGAAATACTTAGAGACCTAATTAGACCTCCAAAGGCTACCAAACAGTACAAGTGAACAGTAGCTGCAATATATCCTTACTACTACGGCAAGAGAGGAGGTCAAATCTATGATTGAAGTTGCAATTACATTCGTCTCTAATGCAACACATGCAAATGTGGGGCAGAACAGCAGGTGATCACGGTTTATGAATAAACATATACATTTTTCTTCGGGCTCAACAGGTTTATTAATTGCTGTTAAAAATCTTGATATGTGTTTGAGCTGTTACGGCCACCTGGGGTCTCCAGGACCTCAAACGCAACATAATGGTTCGGCAAGAACAACGCTTAAGATATCAACAAGAGAATCGGAGTGAATCAGAGTTACCTTCCTTCTCTAAACAGATGATGATGAGTGACACAAAGAGCCGGTGAATTATGGCGAAATGACGTTGTTAAGGCACTTAAATATGGCAGTTATACTGACTACATCCATCAATGATGAGAAACAAGACTGTTGCTTTAAATTAATTTATTCCAATTGCACACACACACATATACATACACACATACACACACACACACACACACACACACACACACACACACACACACACACACACACACACACACACACACACACACACATTCACATGCTGTACAAACACATACATATGCATAATCAGTGTGTATATGTAGCATACAGTAACATATCTGTCTGGTGGGTGCCAAAGAAGGCAAATGGCACTTAAACTGCGCTTATATGCGAGTAAAAATAGCACATCCAGTCCACGCCTTTAAGAGGAATGTTCTTCCATTTTTGCACCTACGCCAATAAAAAAAGAGCTCAGAGTGATACCACTCTGAATACTGTAGGTAGGAAGCGGTGTTGTCAAGTGGGAGATGTTCTTGTTGACTGAGGATGGCATCAGGAAAAGACCTTTATATAGATATAAAGGTCTACCTCACAAATTCCTGAAAATGCAAACACACCATTACAGCTGCTTACGTAGGAAAATAGATGCAATGTAGTTAAAAAAATGTAATTGGAAAATGTATGGTATTTTGCCAATGCTTTTTTCATTACAATTTTAATAAAATAATCACCTCACGCCATTGTCACACTATTCGTACATTGTCCCTTGTTTCGATCAAACCGTGTTGCTGCTGTAACACCATGATCCAACACCAATCAAGACGTGAGCCATTAAAAGGCACACCAGTACCAGAAGTGACAGCAAAGAAAAGGTACCCTGTGAGCCAACAGAACCAAATCAATGCACTGTGTCCACAGAAATGTTGTTTCATGAACAACTGTGAGGAAATATATGAAAACACAACCACAGGTGAATGACACACACATTGTATGCATTCTCACATTTCCGAGGACATATATGCAAATGTTATGTTGCACAATCTTATGTAAATATCAATATTTGTGGGTATTTTGTAAAGCATTTTGTACAACCAGCGACATATTATTTCCAGTTTAATTTGGGAGTGAGGTAGACCAAAACAATCAATATTCTTGAGCTAATCATCTCAACACCCATTTGAGCATCTTGAGCCTTTAGAAATGAAAGGAAACAGAGGCTAGAGATGCAGCTGGCCTCACCCTTTTCCATCAGTTGACTGGCTGGCCAGGTGTCGTGTAATCCAGGCGTTATGCTAAAAAGCTATGTGTTCATGAAACACAACATTGTAATATCATATCCAGACATTATTGAACTTTTTTCCAATTTGTTGATGAAAGATTTTCTATAAACTTTTCTTCCTGCCATATGTAGTTGCTGTGGCCAGCTCAGCACTAAGTCTGTTGATTATTTCCCATCTATATTTTAATGGAAGGAAGTCATGTGTGGGCGTTGAGCGAGGGAGGGCCACTGTGAAAGCTCTCTTCTCCCAGGGTAATTAAATCAAGCTTTAAAATGTAAATATACCATAAAACAATATTGAGCTCCACTGGTTTTAATTGTTGCCCGTCCTGAATGCTCGATGAGGCTGTTAATTTTGACTGATGGCTCACTACAAATGATCGCTGACAGCAGGCCTGGAGATGGAAACTACCACACTCCTAGCTCACAGAGTCCGGAGTGGCCTTGATCAGAAACATTTAAGAGTGTAGAACCAAAGGAGAGTTGTGCCATTGCTGAAATATAGACCGATGTGATAATGAAACCTTTTGATAGGCAGAAGTTCAATTATGAAAACCACACACCTGTAAACACACACAGCCACCTGTACCCGGTCTTATAGGGCAGTGATTCTTAACCATAGGGCCGCGAGCGCCACCTAGAGGGCCGCCAAAAACTTTCCGTTTTTCACCTGTGGGCCGCGAGGGTCGCAGGGCCGCATAGGTTGTGAATTGAAGACACCAGAGATATAACTGTTATCCACGAGACGCTCAGTTACAATATAGCTTCCCACCACTTGGTGGCAGTAATACGTCAGTCAGTTGTTTAACAAGCTCTAATATGCAGAAAAAGAAACTCAGCCAGCAGCTAGCTAGCCTGTAGCGGAAGTTATAGAGAAGTATTTAAAACGAAAACATGAAGACGGAAGTGCTGCCAAACTTTATTTAAATGTTATTTACAGCTTATTTAATTAATTTTAAGAAATTAAATTAAATTTAATACAATTATTATTTTGAATTGTGTGCACACTAAGAGTTGCCCAATAATTGTGAACACACAGATATTCTCCTAAGAAAGTAAAAACCTCACTTTTACTGTCTTAAATATTCAGGTTTGAGGTTTATTAACAATTTGGATTAACCGAGAGCACTCTAGTTGTTCAATAATACAATAATCCTACAAAAAACTATTCACCTAATTGTGCAGTGTATTTATTTTATTACCACATACTATTTTTCAAATTTCAATTTTTTTTTAATTAGTTATTTTTGTGTTAATACGCCTGACTTGAGCCTTTAAATGAGTTATTGTATTAGCTTGATTTGTTCCATGACTTGTTGTCTGTGCAGGTTTACATACACATGATCAATAAATGTCTTTGTGATGATCACATTGCATCATGTCATTTATTTGACAAGGTTTCTGCCTGTTGAACTGTAGGTAGATTTGATTTAGTTATTGAATACAATAACTAAGTCAATATAAGTCAAACCAAGAGTGAGATCAATTAGTTAATAAACCAATACAGTGTTAATATTTGAATGGGCCCCGGGGCACTTAGTACTTGAAAGGTTGGGCCGCGCGGGTCAAAAAGGTTAAGAACCCCTGCTATAGGGGGATGTTGTATTAGTAACCAATGACAGTTCATTTTACAGTGCCTTCATGAAGCAGCACAGACATAAATGTAAAAGTAATACATATTTTCATCAAACCTATCGCTCAGAAATATAACCTGTAGCCCAAAACTTCAAATCCCAAAAGCCCTAAGGCAGCATGTGGATAAGAGAATGTTGAAAACTCTGTATTAAAACTGTATAAAATCCTCTTTGGTAGAGGGTTGTATTTAGGTTACTATCAGTTATAGAAGACATTATTAAAAGCTGCTGCGTATTATATTGGCTAATAGGTCTATTAGCTCTGTCGTAAGCAGTTCAACTAACCCATTTAGAGACATCTATGGGAACAGCCTATTGGCTGACCATAACATACAGTCACTGTCTTTATATGTATTTCATCTCGCGGGACTTATATGTGTGCATGTTTGAGAGTTCAGATGACTTATTAATGAAGGAAAGAGGGCCTTTTCTGTTCAGCCCTCCCTGCTTCAAACATCCGTACCAGAACCAAAAAGGAAATACAAAATTGCTGTCCAGAACAGTGGCGTGATGTAACCTTTGGTGATGTTTCATTATGTCTCTGCATTTAAGAATGTATACCCTGTTATCACATAAATATTGGTGAAAAAGTTTCCTTTTCATCTTTCAGAATATAGTTGATCTTTTGCAGAAGGACTGAGAGGTAGCTTGTTACATTTACTAAGGATCTTGGAACGTTAATGATGTGTAGACTTGTAGACATCTCTAAACTCTCGTGAAAAGTATGTGTTATAGACTTCTCAAAAATGGAGAAGTTAATTAATGATGCATGCATGTGAACCTGCCAAGAACGTAGGTGCCATTCTTCTCTAGATCCCCTTCCTTTTCCTCCCCCTTCTCGCCTTTCCTCCTCCACATTTACTCTGTACGGTCAACTGTCTGTTTACACCTTTTAGTCTTGTTTCTTTTGTGTCACACTTTTAATACTTACCGCAAAATCAATCTATTGGTTTGAAAAATGAAAATTACATTGGATTTGTTATCGCTTCACTGCCGCTTGAGTCAGCTCTTTTCCCACGGGGAACCTTCATTATAGTGTGTTCCAATTCCTTCAATCATATACTCAGGGAATAATGCATTAAAGCAGCGGAAAACTGTTAGAACTTCTGCTGCGGACAAATGTACACTGTACACTATGTGTAGTAATTGTCACTACACTGTAAATTCACATAAATGAATCGTTAAAAAAAGATAAACGCTGCCTTTAAGTAAACAAATCGTTCATCACACCTGCATGTGTGTGCGCCACAAAAGGTTTAGTCTGAGCTGACATTTAAAATGATTAAAAAAAGAGGGCTACCTAAAAGACGGTGGCTGACTTGCTGACTGGCATTTAAACCTTTCACTCAGTTACGTGACTTCCCTCAGCTCCAGAGGATGAATAGCTACAGTGGCCAACCCAGCCAGATTAGTGTTCATCTTAACTAATTATCCATCGCTAATTAATGTGAAGAAAAAGCAATTAAAATGGATACACCTGTCTAATTATATACAAGTCAAACTGCGTGGGGTTGGATCCAAGAAAAGGTGAGTGATGAAAGTCTCAAGGCTGGACTCCTGTGCTGACAACCTGTTTAATTAGATTAAACAGGAAGTTGTTAATTAATTAGTGTATCATGGTTGACCGGTGTTGAATTCTTCATGGCCAGAGTTGGTCGGTGCTTTGAAGATCTGTGGTATAACAACTTCAGGAACACTAAAACTCTTGCAAGGACATTTACATTACTGTTTGGGTGTTACATTTTATATTATAACATACGCATTCAGTCTAAAATCATGTAGGTAATTCCCTACTGACTTCATTCTAATTTAATATGAACTTTTAAAGGATAGGTATTAAGTCCATCTTAATACATTCTATGCACATTAAAATATACTGTATATTGGTCACTGTATTGATTCTTGTTTTCGCTGGCCGTGGAGGTTTTGTGGAGAGACTTCACTGGAAATGATGGTTGATACAAACAGCAGTCCTTGTTCTGTGTGAAATATAGTAAGTTTTATTATTCAACCAAAGCTAATATACAGTAAGGGTTCAGTACTCTGAATTAGCCAGATATCTTCCAAAGAAAATGTCACCTTTATGTAACTATCTAAGTTGTAGTTTTCCTCCACCTGTCTTTAATGCAAATTTTCAATTTGCAAAAAGAAAAGGCCATTATGACAGGTGGAATAATAACACCTACTAATAATTATTTTAATCTACATTTGGGCCAGTGAGTGTATCAACAAGTTGAACCTGAAAAATATTCCAACCATCAAAACATAATGTGTATGACCTGACAAAAAATAAGATATTTATACTACAATATAGCATTGAGGCATGTCGTGTGAGTGTAGCCTTTAGTGGACTGAGCATGCTACTGCTTCAGAAAGCAACAGCTGTGACCACTTTGATTCAACACTTCTAATTAACAACCTGAACTGCTTATTACAAGGAATCACACATTTTCTTCACTTTAGTCATTGCCATCCCATGTTGAGGTGTTTCTGTCTCACCCTTCAGGCTGCGAAGTGAATCCCAAAATAACTGATCTTTTTAGTTTTCAAACCCAAGGCAGCAGAGGCAATAAATACCCATGCTTTGACCATCATCAGGGCGGTCCAGAGGGAACCTGAAGCCCGGGATTTGATTCCCATTGGCACTTGTGTTGGCATATTTAGATATTCTAAGAGCTGCTGCCTGGGGGCTGCTGATAGAGTGACTCCTGTGCTGTAAAGGAGCTGATTGAAATCAACTGGAAATCAACCGTCGTCCACCTCTCTGTTCCCTCTTCAGCAGGGCACACTCCAGATGGGGCTGCCATTTACATCTCTTTTTATTTGGCTTTACTGGAACATAGACAACTGGCACTGAGTAAAAGGAAGGGAGGCACAGTGTCTCTCCTTTATGAGGAAAAAAAATACTTTGCGTAATCACTGGATGTCAAAACACTCTCCAGGATGTGAAACTGACGTAATGTTCAGAAATTTGCAGTTGGAAGTTGGTGGATCCATGTGTTATCCTTAAAGGAGTAATCAACTTATATATTAGACAAATCTATATTGTCTGTATAGATGTCTATATAACATTTCTGCTCCAGAGATTAGTGTATCCTCTCTGTGAGGCGGGTTGTTAGTGTGTGGAGGTTGGAATGGTGATACCATATGGTGATACCATACCCACTTAAATGTTGGAATTTCTGAAAACCCCAAAAATCCGAAACCATATTTTGTTTACCATCCATAAGGGTTTCCATGTAGATTTATTGTACAAAGCAAACATTTGTAAAAACATTGTAATTTAACACAGTTTTACTGTTAATCAAATATGATATAATATAATGATGCATACAGTAATGTACTCACACCTTTTAATTCACAAATGAAATATTTAACAGAAACAGAAATCCAGTAAATTACTGTGTGAGGTTTTTACTGTTCTTTATCTATCCCATGCTAAAATACAGTCAATACAGAAAGCTTATATTATATAGTTTGGGGACATTGTATCCCATGTTTCTGGGAGTGGAACACCAACATGTATTTAACAATTTTTTCTCTCATTTTGTAAAACATATATCATCACACAGATCTTGTTTCCAACCCAGGGCTCTAATTCCTTCATATATCACTTCATGTTTTTTTTTTTCTGGAACTGATTGTAAATGTGCAACTACAGCTAGTACAGTAGAAATAGTTCTGCATTTTCAGAATGAGTCAAGTTTCAGCAGTTTTAGTTCAGTGGTCCTTCCACCTCCGAGTGTAAATATGGCCGAGCAGGCCGAGCCACCAGCAGCAGACGCAGGAGCCCACACTGCTGCTCTTCTGAGTCTGTGGCCCCTCCCCCCGCTCCCAACCCCAGCACATGTTGTCAGTGTGTTCGGCGTGTGTTTGTTTGGCGTTGTTTTGATCGCCGATGCTTGTGTGTTTGGGCTGTGCTGGCTGGGCGGCGAGCGTGCCCGGTGCAGAGCTGATGGCGTGCCAAGTGCTCCCTGCGGGCCGGCTGTGCCTTCCACTCTGCTCAGCCACCGTGAACACCGAGCCGACAGAGTGCTGCAGGGGGAACACCACTTCCTCCCTCCTCCCCTTGCTCTCTGGCATCCTCACCCAACAGCAGCTTTTTACCAGTTCCCCACTCTTGCACTCATTTCCCCGCTCGAGACCCATTTTTAGTGCAATGAAATTTGAAGATCAATTTGAATGTTTTTATATTTTCCCGGGGACGGCAATTTAAAGATATACATGACTATGTTTTCTAAGTGAATCCGTTGTGAGACAATGTAGATAAGGTGGTCTATACTTCTGTATAAGACCTTTGAAAATTATTTCTGATCAGGTACAACATTTGTTTCCCTTGATATATTCTGGTCATCTTCCAGCTAATTATTTTGGATTATAATAATCGTTTGATTTTGGGAATCACATCTTTGTAATCACAGGAGCAAAACAATAGTGGCTATTGGTAGTAATTGTTGGCTATCCGTTAAAGGAGCCACCGCATGTTATTGCTGGAGGTCCGTGCTGTTCTGATTTATCTCATGGCACCATAGCTGTTCAGAGACATCCTGTCCCATTGGGTCTAGTTGGAAACCTCTGCTCGTGCTCTGAACTGCAGTACCTACTGTTCACTAACATTTAGCTCTAATTACCAGGCTCATTAAAGCATCGAATTAGCAGCAAAATTCTTTCAGCCTCCACTCTGTGCTTAATCGTTAAGTAAATGAAGCGTCACAAGTTTGAAGTGATTACTATTGAGATGTGAGTGCCACGGCCCCATGAAATGTCACTCAGCTGGCCTTCAAAAAAAAGAAAAGATAAAGGGGCGAAGGACTGGAAGGAATTTACTTCCACTTGGTGGGAAAGCTGTTTTGTGTGCACACGAAGAGGTCAGCACTAGCTTCAAACATCACACGGCTATTATTCTAGTGCTGCACGCTGTGAGAAACAGCTCCTCCAGAAGGTCAACAACATTTACATCGAGAAAAAAGGGCTGACAGCTGCTTACCTGTCGAGCTAATGCAAACTTCTCAAGCATTTGGGTCACTCCCACTACAGTCCCCCATTCAGCATCACAGCTACACGCACACACGCACACACACACACACACACACACACACACACACACACACACACACACACACACACACACACACACACACACACACACACACACACAGAAAACAAAAACACACACTCATATTGACTAACACACAGTGCTGCTTGGTATTCAGGAGGTCAAGATTAAACAGCTCTTTCATTGGTTGATCCTCCATAGGTCACAACCTTGAATAGGTAATGTCAGATTAACGGATTGGTTGATACTTCTGAGAGAATATATTGAGCATATTGACTATGAATACTTGAATACTTCTGACATGTATGAGCACATTATGCACACACTGCCGCGCACACATGTGTACCAACAGGCCGCGACGTACTGAAATTGGCCTCTACAACTTTACATTGAGACTAAAATGTGTGATTTGAAGTGGTGCAGAACAACATGTCATGTTGACGGGTGTCAGACAATGCCAAAGTCTGTAAGTCATGCATGCTTGATTCTAATTTGCATTACTTGCAGCAACAATGACTCTTTACGGCTGAATCAGTTGGTGGCTGTTCTGTACGCCCCATTGCAAGCAAAGTCTATGTTGATGTGTTCGTCACAATGACACTTTGCTGCGTAGCTGGCAGTTGGAATAATGTAAAGAAAAAGTCAAAATATCTCTCCTTTTCATTACATAAATAAGGTTTATTTAATCATAATTTTTTGTGTGAAGAGTTTTTAATATTTAGCTTTTTCAGTTTGTATTTCATTTGCTGTAATATTTTCATTTATTTTTCACTTATTTTGTTTTCTTCTTCTTGAAGTCTGATATTCTTTAATAACAGAGCACATTGTATTATACCTTATACCTTACCTATAAGTATTTGGTCTGGTGCTCTCATCTGCATCTCTCATCTGCATCTCAATCAGTTTGGAGGTGGAGGTGACCTGCCTCATGAATAATCTTATTGTGTGGGCTTAAAAACATCTAATTATGAGTAAAATCATCAACAGAGTAAAAGCAGAGAATGGGATTGTATGCACACTAACATTTTGGGAGGAAGTTCCCCAGTGCAGAGACAACACACCCTCACCCCAATGCATCGAACACTGCAGCTTGGCCAGTAATCCTACATTTCAAATTATGACCCTCTACATGCCCCTCTAGCTCCAGTTGTGTGTGTCAGGGACAGCGTCCCAATAAAAGCATAATGTCTTTTAAAAAAGTAACAAAAACGTGCATAGTTCTCACACTTTATACTACGTCAGATGCCCTGAGTGTGTAATAAGGACACGGGTGTGTTTACATTGGACTTAGATGCAAGCCATGTGCATTGCATTCATCCGCTAAAGGTTGCGTCCATGCGCCTGTTTCAGATGCACAGGGACTGGGAACGGGTCGGCAGGGCACAAGGTTAGAGATGCCATGGCTGTTTTACTGAAAAGCAGCAGGAGACGGGGTGAATGTGGTGTATCGCTATCCGGAAGACCTGCTCTATTACAAGCCACTCATCTCCAGCAAACTCTCCCATGACTCGTTCTACCTCCACACTTCTATTTCTATCTGTCTCTCTAGTATAACCACTCTCCATTTCATGGCTGTTTTCTTCTTCTATTTGCTTGACAAGACAATGGATAATAACCCTGGAATAGCACAGAGACCGGCAAATGAGAGTAATCAAGCTGTCTTGTCCTGGTGGCATTCAGGTTCACTCATCAAACCCTAATTATCACCCTGGAAACCAATGTTCCGCTTTAATTGTTCTGATGAATGAAATATTACAGAAAGGAGTCGCGCTGCAGCCGAGCGGAATAACAGCTTTTAGCCATAAAACACAGCAGAGGAGGAGGAGGAAGAGGAGGAGGAGGAGGAGGAGGAGGAGTGAAGGTGACTCAGGAGAGAGCGATACATCGTGCAAGAGAGCTGGCTAAAAGTAATGGATAAATAGAGTTCATCATGACAAATGTGGAAAAATGAAGGAGAGGGAGCTTGGGAAAAAAAAGTATTGTTTGAGACAAACTGGAAAAATGACAGCAACAACGTACAGGGAAGCCAGCAAATGACTCCGATTGAGGATGTTTAAGTGTGGTCTAATTGCTTCAAGATAGCACACTAGGAGGTGTCTGGCCAGTAATCGAGACAGATTGCACCCAGAGGTTTTATACATGGCTCCCAGCTGAGTTGTTCCAATATAAAAAAAGCAGTGAATTATCGGGCCCGCAAACCCATAAACTATTACACTCCTGTATGGCTCCCTATTGATGAAGAACATCTGTAATCAAATCCTGAATACTGTACATCAGAGGCAGACATCATAAATCGTAATTAAACAGATCTCTTTGTCGTATTTCCGGCACTCATCAGATGTTATACCTGAAGACATTTTTTTTTTCTTTTCTCGCTTTCTCTGATTTGATTTGAAGACGTCAAGTGCAACAACAAACCACCAGATAAAAAACCAAGAGGGCATGAAATGAAACAGTTGGACAGAACATCTGCCAAACCCACCATCTCGTGCGTTTGAAATGATTCCTTAAGGCTGTCAAATGAATGCATCATCTACATAACACACATTTATGCGCACACCCTTCTTGTTCCTGAATACACTATAGTGAAATCCTCTTGCTACATGAATTGGTACCCAGACACGTCGCCCAAATACACTGATGAAGGGGGGAGAACGCTCTCATCAATAAAGCAGTGTATGGAACATATCCACAGGAGTTTAGAGCATTATTGATACCAGTCCCCACCCCATCCCCAGTTCTCTGTGCAGAAACAGTAGGGGTGGAGCCACAGAGATAACACCGGGAGATGTCTGACAGAGTAGCAGGAGTCTGGTCTCACACACACACACACACACACACACACACACACACACACACACACACACACACACACACACACACACATCTGTTTGCAGAACGCAGTCACACTGGCGAGGAACACACACCCGTACTGGAGATTCATGAACACATGAAAGGCACGTCTTTTAACTGTCTTTCTCATTCTCACTTTGATTGATGACTAACCCGCAGCCACCCCCTGGATAGATGGACAGATGGGGTGTTGTGTGGTGTGTGTGCAAATGTATGGGATGTTGAAGGGATGGAAGCTGGATGATGGAAGGAACTCTTCCAGGAGTTCCATTGAAAATTAAACAAAGAAAGGGGATGTAAGAGAAATAGACCAACATGTTTAAATTATTAGTAATAGTAGTATTATTAGTATTATTATTAGTATTATTATAACCGATAGAGATATGGTAAACCTAACTAGCAGGTTTACATTTGCTATGTTCTTATACTACTTAATACATATATAAGGGGCTTACATGAGGACACACACACATTTCCTGTCATATTCAATCTCTGTCTCAGCTCTTCATTATTACCTTATCAAGAACCTGATCTTCAACAGAATGTACTGATAACTTTCATTTATCCTTTATATAGAGAAAAATAATCTAAATCCCCACCACACAGTGGTCTGCAAGATCAAGGGATGTTAAGATAAATATATGAGACAGTTTAATAAGGCAGTTAATAATGTCCTCCTACAGCATGAATGGTAATGTAGTGAAGTTGGAGAGTTAACTTTGGTCGTATCAGAAGTTGGCCAACTAAATGGAACAGCGTTGAGTTGAAATGCTTTGCTCATTGCGTGACTGGCCTCCCTGAACACCTTCGCCAACATTAAATTATGGAGCGGATGTAACTAGTCCTGAAAAACTATTCTTTATTTTACATTATTTATCTCTCGTAAATACATAATGGCCTCAGCTATACAGACATGTGTACGAGAGAGACACCCACCCACACACACACACATATATTTAAATACAATTATTATAACCTCCACCATTGTCTAACCACATGGTCTTCTGCTCTTAAAAAAACATTAATTTATTCTAATAAAACATACTAGATTTGAGCCACAGAATTCTTAAGTAACCATGTTTACTTCATTTTTTTGTGCATGAATGAATTATTTAATCTTATTGTTCTAGAATCTAGATACTGTAATTTAGCTGACAGAGTTGAGTGGAAACAGGTTTATCTCACAATGGAAATAGCCCATAGTGTGTAAGACGCACTACAAGTTGAGTCTGGACTGAGTTAAATAATAACACTTGGTGCAATTTATCATAAAATGAACGTATATATACAAAACAACAAAAGCCACAAGTAAGTGGGGAGGCTGCTTTACTGGCAGGTGATAAATCACTCCTAGATTGCATATCCAAACTTTTAAGTAATGCTAAATCAACAGCAAAACAAGACGATCGGTAGCCGAGGTTAACTTCAAACAACGGGACCACAGCTTGTAGGAGGAGCACGCAGAGTGAGACAAATGTTGAACGGGAGAGATCAGAGAATGAGCGTGCTTCTTTTCAAAATGACACATTTCCTACTTATTGTCTTTAGTCCTTGGGGCTGCATTTGGAGGTCTGACTTTTCTTTTTCAACTGATGCACAATGAAATAGAAAACCTAAAAGAGCACAACTCAGGTTCATCACGCCTATGGGTAGAAGTGTACAGAACACACAGCTGTGTGTCATACATAATACACATAAGGGCAGCTGGAATTTGGTTTTGAGTGATATAGGTCAAAACCAATTCCATGTTTTGGAACAACGCTGACAAAATAACCTTTTATTTCCAAAACCCTCAGTGTTTTGCTCAATGTCTCTATTAGAAGGCTTGAAACCAAACACAGAAACGGAACAATAACAAAGGCGGGAGACCAATATTCAGTTTAACTTCTGCTCTAATAACAAGTCAATGTAAAAAAAAAAAAAACTGGATACTCACCAAAAAAACAAAAAAAAACAGCTATTGACAGAACAATACTCGAAGAAATTTTATATTTTGATATTTAGTAGAAGACGAGTAGAAACAGCAACAATAAGAAACCAAGATAGTAAATTATCAAGTAGGATGAATGATGTTAAAACATAACTAGACTAGAACATTCAACAACAATTAAGTCAAAATGCTTGGTTGGTATTCGGATATAAAAGCATTAGGAAATATATAAATGGTTAGTGATCACGAAAACTAATCAGCCTCTTGGTGTATCCCACTGAAAAAAAACAGTAATGCTAGTATCGCAGGATACCTGTCCTGCTCAAATTAGAAGTCTTGTTCCTGTTGAGGGCAACAAGTCCTTGCCTCTTATCTGGAGTCCAGCTGCGTTGGTTGGTCCTATCAGCAGGCTGTTATCTTGGTGCCCTCTTAAACCTCAGCTCTGTATGAGCTACCTCGGCCTTATCAGTGTCTGTCCTCCTAGAGAAGGATCCATGGCCGCCGGGCCTTCACCGACCCCGGATCGACCTATCCTTGGTTCTCCTCTTCCAGCCTCGCTGGCCCGTTTTATCCTGAGCACTCACTCTCTCACTTTCTCTCACTTTCACTCTCGCTCTCTGTCTGGCTCCCAATGTCATGACATATCTAGTCAAATTGAAAGCCTGTGTAACTTCTTGGCGAAGAAAGTACATTCTCCCTCAGAAAAATTAAAGTCTGAACAGTAAGTGCAGACTCCACAAAACCTTTGGCAACACTGACTGATTCATGTCTTATTCTGAATAACAGGTACATTTTAGCAATACTTGTTAGTCTAATAAAAGTATTTAGTTCATAGTAAATATATTAACCTTTTCTTGAAAACCGAATGTTTTGCGCCCGACAGCAACAATATGCCTGCATGTGTCCTCATGCTGGGAATGCCACATTGGTATTCATGGTCTGCTGTAGAGCACCCAACATCCAGCACATTACAGCCAACCAATTATTCCGTAACAATTGAGAACATGCATATTAGAAATGTCAAATTACAAAAACTAAATGTGCTCAGTGCACGCCTTGCAAAACAATAACTGGGTAAACAAGAACCTCCCAGTTTTGCCAAAACCAAACGCTACCCCTTATTTTATGTAAACAATAGGAAGCATATGTACACAATTTGTTGTGCAGCAAATTCCAAACAGAATGGAATATAATCACCTCAGAGTCGGACAAATAAATGGAAAAGCTGCGACGATATTTGGGGACTGTAAAAAGGACGTTGGACAGACTTGTTGGAGGGGGGTTGCTGAAAGGAGTCACATGGCGATGTAATGCATTCAGCTCCCTTTCTAACTCAGGCCTTTGTTTATTAAAGTACATGTAATACAGAAGGAATATTGGAAAAAAAATTCTATTAGCTGATTTTTCTCCATGGCTTCTCCGACTAAAATTCTGCAAGCTCACAGAGAGATATACAGTACAATGTCAAATGTATTAATAAAACAAGGACAACGGCACATGAGCAAGAATAATGTTACAAAAGATTACCAGCATGATATAACATCAACAGAGAAAAATAACAAGTAATGCAAATATGTTGCTAAACACAAAATATTTATCAAGAATCATGTCAAATAATTGTGTAATTACAAAAAGCACAAGGAAAGCACACACTCCTATTTTGAACTCCTTTATCCAACCCTTACTGCTTTACACACGGTAAGGAGGACGCACCGCACACCGACCAACGCTCACGTTGCCTCATTGAAGTTGACAGGAAAGTGAAAGAACATCAAGACATCTGTCGACCCCATACTTCTGCAAAACAGCACGTCTCTCGCCAGGACATTAAAAAAAGCACATTCTCATGCAAATAAATCTGTTGTGACTCGCGCTAATTGACAGGCCCAAGTGGCTGCACAGAACTGGACTAATGGTGTCTCAGGTAGCTGCGTGCTGGGTGGAGCGATGCTGGCGGGTTTACAGTGGCAGTAATTATTGGAGCTGCGACGGTGACAGCAGCACTAACGATTGTTGACAGCCACGCCCCTATGGCTGTTTGTTCTAATAGTCCAAACACCAGGCATAAGAAGGAATTAGTTTTCACACACACACACACGCACACGCACACGCACACACACACACACACACGCACATGCACACGCACATGCCCACTCTCCCCTCGCCACGGGATTGTTTCTTGCTGTGAGTTTGTATTCTTGTAGTTGTATAATATATATATATATATATATATATATATATATATATATATATATATATATATTTATATATTTATATATATATATATAGTTTGTCGATGTAAACATTATGGATTTTTGATCAGTATTATTCAGGTAAAATCTGTGGTAGCTTAAAGAGCAATTTCTGTGATTATTTTGTGCATATGTGTTAATAGCTAGATATAGATAATAGCTTGATGTTACAGTCAGAGCTCGGATTCAAACCTTCACCTTTACTTTATCCACAGTTTGGTTATTGGTCCCTGATCTCAGAATGGTGATCCGTTATTATGAATCAATATTATTAATAATCCCATTAATAAATAATTGTTATACTTGCTAATAATCAAACCAGAGCCCAACACTTCGCTTGAAGTGGAAGCCGTTCTCTTCCGCCATCTTGAAGGCCACCAGCGTTCAGCGCATTCCCGACTGCTGTGATTCATCTCAACATCACTGGGATGAAGACAGATCACACACATTTCATATTTCCAAAGTTTTAGATTTAGATTGAAGTTAATAATTTAGAGTTTCCAATTAAATAGAATATTTTTTGTTTTTTTCTGGCAGGAAACCTGAGAACCAGGAGAAACCCCACGCAGCCACAGGGAGAAGATACAAACTGTCTCTCTGAGGCGGCAGTGCTAATCACTGAGCCAGCGTGTCACTGTGTCGCCCCGAGAAGGGGGGGAGGGGTGATAGAGGGGGAGGGGTGGTGGATAGAAGCAAAGGGTGAGGGAGACAGAAAGAGGGGTTGAGGGAGACGGGGGAGGAGAAGGAGGGTGGAGAGGAGAAGGAGGGGAGGAAGAGGTAGCTGCTGATGTCCAACTTCAGCTGAAGAACCAGCCTTCTCCACCTTTCTGTCACCGAAACACGTCTTCTTCTTGTGCATCCGGCTGAAATAAATCTTCTCCTTTTTTTTCCACCTTCTCTTGCCCCCCCCAAGCCTTCGCCAGCTTCCCTTTCTTTTTAATCTCCTTCTCGTGCATTTTTCTTTTCATTTTCTCCAATTCGGTCTGGGGAAGCGGTCCGTCTGTAGGCTCGAAGGCCTACAACACGGGCAGGAACACGTGTAAGCGTACACACCAATGCTTGATGTGTGTGTATGCATGCACACAAAACACAGATTAATATCTTTGAATGTACACAATTACTGCCTTCCTCATCCAGTTGACAGGACATCCAAGTTATGTTGCACCATTAAATTCATGCGGTTGGATTTATTCTCACCCAGTACAACAACAACCTGCAGCTGTTGAGCAGCTCACTGTAACCGGGGAGGGTTATGCGTCTTGTTGCACTGTGTCTTGTCAAGGGCACCTCAAGTATAACATTTTCCTATGTTTTTCTACTTACCTGGTACTTTAAGTCTGCAACTTTAATGTCATGAAAAACTGCTTTCATGACTTACTCACCTGGAATTATTATGCTAAAAGACTAAAAATCTAGCTGCAAACACTTTCCGTGATTCATGGTTTCCCAAATGAGACTTACAATTAACAGTTCAGGGGGGGCATATCTCAGTTCATCATAATGTAACTTAAAGTGCTTTATGAAATGCCAAACTATGACAACTGTGTCAAACATCCTCCGCTTTAAACTAGTCAAATGAACCAAGGACATGCATTTCAATCCAAGCTGTACACTTAATTCACATATAAAGTCACACATGGCAAAAACACACAAACATTATCATCAGATCTTTAATATACGTACACTGCTTGCCTTCCCCTTTTCCAAACATAATCATCGACATGCCATTTGACACATTACATTTTACATATTGCTGCTGTTATGTCACTAACTTTGAATGGTCTGACGGTTTAATATTTGTTATCGTGGTGATGTGACGATGAGGCTGTTGCATTTTCAAAGTCAGCAAGTAGCCTTACCTTAATCCACAATATAATAGCACATTGTGATAGCACAATAAATCCAAAAGCTGCTTACAATATTTCTCAGATAAATGAACACGCCTTGCTTCCTGCAAGAGATTACAGTGACATTTCAAACAACCCAACACATGGATGATTGGAGTTGGATTATAAACTATGAATTTTGAATTTAGTAAGATCTTGACATATTGAATATTTTGATATTTTATTGACTTGAAAACTAAATTTACTTTATTATCAAAAATAAATGAAGAAAGAAGTTGATTTCTGGAAATAAAATATCAGACAACCCTGCTCCAGATGTATGTTTTATGTATACACCTTCATTAATGAAGAACCTAGTGACAAACAGAAGCACACAAATATATAGTTAATCATGTGTATAGCAGTAATGTCCCAAATAAATAAAAACAATAAGAAGCATGTCTTTGTTTTTCCCTGAAAACATGGCAAGAGAACACGACCCAGGAGACCCAGCATTGCTGTAGCTCGAGAGGCAGCCACCAGCAATCTTTTCAGTACAAAACAAGAGGCCCAGTAGCAGAAAACAACTGCGTTCATTTGCCTGATCATTATATTGTGACAACTTCTCTTCCTCTAATTTGAAAATAATGAATTATATTAGCCGCAAATCCTGTTCCCTTCTAATTAGTGGCTCTGGGACCAAGTTTGTCGTTTATGAGACGATCGAGAATGGAGTAATTACATTGTATAAATTGATTAGGGCCCACCAATGTATTTTCCATTGCAGATTAAATGGTGCTTATGATAAAGACAGAACCTGTCCAGGACCCTGTGAAGAGGGAAATTAAACGGAGGAAGGAGTAAAGGAGAAGGAAGGATAAAGAGTTAGGATGGAGGACAGAGGAATCAAAACAGGGCTTCAAGGGCAAGGGCATGCTGAGAGGATAATTTGCACTTCCAACTCAGTCTCTCACATGCAGGCAGGGAGACAGATGTGTTCAGAAGGGCAGAAGGAGTAAGAAACTGGAACAAAAATACGTACACAGTCTGATTTGATTGATGTGGGCTTTACAATGCCATACATATCTACTATTAATTATACAATTTAAACCCTTAAAAATTACCTGGGCAACAGTTAAAGAAAAAAACAATACATTTAAGCTACAACCGTTGTAGTTTTTCTGAACACGTATTTAAATACACCTATTACATACCATTGTATACCTGCTGCTCACATTTATTTTTAATTTTGTAGTCACAGATTCTGAACATTCATTATTAGACTATTAATCAAAACTCTGTCTTTACTTCTAGCTACTCAGCCACCAAAAGCTGATTACAGAATCTAATTGAATCTTTGACTTACAACTTTCAAGTTATTATATAATTATACCCTTATAAAAAAATGTTTTTGGTAATGATACAATTCAGCTATTTCCACATTCCACTGTAAACCTAAAGAACAACAGATATTATTTTCAGAATAATTTTGAGAAGCTGGTTTGGATCGTCTTTGTCATTTTCATCATTAATTTCCTTATTTAGCACAGCTGTTAAAGGTTGAAAGGAATAATGCGATAGGGTGCAAAAATAATAAAACATAGCATATTGTAGCATGCTGCATGTATATTAATAAAAATAGCTAGCATTTCTTTCAGTTTTCTGGGTGCAATTGGATGAAAAGCTATATTTTTGATATATTTCATCAAAATACATAACAATAAATTTGACCTACCAAACCTAAACCAACTGACCTGTATACAGACTATTGGCTGCCGTCTACCCTTCTGTTGCTAGGCTTTGCTCCAACAGTGTCAACAACAGCTACACATGCTATATATATATATATATATATATATATATATATATATATATATATATATATATATATATATATATATATATATACTTCACTCCTCCACAACACCACACACCATTTGCTTTTTCATGTGTATATTCATCTTCCCACTTGCTTGGGCTCATAGAAGTCACCAATACATTGAACAAATGTGGATGTAATGATCATATAATTACAACTTTGAATTGCTGTATGAGAGGACGTTTTGATTGCATTTGTCTTACGAGTGGAGAATTGAAGGTCAAGTAAATTGTAAGAGACACTCTTTTCTTCCTTCATATTGAAATACTATCGTTAGGAAATTCCACAATGTCTTCGTCATATTTAAATCTCAAATCTTCATCTGTGTTTCTGTTTGGCCATATATATTTTTTTTCTTTGCCATATATCTTTCAATTTACCCTACTGTTTCACTGTTTTACAATGAAAGGCTGTAAGCTCTTGTGACTCCATTTGGCTTCTAGACATATTTCAAAGCAAACATGGAGGATTTAAAGTGACTTGCTTCACAACCAGACTCAGACTTGTCTGTCAATTCTGGCATTTGCAAGATGGGCCGGCTGTAAGGTTGGCTGTAAGGCCATCACTAGCAACCTGGGTTCAACAATTTCGGGGAAAACAAATGACCTGTTTACTCTGGCAATTGGAGTTCAGGAATGGACTCTGGCAACGAGACAGGTCACAAGGCACAAGTGTCGGTTGCAACTCAGGAGGACCAGGTGTCAGCCTGACCATCGCATGGAAAGGAGAAGCAGGTGTTGGTCGAACTGCTCACTGAAAATCAAGTTCAGGTGTCAGAATCAGGGGAGACAGGAGTGACAAGGATGTTACTCCCATCTAGGCACAGTTACAGTCTTTCTTCCAGAAGCTGGCGAGGACCTCCAGGAAGTCTGGGTCATGACCTCACTTGTCACTCCACTAATGGATTTTATTGAACCCCTGCAAATAATATACAACTACAGTGTTTATGACTTAATGCATTTTTTATAGACCACTAATAGCTTTTAATTTTACTTTGGCATTCTTAGATTGCAGACATAAAAAACAAAAACATGTGTGTTAACAGATGCATATATGCAGACATCAAGCGGGGTATGGGGACAGGTTTCATGTACGTATATTTTTAAAATTCTCATCACGCTCCATAGGTTGCTGCCTTTCAAACACCAGAGGCAGTGATGACAACAGCTCACTTTTTAGTGACTAAGTCATGAATAAATAAAAGAAGAAGTGGATGCTTGCGTGACAAGAAGTGATTTAACCAGCCTTTTTTTCTTCTTGTTCGGGACGAGGTTAGTACTTTGGCCAAGCTCCTCCTCCAATATCACAGTTTCTGATGGTGACAGAGTTTGATGGTGCAAGCAAAACAAATTTTAAATGAAGTGGGTGTGAATCCCTTACAGACTGGAGAGGAGGAGGGGTGGAAATTGAGTGAGCTTTTAGCAACACACACTAACATACACATCACTCTATTATAAGATTCCAGGTCAGGCTGTGCTGAAAAAAGTCAGAGAGCGTCCCCTGCTGCTGTCTCAAGACTTCAGCTCTCGATTGTACTACACTTATGGGTATGCTGACAGCATGATTATGGTTATAGGGATATTACTCTGGATATGTTCTTTTTAATGACTAGCACTATACCGTGTTTGACCACACATTGCACTCCAGAGGGATGCTGTTTCATCACCCTGTAGGCTGATGTAAAGCAAGCAGCGACGCTTTACAATAATAAACAACAGGTCTTAATAAACAACAGGTCGAGGGGGATTTGGCCATTGGTTTAAAAATGACTACCCAGACAGTCCCATGAAGACTACATGTGTCAATGGTAATAAGTACCTGATCACGTCTGTCCAGGTCTGTCCAGGTCAAATTATCACTATTAGGGGATAATTATTATACAATTTCCGTTTCTGTTTTTCTTTATTTCTCATTGAGATTACCATCTAATTGACTTTTAAGCATTTATTAAGTAACGTAATAAAACAGACATTCACTGGCTAGCTACCAATTTCTGTGGCTTGGAGAGGCTTTGGCTTTTCGGTCAGCTCTGTGTCACTGCAGATCAAAACACCCCTCCTTGCTCATCCATCGGCAAAAGTGAACGCGAGATCGTCTGCAAGTGCTGCTGTGCTGTCTCAAAGTCGGCTGAGGTTCTGCATATTTTTACTTTAAGGGGGCAGTATGCGACTGGGCGTTATCAATCCACTTCGCGGGGGCGGCCTTAACCGAAGGTTTTTTTCCCCATGCACATTTGTTTTCTGTAGATTACCCAAGCCCAAGGAACACTAGGTTTTACTCCCGCATCATGTTGGCTGATTTTTGACAGTAGGTCATAAACTCCATCCCCATGTCTTCCTTCCACATGTGCCTTTCCTGTGTGTGACTGTGGAGGTGGTTTCAAGTCAAAATGAACCATGCAGCAATCATGCCGTTTGCTTCTGATGTCACAACCCACCTGTAAGGGATTGGCCTCGGTGGGAGATATCATCATGGCATTAAGCTTCTCCTTCTTGAGCCACCCCAACAGCGGGGGAATCAAATGCAGAGATAAACGCTTTCACCAACTGTTAGGGCTAAGGTGAGTGCATCAATCTCCTGGCAAAAGGTAGAACTACAGAGTGCAAGTGGTGTTCTGGCTTGAGGAAAACAACCTCAGATTCAAGAACCCACCATTCAACAGCAAAGATGATCCAACTCCTCACTACCTGTTGACAAATGCTGCAATCTTTTAGTACTAAGATATCTCTGTACTTGAGGAAGGGCCATACATGTTGCCGAACTCTTAACCATGTAGCCATTTCTTGTTTGGAACAGGATTGGACAGGATTTTCTCATGAACACATGATGGGTCTCCCAGAATATGATGATGCAATGAATAATCCATACTCTGTCTGGTAAAGCTGGTAAACCTCTGGGAAATAGTTGGCAGGAAATGCTTGTGACGCCTTCAATGAGGCTTGAAGCAAAAAACCTTGCACCTCAGCAGCATCTCAGTTTCAGCTGCCATCTTGAGACCTAGAAGTTGCCCGACGTTTTAACCCTGCATGCCACCTCCAAAAATGTGGTCCATCTGGGTTGAAATATGCATAATTTAGGAGGTAGAACAGTGAGGTTCTCTTCTATTGGATAATTTCTTGCACTGCATGCACCGAGAACACGTTGAAATAAACAAATCCTCAACTAAAATGCGTCTCACTAAGCACATAATTGTGTGAAACAATGTGTCTGGTGCATTTCCAAGCTTTGTCTGCAATGCCTAACTGCTGGAAATGTAAGAGCTGTAATTTTCACGGCACATTTTAGCAATAGCTCGACAAAATTAAGCTATTATCTTAGTTAAAATATGTTTTTTTTTCACAGAGGAAGAATAATGAAAGCACTTCATATGGGAACTGCACAAGCTGTACGTTTATGTTAGGCTACGAGACGACAGGAAGGGAAAGAAATAGAGACGGATATTGTGGGAAGAAGTATTTGGACTGTAATGAACCAGGACATCTTATTCCTCCATCTAATCTATTGTCGTATTTTTTCCATTTCTATTTCTTCATCAAAGAGTGTCTAGTGAGCTACAGTTTCTCATATAGGGTTTGGAAAGTAAGCCTATGGATTTCCCATTGATGCATTCTTTAATTGACGACTGCAAACTAACAGTTTCTAGGGAGACAAACAATGGAGCCATATTTACTTGTATATGTTTTAGACTGTAACATCACAAATACAGCCACATCTACATGCTCTTTTAGCTACAGCATCATGTAGTCTAGTCTTTTATAGTATGGATTAAAGAAACTGGTTTTCCTTGCCTCTAAACCGGAGTTATTTACTCCCACACCATGATCAGAATTCCATTTAAGTCTTTTCCTAACTCATATAACTTGAATGGTTCTGAATAATTCTGAGGTACCTTAAACTTTTGTTTGTTTTTTGTTTTTTATTGCATATGTAGCTGAGTAATTATCAAAGCCCATGAAGAATCTGATTGACAACCATGACTAATTTATTTTTACTTGCATGTTCTCTTTCCTAACACAATGTCAGAGGATATAAAATCCACTACCTGAAAAGTACCCTTGAGGTAAAGTAAACACAGATCCAAAGCAATAAGCAGCAGTTCACCATCCTGTCCACAGCAAGGTGGAGATCAAAGGGAACGGCTCCTTCTCAGTGCCTGGGAATACATGCTTTGATCCTCTATTGGCTTGACCTTCAGTCGACCTCATGATTTCAAACAAAGGCCTTTGTTCTCATTCTCAAACCTCAGGAAGGAGCCAGATGAGTATAAACTCCAAAGTTTGAAGATTACAGAAGATGGCAAGACATTTGTTTGGGGGAAGAGAGAGGTTGGGCTCTATTTGAATGATCTTTAGCACATGGTCGAAAGTGCAAATGAAGTGTTTGATGCTGATAATTTAGATTTTTGAACTTTCATATGGAGGTAAATCTGTCTATTTGAATAACATGCCCAGTAAATAACAGGAACAATATTGCGTAGTTGACTTCAAACTAGGTTTTTGGCAGTCAATGACCCAATCACTTTCCACTCCCGTAAGATACAATACATCAACAATGTGCCTGACCACGCCTCATTTTAAGACCAACACACACATTGGCGCCAGTCTGAAACAAACAAGCAATGACAGTTTCACTGCTGGTCGCTTTGCGCCGGGTGTACGATACAGCTCATTATGTGAGGCATAGAACAAGAAGAAAGGCCTTAAGGGAAACTATTCAAAAATAATGAAGGAATTGCCTAGATAATTTTGATAATGTCTGGCTAGTTCCTCTGAATCCACAAAGTTAAGCTAAAAGAACGTTTGTACCTAAACTGATCAACAAACTATGTTCTCTTTTCATGTAGAAAGTATTGTCAGGTGAAGTACATATGTATATTCAATTAATATGCATTTTAATAGCTTTCAATAGCATGTGTCAAACACTAACCTCTATGTGTTTAGGGTGAAATACCAAAATGGATGAAGTTCAAGGAAGTGACTACATTAGTAATTATATAAAAGTAATATTTCTTTTGGCTACCAGAATAAAACAAAGTAATTTGTTACTCATGGGCCAACACAGATTTTTTTTACCTGCTGCTAGCCTTTAGGAGCTGTAAATTGAAATAGGAACTGACCCACCATGTTCTGTGTTTGGTGGGTCTGTTCTTGCAAAACTCTCACCTGAGTACAACCAGGCACCAGAAACAAAATCTGCAAATCCAGAGTAACAAAGGATTACACATGGTTACGGCAACAACAGTATGTTGCATCAGCAGTTCTGTCTCTCGGACTGATTGTAGATTATCACTCCATTATGTTCCGGTGACTTCAAGCACCAAGGCTGATTTTTTTCTGTTTGTGATGTCATTGCATCATTTCAAAAACTTCTGCATCACAAGTTTTATACTTTTATATTGACCTCTCTATCTCTCTGGTATTGCAACATTATCCCACACTCCAGTGACATATTGTACTCCTCTCCTCTGTAGTGTAGGACATCATTTTACGGGGCTAATATGAAGCCTACTCTACAACTGTGCGATCCCATTATGGCGACAATCATCATCTTCATTCCCCATATGTCAAACTGCTGGGGACTCTGTGGCAGGACTTTGGCCTTGTGTCACACTGGTCTGGTCAGAATGGAAGAGAAATATTTATACCTGCCAGACAGATTGACTGATGTTTAATTCATGGGTTTAAGACTGTGGCCCCGCTGACCCTGGACTCTGGGAGACGGAGGATTTGCAGGGTTCATGACCCCTCATTAACACTCAGTGGGGACACTCCTCGTTTGGGTTCACCTGTGTGCATGTGTTTGAATGAGCAAGATTGTGTAGGTGTATTTTGGGTGTGAATGTTTAGATTACATAGTTATTTTTATGCAAATACAGTTTATTGCGCATAATGTGTGGTTAATGTTATTGATCCAGTTACTTTATGTGTCAGTACAGCTACCCGCCGAATGACTGTATGTGTAGGGTTGTGTCTTCATTACCAATTCGCCTCAGAGGTATCATTTCTTTGCCTTCTGACCCAGCTGTTGGCTTTCCTGTCAGGCAGTACAAACCATATTACTCCCAAGGCCCTACTTCAATAGAACCCGCACCATTAGACCGCATTAAGTCATTGCTATGCAGGTAAAAGATATGTAGTGAATGCTGGCAATGAAATGATGATTTGTAAAATGAGTTCGATGAATTGAGGGTAAGAGATGAGGGCAGAGGGAGGGAAGGTGGAAGAGTTTGGATGAGTGATGACACCTCTGAGGTTTGAGAGGCCAGTCCAACCCCCTCCCTCTTGCTGTTGATCTCATAATATCAATATTATTTATCTTACCATAACTTTGTGTCCCTCTATCTCCAGGACTATGCCATTTGATACACGCAAAGCTGCATTTTTTAAAGAGAGCAATTGGCTTATTATTAAAAATTAAATATCAACCATGTTACATTTCGATACCATTTACAATCAGCACTAAATAACAAACAAGGCTTTATGATTTGTTTTTGCATCTGCTCTTGAAAGCCTTTGTGGACTACATTATATAAAGCTTAATAACAAGTGATACATTATGATGTGTTTTAATTTGTTTTTGTTTTTGATAGCCTGCACAAGTCCTTGTTCAAGCAGGAAACAAATATAACCAAGAGGACATAACAATACCACCTGTGAGCATTCCAAAATCACTCTTAACATGCTTCGAAGTAACTCAAATGGATGGGAAGACAAAGGAACATCCCGGCACTCTGTGGAGTGTCTCAAAAGTAAACTGGAGAAAACAAAGTGGGGGTATTTGTATTCAGTCAGTCTTGCTATTGTGTGCTATCTGTTGAGAATAAGATCGCACCTTTAGATTGCAGAAGACAGATGAGATGGTTACTTGGTGCTGCATTAATCCTGCTGAAGTGTCAGGGCTTTACAATGGTGAGAATAGCGAGCTATTTTCATTAAGTGGCACATACGTACAGCTGTGATGATGCCTCTGTGAGTTTTTGCTGGAATGTAAGAAAATGCATTCATGAATACAGTGAGCGCTATAGTAGATCTTAAACCCCTGAAAACAACAATGGAAGTTAAAACGTCTTGATTATTACATAGTTGGAGTTTAAAAGTCAAAAACTATAAAGGTGCTCTGGGTAGAGTGCATTTCCCTGCCAGGTGTGTCTGCAAAGGCAACTGCAGTATTGTGTGATGAAATGAATATAACCCACATTAGGCTAACCTCTGGTCTCAACCCGGTCAGAACCCCTTGTCTGATACCAACCGGCTCCAATGGAAACTCGCACATATCATAATTAGATGGCCGAAGAAATTGAGTATAAAGAGCAAAATAGGGTCCACACAGGGTTGACAGGGTTTGTCCAGGAGATTGCTGTGTGTGTCCCATAATAAACGTTAGCTAATAGCCAAACACACTGCTCAAAACAATAGTGGGTAAACCGAGTCTGAGCAGCGGCTGGGGTTTGGGATATCAAACAAGTGAACAAAAGCATTAACACGTGAATTGTTTTTTTGGCCTTAAAGTATCCAGAATGTAATGACAAGATATACGTGTCTATATTAGACACTTACTCCTCTTTTTCTCTGTGAAAATGCTAATTTAAGTACTGTAGCTTTACTGTATTATCAGTAACCCTTATACCGGTGCAGTCGCTTTTTTTTATTTGATTGATGAGTTGTTTAAGTTTCCGGTGCCCTTTTCTAACCATGACTGTAATTGACATTCCAAAATGTTGATGTTGTAACATATTTAGAGAGAAAAAACAAGGCAAAGGATGACAGTCATCTATTTAAGCCGTGTGACCTAATTCCATCTTGGTTGCTGTTAATGCGTGCTAATTATTGGATGCCTGGTGTAGCCTCCAGAAGAACTCAGTTCAACAACTTCTCTCGTTCTCTATATTTATTTACTAAATGATCACAAGCAAAGTACTCAGCGCTGCAATTGCAAAAGCAGTGAGTGGTACAGCCAACACGCAGGTTGGGTCCAGAACCACTGCCCCCCAAACGGAAGTGGGGCCTTTCATACACAGGTTATCGTCACAGGTTCGTCTCGCCTCGTCCTAACATCTGATTGGCTCTATCCTGTCAAGAGGAGGAGAATCCCGTGTTCTCATCTTTTCTCACAAGACTGGACCGTGCAACGACCCGTCTGCTTCACTAATGTCAACATACTGATAAACAGTTGTGAGTGTTGAAGTGCGCAGGCGTGTGACTGACTTCCCTTGAGAACTGGACCTTTCATAGACACAACCAACTCCAGCTGCATAGCTGTGTTATACTGACCTCGCTGACCTGAACTTTAATAGGCATGAAGAGTAATGGAGAATATCTGCAGAATATAAGGATTTATATTATCAATCCCCCTTTTTATATAATTTATTATGTAAACTAAACAATAATATAAAGCTCCAACCATGGACTATATCAGTTCATAACTATGTGTGTTAATTATTTAACATTGCCATGAGTTTTTTGCCATTCACTTTTTTGGATTCTTAATTCTAAATTTTGATTATATTTTTTACCTTAAGCCTTACATTTTAAGTTATCGCAATTCTGTGTGGAAGGAGCACCTAACAAAGTACGTTTTTCATTGTATGGAGTAACTGTCTGTTAACTGTACATATGACATGAGTTCATTATCCCCATCAGACCCCATCACGACTGGAGCATACTATACCTGTTGAGAGAAGTTACTTTTAATAATTTGCTTTCCAGTGTTGCTAATTGATCGCTACTGCGTGAAAGATGAGCTCACATCTGGCTGAGTGTATGTCTCATGTGAGATTTCTGCGCACCGCTTCAACATGGTGGTGCGTGCATTGTATGCGTCATACAGAGTGTGTTAAGACTTGTGCAACCCCAGGGAAAAAACAGATCAAACGCACCACCCAGACAGCAGGATAAGGTGTAGAAAAACAATCTTTACTCATCAAATCAGGTTCAGTACTCAGGAGATCCGTCAGAATATTAGGCAAACAATTCAGGCATAGATGAGGCAAAAACGAAGTCAGAAAAAAAAACAGGCAGAGATCACAAAAAAACAGGAACATGAACACGAGGAAATCGCTTGAACGCTTGACACAGAGGCCTAAGACTAAATACACTGAGGAAATGTAGATAATTAGACACCTGTGGATCCAATCAGGGGAGGAGAACTGGATTTTTACCCAACATACTTTCAAAACTTGAATTAATAATAGTCAACGCCATTGACTATTCATTCCATGATGAATTCCATGGTTCTCGATGCTGATTCATACGGATATATTGTATGGAATGTAATTTGCTCTGGATATTTTACTACACAAATGACAGATTTTCACAAGATTTAGATCACAGATGACCTTTACAAGTAATACAAATTGCTCCAGGTAATACTAGTCCCATGCAAATAGTGTTTAAGTCTGTCTTTGTGTGCTTGACAACATGGTAGTCCCGTCATGATTGGCTAATCGCTGGACAGCTTTTCATCCGAGAAACCGCTGCTTTGTGCCATTGAGCCAGAGGAAGCAATCAACTTGCCGTAGCGACCTGTATTTCCAGATACCAGCCTTATTTTACTGTGACGATCTGACATCCGAGCTATGTTAAGTTTCTGCCGACAATGAACAACAACTTTATCTTGCTGTGCGGTGCAATGGACACAAACACTTGCACAGTCTAATGTGAGGGGCAAAGCCACAATGAAGTAAGATTGCTGCGACACATCTCCCTTTTGTTCCATAAAAATCTTTCATCTTTATGCCATTTACTGATTTGGATGGTTTCTGAACTGATGATACTCACTGTATGAAAGAAAACACATGTTAAGGGTTTGAATTTTTCACTAAAACATTGCAATAATCAATAGCAATAGTGTTGATGCACTACAACTTTAGTGCACTCACACACACGCACACACACACATGCACACAGAAGGACTGTTGTAATTGGGACTGTAAGCAGTGCAGATGTGAATTCAGCAAGACAGATGCAGGGGTTCAACTCTGGTACCACTGCCTGATTTGCATGAGCTGCTGCTTGCTGCTGTCAGTCATTAGGACGTGCTCAAACTCACAGCACTCTGGCAGCTCAAACAGTCTCCCAACAAGGGAACGCGGCATGCTCATGTATCGGAGAGAGAAAGCGAGTGCAGCTTCTGCGCCATGGCTTGATTTATACGTAAGACTGTACTGCACAGCCTTATCACGGTACAATACAAGACAAAACAAGACACCATTGCTTGTACAGCCACAAAAGTCACTCAAGTGGATATTTTCATTTTCATTTGTTTATGAGAAATACTCAATGTGCAAGTTCATTCATCCTACGGGTAAGGCACTAATTTGTGCATGTAATATGGGCACCCTGAAGCTTAGTGTAATGGCTCAGGCATCACTTTACATTTATCTCTGCATATTCCCTACTCATTTCCATAACAGTTTACTGCCTTTTGCATGGGTAAGCATTGATGGTAAGATTTAATAATGCATGAAAAAATTATCTTCTCTCATTCCTTAAATTATTATTATTATTAAAAATAAATAAAAAAATCGAAATATCTGGATAAACAGTATATCCGTACATGCCACACAAGGGGTGAAAATAAATTAACACATTAACATACAGAAATACACACATCTTGTCGTGAATGTGTATGTATGGTATGAGTTTATGCAAAGCTGCTCATGCGTCTGGTTTAGTGTCTGAGTTAATTATTGCTCATTTGGGCATTAATGCCAGAGCTGGTGAGATTAATGGTCATATTATCAGGCTGAGGATAATAGTGCTATAAAACTGTGGGTTCCCTGTACTTATCCCATGACCACAGCCTCTTAAAACACCACATGTGGGGACGCATGGCATGTAAGCATTCATAGTAATACACATACTGTACAAGATACAAACAAATTATTAGTCTTAGCTTTTTGATTTCTTTTAACTCGTCTTGTTCTGTGTTTTGTCTGTAACTATGTGTTTCTTATGTTGCTGCCTGTCTTGGCCAGGTCTCCCTCAAAATGAGAGATTTTTAATCTCAATGGGACTCTCCTGGTTAAATAAAGGTTTACAAAAAAACAAATAAGACAAATATATCTGAGGAAATGAAACCTAAAGTTTTGTCTGGGCTTAAACATAAAATTTGATCTATTTGTCGTTTGGAGACTGATATACATTTTCTCTAGATGTGTATGTACCAGTGAGATTTTTGTCACAGCATTGTTGCCTGCTTGAAAGAAAATTGCGCTATCAATGCTTCTATTTTTGTAATGAACGCATTCTATATTAGTATTCTATATGTTGTGTCCGACTTTGTAAATGTTTTCACGTTGTATTGCTGTATTTTCTGCCTCCAGGATTTAGAGTTTCCCCTTGTTGAGTGGACAACCTTCTGAGGGGGTAATCAATAACTTTGAACTCGCTGAGTAAAATGACCAGATCAATAACACTATTGTCTGGATTCAACCAGCATGTTCCCCTCTTCTGATGAAGGACAAATAGAAATAGATAGAGCGCGAGTCTGCAATACAAAAATGTGTCAAAAGCACAACTGCTCACATGCAGTTCTTAAGACTTCTGTAGAACTTCAAAATACAGTAGACATGTCCTTCGTCTTTAAGTTGGCTGGTCGCTCTCAGCCTTAGTGTATCATTTAAGCCTAGTAATTATAGTCCTCATTTGATCTGCCGATGGAAATACTGACCACTTTCTGAAAAGCACTGCATCTCGATAACCCTCCCACAACACAACTGTTTGCATCCCTCTCTCTGTCTCTAACTCTGGCTTCTTTGTGCTGGACCATCGGCCATCCCGGAACCTTTCGGTGCCGTATTCCACATGTCGAATACGGCTCTCAGTCCTCCTGGAGATTCAGCATCTTCTCTTGTTTCTCCATCTTTCGCACTCTGTGTGCGTGTTCATTCTTCTATCGTTTGTAACATCCCGATAGTCCCAGGTGTGTCTCCTAATTGGTCATTCCCTACACCTGCGTTCAATCACCTGCCCCTGGTTTTTACCTCCGCCAAGCCCACACATATATCCCCCTCCCCTGCTTTCCCTGTTCTGGTGCTAGATTGTCTGTCCTCCCTAGCGTCTATGGTTTTGCGTCAATGTTGCATCTCTACGCCCGATATCTCCAAAAGTAGGCAACTCACACCAATGATAATCAGATGACTAGGTCAGTACTTTCCGAGCAGTACAACACTACCGAATGTGCCAGAAGTACTGTCCCTCTCGTTCGCCCTGTCTTTCTTTTTTTACATACACCTAGTGATAAGTCCTATCTTCTGACTGCACTGGACATAACAGCTGTTTCCTCAACGCAAGATTTTATTTTATTTGTCAGATTTTCAGTACACAGAAGTTTTAACATATTATTGTTATTATAATTAATTATTCAGTATACAAGCTTCTTTTGGCTTGATCTGAGTTTTGGGCCTGCCATTCAAAGCAACTTGAGACCCCTCCATCTAGAAAGGCAACCTCCAGCTAAGTTGTATGCATCCTAAACTCTCTCTCTCTCTCTCTCTCTCTCTCTCTCTCTCTCTCTCCCTCTCCCTCCCCCTCCCCCTCCCCACAATGAAAATGCAGGAAACAGCAGAAACGACAAAGTGCAAAGGACCATTGGTGGTGGAGGTTGTTTGAGATTGGTGATGCCAGTGCTGATGGAATGCAAATGATTGCATGCAGTGTGTACACATGGCTAATTCCCACTTGTCAATCAACCTGGATTCCCAGGAGATGGTAAAAGAGACATGATAGGAGGGAGAAAAGAAAAAGAGAAAAATACAGACTAGGGGAAAAGAGGGTTTTGAATGTGTTTTGGGCGATTGTCCCACTGGGTAACTTACTTACTATTATTATAACATACAATACAATATAATTATTTATACTAGGCAAGTGTCATGCTTCATGAGTGAGAAAAAAAATAATGAATTGAGAAAAACTAATTCTGACAGCACTTAATCTAAGATGGTGGGTAATATTAAATGGTATGCTTGTGCCCATTGACCGTCATTTAACTTTAGATTATCTTAGCACTAGTGCTCTATACTTTGAATATCCTGATCATAACACAAAGTCAAAAACATTCACACCTAGAAGTTGCCTAGAAAGACCAAGGTGTGATATATTAGCCGCAGTGCAGTCTTTCACTTCTGAGTCAATATGGAGATCTAGCGATTGCCCTCACGAGCAAGCCTTCCTCGCACATATTTACGTTATTGCTGCATTGCTCGTTTTATACCCTTTATTTATCCAGGTTGCCGTCTGCTGACCATGAATGCTCTACAGAAAATAGGTTGATTAGGTTCCGGGTTGGGAGTGAGTCATTGCCCCCTTTTCACGAGTTAGGGTAAAATGGAGCTTGAGATGGACAGGTGGTCCGTTGCTGCATGAAGACAGGCGGACATTGTAACAGTTGTGGCGAAGGGGGAGCTGAGCCAGAAGGCAAAGCTCACAATTGACCAGTCCATCTATTTTCCGACCGTCTTCGATCGACATGAACTTTGGGTCGTGAACAAAAGGATGAGATTGACGATACAAGCTGCCAAAATGAGCTTCCTTCGTAGGCTGGGCTCAGTTTTAGAGCTAGGGTGAGAAGCTCAGACATCAGGAAGGAGCTCAGAGTAGAGCTCGACAGGTCCCTATAGAAGTTTAACAGGCATGTCCAACTGGTACGAGAACCTAGGGTAGACCGGGAATACGCTGGAGTGATAATACACTGCTTTTGGCCTGGCAAAGCCTTGGGGCACCCAATTGACCTGATAAGATTTCAAAATATAACCCAAATGTCAACTAATCCATTTATCTCTGAATGAAGAAAAAACCTGATACATCACAGTCATACTATATATATATATATATATATATATATATATATATATATATATATATATATATATATATATATATTAGTATCTGAGAACAAGAGAGTGGTAGGGAGACAGGGAGCAGGACTGGTTGTGTGAGACAGTGAAAGAGGAAATGGGGAGCCTGTGAACCAATGTGCTGATGAGCTGTCATCTTGGTATTATGCACATGCAAAGCAGCTGGTTCACACAAGGGTCAACCTGACAGGGAGACAGGACAGCAGAAGCCAATCACGATGGGTGCTGGCTGTCATAGGCAGACAGCCAGTCTACCAGCAACAAGGTTTTTATAGAATTACAATTGCCAATCTCTTATTTTCTGCCACCCCTTCAATTACACATTAGATTCAGAAGGCTTCCTTAGTGAACCATTTATTCAAATATTTAATGATACAAAATTGTTAACTGGCACTATAAATCACTGAAAATTGCCATTTAAAAGCTCTGTTCCAAATGGATTATTAACTTGAGATCACAAGTTAAATATCAGATTATCTTTCAAGGTGAACTACAAAGCTACAGTTATGCCGTTAGGTCAAAGACCCTTTATGTATTGTATTGCATAGATATCTACGGGGTAAGCGTGCTAAACTAATAGCGCCCGTCCGTCTACTTATACTACTTGTACCTCAAGAGATGATAGTTAGTCGCTGAAGCATCCAGTCTGATGCTGAAGCAACATGAGAAGACAAAAAGTAGAGCTCCCCAAGGACATCACATTGAAGTTACATCCTCCAGTTAGTGGCACAGGAAACTAAAAGATGAATGAAGCTCTTACTAATCAACATTTATCACCAACCCAACCACCAGCTCCTGGCAAGAAATAACCTTTGGCGGCAAACAAGGGAAGTTATATAAAAAATAAGCAAAACAAGAGTAAACATTAGTGTGGATTCAACAGAGAGATGAGGTTTGATGCTGAAATCGAAATATTTCCTTTTTCACTTCTAAGTAACATCTATTGTTGGCAAAACATATCTTTAGTCCAATGAATTACAACACAAACGTACCAAAAAACATTCAAAATGCCGTTATTTTGGCGTTGTTTTGATGTGGCTGTTTGTTTTTACTTAGCTGAGCTAATCAAGCTACAGCCTAAACTATAGGCCGATGCAATGAAGAATATAAGCTAGATCAAAGAGATGAAATGCTGCCCAAATGAGGCCAGGAATTACGCATTGCACTTTAACTCAACATGGTAGAAAACTCTCAGAATCAGTTGACATTTTCATGGCAACTGAGCAAACTCAATCTGCTGATGAAGACTGTGCAAAGCTCCAGACCAAGAAAGTAAGTGGACCTTGAGTTGATTGATCAAACACACAGCATATTGCTTGTTCTTTATTGCACACACACACAATGTGCACATTTTCAGTATGGCAGTTTGTTCCTCTCCCTTCTAAACCTTGTCTGATGACCTATCATTTTAAGTCAAACTTTTTTTTAATGACAACTGTCTCAGAGGAGTCTCAACCTCTGATTTCGGCCATCTCTCCTCCAGGAGTGGTCCTTTGGAATTCCCCATTCAGACCTTCCACCTTTACTCTCTGGTGACTCCTCAAGGCCCCACCATAATTCTGAAGAATAATGAAGGCTTATGTGATCTTGGTAATTGATCCACAACTGGGAATAGACATGAATTCACACAGCTCTTTTACCTTTTCTTCTCCTTTTAAAGCCATTGGGGACATTGGTACAGCTGTCTGTTTATAAGGCATTGGCAGGTCTATGTATTTGAATTGTGCTTTTGTATGTTTTCTATTCTATTTAATGTTTTGTACTATCTGGACCGTTAGTCTGAAAAACAGCTTGATTGATTGATTGATTAAAGCCCCGACACAGTTCCACAAATAGCACTACGTTTCTGAATGCATTTCCACTTGATGTTCTCCAAGAACTGAACTGCCTGGAATGCTGTAGTAGCAACACTCCCTAAGCCTAAATGACTTATGTTCACTATAACGTTTGACATCTACCAAAGGAACATGACACCATTAGCAGGAAATGCAGACTAAATACTAACTATATATAACAATAGTAACCAAGCTAGCTAGGTACATTATTAGCATGCTGACGCAAAACAACACATCCGCTAAATACCTAAATATTCTAACCTGACTTTAGAGTTTCACTAAGGCATGTCAGTCTCTTGCTTTTGATGGCATTGTGACTTGCCAGCAGTAATGTGCACAATTCTTTAGGCAAAATGTAGCCTACATTTGTAGCCTACAATGTAAAGGTTAGTCATCTTCTTCGTCTGTTATATTTCTGGTAGAGTATGCTTTGTGTGGTAGGGTAAACAGATCCAGGTGACAGTAGTTCTGTTGTGACTATGTATGCCAAAACATAAATAAATGAAAAACAAGAAAATCAAATGAAATGATAACAGAATCACAAATAAACTATGCAAAGCCTCCTGAAGTTGTTTTGGGGCAAATTTAGAGGGAGTTGGTGATATAGGATAGACACACACAAACCACTCTCCAACTATATTAGTGGGATCAGTGATGGGTATAAAGACAGAACTGAGTGCTGAATAGAACATCCTGATTATAATAGAAATGATTGTGTTAATGTGAGACTGTATGTTTCTGCTAAATTAAGCTACTTTACCATGGGCTAAATAGACCAGTCACCATGTAATCATTATTAATGAGTGTCTCTTTTTCTCACACACTGTGCTGTAGTCAAGCATTCTCCCAATGCTTGGCCACAACAAAGGTTCCTGTTTACTGCTACATAAATGCATATAGATAAATGAATGGTAGTGCTTCAATGAGTACTTGATAATGGAAGAATAGTGACAGAAGAAAAAGACGGGTAGGGAAACAGAGATGAATCCAGCACCTGTCAGCCTTATCCCCTCCACACTGGCTTTGTCAAAGATTGCCTGCCATGTCTTTTCATTTAATTAACCCATCAACATAGAGTTTACCGTTTTTCACTTTGAGCAACAAGGTTGGAAAATCATTCTATTCTACACTTTCCGACAGTATCACAAACACATTCTGTATCAGTTTGCACCAGCTCTTCACTGTAACTATAAGATGTTGACATTTACATCTTCTTCAGCATCCTCAGATAACCCGGTGTGTATCCAGATGATTTCAGTAAGTGAAGGTGAACAAATTGTCTTTCATTTTGGCTTTTACAGCGCCAGAACTGTAGTTGAAGGTGCAATGTGTAAGATATGGCCACACGATTCAAAGAAAAGGGGTGCAGCATTTTTAGGCAGTATTTTGTTAACAACAAAATACCTGTACCTTTGGTAATGGAATGAAACTTTGATGTGTGTATGTATGTGGGAGGATGAGAACCAAGATATGAAAGGAAAATGAGTGCAGGTGTGAAACAGTGTAGGGGCAGTGGTCCTCGAAAAGGTTTTGGATGAAGTTATTGAAATAAAACAAAGTAAAAAAAAAGAAAAAGGAACCAGAAGAAAAATTCAGCAAAATCTATTTTTGAAATATGCTACAATAAGCGAGAAAATAGGATACGCTGGTAGACATGAAAGGCGCGCAACTATTGTATAGAAGTGTTTAAAATTGCATGACGGGGCTGTAGAGGATTTCAAAAGAATTCAAATGCAGGGTTCAGCCAGAGTTTAAATTAGAATACTGCACCACTGCTCATCTCACTCTTCCTTTGCTCAGTAGAAGCCATGGTGAAATGCAAGGAAACGGCACAGTCTTTATTCAGCCACTATGATTAAAGAGACTGTATTTTTGTTTTGTTCTTATTTCAGAATTGTTTGATACCAATTGAGGTTCTGTCATGTTTGTTATGAATGCACTTATATGATTGTAATTTGTATCTTGTTTGTGACAATGTTCTGAGATAAGAGGCTTCTTTTGTGTGACTTCCAACAAAGGAATAGATAAGATAGTTCAGTGCCTTGCTCAAGGGCTCTGAAACAAGACACATGGTGTTATAAAGAGACACCTTATACGTCATTCATTGGTTACATGGCTATTAAACAATGTCTTTCTTTTGGATACAGAATGCTCTTTTTTAAATCAATGTCTGCTAAATGGAGATCAAATTACTGTTCGGTAACCCCTCATTGATATGCACAGGGAACATACATACCTGCAAATGATGGGGAATTAAAACTTGCTCTCGCTTTCTTGGGTGTCCAAATGACAACTGTAAGGCTCCAAGCTTGGACACCAAGTTATATATCTGAATAGCTTTTTGTACAATAGCCTTAAAAAGCCTTCACATATAGTAAACTGCCACTACTTAGTTTGAACATAAATGCAGGGTATTATGTAAGCAGAATTAAGTGTAGATGAGATAAAGCAAAATGAGTACTTGAAGAAAAAGTAGTGTAGGGAAAGCAGAAAAGAGAAACAGTGAGGGGGAACAGCACACCTTAATTTCCTCATTGATTAACCCTGCTAATGTGCTAATCTAGCCGAGTACGCTTTCTCTCTGCAACACCAGCCTCATCAAGAGCCAATTAGCTCCTCCGCAGCCCACGGCCATCCATCATAACGGGACAGACACACTCATCTTTTCTCCTTAATGTTGCAATACACAACAGCCCCCTGCAGTCAATACTTGCAATACTGCTGTGGGATTGTTGCCTTTGTTCGATCAATAGGCGAACAGCATTGGAATAAGGTAAAGGGAAACCTACAAGCAGACACTAATAAATGTATGTATGGGTCTCTTTTTAAAAAGCCAAACAAGAGCTAAACAGATTGAACTTCGATTATGTGAAGTGTGAGTTGCAGACAATGCTATCAATCTAGATTAAGGACCCTTCTTTTTAGGCTGGCACAGTCAGCTGTCCATCTTTTTGCTCCTACACCGGGCTCCAAACAAATTTACCTACCAGGGAGGGAGCAGTGTTAAAGCTGAAGTCTGGCTTATCCTAATCAGATGGGGAGACATTTTGGTTGCACTAATGGTCACTCAAAATCTGCTCTTTAAACCCCACTTATGCTTGTGTCTAGAGATTGCACTAGCATTAATACTTGCATCAAAGTTTAGGAAAAAAAGGCCATTAGTTTCTCTCAAGTGTTTTGCCAAGATCAAGTCTCTCGATGAATAGTAAAATCATTTTAGCACCTTTTTTAATTTTCACCTCCAGATTGCATGATTGCTGTTTTCTACAAGTTGTGGATCACATGTGGAATAGCGTTATGTATCTGACGAACTTGGTTCATAATTATGACTGTGTACTGTGCTTTACCAGTAATGTATTGAAATAGCAGCTCTCCACAACACATACACATTATTGTTTACTCTATTGGCAGCATGGCAAACATGTAAGAGTCATACAGATTGTTGTCTGGTTGAGTTTCAGACAAAACAACCAACCATTTTTAATTGATCTGCAAATATACTATATATAATTACAATGGGAAGCCTTACCACTTTTGTTGTCGGCACATATTTTCCTTCTTGGTATTTATCAATTATTCTATGTTGACACTTGGTGGGCCAGGAGAAACAAATAACTTAATGTCACTTTCTGAAGAAGCTTAGGGATATTACTTATGCGTAATACTGCAACAGTGTATATTGAGAAATTGCTGTCATTGGGAAATGGACCAAAGGTTTTCAGAATATATTGTATGTGTAAAGGCAATGGGTTCTAAATACAACATGTGTATCCATACATGTAAAAGAACAAGCTATCTTTAATGCAACAATATATTACAGGCTGTTGTATTTTAGCGCAACCCACTGTATAACCATGTGTTTGATCTCCGCCACAAAATAGGATTAGCTCGTTGAACATGTATTCATGCATTCCTCATTCATTCTCGCTTTTACAGCCTCATAAAATCAGAGCAGATTAGTATAGGGCAGGGGTGCCCACACTTTTTTGGCTCACGAGCTACTTTTAAAATGACCAAGTCAAAAAGATCTACCTACATTCATAATGCGTATATCTATATAAAGCATTATTAATGTATAAATATACAGAGTATACTTTATATTTACAATATTGGCGTACCTTGCATAACTGCATGAACCCTTATGACACAATACAATTTTGTACATTTTTGGTCATTACATTTTACTCTGATGACTTCACTGCATGGAACCAGCAGGGTTGCATAGTCCGGACAGTAGCTGCTGGTAGTCAGCGTCAGGCAGACCAAATGGTCATCAGTCATGGTGGAACGGTGTTTGGACTGAATCTTTTTCATGTGGGAAAAGGCTGACTCTAGGGCTGCAACTAACGATTATTTTCATAAACGACTAATCTATCGACTATTTTTTCGATTAATCGACTAATCTAATGACTATTTCCCATAGCAAATTAAGAATAGTAACTCAAAATGTTGGAATTTGAACTTCAAATGTATTTGAGTAACAAGATCTGAACATCAGAACATCATCATAACAAATAAATTAAATAGTAATAGAAATTAAAGTGCAAATATGCTTTAAAAATAAAGAAAAAGTACAAATAAAGCTTTAAAGGTAACTCAACATAGCAATCAAGCCTCTGAAAGTGCAAAATAACTAAAGAATAACTGGGCTGCAAGTGCCATTCAAAGTCCAAAAGTTTAAAAAAATTGTCCATCCGACCCGATAATTAAAGCGCAAGGGTTTAAAAGTAAATCAAAATGACTTATTACAGTCCCACGTCTTGCTGCTCCCTCCTTCAGGGAAACACACAATTTACACACGTTTTAAATTGTAATTCAGAAACGTGAGCATATTGACATACTCTTAGTTGGTTATATTCTGCATGTTTAACAACATGGAGAAACTCCTGTATCTCCGGACAGAGCTCTATAAGCCGTCTCACATCAGTGTGCAGCAGGAAGTCAGAGTGGCTGCAGTCCTTCTCCAGATGCGCACAGAACATCCGTCTTTGAAGAGCTCTCGCTCGATTAGACGATCTTTGTTGCCACATCCGTGATCTCTTTCATGTTTAGCGTTGCAGCGCATAATGCTTGTTGGTGTATAATGCAGTGGTAATTAAGGAAGTCGGGGAAAACATCTCCCTGTACTTGGCAATACATCCATTCAAGCGGCCAACCATTGCGGGCGCAGCTTCCGTAGTGATTGACATTAATTTGCACACTGGGAGCTGGGTTTTGTCGCTAAAGTTTTTTTATTTTTTTTTAATTATTATTATTTTTTAAATGGCATGCGATCTACCCGCACTACCTCCGCGATCGACTGGTAGATCGCGATCGACGTACTGGGCACCCCTGGTATAGGGTGTATAAATGCATTAGGGCAGTGATACATAAAATATTTTAACTAAGGCTCTGAGAATATTGGGCTGTATGTCTTCTGACCTGTCAAGATATTGCTCTCATCTGCATCTTTCTCACACATTACTGCACCGCACCTAAACAAACCCTCTGACACACTGTTGCACACCATCTGTCACTTCAACTGCTGCGACACATAAACAAAATTATCACAGTTAGATGACTGGCATTTCAAACCGTATTGCCTCAAAGCACAGACTCTAACATTTCTGCACATTTAAACTTATTACATTTTTATTCACGCCATTGTCATAAGTGACATAGAATTCTGTGCAGCCATCCATTTACTATAGCCTCCTATTTCTGCCGGCAGATGGGAAGACCGCTACATCCCAGACAGGTTGCCTAATCACATTCACACCTATGGAGAATGTATCCACTTCACATGAGTTGTGTGACTTAAAGATTCAAGACAGCGCAAACTTATGGCCGCGAGGCAGCAGAGCCACTATAAGCCCTCAAATGACTTATATTTAATGTAAAACTTTCTAGAAATGAATCATCAAAATATACTGTATGCCCCTCAGTAAAGTCATTTCTCGAGGGAAGTGCATTTAGGTACATGCAAACTGGTTGAAGTGTTCCTCAGATTTTGAAATGCCGTTCTCCTGGGTGTGTACGGCATGCAGTGGACTGAAACTTGAGAGGTAATTTGATAGCAGAGGGTTTCAAAAGGAGCTTGGGTATAATTTCTAATCAGCAGCAGACTCTCAGAAGATGGTCTCAGAAGAGACCAGGTGGACTCTTCAAAGTAAATTTCTAGAGACCAGCACAAAATTATCTAAAGAGCTTTTCCATTGATTTCATGAATGTACGATTTTCACATCGTTTTTTTTTTCCGACGAAGGTTTTACTACCACAGATCCTATGTTTCTACCTCTAACCATTCAATTCATACAGCATGCAAACCATGTTAAGAAGAGCTCGTTAATGTGATTGTTAAATAACTGTAGTGATGTCAAATCTGCGACGTGTGTCTTTAATAGAATTATGCATTACAGTGGAGCTACAGCAATTGAAGATTTAATTGGCCTTGATCCCTGGGCAAGTTGGTTCACTGTTGCAACAGAAGAAAAACTAAAATAACATGCCACCTAGTAACAACAATAGAGTCCACATTAGGTGAATAAAACTTATCAAGCAAGAAAATCAGTTCTGTATTGAACATGTCTTGAAGTGATTGGTCTTGTGCAAATACTTCTCCTTAAGGCATCTCTACATCTTATTAGTCATGAAGAAGGGGTTGCATTCCTACAAAAAATGCATTCTTTAAACACTTAGCCTATACTTATTCCAAATATGGACCCGTTGAGTCAAGTTGTTTGACTGACTGATAAATGCTTCATGGTTTTAATATGATTCTGTGGTAATTGGGCTTTACATCGGCATGACTAAAAGTGTCTATAATTTCTTTATCTGTACACTGATATACAAGAGACACGTTATGCTTTGAAAATGATGGTAAACTTACTGCTGATCAATAGGAGCACTGCAACACAGGACCAGCTGTCTTTTCTATATTGTTCAGTCTCCATCTGCTGAAACTACAGCTGAGCTGACACGCTCCCTTCAGTGGCTGTTACGTCCCGAGACAGATCTCATGCACTCACAGTTTTCCACAAACATCTAAGCTGTGTTTGGGCTGTTTATTGTTAGAACTTAGCTTTTGTACCAACCTCGACAGACCAGACTGAGAGGCAAGAGCATTACATTTAAACAAACAATAAAAAGGTGACTAAAACAACAAAGGGAGGTCAAATGCATCTGGGTAAACAGGTTAGGTGCAATCAAGTATTCCTATGTATGTATTTTTGTCTTATTATTTCCCCCACATTATATAGCTGCACAGTGCATACATATGTTGCAGTAAGACTTCAACAACATTTTTTCTATATTTCTGAGAATGCCGAATTAGCACGTTCCTCTACCTACGGCAAAGAACTGCAAATGACTGTGAAGAGCCTGTTTACCTGCCATTGTCTCAGGGGCACTGTCACATCTAATCCGGCTTCAGCCCTGTCTGTCGTGTTCCTGTTTGGAGAAGCTGGATGCAAATGAGTTGTGCTTTAAAGCAGCTGGAACAAGTGCAAAAATAAATGCAGAAGGTCTCCAATAATTAGCATGCGTGAACAGGATTGCTGGTTTTATACTTTGATCAACTTTGACTGAACAGGCAGTCCGAGATGCTGCTTTGTCCTTTTGTTTCTCTTCTTGTATATTCTTTTCCTCCGCTTCTTTCTTTCTTTCTTTCTTTCTTTATATCTCTCCATTATTCCTCCATCTTTCTCTGCTTTTCCCCTTTCTGTTTGTCTCATATTTGATGCCCTCTCTATCTCTCTTGAAGAGGCTGCGTAAAAACTGTATTATTGTATCAATATTATTTTGAGTTGTAAAACAGATACAATGTATGGATCTACCCTAACAGAATTTAAAGTGCTTTACCGGGAGCGAGACCTATGTACTTCAATCAATCTGCAATCTAATTTGTAAGAATTAACACAAGCAGAGAAATATTCAACATATTGAATATCCCGCCACCGTACGGACTTAATTGCTTAGTTTGCAACCTAATTCGCAGCAAGTATGTTACTGCTGGATGTAATATTTTCATAACTAAGCATGTTTTCCACTTGGGAAATAGTGTGGAATTGGATGTTGCAAGTGGGGGAGAAGACTAATCTAGAAATGGATGTTTATCGACAAGCTCTCAGCACTGTAGAAGAGCAGCTGCTGCGAACCGGAGAATCCACACGGTGCATCGCCGGCCGTGTTAGTCTCACACACACATACATAGAACTGCATACACATTTGAGCCTGCTCGCCAGCTGTCGCATGCCCAAACACAAGTCAATTTATCATCGAGATAAATGAGAGTTTTCCTGAGCCATCGTCAGCCCGTCACCCCAACAAGATAGAGCCCATGGAAGTGATATCATTATTGAATATCAGCTTGACTCACAGCAGAAGTTTTCACTGCAGGCAGACTGGCGCCTTTACTGTCCCCCTGTCATGCCTGTGGAAAAGCAGAGATCAGAGAGAAATCAGGAGTTTGATGGACAGGCTGAAGAAGTAGCTCAGTCAGGGGCTGCTAATGGAGATGTCCATCTGCTGCTTTATGCAAAGCACTCTCTCAAAAAGCAGCAGGAGAGTGTGTGAGTTGCTGGATAAAGAAGGGAAAGGAAGGTTCAAGGGAATACATTGGGAGATGTGGGCTTGGAAACTGAGACTGACGTTATGCCATTGTCACCTTTGTTTCAAAAGAGGGTCACAGTTTTTCTTTTTAACAGTCTGAAATGTTCTGTAGTTTAGATTTAACTTCTCGCAATTTGCATTTTATTCACTTCATAAAGATGTTCAAGTCAAGTCAGTGTTGAAGCAGTAGGGGGATTATTATGGGAAATATAGCCCACTCCTCTATGGAAAAGTTTAAGTGATGTATGGGACATTATTATGCATGCAAGATGAAAATGATTTCAAGTGTAAAAATGCCAGGCCTTCTATAGACAAATGTCATGCTTGAATATAAATAAAGACAGGCAGGTCCATGAATCACTTTAGTATAGAACTTCAGCCCTGTCCCTTTTATTCCCTGCAGCCTTGACGAACAGCAATAACAGCTGCAAGACAGTGATCAATCTGCATTACATTTACAAACTACTAAAACAACACTCACCTTTTCTCCTTGCCGCACAGCTATTGCACTGTGGCTGGGGCCTGGAGCCGAGCGGAGAAAGCATTAAACCGAAAGGTCAGCCCTCAGTTATTAGGCATGGCGCTGTTTGCTAATAGCTCTGCCCGGAGAGGCAGCTATTGATCAGGACCCGTCCCTGCTCTAACAGTGAGCAACACACACATTGTGTTTGTTCTTCCTAATTGAGCTGGGTTCACCTTGTGGGTAGTAGTCTTGCATGTATACAGACACACACTTTCAAATCCCAGATTAAATCATTTCCTTTTGCACACATTTGTGTACCTCTATAACAAATATGCTGACATACCATGGTGCAAGCATACAAAAACACAATGGCACGGAACCTAAATGTGCCAGATGTTTCTCCTGGTGTTCTTTCTATGTTGGCCTTCAATCACTGCCCCAAAATATGTTTGTGTATATGAATGTTTGTCACTGCACAATGGTGTTCTTACTCACCTTCTACTGTGCTCTATGGCTAATAGCCTCCTCCAATCAAGAGCACACACTCACCCACTGATCAGGACGTGCTTACCTGATAATATGAGGACCCCATAGTATAACATCAAACATCCGCTCAGGCAGCTTTCATCTTGCCCCCATCCCCAACAGACATCTGGCAGTGTGTCTATTCATCCTGGCAGCAGCCATTGGACGATATATGAACAAACCTATAGCATCCGTCCAGATCCCCTTCCAGCATGCAGTGTGCTCTGCAAAGTCCAAGTTTCTGCTGGAGAAACTTGTGTCTAAGCCTACAAAATAAGTTACAGTTGGAAGAGTTGACTCTCGCAGTAGAGATGTCAATCAAACGCCAATCAGGCCGACCAGATTCTCAGTCAACAAAAATGTTTAGGCATCAAATGGGCTTGAAAGCAGGTAAGATGCTCACACTCTGGAGTCTTGCTGAACTACAGTAGTTTAATCAAATAGCTATAGATTGGATTTTTGAGGTGTAGTTAATGTAGGCTACTTATGGAAGTGGAAACTACATTTAAAATGGACAACGCAATATACAAGTCGAGTAAAGCAAAATGGAAGTTTGAGTTTCCCCTAATTCCTGAAAGTCTTCCGAGAAGCCTTTTATCTTCAGCAACGAAGCTTGTGATGAATTGCTGCAGTTCCACTAAAGCGTTTGTTCTGTGGGAGGTCAATAACTCATCTCTGATCACTGAGTGTGACCATTGTGACTCACTCCGATCAAGAGAGTAAGTCTCTCTCAGTGATCAACTGCAAATCTGCCATGGCTGTGCCGAGTGACACAACCTTAAACAAATCTTCTGCAGCTTGATGCCTTTCACACAGTTTCATGAGCAATACTGGGGGGGCAAGGGAAGTTCTATAGGCTAGTTGCTTCACACATAAATCATTTTGTAATTATGCATTGTATGCAAGGCCCTGGCATATTGACAAATTAAGCAATCTGGAGAGGCAACCGTATGCAGGGGGCTTAAATGAACCATTAACAGATAACTTGGACCACAGCATGCTGTATCATATTGTCAAAAGCCTGGGGAATATGAGCCTACCTTTTGATCGAGCGGATACACTGTACATCAAGTTCACATTGTGGAAAAACATCAATATTAACTGTTAACTAGCACTCATTTGCATCAAAGGTTCAAGAAGACAATTGTTAACATGTGCTGTGGAAAGTTTTAGTTTCCTGAGTAGATATAGAGCAGAGAATTACGACACAACTTTTGCACTTTGGGATGGACTACATTTTAGCATGTCTGGTACTTCGTTTCGTCGAGGTAATCAAGACGGCAGTGTTAGTATTAGAAAAAGGTAATTTTCACCGTCTCAAAAAAATCAGATCAGTGTGAGTGTATTCTTAACCTTTAGGAACAATGTAGGTAATCAAAACCCAAATGTCCAGTTATTAGCTTTTTGGAGCTTTCAAAAACAGCTCTGAGTCATGTTGATGGAGAAGAGAGGAATGAATACTAGCGTCTGTTAACACCAGAGCAAAAATAATAACGCTTGGGGAACACTCCATAAGAGCTCGTCAGAAAGCAAATGATCTCACAGCTGTTTTCTGAACAGCCACTCTTGCCAGCCATCAGCTGTGTTAATCATTTTAATATGCAGATAATGGCACACGCTTTTAGCTAATCATTCCTAGTGTTGCACTTGTTTGTGTAAAGAATGAACAATCACTGTGTGAAGTGGACGGGTTTGTTGGATTGGCGATTTTGCAAAGTTAAAGAGTGGTGAGACACAGCGTCTCCAATTCCAATGTTTGAGAGATGATTTTTGCTGCTGTTCTTCTCCATTTCTCCACCATCTGTATGAGAGTGGGAACGAATGGTATTCATGACAAACAGACCTTAACACCCATGTCAAATTTATCAAAAAGCATCTGAATGATTCTCATGCATAATTTCTGGAACAATGTTTGATGGACTGAAGCATCATCTCTTTTAATTTCATAAGCCTCTTTACATCTAGTAAAAATCAAACCCTGTATGCCTCATCTCACATGGCAACACATTTTGGGTCGAGCTGAAAGACATTGGAGGCCATCAAAAGACCGCAGTCTCACTGAAGCCAATAATTATAGCTGAAAAGTGCTGAAAAGACAATACTAAACATTCCTTCCAGTATTTACCATACATGAAAAAACGTGCTTATGTGTTTATGATATGTATTACTGATATAATAAAGTTTCAAACTTCCAGTTTGAGTTCCGGTAGGTTGTTCATTGTTAAAGCTATGAAGAACATCACACCAAGTAATATATACATCTTCACAGCACTTTCATGGTACCCACATGGAGGAGTGAAGAGAGAGAGAGAGAGAAGTGAATGTGAGAGAAAAGAGAGATAGATTGAGGAGGAAATGAGAACGAGAACACAGCGAGAGAGCAGAGGCAGCACTGTGGAGCTTATTAGGATTGACTCTCCCACACTGCAGACACTTTAATAACTGTTCTTTATGTTATAATAACACAGGGCTGCCCTGCCATGGAAGGTTTCAATTTCTCCGCCAGTGTCCATCATGCGCTGGGCAGACTAAGGGCCCTGTGCGGCCTAATCACAGACAGAGTCAGATTGCCCTCAGTGTGCCGTTAATGAGGCCATTTTCCTGGAGCGAGCGCCGCTCAGGGGGAACTAATCTCTGAGTGGTGTGAAGCACAGGGTGCAGAAGGGGCAGTGAAAGGCACTGAGCATGAAAATAGCTGCAAGACCACTTGTTTTTTTAAGCTTCCTTATTTGCTGTCTTTTAAGGGATCTGAGGAAGTCAGATAGCGCCACATCTTGGATGTTTAACACTTGCAGCAGTTGAACACTATAGGCTAGTCTTCTTTAATTAATCGGAGTATGTTATATGTGAAACCTTGCCGGAATTATTTACCACATGAAACATAGCACAGCCTGAAGACTTCATTAAAGTTTCTTTATAAAATATATGTAAAGATTATACATGCACTGATACTGTTGTTAAAATCAGTTTAGACTTTTTATTCCAATCTTACAGAAATCAATATATGTCAATGTGGCATCACATTTGGGAAGACACACGTATAAAATAAGGTTGTGTCAGTGTCATAAGTTGTCATTTGTCCCTTTGATTGGTTCCTGAATGACAAGAGGGCGGATTTGATCTATGAGCCTGTCAGAGGACACACGCCAAGAGAGGAGAAGGAGAGGGGAAAAGGAAGGAAACAGGAACGCAATAAAGTTGTCATGCTGCAGAATGAAGAACTCTTGTTGGACGATGAAGAATAACCTTCATGTCCTGAAGTACTTTGGTTTAGTTTCCGTGTTTGTACTGTATGTTAAAGGTGTCCTGCATGAGGGGTTTTCAGAGAAAAACAAAAGTTAGTTTGTATTCAGTACAATATGCATTGTTTGTACCCTGGAGCTCTAACAGAGCTTCTCATCTTCTTCTCCATGAAACGCATCAAGCTCACAAGGAGTGAAGCTCACTGCCTATAGCGTATAGCAGAAAGTCTTAATGTAAATGTTTCAGGTAATACTTCTGGTAATCTCTGCTACTACCTGTGATGTGACTATTGCAGAGTCATGAAATAATTCATGAATATTACAATACATGAATATAATCCTGGATTAATGCATGACAAAACATCTGCTTTTATTCATCCAAATGCTACTATTCAAGGCCGGTGGCTAGATTTAATACTTTTTAAATGGTATTAATTACAGTTGGGGATAGGCCCACACTCACAATGTCAAGTGCCCAGAGTGTGGGAGAACAACAATGCGCATGTCCAAAGCCTTTGGCAATAACAGTGGAAGGCACACATTTGATGCCATGTGGGCGCTGATTGCCTGCTGCCGTACTTAAAACTGCTGCAGGGAAATTGAGTAGTATAATGCAGGGTTTGAGCAGTACAACAGCATGTTGAGAGTCCCATCACAAACCTGCAGTTAACATCAGCTTTTTAGATAACCATAACCACACACACACACACACACACACACGCACACACACACACACACACACACACACACTCCTTCTCCTCTCACTCTAACCTGTAAAATCACAACTCCATATCTAACCCTAGTCCTTACCCTGACTTTGACCTAAACCTGATTCTAGCCTTAACCCTAAAAGCAATTATCTACAAACAGCCGTTTGAAAACTTGAAGACCAGCCAAAATGTCCACTGTACAAAAAGGTCCTTACACTCAAGGTCTTTATCTCAAATTGGTCCCCACAAAGATAGACACAAGAGCACACAAATCCACTCCCTGTATACCCTGATACCCTAAATAATCTTAAACATTAAAAGCTTATTTCACTCTGCTCCCTGTCAATAGCCATATTGGCCAAAGAGTCTAATTTATTGGATTCACTAATGCTCTGAAATAATTTGGCTGTCTGCTGATGATTAATAGGAGCTTTTAAGCTTCTAGATTTCCTTTATTAAATTCACACCAAATTTGTCTTTAGCAGCCTGAGCCAAACGTGACTTTGTCAAATAATGTATTGACTGCAATACATTACACCATACACAAGTCGGAATATTAAAGACCAATTACTTGAACAAATGACAGAGTGTAAAGGGATGTTCCAGGGATGAGGATCTGAATGTTATTCACAGATAACAGTTTTATTGCTAATAAACTAGGAAGGTCAATGTCTCATTGCTGCACAAAACACAGACATGAATGATCTTGTTTCAAGTAAGGAAAATACATAATTCTACCAAGAGATAATATCATTTTGTTTTTCATTTTAGAACAGTTTTCAGGCTGCTGATAAAAGTCACAGCTGGGTATCTGAATAATTATTATTTTGAAATGTTACTTTATATTAATCTTATAAAAGATCAAACAAATGGTTTCATTGTCTTTTACTATCTACATTTTCTGTATTGAATCATGAAATCAAAACTCTCGATAATGCTGCTTTATAAATGATGAATTCATGGTTTATTTACCAATGCTAAAGAGTGTGCACTTATTACAAAGTGCTACCATCATATGTCAGGTTTGTCAAGGGGTGTTTCATGACACATTTAACAGACTGCACACGGATGCTACCTTATGCTAACATAATTGTGTTAATGGTGCAAGATACAAGATTGGGAGTTTTTCGATTGGCTCTCAACAGCTCTCAAAATGGCTAACAAAGCTAACAGTGCAAACTACACCGAAAGTGCTGACTGAGCAAACTGTTTTTACCTCAGGGGGATCCAAAGGGTGGGTGCTCCACTTCTGCAACGATGCTATCAGTTGGGTCAGCGTTATCGACTTTAACCACCATATGAGAGCAGTGCAGAGCGATGGCTGTGAGCTAACCAGTGGGGCACGCACACATGCACTCACAAGACAACCAATGTACTGAGGCATCATCCTCTGGAGTAAGAACATACATCTGGTCCCAAAGTACTGACTGACCGACCTCAAAATAGTAATGAAATCACATTTATTCATACTTATTTGTTCATAGAGTGTGATCTGAATGCTTCAGAATTAATGTGTATATATATATATATATATATATATATATATATATATATATATATATATATATATATATATATATATATATATATATACTGATAAAATTTATACCAGCAAATGCACAAAGTCAATTAGACCCTCTTTTCTGCCAAATCATCTATACCCACATGCACACACATGCTTAGCCCTTAGCATTAGCATTGTGAACTCTTAACCTCAGAGGGCACTGCAAAGTCTCATTAAAGCCACAAAATGCATTGGCAGTGGAAAAAGGCTACTAGGAAGGAGGGCGTAAAAAGACGAGAGTAGAGTGAGGAGAACGGAAGCAGAAGGGACTGAGGCGATGGAGAAGTGGGCAGACTGCGACTGCCTTGTTCCAGCAGCTTCCAGGATTTAATTCATGCAAACGGGAAGAAAATAATCTTGAAATTCCCATACATTGAAAGGTTTTCAGGTGGATTGGGAGGGAAAAAAGAGAAACATCAGCTACAGACTGCATAGATATATAGAATACATTAGCATTGAGTCATTATGATAGACTAAATGACATAGACCTTGGCAGGACAGGATATGTCTTTTTGTGACGGATGACAGTTTGGACACTTAACAACAGGCCACTTGCTTCAACTGACCTCTTTCTGTGGTGTATTTTGGGAAATCCCATTTCCTGCTGCTTCCCAAAGGTTACCATCTACATTTAGATGATGTGATTTTAATGAGGCATTTATTAGTGATATTAGAGACAAGCTAAAGAGAGGATAGAGGTTCAGAGCTGAAGGAGACAGCTAAAAAAGCCAAAGACAGGATGGTTGATCGCACGATAGGTTCAAGGGATAATAATACCTCGCTACTATGAGCATTAGAGTCATGTGTGTCCTGATACCTCATTGTGTATGGCCTATTATGGACTATTTTTCCTGACTGAATTAAAATGCAATTCCAACTGTGAATGATAGGTGTTGCTATGAAAGTTATTGCACAAAGACGCCAGTCACAGACACTAATAGTTTTAATACAAATCAGGTAAAACTTTTCTTTACTACAGCCTCTCTTGTACCCCGCATGTTTATGGAAGGATCTTCCACTTTGTTTTATGTGTGTGCACTTAAACATAAACCGCCTTGAACACACTTACGTTCACACACACCCACACACAGTCTAAGATCATTGCTTTGCCCTGTAGGTGAATGAAGGACAGTGTGCACCGGAGTGAATTTGCAGTTGATGAGAAAATCTGCTCTGGTTGTGGAGGTTTGTCCCAAATGAGCTAGTGCACGAGCAGGTGTGAATGAGTCAATTAAGAGTTTTAATGAGGGGGAGGGTAAGATGAAGGAAGGCGAGGAGAAGATTGAGAGAGGGGTGCCGGGAAGGGGAGTGGGGAGTGAATCTGCGTACCTTAGTGAAGGGAGTGATCTAAGGAGGCTCTCATGTGGATCGGATCTCTGCCAAGCTCTGGCTCTCAGTAGTCTGACTGCCTGTCTGCCTGCTTCTGCCACTTTGTGCTCGCCCTGTCTGTGGAGTCTCCAATATCAGTGAAGAGAAGATGAAGACACAGACAGGCTTCTTTGGTGGGGAACTTTGCTGCATCGAATGTCCCTTTCATTATAGAACATCTAATGTTGGAGTAAACTGCATGTGCATTGCCTGCTCTTTCTGTCTGATAACTACAAAGTGTTAACTTTCTTGGAAGTAACAGTTAAGACTCGGGATGTTTGGGCATTGATACCGATACTAGCAAAGTTCCACCATGTTGGTGTAAAGCAGGCGGGCAATGTTTTAGATGTCGTGACGCTATTGTTACACAGTTGAGACAGTGCCTCTTTATACGTTTAAAAAGGTACATTAGGAAAGTGACCTACCGATAAAAAAATATGAATTGTATTGAGGCTCAAAATATCACCTTTCTTGTATTTGTATTTTTTTTTCTTAAAACAAAGGACGTTTTTCCAAATAAATGAATAAGTCATGCCAAAATATTATCAGTACAACATGCATTGGGTTGTATAGATGACACAGAGAATGTATTTTTTTCTGCAGCTTTATTTCTATATTTTCTTTGTGTCTGTATTTTGCTCCAAGTGCAATTAATCAAGTGTAGCCCAAAAGGTGGCTCTTTCAATCCTCACAAAATTGCATGGTCGTTTGCAGTTGCAGTTGTGGTTTCCTAATTGTCTGGGTCAGTCAGTTTTGCACATCAATTTGTCACTCTCCAAAAAATGGATGAAGCTGAAGAAAACAGTGACCCAGTTCCAAAGAACTCAGTGTGTTCTTTATATTTCTTCCTCTCCGTCTTTCTCTGCAGATCTGCTGGTTTTTGTCCGTTCCCTTTTCATCTGTGACCAGCTTCTTTCTCTTGCTCTTTTCGTGGGCCCTGTCCCAAGGCCAACAGGGATAATTAGATTTGGGAATGCAGAGGATAAGTCAATGCTCATCCCAATACACATGCACACACACATGCACACTCGCAGAACATTCTGGATTATGCAAATCAGTGGCTCATGCTTCCTTTGAAATGTACAGAATGAGGATGGAAGAGGATTGCTGCGAAGATAAACACAGGGTTCAGAAGGAGGACACGGAGAACGAGTGGAACTTTCCACGATGCGCATTTAGCGCAGCCAAAATGTGCTTTGCTTTAACAGTGCAACCAAGAGCCTGTCACCTCATTGAGTAAATATGAGTTTTTCAATCACACTTTATGAGCAACTTTAGTGTGTTCACAATTCAATACCAATTAAATTGAGCTGCTATTAAGGGAATTGCGAACAGCAATACCAATAAAGGTTCAGCAATACGGATTTGACAAAATATTATCTTATTTGTATCAATTCAGTGATACTCAGAATTTAAGAGATCAAGATGGAAAAGCTGCTATTGCATACCTATTCTATACAATTTAACAATGGCAAATGGCAAAAAGAAAATGAAATCATCAATACATGTTTACAGTATATTTGTCATGTTATTTGGTATGACTAGATGCATATGCTAAGCTTGTGTGAGAATTCTGACACTAAACTGAGGAAACTGAAGCTGCTGTAAGTTTCGTGGTTGAAGATACTTTCTGACAGAGGCTAGTTGCAGTAGACTAACTATGTACCATATTATTTTCTCCATACATATAAGTTCCTCCTGTCGGCATCCAAAATGCGCAACTTGCAACCTTCGCTGTCCTCTTCCTCTCCTTCCGTTGTGCAGCCCGAGTGTCTGGAATGCTTTCGCTCTGCATGTGAAAAGTCTCGTGACTGAGCCTCCCCTCTGAGTGCCTCTGAACTTCTCCATGTTTCTCCACATACTAAATTATGTTTATTGTACTGTATATGCCCGGAACAATGCAGAGTTCAGTCTCAAAAGTCTCAGATGGTTGAAAATGGTCACGATTAAAGTTATATTACCGGTGGCGATTAACGAGAAAATAAATATTCCATTTTCTGCAGCCTTCTGTTTTAACAAGGTTAAAAAGTTGATCAATCCATATTTGATATATTTATACTATTTAAAGTAATCTTGTTTTCACAGATGGGGAAATTTTTATGAATATTACTTTTGAGCAGATTTTTATAAATATGTTATATAATACTGCTACGACCTATTTAGTGACAATACAATTTGATATGGACTTGAAACCATGATTATATTTAGTTGATTCCTAACAATATATATATTTCTAAAATACTGTTCATACGTAGATATGTAAAACGCATCTCTGCAAACCTGTGTGCTGATGCCGCACAAAGAAATGCATCCATGGATCCTGCAGGCAATGAAACGTCCAAGGAGACCAAAGAGAACACACAGACCTGGAAATGCAGATCCTATTGTTGCCATGAAATGACCCATATCAGAATAATAGCAGTTTAAGTATGCATGAATTCCGAAGAATACTAGAGAGAAACAATGAATTAGCACGGCGTGTAATTATTATTCATATGTTTGACAAATAGGAAAGGAAGCTGCTGAAATGCAGCCAGCCGAGAGAGAGAGAGAGAGAGAGAGAGAGAGAGAGAGAGAGAGAGAGAGAGCATTATTAATCTGTGTGTCAGCACCTCTCTTCCTACACCTCCAGGGTGAAAATGCCGGGGTTATCTAAGCTCTAGTTTCTCAGCCTTAAACAACTTTACCTGTCTGAATTGAATGATGAAGGAATAAAGGGAGGAAGCTAGAGTGAGAAGAGATTAGTAAATTCAAGAGTAACAAGATGAAAACATGTAATCTCTCAATTCACTTTTAATTTTGCAGACGGACAACAGCTCAGGTGGCTGAGTCGAACAGATTTGAAATGTAAGCATTTATATGAAATGCCTCAGTGGGCTAAGTTTGGTTGTGATGCATTTAACAAGACACTCAAATACTCAACAAATGTGGCCAGGAGGTTGTGTACATGGAAGACTGCAATCCATGTTCCTGAAGTAAGACATACTTTTCCTTTCCTAAACACCTCCTGACAAAATGCCCTTGAGCTGAGACCACAAGTGTCTAAAACATGCTTATCAGAGCACAACAAATATTACGCCATGGTTAAAATGTGCAGCTCCGAGTATAAATGTTTTCAAGGAATATGGCATGTTTTTGGAGAGTGCTCTGTTCACAAACAATATTGTTACAACCTACAATGGAATTTTGAATGTCAAGGATATGAGATACAAAGGGTACGTCCAGTCCTTGGTCCTGCATGCAATCAGAGGAGAGCAAGATTCTTAGCAAATGTGTTGCTCGGTGTATGTTGTGTTAGTAGCTGATAATAGCCTGGTCTCTGTCATCTATTAGGAGATCCTATTACCGAAACTCAAACATCATGCTTCATCATTAGGGCCATTACAACTGCGATGTAATCTTGCCTTATGAATTAAATTACCTGTGTCCTACATGACTTTAATAGACTCTGAGCCGAGGTTTATGCCAGTGGAAGGGCTAACGTTGATAGGAAATGAGTAACTCCTCTGGGATTGCAAATGAAGCAGCCTTAACATTTAAAGTCATAAAGCAGGCATGGCAGGGTTTTTTTTTAATCCTTTGATGGAAAGATTTGATGAATTGATAGTAAGGTGTTTTTACACATTTTTTCCCCAAGAATTCCTAATTGCCTTGCTACTGGAGGTCATTCAGGACGTTGGCAACACACCACATTCAAGTGTAATTGAAAGTCATGAAAAGTCTCCTTCAGTTTACACACACCTACATTTTAGTTTAGCACAGCAAGTTTTAAATTCTTACTCTACATTTCCAAATAGAGAAATCCCACAGAGAGTTGTTGTTGTGTTGTCTCTTACATGAAGAGTGTTCAACACCATAGACAGTGAGCAACAAAAGAATCCCTCAACAAACTGACATCACCAAGGGTTTATGTAGAGGGCATGACAACTTACCCAGACAAAACCACATATCAGAGAGCTGCAGCAACACTGTATACGTTTTGCTTCCAGAGTAGAGGTGCATAAACAGCCGTAAGGCATTAGTTGATGAGCCTTTGTACCTGGGTTAAACGCGGCCTGGTACACAACATTTGTTTTTCACCTGCTGCTCTCTTTGGGAACCTAGAGACATTCATCTTGACAAGAAGAAGGGTGTCTATAGGGGTTGAAAGATGCTGAGTGCTGTACAGCTTCTGGAGAAGCTGCTTTAGACGAAAGATGATTTTGATCATCCTCCAAAAGAATACTCGTGCTACAACCTATTCAAAGCAGGAGCAAGAGACAAAAAAATAATATAAATTTCAGAAAGATGATTTATAGACCTCCTGTGTGAATAACTAACTAAGTGGGATTTTTTTTGGTGAGTTTTGAGCTTGATCAACTACCTCATATTAAAGTAATGCAAGTGTACTTCTGTATGTTCAGGTAGAAAATAGTAGTATAGCAATCATAACAATCATAAAAAAATTCTGCTCTTAATTAATGCTCTATATTGCTAATTTAGCACCTTTAAGTACTTGGTTTACTTAGTTGGGAGTTTTTTTTAGTATTACTTTCAACATGGTTTACTTTTAATAAAAAAATACAGCAATGAAATATACAAAGAAAAATAATGAAGAAGCATGAAATCTGTATTGGCAAGACAGGAAAACATGAAGGCATGTTATGCTTCTGTGAAGACACATAATGAACATCTCTGTAGATATAAAAGAGTCCCGTGGAAGAGTAGTCTATTCTTCACTCAAACACTTCCTTTTGAAAATTGGATAAAGAGGCTCAATACCAAATATGAAAAAGTATTGGAGAAGAAGTGACCAATTTCCAAGGTTTTAATAAAGACAGGAATCCACCTGAGAACAAGACATACAGCGCAGCGTTTATACGATGAGACCGACAGCCTGCGTAGGTAGAAACTGAAATAAAGAAAGAAATGGATGAGATGTTTAGTATATCCTTTATCACTGGCTTTCTGACGAAATATGAATTGATAACACTTCACAGCATCAGGTTAATTTAGCTTCGAACCTTTCTCTCTCTATACAGCTCAATGTTATTATTCCTAAAGTTAATACTGGGAAGATGAATAGAATTATTGAATGGCATGGTTGAATGAGCTGTCTTTCCTATTGAAAGACACTCAACTTAAGCTTTTAGCTTGGTACTCTTTTTGCACACAAAAAAAGGCCACTTTTACACTCAAATGTCTGACAAATGGTGGAATAATGTACTTGAATTGCCTTTGCAAGGTGAGCTTCATAACTGTTTATTTCTCAGTGACAGCCTGACAACAGCTCAGCCCGTCAGGGAGCACTGGTGTGGCAGCTGCTTGTCACAGACCTGTAAGGACTAGCATTTAAATGTGCATCTACACACCAGCGCAAACACTCACACTGGGTCAGTTTGATGTGAGTACTGTATGTTCTATGCATGCAGTTATTTGTTTATAGAGGTGATGACACGTCTGCGTTGTGCTTTGATCACTGAGTTGTGACAACTCCCAGTAAATAGCTCCACTCTTCCTCTTTTTTTTTAAACCTCTCCATCCTGTGACTCATATGAAAAGTTAACACCACCAACGCAACAAAATAAGTCAATTAAATGTGCATTCTTCAATATCAGATATCTGTCATCTAAAGCTGTATTACTAAATTATTTAATATCAGATAATCATATTGATTTATTTCGTCGTACTGAAACCTGGCCGTGTCATATGTAAACCTAAATAAATCAATTCTTCCAAGTCGTATCAATACTCACATTCCTCAACGCACTGGCAGAGAATGTGGAGTAGCAGCCGTCTTTGACTCAAGCCTATTAATAAACCCAAATCTAAATTAAATTATAACTCATTTGAAAGCCTCGTCCTTAATCTTTCAGACCCAACCTGGAAAACATCCTAGGTCCATATTCTGAATTTCTTTCAGATTTTCAGAGGTATTATCAAGTTTAGTCCTTAAAACAGATAAAGTAATTATTGTAGGTGTACAGAAACCCGCTCAGTGCCAACCCTGGGATGATTGGGGTCTGTGGGCTACCTGAGCCACAACCCCCCCATGTGGGGGTTGACAAAAAGGTTGAAAAAAAGGTGAATGGTTGAACAAATAAATAATAAGTACAGAGGCAATAGCAACACGGACATCTCAGAATGACCCACACTTCCCTTACGTGCAGCCCAGAGATGCATTTTTCAGGAGTGTTCTGAGTTATATAAAGTAGTGAAAAAGACTAAATATAAAAGACAACAAACCCTGCAATAATTACAATGCAATATGTTCTCAAAATGGGATTATTATCTCATTCATTCACAGTGATTTTGGTTGTTTCCATGTATTATATTTAGCCAATTCAGCAGATTCTGCCTGAACGTCAAGCAGGAAACTTGAGCCATTACGGAATAAATTGTCAGGAAAGATATATATTGTCTTTTGAAAAGGCAATTTGTTAATCCATGGTTTTCGAACAAAGTGTCCCCTTATAATAAATGGCAACGCTACAACACGGCCTTGTGGGGGATCGCAGTTTAACATTGGTTGTGGGTTGCTGCTTGAATGATGCATGCACATATCAGACACAGCGGTGTATGGAGAGAGAGAGGCAGATTTTTCCACCTTAGTGCCTTCAGAGGTGCAAAACGGGATGCGAAGGCCCTTGGCATCGGCTGGTGCGTCTAACGGACTGGAAACAAGGCTTTATATTCAGCAATTTATGATCTCAACGCGGGGAAGGGAGTGTTAAGAGGGGGGAGTACCGGGAGAGACCTTGGGAGGAGAAATGAAGGACATCGTCCAAGACAAACTCTCATCAGCAGATGTCGATGAGAGACGCCCAGCTAACAGGAACAAATGGGATGAATTAGATTTAAATTTGACATGTTGTTTTACAAAACCTTCCTCCACTTTGCATTCACTCTTTCTTTATGTCTTTCTTTCTCTCTGAACACCCATTCTCCATGTACACTAGTGAACCCACAAGCCTGTCTGACACACAAGTAACAAGACAGAAGGAAAATATATTGGGCTATAAAAACAATAACTTTTCTGATTTTTTTTTTAGGGACATTCTCACAATACAATATAGCACATATTTCTGTAGACGTAAAGGTCTCAAAGTTGTGGTAAAATTTGTGAAATTCAAAATGTAATTTCCTATGTGTCTCGCCATAAAAACGCACCATCTAGAACAACATTTCAGTGTTTTCTTTTTACTGGGTTAAAAGGGACATAAACACATAACTGAACCATCTTTTCTCAGACAAGAATGAAACAGATCGAGACAGGCACAAAAACAGAAGAAAACAAAAAACGAATAGCAGACAGTGACAAATATATTTAGTGGTAGAATGACAAAGTGTATGTGGTTAACTTCTCTTCCCACTCTCACTCCGCTGCCGTCTGCCAGGTTTGCTGTTGGCAGCGTCTCACTATCTTTCTAGGATGATTATGTTGGCAGCTACTGTAGTTATGAGACCAGGTGATTAATCCCCCGGGGAGGGAAACAACATTAACCTGCCTCTCAGCATTTGCCACCGCATCACCTTTAGGCAAAACACACCCGTCCAACAGCCCACACTGTATATTATTCCATAAAGTTTTGATCATATGCACTGTGGCATTTTCCACAGAATCCTTGAACTGATTAAAACATCAGGCCTCTACTTTATCGAGACTGTCAAAGATCATGAGGCTGGCAAGAGTGAGTGACATCTCCCAAAGTTCTCAAAACTTGGGCCATGCAGTTAAATTGGAATTAATTGAATACAAATTAAGATATATCTATATATGTTTACTTCACCCTCTCCCTCACTAAGTACTTAATTTTGAGATGCCATAATTAGTATTGACCTTGATCAGGGCCATGTGCTGCTGTACTGCAGTGATCATTTGAACTAGAATAAACCTTTTGACTTTTAATGATTAATCTCACCAGAGTAAAGTACTGTACCATTCCCCTCACAAGACAAGTCTTACCCTGTGGCCTTATCTGTTGCTTGAGCCTAACTAAAGAAGAAAAATGATTGTTAAAGTATGGTTCAGATCTACCAGTAGTGGGAGATCCGTCACCAGCACAGTCTGTGTATGAAGATATTGGGTAACATCACAGTAAGTATGCCTTCCAGCACTTGCAGCATTTCAGATAGGAGTGGCTTACAGTGATATGTTCACTGATAAAAAAAAAAGAAGCTCAATAGCAGGAATCCTGCGCCCATTATTGCTCACAAATCACTCTCAGAGAAAGAGCTTGAACAAAGAAGAAACAATGTAAATACTTTATTTGTATGCAGACAAATGAGAAATTAGGACGCTTTCAATAATGCATTTTAATGTGCATTACAAAAAACAAAGTCACAATGTGCTGACAACTGCAGGCCACCTGCAGAGCTGATTCATACGCCGAGTGAAAGTCCTAACCAGATGTGCTCAACAGGTCGTACCTTCGTTTGGTAATGTCCCATCGATACATTTATCTAAAGCCAACTAGTTAGTCCACATCTTTGAAGCCTCGTCTATTGTAAAACTGAAATATGGTGTTAGAAAACACTTCGAATGAAGCATGAATTTTGTAGTTGCTTGTCAAAAGCAGCATTAACCCTGCTTCCATCTGATTTGCCAAGCCATAAAGGGCTCATTCATTCATTTTAGTTGGTTGGCATTTGCAATGCCAACCAACTAGAGTTAAAGGCTAAATTCCCCACCACTGGTAAAGTTTCCCACAAAAACTAAGGTTTTCTTTGGAGAGCATCTGGGACAGTCCCAATGAGACTAAACATATGGGAAATGGAAGAATCAGATAACAGATGTTCTTTTCATTAATGCCACCCAAAGACTAGCAGGGAGCATACACTTCATGCAAACACTATTAGGGTATAAACAAACTTCCAAATAGACATGGTACATTCAGAGGAAGTGAAGTTCAACGTTTCACATTCAATTTTGAAACAGAAACAGATCTAATGAGAAACTATTGAGAGCCGAAATTCCCAAAATCCCAATCTCAGCAGCCACTTTGCGTGTTTTGTGTCTCTCAGTGGAAGAGATGGAGGTGGCATGATTGCTTCAATAGCATGACAGTATGAAATACTCTTCAATCACAGAAACTATGCTATTGTGTATACTCCACCAAAAAGAAGAAGAAGAAAAAAATATATATATACATTTTTGTATTATTTAATGTCATTACATTCATCAATGTATCTCTTCTCTTTCCTACCTGTCTGCTTGTACCACCCAGCCTTCTGCCATGGAATCCATCTGTCTTCCTCTCTGTTTGGTGCAGATGGAGCGACATGACAAGGGTATGGGAGCCAATCCATTCCCACCTTGTCATCTGCAGGCATTTCGATCAGCCACAGCGCTCTTCCATCTCGATTAGGGGTGGCCTGCTGGTGGGAGACGAGTTTGTGTATGTGTTAAGTGTATGTATGTCTGTGTGTGTATTAGGGAAGTGGGGGCTTTGTGGTCTAAGGCTGAAATAGCCTGCACTGCAACATCCCCCTTTTCCTCCTCCCTGTCATCCACCTGTCAAAGCCAAAGCCATTGTCATGGTGTGGATCTGAAGAACATCGCCACTTCACCTCCACAATGACAATTACTGTCCCCTGGAGATGGGAAATGTCAGCTAACAACAGACAATCTTAGATCTGGCATTTCCTGGTAATTGATGACATGGTGTGACTTTTTACATGTTTTTCTAATAGATGTTAGAGACTTGAGAAATGAATGAACACACACATGACCCATGTGTCAATGTTGCCCACCTCTGAAATGATGGATATGATGCTGTTTGTAGTCTATGAAAGTACTACACTTGTTGTCAGTTTTTTACTTGCACGTGAATGCACTAAGACTTTTTCTATTAGTGAGACATACTGGACACTTCTGCTGCATTTTTAACCCCTTACATCCCTGTTGGTTCCAGTTTCTTCTCCCATGTAGAAATGAGGCTAAATTATACTTTTAAAATCAACTGAGTTTTTTAACAGTATGCTAATATGATTTGGAGGCACGCACATAAATGGTTATGTATGGCCTGTCACTATTTTAAATATTCTGCTCACTATTCACATGTTCCTTCATATCTTCTGTATGCATGACATCTTCAAATAAAAAGTTACCTCAGCTTGCCACTGGAAGATTACTATTACATATTTCCTCTGACTCACTGCATCTACCTATATGATATTTGACATGTAATACATTATTAAAGTTTCATATGCAGTGTATGTATGTATATATATATATATATATATATATATATATATATATATATATATATATATATATATATATATATAATTATAAATACAAAACAGAGTTTGTATCCCCCATTTAAATGTGTGGAAGTTCCTCGTTTACAAGAAACTTCAAAAGCTCTTCAACTATTTACTCTAGAGTTAATATCCTCTATATCCTAAAATTCCAGAATATGTGTGCACCCCACAGTATATAACGCAGCCCATACTGCTGTCTGCCATCCTGCACCGTCTTCACCCGAGTGAAGTAGGAGCAACAGGGCCCCCTTAGTAGAGGGATCTGCCTCTGCTCATAGATCTAGGGCCACAGTAAGTGGAGTCCAACCAATGCATTGACCAAACCCTCCACAACACATTGACCAAACCACACTGATCCTGGGAGGCTATAAGTCAATCACCTCAAGAGGTTGGCCAAAGGCCAGTCTGTCACCAAAATCCTTGTGGCAGGAAAAAAGAATGGCTGCTGCATACAGTAGCAGGAGACATCCCTCCATCAATCAAACATTGCTAAAAGGAGCAAATATACCCAACTGCGCAAGAGGGACATATTGGGGATATAGCCTCATGTCCTCACACCAGTGTTGGAACCCAGACCACTATGCTTTGAAACAAGCAATGGTGGATCCCGCTCTTCACTTCACTTTTCCTAACCGGAGACCAGATCTGCTTCACCACCACGAGGTGAAGACTCCACTCGTCTGGTAGTGGTTGGTTCCTTGAAAGGAGGTTGGCACCCCTTTTCTCCAGCCCCGGCATGTGGAGAGCCTCCAGAGACACACGCGCCCTGAGGCTAACAACCACAGGCCCGCCCTTTCAGGGCACCACTCCATCCAGCCTGTTGATGTCGGACACTGGGGTGCGATATTCAGTCTTCACCATCTTGTGCTGTCTGAAGTGTTCAGTAAACATACACAAATAACACATGTTGCAATCGCCAGAATAGAGACTCCATGTCACCTTGCACATGCCTTCACATTAACTGTGTTTTATCAAGGCTTAGGTCTACCATCGCCTGATGGATAAATGTTTGGTTACAGAAATGGGCCTGTTTCTGTAACCCATGTTTGCTTAATTCATTCTGTCAAATCCCTATTGGAGCAAACAGGAAGAGACAGAGTATTACAAGGGACAACACAAAAGCACACACACGCCGAGCTGGCCTCCATTGTCTGTTTGTCCTAACTAAATGTGTTTGCTCTTCTCCTCAGGTGGACACAAAGCTCACCAGTCCATCCAGGATCTATCACCACCTACAATACTGTCATACTTGTGTCCTTCAGAATGCACTGGCTGCACTAGAGTAATCTAAGCTATAGATTAGAAAGATGCATGCGTGTTTAGGGCGTGTAGGGATGGTCTTTCACGGTTGTAACCTTGCTTGAAAGATCTTCTTATGAAATATGTCTTTATCTACATATAGATTACAATGTACGGGTTAGCATATACTCATCAATTCTGATCCAATATTTACTTTGGTGGGGTTAACATAACCTAAAACACCAGGTATCCCTGTGTCTTTACTTCGGGCAGAAATAAGTATTCGAAAATAGAAAACAACAGAAGTCAGTGAGTGTTGCTACACTACATGTAGCTCAATTGACAGCAATAAACACCAACAGTTGAGAAAGTAAGCAGAGTAGTGTGTAAGTCATTCTGTTCAATCAGCGGTGCTTATCTCCCTGAAGTGTAGTTTTAGCAGTGTACCCTTCATTTTGCCTCAGAGGCCATACAACAGTCTCATGTCACTAGGGGGTGAGCCATGGTTGAAGTGCTTGCTTAAAGAGAGGAGGAGAGTCCAAAGCCACACACTGTTGATTGTCTGTAGCAGGGCTTTATCATGGCTCTCAGGAGAGGATAAAGGCCAGCTACTTTTCATTCTAGGCATTTAACAAAAGCAGGGACTGATTTAAATAGGGTATTGAAGGGGATATAATTAATTAGGTGCAGGGATTGTAAACTAGCAGTCCTTAGACTCCAAATAACCATGATAATAATACAAATAATAATAACCATTTGTCAGGAATCCAATATCTGGAATCTGTTGATAATATTACTGTTGAAATTAGTAGGAATTAACGCCATTATATACAGGGCTGCCCACATTTCATAACTCTTTCCATTGGTTTCACACACGCTGTACCAATTGTTTTGCCCACCACATGTCTACCTCTGTATATGTCTGGCCTGTGAGATTAAGTAGGAATACTGTCTGTAACACAGGGGGTTTGGCATGGCTATAAATGTAATTCTATGCTGCTCAACTGTAAATTCAAACTTAAATAACCCTAGGCACAATTTCATACTGTGCCCAGTAGGAACATTTAATATCCAGATCTCTGATTGCCTCATTTTAGTAGGTAAGGTCATCGACCTCAGCATCAATCTTTCTGATTGGCTTAATGACGATGATATTGACCTCATTATCCTTGCCCCTCTGACCGTCTCTCTCCTCACTAATTTATCTCTCCTTTCTCCTTTCCTTCTTTCTCCCAGTGTTAGATGTGTATATCAGACACTGGATACTTTTTTTTAAATTAGGATATTGCCCTGTAATGTCATCCTCACACATGACTCCAAAGAGCTTACATTTATACTTTGGATACATGAGTTGTATCTCCTCCCTTTCTTTGATGCATAATGATGTATTCATTTAATATCAGATGTTTAATCTTTTATTATTATTATTGCTCTGAAGGTTGTGTCTGTGACGCCCAGTAAAAAAAAAATCCTATTTGCATTTAGAACAAACTGTACAGTAGAACAAACTGTACACACAATGTGGACATATGTTACAGTTAAAGACCGCATTAGTAAACTATTGCCTATCCAAACATGCAATCGGCTGGAATATTAGCATTCATTTCTGTTTTGTGTTTACTCCTAAGCTCCAGAAGGAAATATTTGGCTCTTGAGCTGCTTAACTTAATAGCCCACTGTTGTATGTAGTAGCTAACTGCCAGAACATTGTTTTATGTGAAAATATCAACCTATTGAGGCTCGAATCAAAGACTAATGATGACTAATGGTGCGACTGAACTAAAACAATAGTTGTGGGCAATAAAACCAAACCAATGAGCTGAAAGGTGCTTTAACACCTCTCAAAGCTGAGGGGAACCACAGAGTCTGAGGACAATTGTTTGTGGGTTCATCACTGCCAGGGATCCCTATCACATTACATACTTTAAATACGTTTTCTGTATTTTTTTCATTAATACAAAAATATTAAGTTGTGCAGTTTTAACATTCCTTGAAATCGCAAAGTTAACATTTACCACTATTTATTTGTCTTTTTTGCCACAGGAGACTTTGTTCCCTGAGTAAAGCCTCAGGCACTTTCATGCTTACAAATCCTTCAGTGAAATTGGTAGAGACGACCTGTTAATCAATCTGTTACCTCAAGAACACTACATACACAAGCCAGACACACTGAACAGCTTCTGATGTTGTTTTGTGAATTTACTCAGTTAAACACAAAACAAATATGTGTAAATTGTTGTAAGCCAATGTGTGGTTTGGCCAGTCGTTTTAGGTTTTAGCTAGGTTTCAGATTTGTCCAAAGCTTAGTGCTTGTCTGGGGCGACTAGCTCACAGCCAGCGAGGAAACACGCCTCAGAGTCTTCTGACTTTGGCAGACTTCCCCTACTCAGTTGATGTTTCTCTCCAGTGTTGTTGTATATTAAATCCTATCAAACGTCTACAGATGGAGTTGAAGCAATTAAGAAAAGTTGAGATGAGATTAACTTTGCGCCTAGGTCTCAGGAGGTTGTGAGAAAGAGAACATTCAACCTGTTCTCCATCATCACCGTAAAGAGAATCAGAGTAGAAGGAAAAATGATAGATGAATGATCAGCTCCAGGAAACAGGTACACTCACAGTGCAGGTAGCTTGTTCCTGTGATGCTGATGGTGTAGTCAGACACTTGGAAAACTGGTTTTGCTATGTTGTTATAATATCTTGCCATACGGGATAGATGGCTCAGGTTACTGTGCATTTAACTTTTTACTGAGGCAACACATCACCAACCAATGGAACGTTTGTATTACTAGTGGCATGAGGAAACGTCATTGCAGCTTTAGGTCATTTACAAACTTAAATGAATCTATTAAATTCTCTTTGGGTTGGAAAAACAGGACTCATGAAAGTAAGGGGAACTCAAAAGTCTTTTTGGAGAGAGGCCTAAGTATTACCTGCCATGGCCACCACACCAACAACATGACTGCTGCATTTTAAAGTTGTAAGGGTCTCACCCCACAGTTGGGGGCAGGGCAGGGGTCGGGGGGGAATTCAGCAACCACTATCCAAAGTTTCCAGTGACAAAGACAGAACTCTTGTCCCCACCAAACTATTCTCATCCTCAAACTTGTCTCCCCTCTCTCCCTCTGACGGCGCACTTCAAACAGCTTTTTCACAGCGTGTTATGCTGCATAGAAAGCAGTTACTGCGTTCCCTCCCGTGTTGAAAAGGCGCCCGGGTTTTAGAGAGCTTGTCAGTAGAAATCTGTCAAAAGTACTCAGCAGAGTTACTGGGGCCTAAAGAGTACAATACTCCTAGACCAAGAGGGCTTACCCAGCAAACACAGACCCTCCACATTGAAATCAACTTTGCTGAACAGAAACCTAACACACTCGTTGCCACTCTAACTGATATCCTCATTGTTTGCCCTTAGCAATGCACACAATACACTTGTATTTGCTTTGCTCTATTTTCCTGTTCAGGAAAAAGCCTGAGGGTAGGGTTTATGAGCTCTCTGTGCTCTCCATGCTGTCTCTCCCTCCTCATTTACTTAATCACGTCACTTCTCATTTCTTTAGATAAGCAAATGGCCTCCAGTCTGCTCCTTTTCTATTGGCCTGTCTTCAAAAGGAGGGGAGGTGCTCAAATCTCACTCAACTCTTTCTTCCAAACTTTCCCTGTTTCTTGGCATAACAGTTCCAGAGTTACAGAACTCACAGCTGATGAGTGTCAAGTGATTATAAGGAGATCTGACGATGGTATGATGACATCAAACAACTTGTGAGTTTGTTTTGGATTACATTCCTGATCAACACTGGATGGGGATATTCAGCAGACAGCCCATAATGGAATACTAACATCAAGGTACAATCCTAATTTTAGACTGAATGCTTTGCTACAGCCGTAGACTGTAAATGTGTGTGAAAATATGCCCTGATTTGAAATTGCAGGGCCAGTATGTGGAAAGTAATCTGTATAGCTTTTATCTTTTTGGGAGTTTTTCTATGTTGTATGCTATTTGTATATTATTAGGGGTGGCTGTGGCTCAGTAGCCAGAGCGGTTTGATCCACAGCTCCTACGTTAGTTACAAGTTACGCTTGAGAAAGTAAGACCACTTGCTTGAATATGTACAACTTTTGAAATGTTTTTAGCAGAATTCATTATTTTTGGTATAGTTAAAAGACAAACACGCACATGCAATTGTTTGACCTGCAATGAAATACAACATCTTGAGACTCCAACTCTTGTAGCTCCATGGAGATAAGAGAATGTCAACATAACATTTCCTTCAGAAACGCAGACAAAGGAGCAGATTGGTAGCTAGAAGAACACATTGGCTTATTTTGGAGAACAAGACATTCAATCATAGAGAGGCAGGCTGGACTCCTTCACGAACCTTGCTCTACTTCTTCCAGGTGTTTAGGCTAAACACATGAGAATGTGCTCCCAAATCCTTTGAGCAATTGTTTTAATCGGCTCTTCTGGGTATAGGGCAGGTAGGGAGAGAGAGAGAGAGAGAGAGAGAGAGAGAGAGAGAGAGAGAGAGAGAGAGAGAGAGAGAGAGAGAGAGAGAGTTCAGCAATCTAAATACAGAATGCTTTTACAATCTTTGAGCTCGAGAAGTTTGCAATAGTTACAACCCTTTTTCTCTCCCCCACAGTCTCAAACACACACACACACACACACACACACACACACACACACACACACACACACACACACACAAAGTACGGTCTTTCCTGTTTGAAATCTATCCAGAAATGGGATAGTCTGTGATTTGAAATGCTCCATTTCTCAGCAGCCAAACACTCTGTTCCCCCCACACAATCATGTGCTTCTAGCAGATTATGTTTAGGGCCTCTAAAACCCCAAATCCTTGCTTCGCTAAGGCATTGTTGGTATGCCCATTTGGATGCAAAATATTTTTTGGTTGAATTGAACCTCAGTTGTCAAAGGCATTCAGAAATCAGATTCTGGAACTCATGGATTTATTCATAAAAACCTTGCCTGTTGACTTCAGCAAGCTGGACTTAGACACTGGAAAGTTACATATGTTCTATTTAGCGTGTTCATTAAGGTCACTTTTCCCAAACATGTCAATGTTTTAAATGTGAGACAACCTTTTCTTCTCTTGTTTTTGCTGAGCATGTTGTTGAACACAAGCAACTCTGAAACGGAACTCGAGTCAATTTGATTGATGTCGCAGATAAAATTCCTGCTTAAGTTGTTTTTCATACAGTTCAAAATATATATCAGTGTTCAGTAGCATGCAGATATGGCTCATTAGCTCAGGAAGGATGGACTTCTAATGATGTAAACAGACACCGATCAGACTTTGACTACTGAAGATACATACCAGGGTACACAGTTAACTTCAGGTGCATTTGCTTAAACTCAGTAGAGGGAGAAGAACTCGTGTTTAATTAGGTAAAAATAATACAAAGTAGCAATGCCACAATGTAAAGATGCTCTTGTGCAAGCAAAATGCGTACCTTCTACATTTGACTTAGATAACAATACAAAAGTAGTTAAAGTATTAAAGAAGTACTCCTTGGGCTTGGTGGTCCATTTCAGAGTAATATCATGTATGATTTCAATATTACTACTGAAGACTAACCCAAAAGTAGCATTTTAATGTTACAGCTGGTAGAGGTGATGCTAATCTTAACTACGTCATATACTGTAATAGTTTAATCTGTAAGTATCTTACTAAATAAATTGATCATGAGTTTTGTTTGGTAAATCTTAAACTGAAAAGTAACTACGAACTAAAGCTGTCAGATGCATGTAATGCAGTTAAAAGGACATGAGATGCAATAAAGTAAAAAAGTAACTCACAATTTGACTCAAACACAGTACCCTTGAGTTTGTCTCACACTATTGCTCGTGTATGAGTTATTAATAATGCCATCCATCACTTTAACCCTCAACTCTGCTCAGCATCAGTCGTTGTATTCTGTTTTATCCTCTACGTTTATTCTGTTTGTTATGATCTTTTGCAACAACCCAGTTCCCTGACAGGAATCAATAAAGTTTTATGTTATTCATTTTTCAGCATCTTCATGTCAGTATTTGACAACAACTGTACATTCAATAATAACTTTGTGTCTTGAAGAGCGAGCTTTTGATGAGAGTTCTTCCACAATGAGAGACCGCTTGGAGGAGCTGCAGCTGAGGGCTCAAGACCTTTCTGAGGCCGATCATGAGACTATCAACCGTTTCTCAGTGGAGGGAGACAATGACGACTACGTGGCGGCGGCTGTACCGCAACAGGCCGTGGTGTTTGAGGAAGAGCCAGTCATTGAGAATTTCCTGTCTGAGGCTCAGCACATCAGAGACGATATCACCGTGCTCGACACAGAGGTAATTTGTTTGGGATTTATTTTGGTAGCGAATATGTATTTTTGTTAATAATTATTGAGATGTATTTACTCGTATAGTGCCGGTTTGACCGATTGCTTGGCCTTCAGTATTGCTGAACTCTCAGAACTGTTCAGTCTGTTCAGAATCAGAATCAGCTTTATTGGCCATGTGTGTGTACACATACATTGAATTTGACTCCGGTTACACTTTGCTCTCGTCGTACATTGGTACATATTATACAAATAAACAAGAGGAATATATACAAATACATTAAAGACAACAGATTACACATAAACTAAGCATTAACATTAACATTTAACTAATATGTACAGTATAAATAATAAGTATTATTGAATAATATATATGAACAATGAATTTTGCAGAGAGGTAGTAAAAGTGCAACTTCACTGTAGGTCCTCAGCAATACACCTGCCAACTCAAATGACATACATACATACATACACATACAGTACATGCATACATTTTCATCATTTTCATGATTGTAAAAGGTGATAGAGAATAGAAGACAAAGATTGTATGATCAAGCAGTTCATGGTTAAATTAAATGTTTTACTCTCAACACAACGTTCTGTCTTTTCTCACCCACAAACAGGTCCTTAAATTTGGCCAGCAGCAAAAGACGTTGGTGGCAGCCATGCGTCGTTTCAGTGTGATGAAGAAAGAGAGCAGCATAACTCGGGACATCAAGCTCAAGGCGGAGAGCCTCCATCGACGCTTAGACGCGCTTTCAAAACAGGTCCAAAGAACTGAGGACCTGCAGGGACCCACGTCTGTTACAACGAGAATACAACGCTGCCAGCATGCAGCGCTTTACAGCAAATTCCAGCAGGTGCAAATGATCCTACCACTCTGCTTCATTTTTTACATTTATATATGATCAGAAATGGGTTTGGAAACCTTGAAATGAAGATAACTTTTGCTTCAGGGACGTGTCTCAACCGGAACGTTGTCTTTTCAACTGAAAACAATGCTTATATGCATTTCACTTGCATTGTACTGTTAACATGTTGTAAACTGCTCTTAACAGGAAAGAGAAAGAGCACAACGTATATACATCACAAAGTAATTCTAAATCACTAATTTTATGAGTGACTTCACAGCAAGGTGGAACTCAAATGGCTTCTAAATTCTATTTTTCTCTAATTATATCCAGGTAATGCTGCAGTATAATGAAGGTCTGCTGACCAAGCAGGAGCGCTGTAAGCACTTCATTTTCCGGCAGCTGGAGGTATCTGGAAGGGACATGACGGAGGATGAGGTCAATGAAATGGTGGCCTCGGGAAAATGGGAAGTCTTCAATGAGAACCTGCTGAATGATGCCCGAATCACACGGTCACAACTATCTGAGATTGAACAACGACACAAGGTCAGGAAAGTGACAAACAATTCACTAAACGCTAAGGCTAAGCTATGCTATATATTGTGTGGAATCTCTTTCTCTCACTCGGAAGCTTCACTATGTGCAAGTAAATACCTCATTCAAGCTAAATAAAACCAATGTAATGGTAATTCCGTAAAGTTTTTTTAAATTCACATCACTGTAGCTCAATGTTAAAAGCTATTAACTGAATTTGTAAATTGCACTTGTTACACTGGAATTCATTGTCTTGAGTCGTCACATATCATGGATACTTGTGAGTCCTAAGCACGAGAAGCCGTCCCATCACTACCGTCTGTTGCACATGACAGACACGATATGTCTCTCACACATTACCATATCTAACTGACACAAATGGGTAAAGGAAAGACAATAGATGAAAGTGGAAATGTGAAGTGAATCAGTCGTAGGGTTTTACTGAAGAAGTCAAAAAATAATACAAGTCATTTGTTTAATAAACTCTGTGGGATTACAGATAATATATAATTTATAACTATAGATTGGCAACCAGTCTCAATTACAAAAAAAACAAGTGAATCAGTAAATCAAAGTGTACAATGACGATTGTTTGTGTATTTTCAGTGCTCAGGCCTTGTCCTATGAAGAGCTGAATCTGTCCCCTGGTTCTTTCTGTCTCCCTCATCCTCCAGCCTCTGACTAGTGTTCCCCTTATTTACAGAATTATTATACTTATTTCCAGTGTTGTTCTCCACCAACAGGAGCTGTTGAGTCTAGAGAACAATATGAAGGACCTGAGGGACCTCTTCATGGACATTTTCATGTTGGTGGAGGAGCAAGGGGCCTACATTGAGCACATCCAGACCAATGTAGAAAGGACACAGGATTATGTGGCTGTATCTAATGAGAAGTTCAAGATGGCCGCCAGGTACAAGAAGAAGAACCCACTTCGACAGCTGTGCTGCTGCTGCTGCCCGCCCTGGAGGTGCTGTCTATAGAACGTGCTTTTTTTTTTTAACTCGACGATCATTTCGAATAACATTTTTATTTCAGAAAGTCTCACTTAACTTTTTGGGGTGAGCAACGTTGGATTCAAGTACCACTAAAGTGAAGGTTATGACACTGTTTTTTTGCTGTAGAACAGAGCGAAGGTGAAGACAGAGTCAGCAGAGCAAAGAAAACAATTAGGGGGAAAAGCCAGAATTGGTATTTGAGGCACTTGTTTCTTTCAAAAGGATGTGAGACGACTGCTGTTGTAAGAGACAGCTCAGTGAGTGCTACTCACCAACGCTGCTTATTGGAGACCTTCACTGTCAGCGGACAGAGGTCACAAACAAGGGGAAACCACTGCCTCTGTAGATCAGCAACACAGATTTCGTTTTTTCCCACGGAGCTCTATTTAATGACGTTTTTGTATACAGTACATGCACTTTAAGTCTTATCCATATCATTATATATGTTTTCAGCACAAACTATAATGTAAAGTAGTCGAGAAAGATTCTCTTTCTGAGAGTTTTTTTGCCATTATGTATTCATTTCATTCTTGGTATGCATGCTGATGAAAAAAAAAGCTTTCACTATAATCTCATTTGCATTTCAAAGTATGATCATTTTCTGTAAAAACAATATTAATCCTCTTTTCGGTTTCACAGAGTCAGGGATTCAAGTAAAACTTTAAATCAAGAGCCTTGATCACACTTTTCTTTATGGTGACAAAACTGCTAAAAAACATTGAAATAATTTGAAGACTACATTTCAGGTAATATTTATTTTCTCTCGATGTTTTGTGGAACTTTGGTTTATGAATTTATTAGAAACTGCTTGAAAATGCTGGCGTACATAATCTATCATATCATTACTATTAAAATTATTATTTCCCACAAAAAGAAAGCACTGGCTCTTAACTAAGTGGAAGCTCCTGCTTGAGGGAGAACCAACAATATAACTAAAATATTGGGAATATTCTGTTCATCTGTTGACAGGTAATTGAGTATAAAATACCAACACATGTTCCTCATATGGAAAGTGACTAAGATATGACAAATGAGTAATTAATTTCACATTCACTTCATACTTGATCTCACTTACTGGCAGAAGGACTCTGAACTCGCCTCTCGTCAGCAGTGACACTGTTGTTCTTCTCGAGTCAGTGACCCGTGGTGTCTGGTATCCGGGACACAATACAGGTGAACTGGGTGTGCCAGAGCCAGACTGGAAAATCTGGTTTGTCTGTTATTCCAGGGATACTCCAAACAGATACTCTCTGTTCCCTATGAAAGAGTGAGTAAACAGAACCGTTAACACAGATAGTCTTCAAAAAGAAAATGTCTCATTGACTTACAAAAACCATAAAAGCACATGTGCATTTTGACTTTGGTTTTGAGTTAAAGAGTAAAACAGCTGACAGGCAACCTATAAGTTCCAAAACCTGACATTTTGTAAGTCCATTAAGTCGCCCCTCGGGGGATTGATGACTCATGTGACACCTAAAGAAAGTCTATCTATCAAGGAGATACTTTCTTTAGGTTAAGTAGTGTTTGCACTGCTCCCTCAGGTCCAGTAGAGGAACCAGATGGGACCTGAGTCTCTTTTTGAATCTGATCTTCTGGCTCAGTCTCAATCTGACTGGCATTTTGAAACAAATACATAAATGCATCTAATATTGTAGTTGGAATGTGTTTCTCGTCTAACAATGCATTGCAAAGCGGCACCGCGTAGCTTCTGCCTCCTCCCAGCCGTGATGAGGAAAAATTGAGTAAAGCTGCAAATTGCAGGGTTTTTGAACAGCAACAATGCCATCCAGTGTTCACTGAGATAATTGCCAGTTCAGAAATATGTTATCGCTTAATGTATACACTGTTAATGGGCATATTACCAGCGTAATCATGCAAGTGTTACACATACATGTAAATTATTACTGGACAGCATGAAATTCACTCTCCAAAATTCTTACAATAAACATGTAGATATTGTTGTGTAGTGGTCAGTGTTGTGGGGCCATTATTAACAGCTGGTGGGGGTCATTGCTGAAAACAAGAGAGCATCAATTGCAAATTTAAGAAGTCAGCTCCTTGTACATGTCAACATGAATCCTGCTCCATTAAAACAAAAAAGTTATTATCATCTCATCTTTATTCTCTTGATCATACCCAAAGGGTGAACATAGTTCAGGCGCCGCTATCATAACTGAATATGCAACACATTCAAAGCAACCACCAAAAAGGACAGTAGGAAAAATGGAAATACGAAATATATGAGATAAAATCAAGAGCAATTTCTGCTACTACATTAGTAACAGAGCAGCAGAGATGGCAGTGTGTGCAGACCTGGGTTTATATAAGCTGTCCTTGAGAACACCAGGCCATGGGAGGCTTCACAGTGGTCAGTTCAGAAACCTCTGGATATCTGACCCACGGGCAAAACTCTCTCTCTCTCTCTCTCTCTCTCTCTCTCTCTCTCTCTCTCTCTCTCTCTCTCTCTCTCTCTCTCTCCTCCCAGCAACATCCTGCTTCACATTCAAACAGTTACACACAGGAGTTGCCCTCTATAACAACTGTTTTCTAACGTCTCTCGGTTCCTTTGTGGATTCGTCTCGTTTACCCTCAGTTCCGAAGTTGCTGTACAATATTTCGTCTGAAACCTCTGAGCTTGGAGGCAACTTTTTTTCTTCCTTGCCAAAATCAGATTTAACCTTTGACTCTCAAATCCCGTTCACTGATGTGACTCCTATCTACTTTGCACCCAAAGACAGCCATGTTTGTCACAGCCTCCCTATAACATGTGAGCTACTAAGCAGCATTGTCGTACAAATATAGTGATATAGGATAAGATGACTGCAATGCCGTGGCGTTTGCACTTGATCAGTAACATTTATATTTGTACTTGCTTCACATTCAATACAGCAGCCGCACATTCACTGCGAGTGTCTCTGCCCACTTTGCAGACGAAGCCCATCAATCACCTCTGATTTAACGATAATATGAACATCTGCGACACACGAGAGTCTCCGATGCTGATCGTGGCTGACAGAGATACAGTGACGTCTCTATGTGGCTCTGTACTGTACGCGTTTCTTCTATCTGCGCTGTCAGTCATAACGTGGAGCCCAAAGACTATTCTCCAAATGTCTGAACAACATCAAAGCAGCCCTCCTGTGAGTAACACCAGCTGTGGTTATAGAGAGCTGACATTACTTTACTGCCTGGTTTTATCACTCCCATCAAAATGTGAACAGAGAGATATCAGGACCCTCAGAATGCAATAAATCACAAAGAAACTGAGCAGCGAGTCTGGCAGCAGCGGTAGCAGCTAAAGTACCAGCAATGACACGACAGAGCACTGATTTAGAGGCTTGATTTTGCTCAACGTAAATAATTTCTACAAAGTTGAATGACATTTTTTTTAAAAGTTAAAACAATGCTGAAGTTAACAGAATCCTGGATATATATATAGATCTATATAGATATAGATCTATATATATATATATATATATATATATATATATATATATATATATATAGATATCTATATAAATAGATATATATCTATATATCTATCTATATATATATATATATATATATATATATATATATATATATATATATATATATATCTATATATCTATATATATATATCAAAGGTTTGGAGTCACCTGTTATATTGATGTTTTTCTTCTTCCCTTCAATAATTGATATATTAATAGAGACAAAAAGAGCATAATTCAGACACCAAATGTATTATTTACATTTGAAACAGTTTGGCCTCAAAAGAAGAAGAATGAAATAATTAAAATGTGCGTTTGGTCGATGTCCCCGTAGTATATTACATGCCAGGGGACAAAACTGTTCTCACCATTTTTTCTTCAATATACACTTCGATTTTGATTTTTTTCTCTACTCCAAAAATGCATTAGTGACACTCGATCATTATTGAACCACAATGGTGTTTGCATCAGGGTCGACCAGCCTACTATTTCTATTGTGATGGTTCATAGAATAGCTTTGCTTGATATTCCAGCTTTATATTCATGGGTGTTTTAGGCATTATTGTGCACTTGACACTGAAACAGGAACATGTTCCTATTTAAATCTGAACACATTTGGATGCTAAGCTTCTTGTGTATATATATATATATATATATATATATATATATATATATATATATATATATATATATATATATATATATATATATATATTCATTCATAGGTAGATATATTTCTGTATTTCTTTTATCTAAGACCGGGAGCCATTTTAAATCGCTTTTATATCCTGTAGATTTACAGACTATAGTAATGTTCATCAGGAGAATTAGGTAAATGGCAGAGATTATTGCCATATAAATGTTGTAAAAGCCATCAGGCCCTGACCTTTATGGTCTTTGGAACTCTTTATAACACTTACTTTGAATATGTTATTCGTTTCAATGAGCTCTTAGTAATAGACTGCTTGATATATTAAGGTAGCATATAGTAGCCCCAGTTTTGTAAACTGTAATGTCAAAAGTGGGCTATTATTTATTATCTATTGAAGGATACATGTTCAAACCTAAATATTCTGTCAGAGTGATATATGAGCCTCAGTAATAAGAGCTCTGGGAAGGTGGGTGCGTGATACCCGTGTGTAAGCCGCTTGTGTAGATCCCATGCAGATAGAGTCAATGCTAATAGTTGCTGCTTCACTGACTTAAAAATGTTTTCATCTTTTTTGACAGGTGGGTGGATGAATGAACACCATGTTTAATGTTCAGCACATGTGAAACTGGTGTAAAACAAAAGGAGAGCATTTTAGGTTTTGTATGTGTGTCAGCTCACTGTCACACACTACCGTTGTTATGGCCACTGTTCTGATTTACGCATTGATGGAAGGACACAGAAATGTTATGGTACGGTGTCTCCGCTGGCCTTGCATCAGTTCACCAAGAATAATAATATTCAAATTCTGACTATTGTTTGGGAATGTGTGTGTTTCTTCATGGCAAAATCTGTTCCTGGATACCCCTGCAGTAGCAGGAAGTATCACACAGATGCTTCTGAGTACTTCGCCGGATGTTTATAGAGTAAGTATGTGGGCAGATTTTTACAACCGTGCAAGATGCAGTCCCGTAACTTCACAGGGGATCAAAATGAAGGCTGAATTTGAACATGAATTCCTGTTTCCTTCACCATATTTCCATTTCTCTACCAATGTTGTGATATTGACAGATGTAAAACACCACATGAGAGGATGCAGGAACACGCTCAGCGGAGATGATGCATGCTGCCACCGCTGCAGCTGTGAATGGAGCCTGCAATCATCCTGTCAATTACGTTCAATAGTCAGAAGAAATACATTTTTCAAATGATTCTTTGAGATGTGTAAATTAACTAAAATTGCTGTCACATCAGAGAGTCACTCTCATTGCTCTGCATGAATGTGAAATTTGAATAACTTATCTACTAATCAGTTTCCTCTTTGAGCCTCAGGGAAGTAGGAAGTGGCCAGCAGAGGGAGCTGATATCCAAGTATTATAATACCTCAAAATCAGCCCGTTAGTGTCCTTTTCTGCTCATTACTTTTCTAAAAAGTAATAAAACAGTTCTCCTCAGGCTAAATATACCTCCATATAGCGCCACACTGATGTACTATAACCCCGACCTCACTAGAATACCTTCCTGCTCTTCAGTGTTCAGTATTGATTAATGTACTCAACAACAAAAGGGTGAACAGTAGGAGGGCCATCCAGAGCCCAGCTGACACACACATCAGCACAGAGGAGAGGTGAAAATGAACTGCGACGTGGTTGAATAAAACATGTCTCAGAGGACGTTGCCTTGTTTTACTGCTGTCTGGGCTCAGAGGGAACTGCGAGCCTCCCTGATGGTTAATCCTCGCTGTAATGAAAGGGCAAACAAGTTCAGCCTCACAGGCACTCTCCCACACACACACACACACACACACACACACACACACACACACACACACACACACACACACACACACACACACACACACACACACACACACACACTTAGGCATGTACACACAAAGAAGTCATACGCAAACACACAACATGCACAGCTGCATTCCCAGTCCTGACTCTGCCTACGTCTACACCGCTTTTGTTATTTGTTAGTCACTGTACATACTTTACACTTCTTACGCTTTATATACACTGCATACAATTTGCATCTTTATTGTTCAATTTCCTAAATTAATACACTCTGCTGTTTTGTTGTATATATTGAGCATTTTTCATTCCAGATATTTGTTCTATGTAACTTGCTTGCTACTGTGACAAACAAATTGGAGATGAATAAAGTATACATCTATCTATCTACTTTTTGCACTACATGAGTAAAACACAGTCTCTAAATGATTACACTTGTTACCAATCTGCTAACTCAGAAAGCACAACATTTCTAAGCGTCTACAGTATTTCAACAATTCATAATTTCCAATACCATCCCTCCCTTTGCAATACACTCGTTTGACCTTGTGAAATAGCACACAAGCTATTAAGAGCAATTGAGCTGATGTTGTCTCGGCCCGGGCTAGTCTGTGTTACAAGTAACTTGATCCCGACTCCATGCTCTGCTCTACCTTGTCATCAAACTCTGCAGAAATTGATTAGATGGCTCCCTAAGCTTCATAATGTTATTTACTCTATTGGATAACTGTGTGGGGAAACAGTTGTGCGGTCCAATGCAGAAGCGCTAAGTGCATTCAGCAACATTTCTGCTATCATAATCAAAAGTGGAAAGTTGTGTCTAGTCTACAAGCCAGGCTGAAGTGCACTGCTGCCATGACGATACATTGTAAACTGTGTGCATTCACATGAGTGAATGAAGTTTAGTACCTTTTTTTTGTAATAAAACAAATTATTATGAATTCATATTTGTGTATTTCCACTGTAATATATACCCTTTGCATATCCCGTTGATTATATTTACAGCACATGAATTTGGCTTTTATATCAATGAAAACATCTGTAAATTATCAGAAAGTATATCTTACCTTTCTTTTGTAAAAAAGTCACTTATTTTGCAATATTTTATCACAGGAAGTAACACGTGGGATTTCATTGGAAGTGAAACACAATAAATGTCACGAAACATCCCCGCATCTGCATTCAGGGTCGAGTTCTTCCGTCGGACTTGGCAGAGAAAACATCTGTGTTTTCAGTCATTTCTGCATATGTCGTATCTGCTCGTGCCATCAATCCTTCTCACAGACAGGATGTATTGTCCAAATCAAATTTAAAATAAAGCAACAGCACTTTACCAAATGTAATTATGAAGAAAGAAACAGTACAGCAACATTATAAAAAAGGGAATCTCATGTTATCTTGCATTTCAAGCAAATACAATATTGTACGATACTATTACATTTTAATGTGATTTGCTTCTAGCTCAATGGCCATCAAGTTTACATTCGGCAAAAGGTTTGATCCACTATATATATATATATATATATATATATATATATATATATATATATATATACAAAATACATATATAACCTTCTAGAAAACCACACTGGGGTCTTTGCTTTTCAATTATTATTATTTTGTGTTTAAGTTATTATTTTATTTTATTTTAACAAATCAAACTTTTTTTTAATCATTGTGGTTCAACATATAAACACCATCCCTAACCAAGTCCCCCCATTTTATTGTACTTTTCTTGTTTTCATGTGTGTGTGTGTGTGTGTGTGTGTGTGTGTGTGTGTGTGTGTGTGTGTGTGTGTGTGTGTGTGTGTGTGTGTGTGTGCATGTCCACATTATAGACTAGAAGCAAACATAATTTGTTCGGGTGCTTATCCCCCATCTGTGTCTTCATCCATCTATCCAATGTGTCCTCGGTCTCACTGATATCATCTCAGTGCTCCATCACAGGGATCTGGCTTCATACACTGCACCTGGAAAAATACAGAGAACATTTTCAAAGATAATTAGACAACACTTAAACTTGTCAGCGAAATTTCACCTCAAATCAAAATTGATGAATTGGCAAGAAAGACAAAGACAAACCACGAAGCACTCTGAAAACAAGAATGTGATTGATATGATAATAATCTCAGTTTTCTTTTTGCTTGTTTCTGATGAAATATATGCTGCAGATCCAGTGAGAGAGTAAACCGGCCAAAAGTGTCACTGGGTTATGGATGACGGTGGTTTCGCCCCAGTCCAGGACTCACTTTAGGGACTTCATAAAGCTCCTGACTCCTGGCCAGGCTCTCATTAGGCCCACACATTCCATTGCCCTCTATCTGACAGCCCTTGGCAAGTATCGTAGTAAATGTGTGTGTGGTTGTGTGGGTGTGTGTGTACGTGTGTGTGTGTGTGTGTGTGTGTGTGTGTGTGTGTGTATGCGTGTGTGTTTGTGTCATCATCACCGAGCTGTGATGCGCATAGTTTGGTTTTATAAATCTAGACATTTAACACACACACACACACACACACACACACACACACACACACACACACACACACACACACACACACACACACACACACACACACACACACACACACAAAGACACAGAGACAGGTTTACAGTCGTGAGGACAGCCTCTGTGTGAAACATGTCAGTTCATCAGAATAATACTTCTAAATTCTGCCGATTTATAATATCTTGTTAGGGCAATGAGGCTCCAGGGAGGACAGGAGATACACAGAGTGGTGAAACAAGGAGATGAAAGATAGAGAAGACGTAAGCCTTTTGCGCCTTATGATTATTTTCCGATGCACATAAACAGTTTTTGGTTTTTGTTTTGTTTTTACAGTTATTCCTCCCAATTATCTTTTGGGGGAAATTCCACCATTACAATTCAAACTAATTGACACATTTGAAACTATTAAAGCTATTAAGTTATTTCAGTAAACAGGAACTTTACATTACACACCAATTCATAATCTAGATCTCACACTATTTGCTGTCACTGTAAGGCCCTATTTTACTATTCACGATTTAAAAAAAACAACATATATGGTTTAAATTGTTGTAGACTGCTCTGTAGATTGCAGTAAAATATATACAAAATAAACATTTTAGTAGTATATTAGGCCTGCAACAGCAATCACAATAGTGTTGTTCCTCTACGCTCAAGAGCTTATAAATCCATACATAAAAAACAAAAAAACCTGGACACCAGGAGGCTGTGAACTCTACTGAGTTTTCATTCAAGAAATATTCATCATTTGAAGATGAGGGTGCATGATGCCGCTTTTAAAATAGAAGTTAAAATGGTTGCAAAATAAATTTATGGGATATATAATCTCTTTAAATTTGCCAGATTTCTGATCATTTATACCTAAATTATTTCTCCCCCATGCTTGTCAGTTGAGAAGCAATGTCATTCACTTTCATTATGCATTCATTTTGTCTGTGAACAGCCTCTTGTGTCTCTTTAAATGGAGTGTATTTAAAAGAGATACTGAGCTTCACACTGCTGACACTTTGCAGACGTTCACTAAACTCAACACTGGAAATGGAAGAGGGAAAAAAAGACCAATCATGAATACATTTTCCCTCATCCACGTTGCCAAGATATTCTATTTACAACACATTTCTTTGGGTCTTTATATCCAGTTAATGAGATTTCAAATAAATGTGAAGTGAACGGCATTTAAATTGCTATTCAGTCTGGAGGCATGGCACTGGAGAAGGGAGGGATTCCACCAGATGACAGAAGAGCTATTACTGGACCCGCTGCGTTCGGTGAACAGAGCAATTCTGGGAAATGCAATAAGTGGCAGCACTGTTTGAGGGTTTGAGACTTTTAATCTGGTGAAGGTGTGGTGTGGAAGAGAAAAGAGTGGAGGTGTTAAAGGATGCCCGTATTAAAGTAGACGGCGAGCTGTGTGAAGAGTGAGTATCCTTGTGTTTTTAATGGTTCTGTCACACAAACCTACCATCAATTTGAATCTCTTTAACTCCAATTTTTCCTGTGAATGTCCGATTGAAAACAGTGAGAACGAAAAATCCTTCTGACAGACAGTAAAACAACTTCACACACATCCTTATGTTCCAAATATGTGCATGCGTGGGTCATGTGATGTATGCAATGCAATGATTGAACACGAGCTAACCCCACAACAATGCATCTACTGGGAACCCTCCTGTAAAAGAACTGACTGATTCATTTTTTTACTTGACTAATCCCAAACCTTAAGATATCCTTAAGCTTCCTATTCATGATAAGACATTTAGTCCTCATAAAGTGAAGAGAACAAGAAGACACACTCATGCAACCCTGTAACCTCTCTCTCAGCCGGGTGACACAGACCACTATGGGGATGAATAGTGATGAGCCTGAGAGACGTCAAGGTTTCTGGAGGCTCCACCGACTCCATGAGACCTACAGTGTGAACAAGAGACAGAGAGAGAGACATAGAGCGAGGGGGAATCAACTGTATGTGAGATCTAAAGGGCCAAGGGCTTGAGGGCCCATCCACGGGGGACCTGCCAAATGCTGACAGCACCCTCCATGACACCCCATTAGATTTCAACTGGGACTGCAAGTCTCGAAAAGTCAGAGTAGATTCATGGATTCTGTGCCACATCCGACAATTTGTATCCAGTGTTATATACTTTTATAGAGGGAATCATATCGTTCAATATGTTTACTTTTCTACTGTACAGGAAGCCATGTAGTTAGTAGTACCCGTTGCACAATGATGCTGCACAGATATCACTGACATGTCTAATGATGGTAATAAATGTCCCAAAGCCAATGTTTACTCAATTTTAAACAGTTTTAAGGGAAAACATATTGATTAAATTATTATGGAAGAGGAAGAGTCCAATTCATTACTGTTTTGTTTCATATTATAATGTAGCTAACATACACATCCATCCATATAATGATATGGGATACACACAAATAACAATGCATTACTTCTGTTGTGTCAACTACTCCTCCTAATGAGTGTTTCATTAAGAAATATTAGGTATCCACCATACATTTCTGTTCAGCTAATGGCAGCTAAATATTAGATGTCAATGAAACCTGATGATGCACTTACATTATATTTAGGTTTGAACCTCTGACTGGCTTATTCTCCTTAGCTATGGTGGCTGTTCATTGGAATCATGTTTAGAGCCATACCAAGCTGAGAGGAAAAGTGAGTTGCAATAATTAAAACTGGCCATAACAAAAAATATATAGTATTCTTAGATTCTCTTAAAACTTTTACATCAAAATCAGCCGTTCTTCTTACATCGCAGCTGAGTGCCACAAATAAGAAGTATTGACTAAGTATGTATAAGACTTCACACACTAATTGGAAATTTTGATAGCAATGTTGATCTGAAATATGTTTGAAGAGGTCCAATTATACAATTTTAACAAACAGATACCAGCCAATCGGATCCAAAGCATTTTCATTACCTTGGTGTATTAGACATGAATGTAGCCTATCCGGAACACCAGTATCATATGTGCCAATATATTGTAAAATATGTTGGATTTTTTTATGAAGTGAGTTATAGCACATCTGGATACGCCTGTCGTCCCACACTGTACTCATTGTCCGTCCCTGTCTCTTCCTCTGGACGTCTCAGCCGGCCACCACTCGTTCCCTGCCCATCGAGGCTGTCATGTGTCTGTCCAGGTTCCACTGATGCCGGATGAAACCAATACCTATGAATTCCATGAAGAAAATGTATGCAGACATCATCCCATGACATCAAAATGACACAGCTGCCGCAGTTGTGCTTCTAAAATTTCCGATCTGAATAGCACTCGTAAATACTCACTAGACATTTTGACTTTTGGACAGCTGGTATTCTAATAAACTAACATTCTTCAGATAATGGTTTTAAGGGCTTCTGGACTTTTCCTCACAGTGGACGTCAGGAACCAGGTAGTGGTCTAATCCATCTTGTCAGGTATCCCACAGTGAGGGAGGAAACTTACTTAGATATGACATTTTACATTATCTTTTTTAACTTGGACCTCAACCTCTCTCTCTCTCTAAACTCAACTGATAGAGAACATAGATCAGAGGACACGCATATTTTTGCAATGGCCAATTATGTGTTTCAAATTTTGGAAGGCAAAGAATCTGTGTCATATTATTGACCAAAAAAAATGATTTGGCTATAGATAATTCAACAAGACAAAGAGTCTAGAGCCTGAGGCTGTTTTCCGGAACAGTGAATCGCTCGGCTAAAGGCCAATGCTAACACCAGCATGCAAACATGCTCACAGTGACAACATGTTGATGGTTGGTAGGTTTAAAATGATAAGTCAGTCTGGAGCAGAGGGATGGACTGAGCAACATTGAAATACATAAAGCATATTAGGGTAGCTAAACATACTGAATATGGACATAATGTGTTTGCATCATGGACTTATACTGTACTCATTATAATCTGTGTATCTGTATATCTGTGGATGTACATTTACAGATGAATATCCCTCTTCTGAACAATACACAATAGGTCCCGGAGGAAGACTGGTAACGGGACGAGGAGGGCTTCTGCAGAGGTCTTCGTGCATATGAGTGTTGAAGAGAGATATGCCTAGATATTAATACCGCCAAGCATTTGTCGGGAGAACCACAGGTGATAGACACATGGGTACACATGTGTTGATTGCATTAACACTTCCATTAACCTTTCCATTACCAGCTTCTCACAGGGACACCAGTACACCACTTATCCAATGTGTCATGATGTGAGCTGACCTGGGCTTAGACTGAATACGATGAAAGATTATTTTTTTTATTAGTAATTATTAAATGTTTTTATTTTACATTCCCTTGGTTTTCCTTTCTCTCTGTCCCCATTGATTGCTCCTCATTTTTTATTTTGCTCATTGCTTCTGTCCTCTCTCCTCTCCTCTCCTCTCCTCTCCTCTCCTCTCCTCTCCTCTCCTCCAGCCCCATGGGGCTTCCTGACAGCTGGTTTCACTGACATGTGTTTGCCAACAACATGCTGGCAAACACTGATCACTCAATCCTCGGCTGTCCAAATATTTCAGACTGTTTCCATATCAGACCTGAATCATTGGAAACTCCACAGCATCTCTTATTCATGGTCGCCATAAATTATTCTCCCTGATATGAGCTTCAGTCACGTAAGGCAAAGCTGGAGACTGTGGCACACTTTGACAGAGCGGTAACGATGGATAGAGACCGACAGAGAGAGAGAAAGAGAGAGAAATGAATTGACGGAAAGTGAGGGTCAAAGGAAGAGATTAGCAGAGGGTCAACAGACATGACATAGAAACAGCAGAGGCAGCTAAAAATAATGGAACAATTCCTCGTGGATGCTTCCCAGCCAAGCAAAGGGTTAATGCTATTATCACACTTCATTGAGTATTTATATGATCGACCAGGTAGACATCTCAGTGCATTGCTCAATGTAGACATAAACAGGACATTTGAAACCACGCCCCCAAACGGCATGCTCATATCGCATGTGCAACAACGACACAGTAGTCATACGACCCTGATGAGCTGGCAGCAGATCAGCCCTGTTTCTCTCTATTTGTGTGTGTGCTGGGTCTATGCTAAACTATCCCAACAGATTGTTTAGATATAACATCGTTAACAATAATATTGAGAAAATGTCCAAATTTGAGGAAAACAGAGAGATGTGTCTGACTCTTTTGGGAACATTTTGAGTGAATTTTAAGTTTTGAAAAAGGGAACAAATTTCATCCTTCATAATTAATGAACCCGGTTCTTCGGTTGCTGTATTCCTATGTTGAATCTTATCATCCGTTCATAGTAACTGTGCAATAAAACTCTCATTTCCCATACAGCATGCTGTGGAGAGATCACCATTATTAAAGTGAACATCTGCACCCTTCCACTAGACTTGAACACTGTGTGTTGCTTGTGTAGATATAAATACACAAAGTGCTGAAGTTCATTGGCTGGAGTGAGTAGACTCTGTATATTTCACACTCTTCTCTCCCAGCAGTTCAGGGTGAGCCTATGAAAGTTTTTTTTTTTTTTTCATAGAAATCAATCTAAAACACTGTATTATAACACGCTGTATAGTGGGACATGTAGCAGTCTAATCACAATTAAGTTGCTCAGATATCCCTGTCGCCCGACCCTCAATAATAAAATAGGATCCTCCAAATAGGCAACATTTGAATTAGCATCGTTACGTGTCTATTATTGCAAAATCCAAATGAATCAGTTTACTGGACAAAGTTCCTTTCCACAACAGGGCAAACAATTTTAGATGAATTCTAATTGCATATTTCCAATGGAAATAATGTACCTCTCAAATATAATGATGGTGTCATGCTGCTGAGCAGCAGGGGAACTTCTTTATGACACAGAAAACCTTTGATATGGTGGCACTGGTTTGCCAGATCTTTTACGATGGAAAATGTAGAATGCCAACAAAAATGTTATTTCATGTAATGTCTATTTTTATTGTTGTAAGAGACAGGGTACAAGTGAGTCACTGAGGAAAAAGTCCTGGGAAAGAGATTTCAGTCTGCTCTAAATGTGTATTCCTCTTGGTGGAGAAAAGGGAGTAAAATAATTTACTGCATTTGTCTTTAAACTTTGTGCCAGACACTTTTATTAAGTTGTCTAAGAAAGAATGTGTTACACCTTGGTTTGTGTTTGCACTGCGAAAATAATGGTTAAGAAAGAGTGAAAGCAGACACACATCAATGTATATTCATCACAGTCGTCATTGTGTGAGCAAATGCCATAACATTTCATTATCAGTTTCATTCAAAGGCGATTGTACACACATACTGTCAACACGTTCAAGGTCATGCTGCTAGCCGTGTGGGGGCAGGTCCGCTCCATAATAAATCAGATCCCTGGTTGGTATTGCATTGTGTATTATTGTTCAACACACCATAGCTCGACACTTAAAGCCTCTGATCCATGAAGAGTGCGGGTGTGTGTCACAGTGATGGATATAGTCATTATGATGCCCTCCTTGTGTCTGTATCTGTCCTCTTGTACTCTGGCGTGTTGTACTTTCACTTCACGTATTCCTTAAAACTTCCACTGTAACAAATAAAGCACGTAGAGGCCATAACATTGATTTCAAGAATACATGTATTTTGTCTGTGCACATTAATTAAATAATGTTGTACTGGAAATGAAATGCATTATTTTAAACCATTATTGACTGAATTATTTAATATATGTTATAGAATATTTTATAGAATATTTAACGTATCATATTACCATATATATATATATATATATATGTATATATATGTATATATATATATAAATGTATATATATACATATATATATGTATATATATATATATATATGTATATATGTATATATATATATATATATATATATATATATATATATATATATATATATATATATATATATATATATATATATGTCACAATATTGCAATACCTTTTCTTAATTCTTACTGAAGGCAAAATTGGTCACCAAAAGTTTAATTTAGCTAATTTGTTGGGGACTATTTACAGCTGGTAATTAATACCAGGAGCGATAAAACAATAAACTAATGCTTAATCAACAAACACATACATTAGCCAACCAGTTCAATGGGTTAATGTGGCTTGTTGGGGAAAAAAAAAAAAAAGAAAAAAAAAGAGAGGCAACCCACTGATTGCATGCCGTATCCAGTAACCTATGGTGTGATTCAAAGGATTTCCCATGCTATTCAGGATACATCTGAATCATTACAAAGCGTTGGTATCAGCTTTCACGTTTCATCCACAGGCGTTGTGGATCTGATAGATTGCCGGCCAGTAACCCACCGACAGACTGCTGTTTGAACTTTCACACCATGGCGAGTAGAAATGCCCATCAGAAGGTGTAAAAACACCTCAATTCACCCCCTGAAGTCCTTAAAGTGATCTCACAGTTTTCTGGGCGTTGTGCTACATTTACTGTCGAGCACTGTTGGGAATCCTGTGAATTAGATTTCTCTCTATTTCAAAGAGAGGAAGAGGTGGCTGGTAGACTGTGCATTGAGTAGTATTGACCAAGAGGCGCTCCACTGCTAATGATCTCGATAGGGAGACACACACACACACGCACACACACGCAGAGACATCAATCCGGGGAGTCTTCAAGTAGCGAAAGATTGTGATTGATCTAAAAAACTCTGCGATCGTGCATACGAGGAAAGATGTCTTCAGCAGACATATCACTGCTCCCTTAAAGGCTGCAAAAATCAATGTTATCCATATTTAGGAAAGCAGGTGAGGTGTTCTCAGCTCACAGAGGAGCTGCTGTGTGTCCCAAAACATATCCACTGCAACACGTTCATCAAACACAGGCAGAGAGGCTGAGCGAGACAAGAATACCTGCTGGAGCTGGAATTAAAACAAAGAACCCACCATGGAAAGCACACATATGATTTGTTTTATTCATAAAAAAATAAAAATAAAAGGAAATTAGATTTAGTTTTCTCACTTATGTCAGGATCATTATCGGGGGATTTTTCTTTACGAACTATTGCCACACATTACAATCTTAATATTACTTTTCATTTTGTTTTTAAATTACAATGTATAACAATAAACTGATCTTCAATGTGCTGGAATCTGGAACATAATAATAGTCCATTCAATGCAAATATATTGTTGTAACAGGACAATGTCTAAGTTCTCGCAAACAATGCAAACATTATATTAAAATTAATTATTTTAAAATCAGAACTTCTTAGAGCCACTGTATGCTGGTTTCTTTCACGGCTTTTTTTGTTACCCTTTCATTCTTGATTTTTTATTAAATCCAAGACTGGTAAGGAAACCCATGTGATTCATTTGCAACAGATGTGACAATTGCAAATAATTTAGCTTCCCTTATTGTTAGATGACAAACAAAAAATACTAAAGCCATCAAGAAATGCATTTCTTCAAAAAAAAGTATGAGAAAATATGAAGGTGGCTTTAGAATAAATCAAGCAACTGGTTTTAATCAACCTTTTTCTAAATTAAAGTATTACAATTAAATTATGATGCACAATGTGGAGCCGCATATCATGAACATTAAATTATACTTTACTCTTGGAATTCAAGCAATGCTTTTTTTTTACTCTTGAGATCATGCAGCACAGAGCAAAAAACAGAGGAATGAGGGAGTAATATCTTTTATTCCATTGCATAATAAGGTGGGCTTCATTGCCATATGTACGCGGTGGAGTTTTTAATTGAAAATGGAAATTTCTCTATTTAAGTCCTGATTATCATAGCAGGTGGAGAGCAATTAAAATAAATGAATGGTGATGTGCCTTTGTCGGTGTGTTACAAAACGCTGGGGGCGTCTTAACACACATTCATACACACCCACATTTATTCTCTTATCACAGATTTCATTTAACATTTGGCCTACATTCAAAGGAAAAAGAAGAAGGTAATAACGCTGGACGCTGTGTGTGTGCGTGTGTGTGTGTGTTAAAGTGCACATCTGTGCGTGTGTGTCCTGAGTAAGAAAAAGATGGTACATTGAGCATTTTTAGTAAGTATTGAACAGCTGAGAATGCAGGAAACCCAGAGCAAGCGCTCTACGGAGTTCCTGTCATCTGCCACACGGAAAACTGAAACCCTCACATCGTACATCATCATCATCCGCATCATCATCTGAAAGACGCAGATGCACAGACCCATACAAACACACTAAGAGGATGACAGGATGTAGGAGAGTTCCAGCAGGGAGGAGGAAACATCTCAGGGATTAATACTTTTTCCCTTGTGGACAGAATCTTATGAAAGCCTGAACAAATGACATTTTTACTTTCATTGAATTAACCCAGATGTGATGTGGAATCAAATGGAGAGCTACCTTATACAGAGACAGCAACATAAGTCATGATAAAAAGATGGCTTTCTCATTTAGTTCTTGTCTTGAAAAAGTTTGTTATATTCGCCGATTTAATTGTATCTTTAAATTTGCCATTTTCTTTATGTTTAAGATGCATTATGTCCATTATGTGGTGAACTGAAAATGAACAGAATGGGCAGCTTGTTTGAATATACTCTACATCACTGATTACTTGTGGAAATGTCTAAATGGGGAATCTAAATGATCTGAGCGCTTTAAAATCTTAAATTGCAGGTAGGTGTACAGAATATATGCCGGCGGTTTGGAGCAGATACTTATGAAAAGTATCCGTTTACCGTAAAAAGCAAAGCTTGGGAGGCCTGTTGCATGTCGCGGATGGAATCAGTAACATAGGGGTTCGTCGTCCTCTGATTGGAGCATGTCTTGTTGATATCATTATACCCCTTCAAATAGATGCCAGCTTCTGAGGTTTAACTTTAAATGATTCCCTAAAAATAGCCATAATGCATCACTGATTCGACTCTTTACAACATGTCCCATCAGATAAGTTAAGTTGGATTATACATGATAATTTAAATGTTTTGGCATGTGCCAAAATGTGATACTCGGTGCTGTGTCAAAACCAGACCGGTTTGCGATTAGGAGGACGATAAAAGTGAAATAACACAAGTTGCTCAAGAAAGAAGGGCCGAATGACATGGAGAAAGACTAAGAGCAAAGTGACGATGTACAGAGATGTACTGGAGTTAGAAAGAGATCTCAGAGGTGTGTGTGACAGGAAACACAGCCGTGGTGTCTCGCTATGCCCCAGTTGGGTGTCGTCTTCAACTTCAGCCCCCGCTGATGGATGATGAGACACCAGTGGGAGCCGACCGGCGAGGCGGGGACAGGGAATGGGAACCAATGTTTGGAGCAGCCTTCTTTACCATAAATTATGTGTGTGTGTGTGTGTGTGTGTGTGTGTGTGTGTGTGTGTGTGTGTGTGTGTGTGCGCTTTCTATACTTCTATCTGTGTGAGAACCAATTTGAGATTTAGATGTTGGGAGTGTAGACATTCTTGTGATGTGAGATCATTTTTGTTTTTGTTGAAGCAGTTAGGGATTGTAGAATTAAAGGCTGCGCTGTTATCATTCTGTTTTTTCTTCATCTAAATACTTCAGGTAAGCAGTTAGTGTAGACTGTGGCTTTAATTTATCTTCTTTATTATAATGTTTTTCTTGTTCTGAGAAATCTTCCTTTTCTTGGACATTGAATACGTTATAACTGTCCTTAACTGTGTATGTGTAACGTCAATGGAGTTGATAGACGGTCCTCACAAGTAAGGACACAAATGTGTGTGTGTGTGTGTGTGATATGTAGCGTGGTCGTGTGAACGATAACAGTCCGTGTGTATGCATTTGTGCGTGCATGACTATCCAAGTACGTTGACTCGCATGTGTCTGGAATCTCATATTGCATCCAGATGTCACGGCAAATCAATTCAAGTCAAAGACAGCCCAACGTGTTTCATAAGGCTCACAAACCCACGGCAGGTGCAGCCCCTCCCTCGGCTTTCAACAATGTGCTGGTGCTTGGTAATATGAGTGGAAAAATGAATGGACACAATTATGGTTTGAGTGAAGTATCAGCGTTATGTTAAATATGTGATATCAGCTGCAGTCAATGTCAGTCTGACATAGCAAACCACTTTTTTTATTTTCAGTCTGAATGTTTAAAACTGATTGGTCTTAACATCTATTGTTTTACTATCAACAGGAAATATGATGTCAATGTAGTTTTCCATATATCTTTCCCGGGGAATGCGGCTTCCTCCCTCTGATTACCTCCACCCACAAATAAACCATGCGGTAAATTAACCGTTGACAAGTTTCTGCTGCGGACATCGAATGTCCCAATAAAAGATAAGCAGCATGCTCTTACCAAAAGAAAAATACTGAATGTTTAATGTTTAAAACCATTTAATTCACAGCAATTTCAGCTGGCATTTTAGAGTATTATTATTATTAAATCACCAGAAAAGGTTTAAAGCCTGACACACACACACACACACACACACACACACACACACACGTATATATATATATATATATATATATATATATATATATATATATATATATATATATATATATATATATATATAAAATAATGCAAACATCCATCACAAATGTTGGCGTTCTACATTTAAATTTCTGCTTTTTCAATCACTTCATTCTTATAAGGCAGATCTTTGGACAAAGATAACGGCTTTAAATAACGACACAATCGTTGCCTTCAGACGAGTCCATGGGAAAGTCTCATAAAAAAAGTTATACGATAGGAGACGTTTGATGTATTGATGATTTATGGTCCATACTCCAGTATACCTCTCAATCAAACTCATGTGTAAGGATCACACTCCCCGAAGTCCTCGTTACCAGCATGACCCACGACCCACATACGAACTGGACACACTTGTGCATACACACACTCGCTCATGGATGTACACTCTACAATCCACGTATGACATATTTATGAAAAATATCGGCAACTGTAATAACTGTTTCGACATGCCAACTATATACTCAGACCTCCATTGTTGAATCATCTGTCATTCCAGCAGCGGCTGATCATTATCCTAAAAATGTATGTGACAAATAGACTTCAGCGAAGGGAGTTCATTGAGAATTGAACGGATAGAAGAGAGAGAGCTCTTTGCTGGAGAGAGGGCGAGAGACGGGGAGAAGGATACTCTGTCAGCTGTCTGGTTGGGATCGTGCTGGAGAGAAAATGTACTTTGGGTGCGCAAAGAAAACACAATAAATTACTTTCCGTGCTCCTCATTCATAATGCTGGATTACCATGCATCGCATGGAGAGAGTCTTTTTGAATTTTGCACAAATGCACAGCCATGTGTAAAAATGCAGGACAAAAGAAGCCCTCAAATTCACACAAAAAAGTACTAAATGAATTCACTTTGGGCCGAGAACAGGTCCACATTGGCTTGTGTTTGTGTGTGCCTATGGTGTCTGATGTGTTGATATGAGGCATATAGTAATCCTTCCGCCATTTATTCTAATATGATTTCAACTCTGTCATCTGTAAATGCACAAATTAGATCCAGTGACATTTTTGAGAACCTGGATTAAAGTTGGACGTCCTCTCTTCTTTTCTTGGATACCAGACAGGACGGCCACGGGACATAGCCAAGCTATGTGTTAAGTTGGAGTTTGAGTGTGTGTGTGTGTGTGTGTGTGTGTGTGTGTGTGTGTGTGTGTGTGTGTGTGTGTGTGTGTGTGTGCCATGCAGACAGAGGTGAATGTGTTGTGTCCATTCAGTTGCAGGGCATAGTTGTTGCATGTTTTTTTTTGTTTCGGAAGTAGCCTTATTGATATTTTGATTAGCCCTGGTGATGAGTGTGCAAAGCGTGCCTCTTAGCAAAAACTGGAAATAATTTATCAGCAGGGGTTGCAGTTGCTTTACGCCAAAGCCAAGTCAGTATACGTTGTTGGCTTGAGGGCTTGTTTTGATGAATATGCTCCAAACCATCAGATATTTCTATCCACTGTTTTTGACTTCATGCCTCGTGTCCAAAATATGGAACGTATTATGCATTATCTGTACAGCCCTCTTGATTTCCTGTTTGGTCTGTTTGTCCTTTTTAGACGTAGGTGTATGGTTTGTTGTTTTGGTTAAGCTTCTTCTTTTGTTTATTTCCCTTTGTTTGCAACACTTCATTGTACGCTCATTCAAACATGCAAAACACCACATATGTTACTGATTTTCACACTTCATATTGCAGTGGTTTAATTTATTTTACAACCTTGAGTTAAAGGTCATGTGTTGTCCTCTCCTCTTTGTCTTTTGCTGTGTAATATAACCAAATACCTCAAACTATGTGTAGATTGATTATAGTACATTACATTTCATTTAGCTGACGCTTTCATCCAAAGCGACTTATGATGCATTCAACCATGAGCACAAACTCAGAACAACAAGAATCAAGAAAGTACAATTTCTTCAAGAAAGCCAAACAAAGTGCTATAAGTAAGTGCCATTTAAGTGCTACTAAAGTGCTACTTTCTTTATTCAAGGTATAGTCGGAAAAGGTGGATGGTGACTTAACATTCTTCTTTAATTTAGTTTTTTTCAGAATAAATTGGAGACACGACTTTGTAAGTGTCAGCAAACATTTCCTTATGTACTCATTCAGTAGACGAGGCAACATTATAATTCACTAAAAGTTGTGTGTCTCTCCGTCCATCTGGTGTTTAGTTGCTAAAAGCAGCACTTTGGTCACTAGCTCGATGCTAACGTTGTCTGTCTGCTGTTCTGTGTTGGGGAGGTGGCATACAAAAGTTGTATTAAAGCTTTTTTCTCTATGAAACTAAACCAGACAACAAAGTTATCAGGTAGTGAAACCAAAACAATGAGTTGAAAGTATAAAGTTTGCTCCATTGTTAAGTCAGACACATTGATTAGAGCAGCTTCTGATTACATGTAGTTAGCCATCACATCTAGTGCCACAGTCAAACTGAGAGATGTGACACAAAAAACATCGAGAGGGCATGTTGAGCATATAACTTGAAGCAATTTCAAGCACCAAGAACAGGTCTGTGATCAGTGGCATGAAGAACCAAACCATGCACTCTACACTTGAGTCCCACCTGAAAATAATGCCTTCACTTCCCATGTTTATTTTCATATCACTAGAAAGGAAAATGTTATTCCCATTTACACATACTTTATTTCGTAACCTTTCCCGTGACCTCTCTCATAATATGTGTCTACAGAAGGTGGTGCCTTATCTTCTCGGCAATGTGATGCTGTAACACATCCTTCTCAGCTTGCCATACGACCACCTGCTTCCACATTAAATGACTCCACCGCTCCCTTTGCCACCAGCCACAATTCACACTGAGGGAGACTCTAACACACCATTGCCAGTGGTCGAGTAAAGGTGTGAGAGGAGGCGGTCACACGTAGACAAGGAGTGCACCGCTAGTGAGGACACTGTCTACTTTGGTAAAGGAAATTAGTCTGAAACCAAGAAAACTGAGTTAAAGTAATGACCGGATGGTGTGAGACACAATACTGGGTAAATATGTCCACTTCTATTTTCACACAACTCGTACTTTTCCAGCTGCCCACTTCTGCTCTGTGGTCGTTTCCTTCTATCTTCCTCGTCTTTTCATCTGTGGTCTATGATGACATCAACAGATACACCTGTTGTTGCTGTGTGCTGGTGCATTGATGTAACAATGGCATTTCAGTACAGCCACTCTTGCCATGGGTGTGTATCTCCGTGGGTGTTTATTTGATGTTGACCTTTGATCCCTTTCTATTGTTGTTTACCTCCCATGGCAGGAATCCATCTATGTGTAAGTTCCAACTATACTTCAATACCGACTTACGATTGTGTAGTTCTATTGCCATCCAGTGACTTACTGGCAAATACTAACAAAGGCATAATGTATTATCTATTGTAATGTATTTGCGATTTTTGCTTTTGTAAAGTTGCATAACGGGATGGATACACGTACAAAAGATCTCCATTGTACAGCTTCAATAAAACAAACTGACTATGGTCACAAACAAATTAGCCATAATCAACAATTCTTTGTTTTTAAATGATAGGGTTTTTTAGCCTGGGTTGTATTAACAATGCCATATGCAGATAGAAACAAACCTTTTAAAATATTCTAAGCAGACCAGTGCCATTCATTTGTCAAATACAAATACAACTAGTACAAATACTGTTTGTTAAATACATACATATATTTTAGAATGTATTTCAGTTTTTCTTCGAAATTGTCATCTCTGATTCATAATTATAAAATAAACAGCTATTGTTTATCAACTGTCTGCAGGTGCCTACATCCTTCACACATATTGTTGTATTTGTATACCTTTTTCTTCTGTTCTCTTTTTTCCTCCAGTGACCAGATAGTTTATCAGTGGATGAGATGAATAGTCTGGGACAGTAATATAGATGGTGGCTTTGACCTGTAGAGACTCCTCAAACTCGCTGTGAATCAATTTACCGTTCCATCACTGCCACCCAGATGCCCATCTTTCTTCCCTCTCTCTATCCCCTTCCCTATCTCTTGCCAATCTCCATTCATCAGTCTTCTTTCTCCATTCTTCCCTCTCATCTTTTCTGGCAAAATTACTCAGACCTTCTTGACAGTGAGAAAAAAAAAAGTTTGTCTCGGTGTACCGTACTTTAGAGAAGAAAGGAATACACGAGAAGGAATTGGACTTTCAAAAGAAGTTTGCCCTGAAACCTTTTGTTCCGTGGCTCTCATGCAGTATTCATGTTCTCGATGAACTCTTCCTCGCTTTGCTTTAGTTCTTTTTACAAACTAATCAGGCACAGAGTTAATGACCTTGAGGCATTATCAAAACAGTGTGTCTCACACCTGTGTGTGTGTGTGTGTGTGTGTGTGTGTGTGTGTGTGTGTGTGTGTGTGTGTGTGTGTGTGTGAAACAAAAAAGTTTTCAAAAACTGTAAAGTCTACAGTTAAACAGGTGCAGGGCGATGCATTTACATATTTTCATGATGTTTTTGTGATGCTCACGGTTTATAAATATGATGTGCTGTTGTATATGGTTGTTAATCTCTTTATATTCTTTCATGCTTTTTGTGCAAAGCAAAATCCTAATAAAGGTTGTTTTCATTAATTTCACACGAAAACACTTTGGAATCCTTCGGATTTGATAAACAATTATGAGTTTCATGCTTTTCGTTTAACATTTGAACACTTTAAACTTTAAAGGATAACACTGCTATTACTCTGGAAAATCTAGTAATGCCAGACATATCTTTTGATACAATAATCATCTTATACAGTGACAATGCATGTGCATCTCAATATGTTGCTCTTGTTAGATTAGAACCTTTTATTTTCCTTGAAGCCTTTACTGTGTTCAGGCAGAAAAAAAAGTTAACAATACAAAATAAAAAAAGATGTAATTAGTCGCAATTCAGCCTGTGGCCGCACAGTCTGACCCGAAGACTCATCCCCGCAAGATAAACATGTTTTAATGTGAGAAAATAATTTGCGCTTATTGAGCTTCATGGAGGTTATAAACGTTCAGGGCTAGGAGGAAGAAAGAGAACGAGTGGAGATGAATAACAGAAAAAACTTGCATTTCTGATGAATTTGAAGTTTGGTGAGAGACTGAGCTGAGCACAGACACATTTAAAGTGTGTTTCCACTTGTTTGTATGCACATTTTTAATCTATGCCTTGACAAACCTGAGCGAAAGAAAATAATCAAGGTATCGCAGAAATGTTGTCCTAGTAACACAATTCTCTTCTTTTGCATTGGTTTCATAGCAGCCGACTGGAGAATTAGCGCACTTTTGCTGCACCAAACTCCACATGAATTCACATAACAGCTGGATGGAGACACACATAGTTTCACATCTAATATTGTCTGGAAGGTAGTTTCAAAGTTCCACTAAATTTGGATGGAAACATGACTACAGACTAACCACAACACACCCAGAGTAGGTGCATCTATTTCCAACTATCTTACAGCTAACGTCTGCACAGTGGCTCCATTGTCTGTTTGGGGTGAGGCAACACAACATGGTCCAGCTCTCAAATGTGTGCAAAGGATGCAGGGTAAAAGTTGCTTTCTTTGTTGTCTGAACAGACCTTTAGAATAATTATGGATTTAAAACCTCACTATTGGAAGCAATACTGCTGAACTCTTATTTTGAGTGACTTTATGTTTCACAGGATAAACCTGAATCCAGATGTATATAGAAACCAGAGTACCAATCTGGCATTTGATTTATTTTGAAAGTTTTTATGAAAGGCTGTATATCAGCATCTCAACATATGAGTCTTTCCCCAGCAACGGTAGTGACTTTCATGTCAACTTTTTCTTCTGTAATTATTGGTACTATACTTCCAGTAACATAGAAGCTTGACATGTCATTGTGATGTTTTATTAGGAGCAGAATGAGATTGTGAAAAATCCCTTCGTGTTCCTTTTGTGATCCTGTGTCTGCTCTCCGACAGCATATTGGAGCCTCAGCAGAGATTAATCGATGATGGTATTTGCACAGTTCTTATCACACTGCCTATCTACTGTCGCAGAAACCCAGGGATTACATTCACCTCTGATGTACCGCTGACAGCAGTGAAAGGAGGGGGTGGCTACTATGATTTGTTTCCTATCTTTCTTTCTTTCTCTCAGCCGTTCAATAATACATATAAGAAGCACATAACAAACATGAAATGACATGAGGAATATCTTTGGTTTATATTGTGTTTCCTCTTTGTCTTGAAATAGATTCTGACTGAAAAAAACTGAAGAAGCCTGCAGTTCAGTCAGCTGATCACAGAACTGTGAGATTACGTACGGATGTGAACATTATAAGACATCAAACAAGAGCAAGGCCGAGGGATGACATGGGGCTCACAACATGCAACAAAGACCAAGACGCAGAAGGAGAGGAGAGTGTCGCGCGCTAACTGAGAGGAATACAGAGAAAGTGAATGGAGAAAAAAACACCTTTTAAAAATCGCAAATTAAAATAGGTAATAAATTGCCATGCTAGATTTGTTGAAACTTTTTGTTGTTTCTTTTCAGAGTAAGTGTGTTGCAAGCAGTGCGGAACCAGAACAAAGAGGCGCAACACACATCTGTCCTCTCTACTCTGCATGCAGGAGACCACCTCCAGCTGTCTGCATAATAAACACCCTTTCTCTAACACACACATATACACAGACACGCACACACCAAAAAAGCGAGCAAATATGCAAGTCTGCGTGTGCACAGTCACACGCAGACTCAGTTGCGAGTGAACATTGCTGTGAGCTTGAACATTAAGATGTTGTAATTTTGGGGATAATTAGTTGGCCTGTCAGTTTTATGGCTGTACCTTGCTAGCTCAGAGATTAGGCCTCCGAGACCTCCTGCTCTGCTGCACATGCAGCACTCTGCCATTGTGTGTGTGTGTGTGTGTGTGTGTGTGTGTGTGTGTGTGTGTGTGTGTGTGTGTGTGTGTGTGTGTGTGTGAGAAATAGAGAGAACAGGGAAGAGAGAAATTGAGAGGCACAGTGAATGCCACTGAGAAGGAATTATAATGCCGCTATTTAATTAGCAAAACCTCATTCAACTTCCATTAGTGATTCTGAACCGCTATCCCCCTCAGTCATATATTGTAATGCGTCTTTGCACATACATTGATTGTAAATTCATAGCTGTCATTTATATTCAAATACCCTTTGTAATCACTGTAATCGGAACTTTTCTGATAGAAATAGCAGGGTTTTATTTCAGGGTGAAAAAGCATTACTAATATGATCTGAATCGTATTCCAAAGATTAAAGAGGAGAGGGAAAATATATTCAACACGCTCACGGTGGCAGCAGTCTGACGCCCCACATGTTAAGCACCTTTTTGCCCTTTTCACTCGCCGTGTTCTCCAGCTCTTTCTGGGAGATGCTGATCCTGTGTTCCCAGGCAAGATGACATGTTTCAAGTCTAGGAAAATAAACAGAAGAAAAACAAAACATGAACAAATTATACAAATACCTTTTAATCATACAGTAAGCCGGTGAGAATGCATAATTTTACAATTAGAATTCTGAAGCTATTTAACTCATCATGATGGTTATATTTACATCACACAGGATAGTGTAATCAGTATGTTAGTGTACATTTACTGATAAAATGCATGCACAGCACACACATGGGCATTGGCAAGCAACTGTGCCTGCACACACATTCTCCGAGGATCTGACTTTTTTCTTTTGAAAAAACTCAACAATTATCCAGCAAGCACAATACTGAACATGCTGAGGGAATAAACCTGGCAGCACAACAAAGTCTGAGTGTTATTTTATTTTTTTAATAAGTAATAAAGGCATGGCTGAGATGCAAGAAAGTCAAATAAAGAGAGCAGGCAACAAAGAAAGACATCTCCATCATTGCACATGGCTGCAGCTTGTGGACATCATACCGTGTTTACTGGCTGCAGTCCATTAGCTCATACAGACTGTTAGTAATTAATTCCCTCAGACATACACTTATACTCACAAACACACTCTCCCTCACATGCACATATATGTGCATGGAGCAATTATTCATGACTTGAAACAGGAGAAGACAAGTAATTGAATTATGTTCCGCATAAACAATAAACTCAGGAGAAATAAACCTGCTGTTTCCATACCCCCGGCTTTCCATACAGCCGTCTTGGCAAGGCGCCTGCATGTGACACACATACACACACACACACACACACACACACACACACACACACACACACACACACACACACACACACACACACACACACACACACAGAATCAGGGTCACATTCATAGGGTCAGATTCATATTAATCAGTGTAGTCACATGAAAACCTCACATCACAAGCCAAACACTGTTTTGAGTGGATTCTTAGATTGGAATTTCTATTTATTTTTGCACCTCATGAATTTGCTATTATTATCCATATATGTCAAAGTTGTGCATTACTCATTATTACTGAAAAGATCTTGATATGCTGTGCATCTGGGCTTTTGGTCTCACTGGACCTCTGGTTATCTTGCAGCTAGAGTTTGAAGAAAAGATAGAGAGAAAAATCTGTGACTCTCAACCTTTAAGTTCAGCCCTTGGAGCTAAACATGCTTTCATCTGCTCACCGTCATCTCCTCTCTGTGAAGGAGATTTGATTCATGGTGAGTGACAAATTCCGTGCAAGCTGCTAATTAATGGAAAGCAGGTCTCCCTGAAACTCTCTTTACAAATTAATATGATGACTATACATGAACAGTGCTGCAGATATAAATCATCACAAGATTATGTTCGGGACTGACGTTGTGTTGTGAACATTTGATACAGTTAAAATCACTTTGACTATTTGTCATCTTATTTCTTCTTCTTTTATGGATTTTTTCATTTGACATTGGCACCATATGAGTTCACCACTAAAGTTGACTTAGTCCACAACAAATAAAATGATAAGAATTTATAGAAACAGACTCCATACCACCGTCACTAAACTATAAACACACATTGCAAGATGTGAATATGATTTCAGTAAAAAAGGCTTTATGGAGCTGTTTGAGGCACCGTTTCCTGGAACAGAAGCTTTATTTGGCTCGTGTTACAACTAACTTGTATTTGCATTGTTCATACAGAAGTTGGGAAACCAGATGGGGATGGGGGCTTCACATCTTTATCACTGCACTAGTGACTCCTACTGGTTACAACGTCCGTATCGGTCGTCTGTCCAAGGAGCTCATTTCGACCATAGACTATATACTGCTTGTAAAGAGAAGATCGGGTGGATGGATTAGTCAAACAAACATCTAGGAGACTGCTGCTCATGTCCCATGTGAAATCAAAAGTCAACTTTGACTTAATTTAATTAAGGTATCATTAACTTATGCACATATTCCTAAGTTATTCAACATTAAGTCATTTTGGGAGTCATTGGCAAGTGTTATAAGGACGTGTTGGTTCTACTAACTTATTTATGACATACTATATAGTATGACTTTTTGCTGACTTTTTTATTTCATGCTATACTATGACTTGTCTGGTTGAACAGAACACATGTTTTCCTTCTTGTAAGATCCAGTTGTATATATCTCTCCCACTTCTTACCTAAATAATGTCTCCGTGGCCCTCTAAAAGCAATCTAGATGACTTCCATTATCATCCATCTTCTTAGGAAACAGATGACATTGGATATGGATACCTCTCCATGGGTTTTTTCTCCTTCCCACAACTAAAGGCTCTGCAGAGAGGAAGCCTCTTTTTACACTTCACTTTCAACAGTCAAATTGTGAAAGCAGGAAGTGTAAACACTTCAGACAGAGCGGGCTGAGAGGAAATGAGAGCCACTAAGAACTGACGATTCATTCATCTTTAGTTTAGTCATGCCAAGAAAATAATACAAACTGTGATTCAATATCATTAAAAAAAGATGAGATCGAAACTCAATCGAAACTTTTTTTTTCCAGAGACTTTTGTACTGGACCCTAGTTTTTTACCATGCATTGTATTTTAGCAGATTTCTTAAAGAACAGGAGATATAATAAACACCTAGAATAAGGGTTAACTATTTCATGAATATTTAATCTAAAATAATCACATAATAAATACATCATCTAAAATGTGTTTATCATGTACCAAAAATAGCATTATTTAGTAAATGCGTTGTAAAAGTACAAAGAAAAATTTAAGTAGTAAGAGTAATATTTTGTGAAGCACTTCAATTGTCTTTTTACTGTACCAAACCCTACACGTCATGACAAACGAGTCAAATATGGTCAGACCCGGTGACCTCTGTGAAACAGACGCCGTCTAGCGGACATCATGCTGGTCTGAGGCTACTGCCTTAGGGTATTACCTTATCCACCAAACACACACACACACACACACACACACACACACACACACACACACACACACACACACACACACACACACACACACACACACACACACACACAAATTTCCCCTGGCTCTGTCCTGGGCAGCATATGGCAGTCCTTGAGGTTCAAGGACACCAGTGTTTTACAGATTTAGGAGATTCATCACTGACAAACACACATTCATCTCAGACCTTAGCCTGTGGAACGCACACACACACAGGCCACACACATCCAAGCTTGTGCACTCACACATGCAAACAAACGGACACTACATACATGATGGAAAAAGAAGGTAGGCGAGAAGCAGAAGTAGCCACCAGCTCTACACAGATTAGTGTGTATCTGATGGCTGGAGGTGCATGACAGTGGTTTAACAAAAGGACCCCAAAGAGAGAGCTAAACACAGACACACACATGAATACACACCATGTCTGTCATTGACCTTATGACGAGCCAATAAGTTATTTCTAGTACAGCGCTGACACAAGCTTAAGTTTCTCTTTAACAGTTTACATTAAAAGCAATGTAAATCCTCATGTTTGTTTTTCTGTGCCAGAGAGAAATGGAGAAACTGGCTTGTTATTTCTGTTGATGTGGATGGGATTATATGTAATCCGTGCACACAAATATTGAAACATGCAGACTTGCCGTACATGGTATGGTGCGTTGATCCAGAGATACAAAAAATGCACCTTATCTGACATGTAGTCAACCAACCACTAGCATTGGCCAGCTCCTCTTATTTATCAGCAGCCTGGCCTTGGTGTCTCAACACGTTTGAATAATCCGGCTTGTGTCTGAGTAAACACAGCTCTTATCAGCTTCCCGTGGATCTGATGGATCATATGTGTTGGAAAGAGCGTTTGTCACAACCCAAGGAATATACACACACAATACGAGACACAATAGCAAAATGTAACTTTGAATTACAGTAAATGTTAAACCATGATGTGTAAGTGTAGTTTGTGTGTATGCGTGCGTGCGTGCGTGCACGTGTGTGCGTATGTGTGCGTGTGTTTTTTTTAATTTCACCTCTGTTATTCTAATCAGATAATAGTCTTTTTGAATCTACTAAAAGGTTTCATGAATATAAACCCAGTGCTGTATAAGTGTATGGGCCGGGCCTACTGTAGATGTCAAGTTTTTATATGGCTACACTGATTAATATGAATCTGACCTAGTAAGTATGTGTGTTGGTGAATGTATGTGTGTGTCGAGGACTAATTAGCCTGTTTGTTCTACATGCTTTATGGGTCCTGGGGGGACGACAGGAGATGGGCACATACACACCTTCCTCCCTGCAGAGGCCCATCTGTTGTACAGACACACACACACACACACACACACACACACACGCACGCACGCACGCACACACACACACACACACACACACACACACACACACACACACACACACACACACACACACACACACACACACACACACACACACACGTACACATTGCCATAGAAAGCCACTATAAAACTGCTGATGAGGGAACAAGGATATTGATGGGATCACTCATTTGAGCTGTCTGTTCGGAAATATTGCTCCTCTCGCTGCAGAGCAGACACAGTGATGAAGAGGAAACGAAGAGGAGGAAGAACAAAGGCAGGGGAAAGAAGCTGTGCCGCAAAACAATCGGACCTTTTGGTGATTTTACCATGATTTAAATTGATATTACTGGTCGGAATGTAATGTTAAATGACGGTTCACAGTGTGCTTTTGGCCTATAGTGTTGCTGTTGTTTTGGATATTGTTTTTAAAATGATGCCACACATACACACACAGACACACACACACACACACACACACACACACACACACACACACACACACACACACACACACACACACACACACACACACAGACGCACATAAGACAGACAGATAGAAAGAGGAATATTAGCAATAGAAAACAGGAGAGGAGCAGATTTGCTCATTGACTAGCATAACAAAATGTGCGTGTTTTAAAACTAATCTCTTCAGATATAATGTTCCTAACACAGACAGGCATCAATTTTCCCAGGGTGAAATTCAGAATCAAGTTATTCTCACAGGTTTATATCTTTCAATCAATGGCAGAGGTCCATCACCTTTCTATGATGCTCTCACCCCCTGCAATTTCAGCATTATATGAACACATTTCAAAAGCCTCTGCAGAACAATGCAAGTCTTAATATTGATGGTAATTATTTCCTAATGCAACACATGAATGGTAATGTTTACAGCATACTTAGATGTTGATCACTTTGAATAATACATCTGTTACAATATCCGAGTCATACATTTGCTGTGTTAATTTAGTCAGTTATTGTTTTTTATTAGTCTTTTTAGTAAATTTTTTCATCCTGTTTTCAGGTCTGGCCATGTTAGTCTTATCTTAGTCAATGGAAACAGTTGCTCAGTATAGCATTACCATAGACGATAAGATGTGGACATCATCACTGTGACGTCACCCTTTTTTTTTTGACTACAGTTCCGTGTCTCAACCCCCGAAACAAGTCGATAATATTACCTCTCATTTAATTCTCATTTCTAATTCTTGTTACCAAAATGAACACGGGTATACATGCACCTGGGTATCACACTACTCTGCCGTTTGGCTCAAATACATTTTGAGGTAAAAAAAAAACTTCTGAAACAAGCAAACGGATCCATCCCCCTCTGAAGTGCTCAGAAGCTGCCGGCCTGGAGGCTGTGTACATCCCTGTGGAATCTATTTCATTATCACACTACACTAACGCTGCTCACACAAACTGAATGTATACAGTAGAACCTCAAACATCAGGGATCCCCCACTGTACACTATCAAAACTCTCCAAAGAACAAAGGGAGATAGAAGAGTCAATACGACACCTCACTGGGAGACGGATAACTGCGAGGCCGGGCAATAACACATCGTGTGGCAAGCTCTTTCTCACTTGGCTAACCTTGAATGACGCCTCAGATGAGAAGAAAATGCTATTTTCACCTCACTTCTGGGCCAGAAGTGGCTTCGCTATGAGCTGTGTGTGTGTGTGTGTGTGTGTGTGTGTGTGTGTGTGTGTGTGTGTGTGTGTGTGTCTATGCTCTATTTTCAGTCAGAGATTGCTTTCTTACAACTGAGACCATTTAATTACAGAGTGACCAGTTTATTAGCTCCACCTGTACCATCTACTGCATGTCTTATCTAATACAGTCCTACACAGTAACACATCAACATATAATATCAGGTATATTTAGAAGTGTTTATTGTTTTATATTTCATACAAGAATGGGACTGAATATTAGAGACACTTCTGCAATCCAACACAATACCGCCAGTAACAACAGACTCAAAAAGGACAATAGAGTTGAATTGACACCTCTCTGTCAAGGCATCAACAAAAATAATATAATACTTTAAGTATTACCTCATGCCTATGGGAACCATGGCAAGTAAACATGTCAAAGAATAGAAGATACACACACGTTGAGCTGGTGTTTACTTCACGGCAGGAAGTGTTTATTCTTCTCCACAGATCATACTTCAGGTATCAAACATATCCGTTATAAACTAATGTATTTAGCTTCAGTTCCTGTTTTGTCACAAAGCTAAAAATAACAGTTTGGCAGAATGTTTATGTTATGTTGACCATTTAGCGTGCTAACTAATGAATTGGCATTAAAGTTGGACCACCAAAAAGGTTCATCCTGAGGGGGACATGACTGTACCAAATGTCAAGGTAATCCAAAGACCTTTCTCCCAAAAAAACAAAGGTCAACCTCATGGTGGCCCAGAGGAAAAGTCAATAGGATTTATTCTCTGAGAACCATAAATATCCATTTGATATCTCAGTCTGAAGTGGTGGTCTGACTAAGGCTACATCGACACTAATATAGATCTCCATCCATACGAATGTTTCAGCATCGTTTTCGAAACAATCTCCATTCACACGACAACCTTTGAAAACGCACATCACATGGCCATTCACGTGTACTGGGCATGCGCATGACGGTGAAAACAGGAAGCAGATTTCTAGACACTGCAGTTCAATCAGGAGAGACAGTGAATGATTAGTAGTTAACGTTTACTATGCCAGATGATGCGTTCATGAGTTACAAATAATTAGTTTGGCGCTTGAACTCAACGCAGAGATTTGAGATTGCGCTGTGTTTGCCCTGAGCGGCAGCATTATATCAATCCCCCCCGAGGATGGCTGGAGGTTCTGCTGGAGTTGCTGGTGATGCAGATGGAGTGCTGAATCTGAGAAGGCGGATGGTGCTGGGGAGGCGGAGGGTCACATGAGACAGCAGCAGGACGCTAGAAGCGGGGATACAGCACATTTAAAGGAGACGGCAACAAGCTGATAGTCTAGCGAAGAGGGTGTGACTCTGCGCTGTCGGCTGGGGGCGCCCAGCTGTTAAACAGCTGAAAGAATATGACTCTTCTGAGGTGATGTCCGGCATAGGACGTGGGCTGCTGGTGAGGGAGCGGTACAAGTGAGAGGCCTACGAGGCTAGCGTGAGGGGATGGTCTTCCTGTCTGAACTTACACTAGAGCTTTATTTGGTTTAGTTGCAGAAAACGCTGCGGATGAAGAACGGCAATGGCGGAAAGATGAACCAAAGATTTCTTTGATTGAACGGCAAGTCTGACTGCTAAGACCCAACCAAGTAGCGTACGCGGGTGTCTACGTTATCGTTTGCAAACTTCTCCGTTTTTGTTCCCTGTTTCCCTGTAATGCAAGGAATCTCAATAAAATAAGAACCAGCTCGCTTATGGCTGAACCTTTACATACTTTTCATTTTCTTCTGGTGAGCTGTGGAGGGATTAATCGGATGAATAGATGGGTTATTCATAGCAGCGGAAAAATTCAATCACAGGGTACGACTGATCCAGTTAAATGAATAACACTAAGTGTGTGCAAAAGCTGGGTCAAATACTCAGATCATATTAATGTGTGTGTGTGACGTCAAATATTAGGGGCATGTATGCAACTGGCTGGCTTTGAAAACAAATAATGATGTTGTTTTTTAAATTCTTTTTGAGCTCAGTAGATAAATAAGTTACACTAACTTTTCTTTAACGTCCAAAAAGTAGGCTGTGTGTGTGTGTCTGTACTGTTTGTGTGCGACTGTGTTTCCCTTCCTACATACCAAACCACAGTTGGATGTCGTTTTCACAAGTTTATTCCTCTATCCATCAAACACTCAACCCTCGGACCTATCAGACCCCACCTCTCATTCTCACTGTGTGTCTCATTCTCTCTCTCTCTCTCTCAGTGGGATTCAGAGCCCTTTCCCTCTGGCCTATAACCTTTCAGGTCACAAGCTCCCTGTCCTTGACCCTCAGAGTCAGAGCAGCCTTGGGAAAGTGCCTGCTGTCTGATTTACAGATACACGGGATGGTAGAGCTCCGGGGAGGTCAGCAGGGGCTCGCATAGCTTCCCTCTCCCACGAACTAGGCCTATACTCTGTTAGTGGTGATTTAGTGATATGGTGTTCTGGATCCAAGGGGCAATGTCAGAGGACATGTGGGAGATATGTAGAAATCTGATAAATGTGTTGCAACTGAGCTCTTTCTCAGTTTGCAGCTCCATCATCTCAGGCAAGCAGGGATTGGGTTCAGATAGGACACGGTTTCTGTGCAATAAGGTTCACATTCCCCATTCTCCAGGATATTGCAATATTTTCTCTAGTTATAGACATTCAATATTTTAGAGATTCTGGCAGGTGGTGTTAGAAGGTTCTTGTTGATTAGAAAAGTGTTTTTTGGCAGACGTGATCAGTAAAGTACCTTTGTTCAATGGCTTTTAGTTGTGGTGGAATTTAGAGAATAAACATCAGGATATTTTACTTAACTACAACATTTATTCTCTGTGTTTGAAAAATATCTTCTACCCCTTAAAATATGCAAATTGGGATTATACTGTATCTCTAACAACCTTCCATTGGGATGTTTCTGAACCACATCTGCAAAAGTTATTATTTTTGTAATTTTCTCAGGTTAAACATAGGGAAGGAAGCCATAATGTTAACATGACACTTTGTTGGTCCCTGCAGGGAGATTATTTCTCTCTTGCCCCCTATTTACAGATAGGTCATAGGTCAAGGTAAACTACAAAGCAGCTCCACATGTTCAGGTCCATCTCAATAATGATCAAGTTTGAAATGTTTTGCACCCATTTATTCACTTTTGACAGCAGTTTGTTGAGAGAAACCAAATGGTTGTTTTACTGAGCAATTATTTACATTTAAATTAGATATATTATGAGTAATCTTCCATGATTTGGACAAACTCTGTGTTAATCATACTGAGAGCAAAATATTGGGTTCATAACTTTAAGTATAGCAATATTAGATATCCAGTTTTTGAATCATAAAGAAAAACAACAACGAACAAACTTCTTTTTGTTTCAAATTGTTTTCATTTTTGAATCAAGTGAGAACTTTTATTTTGGTCTGACTTCATTTTACAGGTTTTTACTTTCCCTTAAATGCACAGATGTTGAATACTCATGAACAGTAGTTTAATATGTTTTTGTAGTCACACGCGGGTGATTTGACAGGTTGGACTCATACACGGACATTTATACACAAGGGAACTGATAGAGGGAGTCGTGGATTTAGATAAAACCCAGTCTACATGGATTAGCTTCACATTCTGTATTCCTCCTGTACATCATCCGTTTTAACCGTGTTGGATTGCTTATCTGGCACAGGGGATGAAGAGCATTGTGTGACAGAACCATGGATACTCTCCTTACTTTGTCCCTCTTAAATTAAAAATAAATAAATTACGTCATCCATCTGCCATTTTATTTAGAGGTAAAACACAGTACATCATGAAGCTGGCTATGCACTCACTCCTATACTTACATTAATTTGAGGAAGTGTTATTTTAAACTGATATATTGTTGTAGTATTTTGCTGCATCAATTGTTTGTTGTCGTTGAAGAATCTTGGAGTAATAAAATGTAATGTTTATCGATACACATACACTTATGTCACAAGAAAGTTCAACTTAAGGTATTAATTTGATGTAATACACATACAACATATAGTGTACATCATTTTAAAAATTTTTGAAATTTGAGATTTCTGATTGTATAGTAAAGCTCTGACTAATTGATTGATTAACTGATTGATTGATTGAATGATTGACTCAATCCAAATGTTGACTCTTTTGCAAGAATGTGGCTATTATTATAGAATGTGGCTATTATTATATATGTACAAGACTATAACCTTATTACTATATACCTACCTACATACCTAATAAACTTAAGATAAACATACTGTATGTTTCCAGCATAATATTATGAAACTTTGTTTTAATTGTTAGCATATTTAAACAATGTAGTCTTCACTAATTTGCAGAGAGCAAGGTCCTTCTCAGTTATCCCGTAAAGCCTTGAAACACAGAGTTTACAGTAAATTAGGAAACTGAAATCTACTGAATAGTTTTACCATCAACAAGAATGGTTTAAAATATTGTATAAAAATGCTGAACAGAGCTTCTCTGCCTTCAGCCTCTCCATCATGGTGGTCCTTCATTTATTGCCTCTATTAATCATATGGCAGTCATCAATTCCGCCCGGGTAGAAATCACATGGATTTGTCCCATAACAAACATGAGCCAGTTCTGACATGTTTAGAAACAATGTCAAATCACCTAATGACAGCTCACACTAAACAGACAGCTGAGTGCATGGCATGGTTTCAGTTTTGTTCATGTTTAGAGCTTTACTCAAACAAACATCATCAATTTTATTCCACTGATGTTTTGCTTTTTCCATATGAGCTCAAACATCACATAAATACTCATACTAAAGGGCTCCTTTCAAAATGTGATCCATACTATATACATCAAATGCCACTCGCTGCTCAACTAAATATTGCACAACAAAATTATTCACTCATTCACTAACATTTACTGCATTACGCAAAGAAGCCATCGTCCGACTTATCCGTTCTGATGATGATGATGATGATGATGATGATGATGTATCTTCTTCCTATAAAACAGCCATGTTACATACTGTGTTCTGAGAGCACGAGGCAGCTTTTATGATTCATCATGAAACAAGCTAAAGACAGACAGTCACTATCCTTCACTGAGGAACAAACTACAAACAGTTCAGAGACTCGTTTAAAGCCTAAAGTGATAATTGGGTTCCCAAGCCAAGGTTTTCTTTCTTGGTATTCCTTTCAATTAGTTATCGGCATTAGAGGAAATCAGAAGCCTGACTGAGCACTACTTAATTACAATTTTAAACACTACAGAATAAACTAAAATGTTAAGAGTAGTAAAGAACAAAATAAATGAGTTTGGGTTGTTTTTAAATCATAGGCTGTATTATTCATATGAGCTATTAACCAATAATCTTTAGTTTTACATGGAGACATGACTCATTCTTTTGGTTAAAAAAATGTAAGGTGCAAAATGTATTTAATATCTCAATATATATATATATATATATATATATATATATATATATATATATATATATATATATATATATATATATATATATATATAGGCTATACTATTTATATAGGTCACCAAGCTGTCAAACACAGTCATAATCATAAATGGAGACATCTGCTAAGTTGGCTAGCATGATATCTCTGGGGAATTCATATCATGTACGGTGTGGTGGTGGAAGGCTTAAGTGTTGATGCCTGCACAGTATGCCAGTTTTGTTTGGTGACTCAGATGAGCATATGAACATTTTTATCAACTCAGATCTTTATTCACACACATTTTATGGAGGGTGCACAGTAAAACGACACGCACACTGTCCTCAGTGGGAATCACACCCTTGCATGCCAGTGGAACTGTTGGCAGCTTGAAGCGGATTCTGAACCGTTTTAGCTCATGTGACAAGTGGATCATCTTGTGTCACACTCAGGGTGTGAAAATCCATGCATTGATCATTGATCATGTTGATAATCTACTGCATGTTATTATCTCCTGGGAAGGTGTAGAAATTGCACGACATATCCACGGGACGTTAATACACATTTTACGCCACATAGTTGTTAGAAAGCGGTCAAGGTTATGTCTCTGCAACACGACCAGTTAGTTAGGTTTTTGGGAAGATATCATGGTTGGTTTAAAAATAAGTTCGCAAACTAATTAGGATACGTAAACAACGCAGAAAGTGAGTTTTTCTTTGTTTTGTTTTTCCTAATTATCATATTGTTTTCAAGTCATCATCATCTGACTGGTCGTACGATATTGCTCACAAAATGCACAGATAATTCCACCATAAGCTCACTCCCCTGTTTCCCCACGTACACATCAACTGCCCGTACACAACTGAACCCTTAAACATCAATAACGAATCATAAAATCCCCTACGAAACTCCAGCAGGCCAGATCTTCACACATTAAAGCAGCCGACATCATGCCAGCCGCATCAGCCACCACATTCTGTAATAGTTATACAGCTTACATTAAGAAGTACAGTATAAACAGCTCCGTCCATGCACCAGACCTGCTGAAAGGCAACAGTTGCTTCGACCAATCTGTAATAAGCATACTCAGCCCTATGGCACGCATTAAACATTAACACTGGGACAACTATACAGTCTTGTAATCCAGCACTCTATTCCTTCATGTGAGCCAAGTTCTTTAAGCTCAAACAGGGATTTAAACAACGCACACTCCTTGCTTTCTTCTGAACAGAGTGCAGCAGCCACATAGTGTGCTGCTTCAATGACAGGCACAAGTGCATCTGGTCACTTTGAACATTTTGTCTCCTACTTTCACAATGTGGTTACTGTCAAATGCATGCTGGTTTCCAATAATGTATGTATTACAGCAGGGCCAACAAATGGCTGTCCTTTGTGTGGTTGGACAAGGTGAACTTTTTACCCAGAGCATGCAAATTGGCTCTTGCTCTGAAGCTCTGAAGTAGCGAATAAAGCCATGCTTTGGCAAGTGTGTGCACGATACTGAGCATATGGAGGGTTGTGGATTGTGGATGTTTTAAAAAAAAATTCCCACCATTATAGGGTTATTTTTGACACGTTAAAAATGAAATTCTGAGACCAAAATGGCCTAATTCATGTCCTACACAAACAAACAGGAAGCAATTCACTGAACCTCAAGGACTCACTCTTTCTCTGTGAGGAACAATGATGAGTGTTTTCCAGTCCCCACTCAATGGTCACTTCAATTGAATTCATTTCACATGGTTACATTTGTAAGCGAGGTGTATTAGATGACATTTTAAAGTCATTAATCACATCGTTTTCATTTCAATCCAGTGTTTTTCAGTGCTGTACTTGAAAATGATTGGTTGACAGGAACCAGTGACTCAACTCATGGTGCTGAATGCAACTGAGATCATGGGATTCATTAGTTCACCACATAATTCACCTCTCTTTTCAACAGACAATGATTGCCATGTAACCTTTGCTGTGGAGGCCTCCTGGCGATGGGTGATGACCAGCCGATGCTTTTTGAATGTGTGTGTGCCTTTGTGTGTGTGTGAGTATGTTGCTGTATGTGTATGTGGCTGAGGATATTACTTGTATACTACTTCTGCACTGGTGACTGAATCCCAAATTGGCACGGGAAAACATAAAGGAAGACTTTCAGTGAACCTTTCCCCAGAAACGTAAACTGAATGTCGCATAGGCACGCACACCCAAAGCCTGGTCCTGTTTAAAGCCAGGAATTAGGCTGCACTGCTTAGTGGTTTGCAGTTCAACTCTGGTATTAATTGAAAGCTGGGTAATCTGCTTTATCAGGAGCAGATTGCAGAGTTCATGAGATGTAACCTTTCTTTTATATGCCTCCAAATTGGCTTCTGACGCTGTCAGAAGTACAGGATGTTGTTACGATATTTGAGACTGCTACCACAGCCACAGTAACGTTTGCCTTTTGACTTTAAATTGAGGATGTTGACTTTTGAGTTCTCATTATTAAAAGTAGCGTGAAATTGTTTTACTCTCTCATTATGTTTGGGATTAAAGGTCAGGGTATACGTTTGGTTCAAGTCTTTGAGGCTCACATCTCGTCCCAACGGTCAATTTTGGTTTCTTTCCATCATGACAGTAGTTTTTTTTTTGTTGTAATATGAATTCTATGAAAATACCACATTATGCTTTTGATTTAACGCCACTGCGAGGTACTCCCACAGGCCAGTGTCGGACTTGATACAGCCACTCTGAGGGTAACCAGACATGCTTCTGCAGCCGGTAAGCAGTTATTTGGGTTCTAGTTAGATGTATAAAAGCCAGGTGCTGAATGCCAGAACAATAATTTGGTGCAGACAATATACAGTTTACAGCAATTATAAGTGGAATAAGAAGAAAAGAACAAAATTAAGATTGACTGTAAATAAATAGACAAAATTAATGTAAACTAACAAGAGTTGGTGAGGTTAAAAATAATTAAACCAATTTATCCCACTTCAGAATATAAGGAAATAATTTACAAATATAATGTTCTAAAAGAGAAATATTAAGTTTGTGAGAAAAATAAACATTTGTTAAAAAAGTACATGAGATACAGTCACATTGAAAATGCTGTTAGACTCTTTTACATGTATTGTATAACATAAGGATAGATGAAGAAGGTTAGAATAGTTCCACCAGAAAAGGACAATGCATTCAACCCATTAACCGAAACATTTTGCTCCAACAGTAAGATAATTTAATATTATAAAACATATTTATCTATACTTTATTGGTTAGGTACAGAAAAGGTGTTCGATGTCTCTGTATAGCGATGTTGATGCACATATACATTATTATGAGTAGCGATATTCAAATTTTGTTGGACTTTTGGAGACAAACATTTTTGGGAGATTCAACAAGTGTATATTGATTGTTTTTGATGACAATGTACTTATTGACTCCTGTGTTACTATATTTGAGATGAAGATAAAAACATGTTTTGTTTATAACTGTAACTGAGGTTGAGAAGGGCTATATCAATCCTAAACTAACCATATCAATAAATAAAAAACAAAAACTCATCTCCTAATTTGTAAATCGATAATAATTTACTTAAACTTTGATAATTTGTCAATTAAGTGATTCTTCTTTCACCAAATCATTATCAAATGACCTGCTAATAAAACTTAACTGTGAACGCTAACACCCAAACGACCAGTAGATACTATTAACTGAAATAATTGTGGATATGTAAGAATATCCAAGGAGGGCGATGCCCCTTTGAAGGGTATATTTTAACCAGAGTTGCATGTGGCAGCAGGAGAGAAAGTGACTGTGAAAACCTGCCTGTGGTTGTGATTCAAGCCCACATTATGTATGATATATCAGCAGGCAAAATTGGCTTGATGGGATAGTAATTAGGAGCCATATATTTTCCCAGCAATGTGACGCCAGGATCATTACCGCCTATCGCTGTGATGAATGTTTCATGAGACTTAGTGGTTATGAATATATTTGTTCGCATTTTGTATGTACATATTAAAATTGTGGAAATTTCCACTGAGAGGTTGTTTTAGAACATTTAGATTTGAGTTGCCGTCCAGTCATCGGTAACAGCTGAAGGATGGATGCTGCCAAAAATAAACATTAATAAATAGATCAATCATGGCATAGATAATAAAATGGTTGCCCCTTTTTTCATATAATTAATGATTGCTATTATTTTCGTACCTGGATCTTTCAGTGTGTTTCCTGAGTATTTTCTAGTTATTAAAATATTGGCACACAGTCAGCTTTTGGCAGGATCACTCGAAAGAAATTTCCAATAGTGTACGTGCCTTCAGTATATCAGTCTATATCAGTCTCTGGATTAGTAAAAGTAGCTTAATGCATCAGATGTAAACGTAACATAAAGAAATGTAAACACAGACTACTCGGGGTTTCCGAAAATGTAATTCATCTCACACACAAATGTGCCCACACACACTTTCCCAGCGACTGAAGCTTGCACATGTACGTCTCTGTCTCTCAGAATGTTGCAGGTGCAGCTCGTTTGACTGATGAGCCTGTAAGTGTTTCCAAAGAGAGAGCCGCTCTGTGACAGCTGTCGCTACATACACCGTTAACATGAAACTGTCCCGTCCCTTTGTTCTTTGCCTCTACTCTCCATCCCACTTTCTCTTTCTCTCTCACTCTCTCTGGCTAAGCCACGCTGGAGTCAATCTTTCATCCAGAGGACTAAAGTGCCAACTCTCAAGGAACAGTAACAAGAATAAAACTCCAAGTCATCTGAAAGAACTCAGCTCTGCTCCATAGTCCGATAGGACGGGGTGAAAACCAATCTGTAGTGGTTTAGTGGTTCAGACCAAAGAAGTGAAGCAGCTGCAGCTATGCCACTGCCAGGATTGCATTTCTATCTCCACACATTGGCGGAAAGTTCAACAATCACCCCAGAGCCCAGCCTCAAAATATGATTAGCATGGACCCGGATGATAATGGCTTTTATATGCAATTATGCCAAAGGGGGAATTACCCAGTGTATGGGAATAATGTAGTTGGGGAATGAGACAATTGCTTGCTAATGTATGTTTTTGTTGGCTGACCCACTGGAAATTTGTTTATTATCAGGTTTTATATTCAGACAGGCTGTGTCTGCAATAAGTCATGTGATGGATATTCATGAAATACAAGTTTTGTTTTTGTATTCAATTAATTAATTAATTTAAATGTTTGAAGTAAGATTGCAGATTAGGCGATAGACACGCGCTGCACTGACTGAAACAAAAGAATAAAGTAAGTGAACAATTTGCACTCATTGTTTCCCTCTCCAATGAGAAGGGATGATCAAAATTTGAATTATCCGACCAGGATGCTCATAAAAGCCGTAGCTGCTACCCCACAAGGTTGGATTTTTTTCACTGGGAGTCAGCTGCCTGGTCTGGCGGTGTTGGGTAACCCAGTCAGAGCTCTGTGGCTTGTCTTGGTGTAAACAGATGGTCTCGGCTCTGACGACTAATTTCTGATCTCACCCAGATTAGGAATCAAGCTGTCAGATGAGCTTTCCAAGCTCTACAGAGGTGAGACGACTGAAACGGCTTGAAATATGAAGTGTAAATAAAGGCCAGGTCCCATTTCCTGGAATAACTTGACAAGTGACAAGCTCTAATGTAGGAGCCCATTACTTTGTGAATGTGTAGTGTATCTTACTACAATGTCTTGACATTAAGATACTCAGATACTCAACTTTAAAAAAGGTGGTGCCCAGAAAGTGCGTAACACAGTTACAGACATGACAAGTTGGTCGCACTCCTTTTTTATTAGACATTTCTCTTGCACTTAAAATTATACTTCTATTGTCTCTCATTTTTAGCACAAGCGTTTCAACAAGAGATACATAGGGATATAATTGTGTTGTGATGTGTCAGTTCGAAGTCAGGCTAACCGTTAGCTAAACATTTAGTTTGACTTTGAATTCATTCGAACTGTCAACTGAATACTGTAGACTCCCTGCTACTGTAGTCTGCTATTGTAGACTCCCTGCTTTTATTAATTGTATGTTAAAAACATACAATTAATAAAATGATTGCCTGGTACACCGCTAATAGTCCCAGGTTGATACAACTTCAGTTAATAGCTGTGGTTTAGTTTTAGCTAGTTTAAAGACTTTTCATTATATTAGTGTCTCTGTCTTCTTAGATAACCAGAGGAATGTTACCCTTTTGCTACTACAGTCTTATCATGAGAGACAGCAACGTTTCCTGTCTGTTTCAATGAGGTAGTCTATTGGATCATTTCACTCCAATACCAATGCCAAATAATTTCAAAGCAAGCAGCTGATAAGCCAGCTTTGTTACTGGAATCTGAAGATTCTTATTACACCGAATGTTTATAATAAAAATCCCAATTAAACAACCTCCCTTTTTTAAACCGTTAATCATCCTTGCAACTGCTGCAGCATATGCAGTTACAGCCTTAATGAGAACCAAATGTCCTTGACCTTTACTCTCACTGTCCTCCTTCCTTTGTGTTCTTCATACACTGACGGTATTCTTCCATCCTATGATGTCATCTTATAAGAACAGTGCAAATTCTCTAGACCAGAAAAGAGGGAGGAAGAAAGACTTTCCAAGTGGGATGAAGTGATTATCCCTTTAGGTATTCTGCTCGTAGAGCTTGTAGCTTTATGAGGACAAAAGTATCGTAACGAAGCGGCTGAGTACAATGAACATATTCGTCTTGATCTCTCCACCTTGCTTTTCAGAAGGGAGACAGGAGGAGGAGGGAGGATTTGGTTTGTGTGGATTTGATCAGTGTGGACCTTTACTAGGATCCCTTTTCACATTTTCCATCCAAAGAGTCTGAGGCGCTAGCAGACCATCACATCATTACAAGGGCTGTGATAGCCATACCTCTGTTATAAGGGAAAGTAGGCAAGGTGCCTGTGTGTGTGCGTGTGTGCGTGTGAGAGCCTGTGTCTCATCTACCAGTTTGGCTCATTTCAGATGTGTTTTGTACCCTTTGAAATAATCCAAATCATCAATTTGTAATTCTTTAAATTGGTTTGTCTATATTGCTCCCTGATGCTGTTTGTGTAAATGTTTCACAGTTCATAAATTGGGCATATATTCATATCTAAATTATGTTTAATAGCTTGAAGAGTTTTTCACAAGTAAAATAAGATAATAAGATACCATTGCAGCCATTGCTTTTAAAGCACATTTTTGGTTCAATAAGCCAAGACAGACACCAGCTTCCAACAAATGTGCATTACATAACCATGACATTTGTTTAATTGTGCAAACAATTTTGAACGATTCTTTCTTAATGTATTATCCCTGTATGCTCAAAATGTGTGTGATTAAAATGTTTTGTTCACACTATTCATTGCTGCTTTTACCTCAGGGTTCAATCTGTTTTAATGTGATATCTTTTCAATGCCATCGTATGGTGTGCTTAAAGTGGTAATAGTCTTGAGATAAAGTGGGATTTATAGAGGGTCAAGATTAAATCATTTTCATTTTGTAATCTTCACGTGCTATTGTATTCTCAAACAAAGAGAGTGGGGCTACTCAGCGACCAATAGTTGAAGTGAGATTAATGTGACGCATAGCAGTGCAGAATGTGTCTCTCTATGAAGACATTGTAAACATCAGGCAGGAGTCCAACCACAGTCTTGTACACTTTTTATCTTTTTATTCCAAAACCTACCTTTGGCAATCGTCAATAATACTACTACATATTTTTTTTTAAATCCTAATTTATATCATGATTTGCACAGTACTCTCCATACATGTATGTGTAAGTACACATGTAGTCAGACATGCAATCAATAAAGCAAAAAGGCTTTTATTGCCTCTAAATGTTAGGTTTGTTCCTTCAATGGCTTGCTATAATGCTGTATTAACAACATAATGCTTCCATTAGTACAAAGTGTCGTCTTACCAGATCAATAGCGACATGTCTGACAGTCCCCACGAGTCTGTCTGTCTGTCCCCTGCTCACTGTTCATGTCATTAATGCATTACTGCAGGCACTTCCCTGAACTGTTTGGACGGCTGTAACTGGAGAGGAAGTCAGAACCAGAGCATGATAACCCAGCCGATGCGGCCCGGCTCGTTAATGTCGTTTTCCCTCACGACAATCATCGGAAGTGGAATAGTTTTATAATTTCTCTTAGGAACAACAAGCTCAGTCCAGTCCCTGCAAAAGTGATTCTACATCTATGCAGGTGCACAACAAAATAACATATAAAATGTCCATAAATGCCAACCGAGCTTTGGCGCTCTTATCATATTGAGCGCCCACACTAATTTGGAAATGTACAATAAAAGCGTATGTGTGAGCACACATTTAGACACACATTTCTCCCTCCCCCGAACACACGCACACATGCACACACACAAACAATAACGTCCCCATGAAAGGAGTACTGAGATCTAAGGAGACTTAACCAAGTTTGACAGTCAACAGCCCTATTAAAGCAGGCCCCACTGCAACCAAATACGGCGGTAATTGTAAATGTCAGGCAGAATTAACACAAGAATAAATAGCTTTGCGTTTCTTATGTGTATATATGAGAGGGAAACATTACAGCACAGCCCTAAGACATAACATTACACAAGTCAGTCATCAACTATAGCTCCATAGCATGTCTTCTGTATTATGTTAATCTTGAAGGGAATATGAACCCATGCTCAAAAGCATCAAATTATACATTTTGACAGTATAAACAGATTACACATTTTCAACAGAACACATCTAATATACCATTACACTTGTATGTATTTTTCCGCATTATCTTCCTCCGTGTGATCAAATTGCGAATGGAATGGCGATGATTAAAAGGACTAACCCAGAGCTGGACTCTTCTTCAGCATTCCTGGAGGACTATTGTGGTATCACTGACTGACTGACTGACTGAGTGGCTGGCTGGCTGACACACGGACTATGGTAAAAAATCTGAATTGGCTTACTTTTGGGAAAGGCCGGAAAGAACTTGTCATGTCTCCTCTTCTGACACACATACTCACAAGAGGAAAGAAGAATAAAGGGGAAAGAGAAAAATAAATAGACAGGGAGTGTGAGAGAGAATAGAAAACTTGCTTTATGCACTATGTGGAAGCAATCATGCATGTATTCCTATTGGTCTCAGCAGTATGTCTGCTTGGGCCATTTGTTATTTCCTGTGTTATGTCCCAGTTGCCCAGTGCTCTGTGTGGATGTGTGCGAGCACAGTGTTTTGTTCACTGGTTAGGTCATGGTTCCTGGCCTGAGTCCTTCTAGACTGGGTATGGATTAGCGTATGATTGTTCTGGGAAGAGCTGCCCACACAGCAACTCCATTGGGAACATCCAGAGAACTAATATTTTACATACTGATTGGTTGCTCCCCATCATTGTGTCTTTAAGTCTTTAGCTGGAAAGCAAAAGTTAATGTAAATCAAAGTATTTGGGGAATGACCAAATTCAGGATGTGATCGCATTTTGTTGCAATGTAATAACATTAAATTGCAACGTGAGTAATGCCGTAGGGTAATGAGATCATCGCAGCAGGAAAATGGATGCAGCAGAAGAATCAGCTTTTTTATTTCCTGCATTTCTCCTCTTTGTTGCTTACATTTCAGATTTCTTTGGTTTTAAAGTGCTGCCGTTTTTTTCTTCTTCTTTTTTTAAAAGGTAATAACCAATTTTAGTTATTCTATAAATCACCCCATTAACTAATACTTTGTCCAATAAAGATAATTTTAGTGAAATCCATCTCCTCTAACCAATTAGTGCAGACCTTTATCAACAGTACCCATCCGAGAATACATTTGGCCATTTCTTAAACGCCACAGCAGCTGGTGAGTGCCGGCTACGACATCTTCTGGAACTCAGCTGTTTAAGTCAAAAGTGGCATTAACATGTGGCCTTGCAATTCACGGAGGTCAAGCTGAGCACGAAGGCATGAAAAGTGCTAGAAACACCAGTAGTCAAAGACAGACCTTGTCAGAAATGTATCCCTGTGTCCCTGGCCCTCGACCCCAATCATAAAACTCACAGACACAGAGGAAACCCACCAGTAAATCAGCCTGTCGCTGGCTCTCACACTGGGTTTGATCCTGTTGATATATGGCTTTAATATGTGGATGGGAAGATGGTGCAATGAAGAGAATGCAAGACAGACAAAGAGAGAGAGAGAGAGAGAGAGAGAGAGAGAAAAAAAAGAGAGTGACACAGAATAACTTTTGAGATTAAATAAAAGTTCTCTTAACAGCATTCACACAAAAAATACAATTTCATTGCACAACTTTTTAACTGGCAAGACTGGGAGGAAATATAATATGATCATCTGCATATCAAGAAACATCAACTGTTTTCAAAATCCCAAAGGCTGACAACAACAAATGCAAAAGGTTTTTCTCATCAACGTCAGTTGAAGTACACACAGAAAAGTATTTCCCCTGTTTACATGTATCAGGAAAAGGCCTGTAAACTTGCTCTATAATCCACATCCTTTTTTGTTTTTGCCAAAATGTTAATAGCTGGATGTGAAGTAAACAAATGGCAATTTTGCTCGAAAAGAAAGACTCCATCACACTCAACTGTGACATTTATTCAAGGGAATGATACAAAAAGTGTGACAACACTGAAATCGGGCTCCTATTTAGCATCGCGATCAACATGTAATCATCCTGCCTGATTCTTTAGAAGGAGAGAGAGAGAGAGGGAGGGAGTAGGAGAGCTGCCTATTTACTTCTGTTTAATTGATACTAATTAGATGTTAATGTCTAGAAATTGATCTTAATGAATAGTGCATACACAACTACGTGATGCCAATGAAGCGGAATTGACTTGAAGAGCAGAGAAGAGAGGCGAGGAGATGAGAGAGAAGTAGAGGAGGCGCTGAAAAGTGAGGACAGAGGGCATAGAGGTGAAGAGCGAGGAAAAGATACTGAACTGAAAAGAAACCGAGGATGAAAAGGAACGGGGAGGGGAAAAAAGACTAGAGAGAAAGGAGAATAGAGAGCAACAAAGATGATGGAGAGAGAGAGAGAGAGAGAGAGAGAGAGAGAGAGAGAGAGAGAAAGACGTAGAGAGATGACAGAGTGCTGACATCAGAGGGCCAGCAGTCCCCTCACATCACTCAGCTTTCATGGAAAATCAATTCTCCCCGGTATGGACAGCGTTGTCAACAGCAGGCAGGACCAGCAGCTCTATAGCCGCGCTTCAAGCATGAACATTAACAGACAGAACGGTAATAGACATCAGTATCACTACAGTCACTCTGATCCTCAGATAGGGTTCTGGGCTGTGCACCAGAGGTTCATTTGTGGTAATGTATAAGACGACACGTTTTAAGGTCACTTTGCGAAAATGCATTGGGGAAACACAAAAAGCAATACATGTAGAGCTGGAGCTGTAGAGGAGCAGCGTTACGCCTCTCTGCTGTTGAAGGTGAGGACCGGGTGGGCATTGATGTTGAGCACACTGTGAAGGAGTCACAGGAAGAGGGGGAGGACGGGTCCATCAGCTCCACTGCACCATGGCGACAGGCATCCCTGTGCGCCTGTGTCATCATTGTACCTCCCATCGTCCCTCCACGCTGGTGAACACCTATGCTGGCCGGAGTATGATCCAGCCAGTGAAGCCCAAAGAGGACAGCATCATCGAAGGACAGCAATCTCAACCGGCGTGAAATTAAGTTTACTTACTTACTTACTTACTACTTACTACTTACTGTTTTTTTTAGTGCATCGTATTTTAATTTCTATGTGTAATAAAAATAAATAATGTTCAACCCTAACCTTGTCTGACTACTTGGTTGCCTCTGTATTGATCTCTACCGCTTGCTGTTCTAAAATACATTTGGATACAATCTGAAATTATGCACACATTCAATGAATGTGTTATGGATAGCCAGAAGCTTTTTAACCTGCTATTTCAGAGACCTACATGTCTTAGTGTGTTGTGTGGGTTGAAGAGTAACACGGCACAGTACTTAAAGAGCTTTCTTTGGAGCTCATTGACCTTTTTTTTGGGAAGATTTCCCACTGAATAGCTGGAGCCAATAATTTAGGTTAATACTGGACAAATAGCTTGTTTAGCCTTATAGAACCTCTTGCATCTGATAATTCTGGTTTTTGGAAAAGCCAATCCAACATTTGAAATAGCTTGTTCTAAAAAACTGAAAACAGCAAGAACATTGTGTTGACATGCACAAATCCTGAGGGTGATTTGAAACTTCTTATGAACTTAATAAAACACAAACATTGTTTTCGTTCCTGCACTTGTACCTCCTTGGTGATAGTGACTTTACCTTTGGTCTCGCTTGATCAAAACACAGAACTACCTAAGTGAAGTAGTTGCCTCTCCGTCGTACCACCACCGGTGAGGATGCTGTGATGATAGCTTCCCTTTGTGATGGCGCCATTTATTAAAGTGACAGAAGCGGCCTGAGATCTGCAGTCGTGGGACCTGTGTGTGTGTGCTGTGATGATAACGCTGCTTGTTACTTTGGTGATACAATGATTGAAGAGTCAGTGTGTGCTTAGGTTCCATAGAGAGCACAGGCATTACAAAGCCAGCAACCGGCATCCATTTATCTTTGTATGTGTATACGTGTACATGTGTGTGGAGGAGACAGTATTGTGACAGCTTAGTGTTCCCTGCAGTGTACATGTGTACATATAAGACCTTCTTTGTGTCAGCACTGCCTCGCTTCGTGTGTGTTCTTGCACAGTGTGTACGATGCTGGAGGGCCAAGAGCCTCGATTCTTCCACAATCTACTGCACATAGATAAACACGGTTTGAAACAAAGATAATTCCCGGACGACATCACAAAGATAATTACAGGACGACATCCCGGTTCTTTATAAGTCAACTTGAACTCAGGAAGTGAGCTTACAAGGAGGACATTTTCACAGTAGGATGAAGGGGTGGCTGAGCGGAGCAGGATGAATCTGCAGCATGGCGTCGGGCCCTGCAAAGCAGCTGCAGACAGCTGGAGGCCAGTTTACCAGGAAGCAAGTGGGAAGAGAGGGAGGAGAGAGAAGAGATAGAGGGATCAGGCCACAGAATGGGCTTCATAGGGAGGAGACATCTCTCCATGAAGGGTGGGGTTTGGTCTACTGACTTTCTAACTAAACATGCTTTCGAAAAAAAAAAGACAAAATAAAACGTGAGAAATGTTTACAGTTCTTTGTTGGATGATATTGATGACTATATGTCCTGCTGTCTAAAAATGAGAACATATCAGATCAGATATATCAAACAAACCCACAATCATTAACCCTAGTAAACTGACGTCGGGTGATTTTCACCCGAGCGATTGTGGTTACGTTATTTTCATTGTGTTGCTTTTGTCTGAGTTGCGTGCGTCCTTCTGTAGCTTCATGCTGCTCACTGACGTTATTGAAGGTGGGCGTGTATCTCTGCTCCAATCCCTGGTTCTTTCAACATACAGTGCCTGTTGAAAGAACCAGGGATTGGAAAATCACCCGAAAATCATCCGAAAATCATCCGAAAATTGTGTGCCAGGTTAGATTTTGGATTGGTTTTAAAATTGAAGGGAGACTTTTCCTTCACAGGACAAGACTCACATGTCCCCGGAACGGGTGGACCAAAGAAAGTTTTATTGACGATTCCTTAATTTTTCACCCAATTTTGAGTCTTTTTTTAGGGTCCCCCAATGATACCTGTTTTTCATTTTATGATAACTTCTATAGGATAAAATAAAAGAAGAGTACTTCAATTTCCCTTGTATTGTTGTATTTTAATATATTTTGATGAGAATGGTGTACTAGTTTTAACCTTAGTGTCCTTGTCAAGTCGGCATACGCAGATTGCCACATTTAGTGAATAACTTGTGTCTCTTTGCTTTGTGAATGTGTGCGTGGGCTTAAGGAGGCGGTTTGCTCATGAAGAGGTTACATTATTTATTCAAAAATACTTCAAGTTAAAAGCCACTGCAGCAAAGCTGTTTGTGAAGGTTCTGAGACATCCAGGCCCATATTCCAACAGTGGTGGATGTGACAAATCTGGAAAAGTGAGAGCTGCATTTTTGATGATTGCATATTACCCTTGTTCAAAATGGGAAATACATTTTACACATCATGACTTTGTTTTCTCGTTACCGTTGCTCTCCATGTGGAACCATGTTTTCCGTATGTGTTGCAGCTATAGAGGAACGCATTGCAAGCAAGATGATGAATGATGCTGGTTAATGTTCTCCTGAATTATTGCATTATCATATGCTATTGTTTCAAAAGGTTCTTATCTATTTGGACAGAATTGCCACAGGCAACACACTCCAGCACACCTGCCTTCTGTCCTCCTCTCTATGGTTTCCTCTCCCCTTAACTTTTCAACCTCTCTTCCTCCTCCACTTCCGCCCTCCCTCTGTCTTTCCCATCACCCCAGTGATTTCAGCACCAGAGAGGTTTTTTAGACAAAAACAAGACTGAATTGGTGGCGTTGTCAAGCATAGTGTGTTCATTGTTACTTGAATTTGGAGAGGGCAGTGTCCTGTTTTCTCTCTGTGCACATCTGCCTGAGAACATCTGGATAGTGTCAGCCTGTCAACGCTGAGCAGAGCAACCATCACTCCTCTCCCTGTCTGACACATCTCATCTCCTCCCAGTCAGCAGAAGAAAAAAAGAGAAAAAGAGACAATGCAGATCTTCCACATTAAAATTACACAACAAATTGACTTCAACCATGGAGGATCGGAAACAAAATGCTTTATTGGATGTGGCCAGGAGAACAAGGAGGAAGTGGCAGGGAGGAAGGGATTAGAAACATAGGCTGAGGTGGAAGCTGGTTAACAGATGGAGGAGGGTTTGAGGACAAAGGTTCAATGTAGACAGGTGAAGATAGTGAAAGATTGTAGAGTGTAGAATTGTAGAATGTCTCTTATGACATACTGCTTATGACAATCCTATAACCAGACAGACAATAGACAGTTCTCCAAAACCCCAGATGTTCAATAGTAATTCTAAAAGTCATGTATTTATACGATGGGCATGCATCACAACCATATGATAACAGATGAACGTGGTAAAAGTCTGGTAAGGGTACGTATGAAGAAAGGAAAATAACGACCGATGGAAGTCATGGCCTGCAATACTAAAGTGAAATAATTAATATCATCATTTCATTTTCCATTTTTGAGAGCATAGCATTTTAAATCAAAGTTTAAAAATCGAATTATCACGGTTGTGTTTGCAAATGTAAAATTACTGTTTGTCCAGATTTCACCCAATGTGCATCATAGAAAAAAGAAACATACTTGTCCTATTATTGTGGTTTTATTAATAAAGGCAGGATTCTCTCAGGAAACATTTGAGGATATTGAGGTTATAACACCCATCCGGCTGAAATGCAACAATCAGAGAGACTTTTGGAAAATGAAGGTATATGTTCTCGATGTCTAGAAGTTGACAACACTGTTGAAGCTAAGATAGATATAATACATATTTCTTCACAATGTATGTATTCAAATGCTTTCTTTTAATTATGTAATTTTTGCCATCATATTATATTTTTATTATTGAATTAATTTCGACCCTTTTTACTCGTGTTGTATGTGTTACTTTGATGTATATGTATATTCTTTTGTGACTTATTGCCACATTTACATATCAGAATTTAGATCATTTTAAACTTTATAATGTTTACATTATGTATGTACTGATTCTTAGATTATAGGCATTGATGGAGAAGAGCTTTCTTGGCTGTGAATGACCTCACGGACTCCTTCTCTGTTCATGTTGATTGCCCTGTGAACTCAGAGATTTAAAACACATGTTCTCTACACTATATATGTCAGTCAGATGATTGCTGGCTTTTATCCTGAAGAAGGCAATATGTGCCAGGAGACTGATCTATGGACTGTAAAATAAAAAAAAGATGGCATCTGAGTTATTAGATCACCTTTGATCTGTTAAACAGATGGAAATACCCTTACAGTTAAAAGAAAAGTCAACATGTTTTGTTGTTCTGTGAAATAATCACGTGTTAGAATAAAAACACAGGAGCAGGTCTATCATCATCCATTTTTTTGGAAAATATTTTGCGAATATTTATTATAAAAATATAAATGTTTCCACTACAAATCATTTTACATTAGTAGACAAGGCAATCTACATTTGCACACGTAAACGCTCACACAGACACACGGGTCAGTCTTTAGACAGAGAATGAGGGATCTGGATATTGGGTGCATAACAGTATTGCTCTCTCAGATCTCCCAGGTTTATAAAGTAAGTCAAAAAAACAAAACACAGATAGCAGTGACACATAATTTACTGTATGCTACAAAGAAATTATCAACATTGCGCTGTATAATGTTAACAAATAAATAATAATGTAATCATAATTGCTTTTTATTGTAGAAAAAAAACAAAGCAGACAAATACAATCCCAAAATAAGATAAAATATAATACAGAAGATTTTTGTCTCTTTTTTAATTAAAAATGTTGCACAATTTTTATTTATTCTTTTATACATACAAACATTTGTACAAAGAGGGATGGCCATGTACATATAGTGGGATCTGTAGCGCTCGCTGCTATCATTACGATGGTTTACATTATGTACATGCTAATTAGAACACATAGCAGCAACAGCAGCATCCACAGGTAGACAAGTAACAGAGGACCGACTGACACACTCAGCAAGGATGAGTTTCCTAAAAGCACCGACATCACCTCTTTCCATGAGATCAGGTTAATCTATACCAAGGCCATAACATTTCTAAGGGTGCTCTAATCTGGATGTTTACAACAACATTGCATATTAAGTATCACAATTGGGAGATGCGAAAGTTCCGTAAATGGGAAACTGTTTATTTATTGGCTCATAAGCCCCTTTTTAAACAGAGATCCTGCAATTATGCTGTAAAAAAAGAGCCCTCATTATACCGCCGTTGCTTTTTCTTTTGACTGAACCAAACAAAGCCGGCATAATGCTGTCCCAGTTGTGATTTTAGTTAGCATCCTGCTTGACAGCGTCAGAGTCTGTACCTTTTATAGAAAACAGCAAGGCAAAAATAATGGAGCACCAGTCCCACCTTGCACAGGCTGTGTGAAAGGGGCTTTGGAGACAGAACTGTGAAGCCATTTTAGCGGCACATAGGAAAGATTCTCTTATGTGTTTTGTGTCTTCTGATCTGCCTTCATCGAGACCGCCGATCAAACTTTGACACATTAATTAATATGTTCTATTAAGTGCTATCAAGAGCACTCTGGTGGTTAAATAATACCCATCCAACATCACAGTACCAACATGCCAATTTAGACACACGGTTTATGTGTTGCACTGAGGGATTGACTGGGTGACATCAAAGCAGCAGACAATAAACGTTAAGGTTGGAGTACCAAGATCATCTCAATGCTACGGTGCCTTTAGGAAATCCCACCCTGGACATATATTGTACGAGAAGCTATCTCAGAAAGCAGTCACTTATAGAAAGTGTTCCATTCCTTTCAGTGCATTTTCACACCTTGTTAGTTTAGGGCAGTGATGAGAAAAAACCCCATGAGAACACAATAAAAGACCGAGACTTTGTTGAAAATAAATCAAAACTGGTACTTTTTGCTTGGAGATCCTTCCACAATCCAACCCAACGAGAGGAGGCACTCTGCTTTTTGCATGAAACCCATCAGAATTTCACGGACTAGTTTCACAATAGAACAAAGTTCCTTTTACAGCGAAGGTCAGATCCCACATGGCTTTTGTTAATAAGTTATGAACCTCAGACTAAAGCAAGACTACAACACTCTCAGATCAGTGCTGTTGATCTCAACCTTCTGAACTGATCGTATACAGAGTACGAATCCCACTCCAATGCGGAGAAAGAAAAGTATACCTGATGCTGTGTGGGGTTGATAATGCTAACCTGTCTTACCTGAAGAAGAAATTCAGGTACAAACTCACTTCCAGTTTCAAACACTTCCGCACCACAACAAGAATGTCTGAGGCAGAGGTCTGAATGAACCCACTTCATTGTATTTGTCTTTCTCTCTTACAATGTCCCCCTTTTCTCTCTTCTTTAACCTTAACTTTTCATTCCTGTCTCTGCTCTACTCCCTCTGTCTGTTTCCCCTTGTTTGTGAAAATAGAACGAATAACGTACACATCCTGAGATTTCACACGAAGGGCATCGGGTTGAGGGAACGGCATGATAACTGTACAATATCTGTTCGTAAGCACATAGAACATAGATGTCACCATAAAGGAAATACTGTGTGTGAAGTGTGTTATGGCCTCTGTACCTTCCAAGCACAGCATTCAATACATGTGACGGACTCATAGCTTCCCAACAATGAGACAACTTAACTGATTATCATAATTATTGCTTTTATGTGACATGTCTACTGAATGCAAATGCTATAGGTTAGAGCTACAGAGTAAAATGGCTCGGTTAACGTCTAGGTGTGTCCATTCCAGCTCGGTTCGCTCATGGATAGAGACAATAAATGTAGGTAGTTACAACAAAATCTCACACCTCAGCCCTCCATTAGTCCAGGAAGGGTCCAAATCCGGATGAGCTGCTGCTGTCTGCCATGCTATATGAGGCATCTCAGGCGTTTTCGCTGCCTCGTTCCGCAGGCTGCTTAGTCGGCGTGGTGGGAGGAGACTGTGAGCATGCCCGTCCCCTTTTCAGGTTTAAAGGGAAGGCTCTGCTGTCCAGCCGAGCCATTACTGGAGAGCTCCGGCTTTATCCCAGTCCAGTCCCAGTTTGTATTCCGAGGCAGGTCTCCCTGACCTTCTTGGCTTTCATTAGCTCTTCCTACCCTCCTAATTGTCTGTAAGGCATCTCAACTTGGGCATGGAGGGACGGATGGCCGAAGAGTCAGCCAGTTAACTAGCTGGCAGGTCTGCACTGAACTCTTTCCCATTTCTCTGTCAAGACTCGATATCGTCTTTCAACGAAACAACGGAAGCCCTCATTTGAATCATGTCATATTCATCCTTCATTTCCATCCGTTTCCAGTTTACATATGAAGCCCCTCTGTTGGACTGCGGGTAGCAACCACACCGACAGACAGGTCTCTGGTGTTTTTACTCGTTAGGTTCATTTCTTAAACAGGTACTGGGCCATTCTTGGTGTGGGAATCTAGGGCTTTGAGGCTGCTCACGATTTTTTTCTGCGGTCCGACGATAGTCACTCCAACCTTTTTCAGATCCCTGGTTTGGTGAAAGAGAGGGAGAGAGACGCGGAAGGAGAGGACGAAACCCAGACACAAGCAGGGAGGGAGAGGTGACGGAGGGAAAGATGGAAAGAAAAAAGACAGAAGAGTGTGCATTAGTGACAGTGGATGTGACACCCATGTGATATTTAATGACATGCTCCCAGCGCTGCTCGTCTCACTTTCCCTGTGCGTCTGTCATTCACAAAGGACTACATTTCCCAGACGGCCACTGGCCTGACACATCCCTGAAGGGGGGGGGGGAACTAGAAGTGGAGGGGGTGCTGCCTCCACTTCCCATTACTAACAAACAGGGAAGTGGACCTATGAGGCGACACTGACAGCTGCTATTATGACCCTGTCAGTGGAGGAAATGGCATGGGAGGGCCACGGTGGCAGAAAAGACCAAGTTTCCTGCATTGCATTGAACTGGATTTCTTTGACAGGGTAGGCATAAGTATGTGGAGAGGAGCAACACTGGTACATGTGGAGGATATTACACTCTGATTCAGATACATCTGTTAACTTGTTAAACTCTTAGACGCTCGAAAAAGATTAGTTACATGCATTCAAGTGTGATAAAAAAACATTTGTACAGGAAAGCCATTACAAATAAATCAGAGCTACAGTGTCGGTTTCACGTTATGGATCATACACATCAGATACAAACAGTAGTTAGTCAGCTCAATTAAAGTATCAGGCCAACAACAACGATCTTAAAATACAGAGCATTATACACAGAGTATTGTTGATATTGCAGTAAAGAAGGAGTCACAACGCATGTTGAGACTCATCTCTTTTACCTAGGAGTGATACCGATGGAATAGTATTAGTAGAAGCAGAGGAGTTACAGAGTGGTGACATTACAATAACAAACACTTTCGGGCATTATTACTTTTTTAGTTTCATTCAAACATGTGCACAATTATGTTTGTTTTATTCAGATGCAAGCAGAGCATTTAGTTGTTCAGAGCAGCCAAAATAGCACACATTAATAAACATCTTCACCAGCTAGAAATCGAAAGTGACAAAAATCACAATATTGTTTCACTCTGTGCTACAAAGTAAAGGGATAGTTCACTGACATTAAAGTATTGCTTTGGATGTAAACTGTACAATTTATTGTGTTCTTTAATTACGTTTAAAATAAATCAAACCAAATGAATTGTTGCCTTATGTTGCAGTAACAAACAGCTCTAGTATGCCATGAAAATAAAATAGCTTGGTTTCCATCCATACACTAATAATTACATTTTGGAGAGTTCCAAGTGTCTCTAACTCTTGTTTGGAGTTACAGCTCACAGCAGGATGGACACATGGCTATTGAGTTATCTCTGAATATCAAATAACTATCTATCCCTTTAAAATTCAGACGAGTGAAAGCCCATCAGTGATTCTGGAGGTAGGCTACTGCTCCCGGACGGGGCCAAGGTCTTTGTCCTCCACCCACCATCCAGAGCCAGAGGAGGCTGAGAGGAGCTGGCCGTTAGAGAGTGGTGATTCCCATGGACGGCTCCCATTCTGGGCAAGTGGCCGGTGTGACGTGGACCTCCGTCAGAACCACTCTACTGAGACACAGCCAGGCCCAGCAGCATTAACACATTGAACTGGATGTCATCAATAAGTGCATTCTAGTCGAGACCACATTTTAGTTGCAATAAATCAGGCTAACTCCTATACAATATAAATCAAACACCTTACAGTACATTACATTTTTCAGTAAAGAAAGAGAGAAAACACTCTGAAGTAACATGGCTGTTACTGGTTATAAACATGGTCGCAAAAATGTTATGACTTAAAATATACCTTTTTTTCACATTTAGTCAATAGTGGACAGTCACTTTAGAAAAAGAATGACTCACAGCCAACAACTACAAATGACTTAAAAGCCTAAATCAATAACTCTGCAAATACAAGTGGAGTTGACTATAATGGTGGTTGTTTGCTAAGCAAAGGTAATAATATAGGCATATTTTTATTACACACTATATTATTATTAAAGGGGACCTTCTATTCTGTCTAAGAGTGTAATGAGGGCAATGGTATTTAAAAAGCAAACATAATAGGATAATAGCATGACATGAACACAACAGTGTTAAGTTCATTTAATATGATGAAGAGAGATGAATTTAAAGTCATGTGTAGGAAAGTTGTTATTTTAACATTTTAACACAATAATGTATCTCTGTTGTGTCTTGCTCTTTTGAGAGACAAGGCAGCTGTAAAAAGCTATATTTAGCATTTTTGATCCAACATGCTTTCTTCATAAGAGCAGCAGTGAGAGGAGGTGAACCTGTTCCTCATCTTTATCAGACCAGACATGTTTCTATGAAAGCCACATGGATCATCTCAAGAACAGGCAGTGATGAACTACTGCAACATGAAACACGATTTACAATTATAAATCATATAGAAACTTAAAGAAAGTCACACGCGCCATAAAATGAGAAAAATGAACAGTTGAAAGTTTCTTTCTTCAGCGTGTCGTAGCAATTCCTCACATCCCAGAGTATAACGTCTGCAGGTTTTTTCTCTTCCGTGTCGTTTAAAGTGAATTTTAGTGTTTTTCTTGAAGAGAAGCCAACCATCTTTAACCACTATATCACTTTATGAATCCACATTGGCACAGGCCCTTGTCTCATTTGTTGTGTCACGAGTTGCTGAAAGAAAGTGGATGCTGGGTAACGTTTGGGTCGATGAGCACACAGCTTGTGCATATAGGCCATGTGTAGTTGTCAGTGTCTTGTCACTTCAGATTACTTTCCTTTGTCTAGCAGGTCAAGTTCCTCACTTACTCAATCAAAATGAACTTTGCATGCACTCTGTCTAGATGAAGAAAATAGTCCAAATGATGCAGTACTTCCTAGTCAATACATTTCATCCTATCTTGAAAAAGGACTTAAATTTCTCCAGCAGATGAGTCAGCACAAGTATGATTACCGTTTCTCTGAGGTCACAGAATTGCCAAGCCTTGTGCTGAATATCAAGGACTAGATTAAGACTGTACAAATCAATAGAGGAATCTATACTGAGCAATGCATAGTCTCAGCCAAGGCTTGTATCTGAGCTAGCTTTGAGTGCCTTAGGCTCAGCCTTCACTGGATTAATACTGCCCTGATCCAATTTAGCCTCCAGATACAGAAAAGCATCAAAGACCAATATAATTTCTTAAGTGGGAGGTTACTTGAGATTTATATTGTCTATACCCAATGTGTATTTCCACCCATTTGCTGTGCAAGTTGTTATTGTTTTCGTAATGTGTTGACCGGAGAGAACTTTTCATTGATTAAACATGTTGATTAAAGATGTTCATTGAATACATTGCTGGCAGAAAACACATCTTTTGAGTGGTAACCTTGAGAAAAGAGACAGAGAAACAGAATGGTGCTCCAACGGAGAAAATACGATACTTTCTTAATAGTTGCCAAAGAATAATACATTCTATGATTTCTAATACACTTCATTTCCAAGTCCTTGCAATTCGATTTGCCAACGTGGGTTGTGTTAAGCTCCTATTCTCTTCATAGTACTTTAAACGGCCTCTACTGGCCAACTGGTGGGGACATCAACGCCACAGCTCATCATTGTTTAAAAGGGCACACATTACGCACTGCTTCTTTCAAGGCCAACACAGCTAATGACTATCTGGTTTGGTAAGTTATTGACAGGAGTTACAGCTCGCTGACCGCTGCTCCACCACTGCCCCCGCTGCTGCCCCCGCCGCTGCCATCACCACAGTGAACGGCTGCTTTGATCACAATGATTAGACATGTCCAATTATTTACCCGGTCACATTCCACATCAATTAAACCAGCAGCAGGCCAACAGAGCGAGGGAGAAAGAGGGGAACACAGAGAAAAAAAGGGACAAATCATTTCTGCACTGTGACTTAGATGAAACTAGCCAGCTGCCCTTAATTCCCCAAGTAGCTGCACTCTGAAGTTTAAAGGTTGCATGCTGATCAGTAACTTCTCCCATCTCTGTTATCACTGTGCTTGGGATTCATAATGTTTAGGGAACCAAAGGTGCCACACCATAACCATGAAAGTGTCTGTAACACCACACATCTGGTTTGCATCACACAAGCATTTTCTGTTGCAAATAAGTTGTTTGCTCTATGAAGATATATTTTAGAAGACATGACCACATGTCAGGCTTTGTGATATGATCAGTGTGACACAGATGATATCACTTAACTGCAGCATTTGCTCCACAACTAAGATATCTCTAGATTTGGCTTCCAAATAGTTGTCTGTCTCTTTTTTTTTCCACGGTTTAATGCTTCACAGTATAGAGAGTGCTATGCATACCTATTTGACAGGTGTTCCTTTGCTTGCTCTTTCAAAGGCGCCCCTCTCTCCCCTTTTATCTTGTCAAATCTTCCATCTCATTCTCTCCATCAATAGTTTCTCTCTCATCCTCTCTCCCTTGTGGAACTTACAACTCTTATCCTCTCTTTTTTTCTTTCTCTTTTTCAATTTCTCTGCTATATCTCTCTTTTCCTTTAAAGCTCTCACCTTCTCCTTCTGTGGTCATACTTGCAACACTAAGAGCATGGCTAAAGGCCTGTCATTATGAATTACCATTACTCTCACCCTTTAGTAAAAGGGCTCTATAGCTTTCTTTACTTACAGACAACAAGTATGTGTGTGTGTGTGTGTGTGTGTGTGTGTGTGTGTGTGTGTGTGTGTGTGTGTGTGTGTGTGTGTGTGTGTGTGTGTGTGTGTGTGTGTGTTTTCTTCACCAACAGTCGCTTCAAATTTCTGGGCCTTGCTGTGTGTACTGGGGCCCTGTAGAGACTGCTGACATGAATGGGCATAGTTCCTTAGTGTGTGTGTTAGTGTGTGTGGTTGTCTTACTCGGTGGAGGTCTTGGCCAGGGTGTCACAGGAACTGTAGCTGACCCCAGAGAAGGCCTCTTTGCAGGGCAAGGTCCTCATTCCATCCATCCAGTCACCCAGCGTACCCATAGCGGGGACCTCCGAACTGCTCCTGTCCAACAACAAGTTGGCTGGCCTGATGGGACACAGGAGAAGGAGTAACATGAATGGACACTGAATACACACATTTCATTTACATTTAAATTCCTTGGTTAATGACCTGAAACATATTCAGATAAGTAAAATGTGTGAGTTTCAGAAACACAAAGGCATTAGCGTCACCCAGAGCATCAGCTGCTTATGATGTGAATATTTACACAGTTGGTGTTCAGCATATAAGTTCTGATCTTGATCCACAAGCAAACAACAAGGCAGCAGAGTCAGGAATGGAGAATGACGATAAGAAACACCCCATCCCACCCCACTCCTGGGAAATCAAAGCTTGTATGGACACTATGGAGGGCATGGCTAATGACATGCTACGTGAGCAGCAGCATACGTTGCAATGTTAGAAAGAGCAGTGTAGCAAAGTCATTGGCAGAACAAAAGCGTACACAGCACGGTCAGCAAATAGACAGAAGAGTCTGTCATGTGTGAGTGCAAAATGGTTAGCAAGCTTCGCTCTGTTGCTTATTTCTGCCACTTTCTACTATTGCTACAACTGTCACTAGCCAGCAGCCGGTGCTTCATTCCAAGCTGTGTGAACAGATTTTTCATCATCTAGTTGTTCTCATTCATGCATTGGTAGCTCTAAATAACAGTGAGCACAGATCATACTCAGATCTAATCACAACACTCCTGCACATGAAATTCAACTTTTCTTGACTGGTTTGTCCTTAAAGCTAGTCGTGTAGATGCTACCAGGAAAAATGCTAAATGTTATCCAATATATTTATAGATTTTTCCGCACTTATGCACAATCCACAGGGCACAGTGATAGTTATTACAGTAAAAGGCAAAATGTGTTGACTATCAAGTGCATAGTTGTACAGAGTTGTGCACAGTCTGTCGGTGGGAAGTTTGATTTACAGATGTTGAAACTAAATTTAATACATTTGAATTTGGTAGTCAAAGCAGCTGTGAAAGAGAAGCAATTGCGATTGGAATGGACGTAAATTAATATAAGTGGTATATATATATATTTTTATATAGCATTAAATAAGTGTATACAATGTGCTAGAATTCATTTGTGTGTTTTTTTAATGTAATTATATGTATACATTTGAGCATATATACTATTATACACATTCGGTGCTTGCATAGCCATACAGAATTAAATGTAAACCAAGCCTTTTGATCTGATTGAGCGGTGCTCCCCCACACACACACACACACACAGGTCTTATATGTCTGTTGCATACAGGACAGTAGACCTTTGAATACAGGGGGGAAATCAAACTGTCACACAAATTATTTCCATAATGTATTAAACATATTCAAGAACAAGATTAGTAACAAAAGCAGCATCAGTTTCTGTCTAATGTCATTACCGTTTCCTGCAGTACATGTACCATGCGGCAAAATGCAACATTAGATCTAATTAGAGCTGATGGCTTCAATTGGATTAAATCAAATTAAATGCACCGCGTTGGGCTTTAGAGGGCTCAGTCAACAGTAGAGGGTGAAGGAATGGCTGCAGGCGCTGTTCTGACTCGCTTTTGATTGATGGTTGCCGATTACGGAGGAAGAGGAGGGAGGGACGATAGAGGTGGAAATATATCTAGAGTGAAGAAGAGAGTGGATGGGGAAACTCTTGCTGTGACTTACACAAATACTAACAACTTTGTTGTTGGGAAACCTGATCACGGCATGGCAGGAAATGGGAAACCAGGTCAAACCACATACGGTCGAACTGGGACTCAAAACACAATAATCAATATCTGAATGAGGGACTAGTTAGAGTGTGTATGTATATTTCTGAATTTGTGAGGGGCATTTAAAACTGGGTTGCAAAGATACTCTTTTTTATAAGGACACAGTGCACCTGTCTTGGGGAGTCGACAAAGGCACCTGCGTCAAAACAAGCACAAACAAGCACACACACAAACACACACACACACACACACACACAACACACAAACTGGAGTAGAGTCTTGTGAAAAAGGCAGGACAGGGCAGGATATAAAAAAGGGTAGTTCTCCCACAGGGAACACTATTCATAGCCGTGTAAATAAACTCATTAGAATACCGGGAAGTCAACCTCCGCCTGACTGATTTGGATAGGCATTTCTGTTTGTGTGCAAGAATCAGGGAAGTGATACACAATGCTAGGCAACTTTCATGGAATAAGGAAAGTGTAGTAACATGTTGACATTGTCTTTTACTAAAACAAATTTCAATAATTGGGATTTTTGCAAATTAGTTCTTGTGAAAGGGACATTGGCATGTAAAGGGATGTAAGTACATGTATGAAATTAAATATTACAGATACACACTTTCACAACTCTTTTGGGAATAAATGTATCATTTATTAGCTGTATCTTATCTCAAATAAAGAGATATCTACAAAATAATTTAGTTTAGTTCTAATTAATCAAAATGAAATGACCACTGTAGGGTGTATACACATCCATATATATATATATATATATATATATATATATATATATGGATCAAAAGAATTTTACAATCAAAAATCATCACGCCAAACAACTTACTCAAACAGACAGGAAAAAGTGGAGAAAAAATGTGAATTTGAGGCAGTGGAGTGGGTGTTGTTGATGATTGAGTCTTTTACTGCCAGATCAGAGGCCTGTCAAAATACCGAGGGCCCCCGAGAACCTCCTGGAGATACTGGTTTGTAGGAAAAGGAGATAATCGTGGTCTGAGGGGTGCAAGTGGGGATGGTTCGGATGAGGGGGAAAGAAGGAAGTGTGTAAGTCTCAGTAGACATCTTTCATGAGAAAAACAAATGCAAAAATGTTCTTTTTCGTGTTGCGTAAAAAGATGATTGTGATGGTTATAACTGACTTTTCCCTATAATACATTTGGTGGAAAAAAGTTTGGACAAAAACGAATTCATACCCAAAATGTCTTAGATTAAACTTCTGGGCTGTCAGGATAAGGATGTTCAGCTTTTTTTGCAGGATTATTGATCGTCTCCTGTCCTTTCCTGTGCATTTTTCTTCTTTTTCTCCTCTGATCTCATTCTCGTCTTCATCCTCGGCTTTCCTTCCCCCTTTCCTGTACGCTCTGAGAGATAAACTGCAAATGACCTTGTTTCCCCACCCTCATCATTTTCTTTGTTTCCTTTGTTGTTACATTTTCAGCAACATCTCACGGCAGCTCAAGAGACAAGATGATCGGAGGGGAAAACCGAGAAACAGAGGGATGCTACGGAGGAGAAAATAAAGAGAAAAGCAAGCATATGTCTAACGGTGGAGCGGGATTAAAACCCCTCCTGGACTTAATACCATATAAGAAAGCAGAAAACACCCGCTTGAACAGAAGTATAAATACACCGGAGAGAAAATAAAGTCAACCCCCATTCTCGTTTTAGTTTTCCTTCCATCTTTCATTCTTCTGACCTCTAAATAACCAGGGCTGTGTAGTCTCTTGTTTTTAGAGCTCCCGAGGGAAGAACAAGGTGGATGAGGAGAAGAGCTGAACCGATACTGTACATGTAGGCAGGAACGAGTGGGAGGACTTTACCTCTGACTGTGTTACCAGGGACAATTCCCAGGGTGTCTGGGAGAAGTTAGACCAAAGCAGGCCAGCATAGGTGTCTGAAATACAATTTTTAAATGTGACATTTGGTATCCTCTGGATGGATGTGATGAAGTTTTAATCAATACTACTCAGGTGGTCTGCAGGAATCCATTAACCTAAATTGATTCAAGTGTGACATTTTGATTTGATTCCAGTCAAGCATGCACGGCTCTTACTCTGAAATCGTAATTTGTATTACTATCTAGTCTTTCAGTTTTATTTGAAATAATTTTGAAATAAGCTTACATTTGAACATATTCAATCTAAATTTCATTTAAAGGTTCTGTATTAGTTTTCAATGCATTCCAATTGTGTATCCCCACCCTGTTTTCTATACCACCTATTCAGCTTAAACAGTTGACATTTGAGATGTTCTCAGTTTCCTCTGCAGCCATGGCCCCTTTCTCCCAAGCCCATCACCAGCAAAACAGGTCAGCCCATTTTCAGCCCAGACCTAACTACTGAAAATGAACCACATATCCATATTCTCCAGAAAGAATTTGTTAGAAAATGGATTATAGAGAGGAGTAATGTAATACATTAGATGTTTTCTTACATGTTCACAAAAGGCTTGTCATTATTACTTTTGTCTTTTTTTATTGTGTAAAAAAGCTCAAACTGACTTCATCTGTAGCGGTGCATGACTGATTGACATGTATTCAAACGGAGTAGTAGTTGTATTCTAGCACTTTGGTTGCAACCACTGTCAAGTTTTGTTGAACACAAAGAAACAAATGTTTTAGTTTAAAGACAGGACAACCTGTGAGCTCATCTGCTTTCGACTCCCCGTAAGGCCAATCGGATAGACAGCGGCTTCCAACCCTGACTGGGCTCCTGTTGGCCCATAATTAGTCTCTGACAGCCAACCTTGGCCCACTGACCCCAGTCCCGCTTCATCCACATGCAGGGACAGTAAACTCTGACCAGGACCCACCCCCGAAGCCTCCAGATGCTCTGCTCTGGTCCCAGGCTTCGGTCTGGGCTTTGAGGAGGAGGAGGTGCTCCATTAGCCGGCCAGGACAGCCCAGAGACAAACGAGGTGTGTGGAGCTGAGTGCAGCTGCTCCTGCTGTGCAACTGCCACCGCCGCCACCACACACACACACACACACACACACACACACACACACACACAGTTCTCATAAATCACCACAGCTGCCTCTGTCGGCCAGCCTGTGCTTGCCCGGTGTTAAAAGCCAATCAGGAAAATTACATACAAACTCCAAGGGACCTATTTTCACTTTCTTATGAAATCATTAGTCAATGTTATAAGCTTTGACGTCTACATAATACTGCAGTCGTCTGCCGCAGCCCCAGCGCCTGTACCCCTTACTGCGCAGAATTGACCACTGTACACGGTCTGCCCTGGTTCCCAATGGCCCCCTGGGAAAGAATGGAGGTCCCAACAAAGGAGCTCAGTATAAGGGAGGGGTGGACGGCTATGCAATGTGTCATAAGAACAAGGGGAGATGGAAAGAAGAATAAGACTTTTGAATGCATTGCAAAAGGAAAGATAAATAATGTGTGATGAATCAAGTTAATTTTCATTTACCACTCTGCAAACACAGGAAGCAGAAAGGCAGGTTGGTTTTCCAGTACAATAATAATGGTGAATTGTGCTTCATCCTTGAAAAAAGGAAAAACTAAACTAACCTAAAGTCCTGTGATCCCAGAGCAGATAGTGTATTGAACTGCAATAATCAACAATGCTGCACAAGGAAGGTATAATGGGAACTACTTTCAGAGTTAGATTGCCTAAAGCCAGGTGTTTGTTTGTCAGCTGTATGGGAACCAAAACAGGAGGACTAAGATGCAAGGAAACAGTAGCCAAACAAACAAATACAAAAAAGAAAAGTAACCTGGATGTTGTGTTGGCCGTGATTTTGAGGCTACCGGGGTTGCGAATGAGTTTATCCAGGATGCTGACGATCTGTTCAAATTTAGGCCGGTTATTCCTCTCTTTCTGCCAGCAGTCCAACATCAGCTGGTAAAGGGTAGCTGGGCAGTCCATGGGCGGGGGGAGGCGGTATCCTTCATCTACAGCCTTTATTACCTAGATGTAGAAAGGAAAACGCACGATTTGAGAAATGACGTATGAGATTTTTTCAACGTCAAAACAATATCGTTTCGCTCTGATGTGCCATAAACCTCTTCACAAAACCCATTTCATATAAATCAGTGGTAGGTACTGGTATTTTGACTTTGACTTTGATGTTGGGGTGGGTGCAACATGGCAGTACTCACATCCTGATTGGACATCTCCCAGTATGGCCGTTCCCCATATGACATCACTTCCCAGAGCACAATGCCATAACTCCAAGCGTCACTGGCTGAGGTAAACTTCCTGTAGGCAATGGCCTCTGGAGCGGTCCACCGGATAGGGATCTTACCTCCCTGAGAGACAGCGAGGAAGAGGAGTATTAATCACTTGGACGGTCTGTCAGTCAGTCAGTGGCACAATCTCGCTGCATCGCCGTGTACTTTGGCTGATCAGGTGTGTAAAATTCATAAAATGGCACCACAAAATAACATCCTCAAACATGGATCATCAGAACAGTGGGTGACAGCAAGTCTATACAAGATTTTTTCATAAACGTAATATTGGATGTATTACATGCCTACACGCAGGTGTATGTGTCCTGAAACCCCTTCAACCCCATTGTGGCTCTGTGAAACCATCTCAGTTTGAAAGTTATACTAACGTGCTCTTTCACACTTCACACAAACATATACAATACAGAAATGTTTTTCAAAAATGTATGATGAAAAATGAATGTTAATATTCAACCTTACAGAAAGAAAGACACAACATGAATCAAACCACACTACAAAGTGTCCTGCATGTCCTCTCACTTCAGTGTCTGCTGCATTTGTCATTCTAGCAGCAAAGCAGGACAAATTAAGGAAATGGAGCTGGAGAAAGGAGGCCGATGGCAGCCAAAGCTAACAGAGACATTAGCCAAGCCACCCAGCTCTTGCCTGGTGCTGTGCAGTCGCACACACGCACACCTCTCAAAAACACACTCCTGTAGTGCATGATCCGTAAGGAAACACTGGGGGACGGTATGAGACATCAAAGAACACGCGAGCACACTCATAGTTGCAGAAATGAACACAGGTGCGCACAGAAACCGAACGACACACACACTGCTCTCACACTAATACTGTAGCCACCTGCTCCCCCCAAGAGTGCACAGTGTGTAAACACTACACTCTCACATCAGACTTTAACGCACACAAACACACAAACACGCAAACAAAGTAAAACTATATGTTTTGCCTTCAAATTTGTGGCCAGACAACTTCTGGAGAGGGCCGGGTGGAAATCTGAGTGCTCGTGTGGAGCATTGTCATTTACGGTAACGTGAGAACGTTTATTTTTCTGTCTTATTATTTTAGATTATGTATTTCTGGGAGAAAAGGCAAACGGCACACTGAATGTTTATTTGACAAGCAATTCTCAGCCAGCAAATTATACAGTGTTTAAACAGGCTGCACGCATGGCCTGCACCACAGGATCCCATGGTGGAAATGACCACACACACACACACACACACACACACACACACACACACACACACACACACACACACACACACACACACTGCACAATAACAGATGAATGCCTGAAGTGTGGTGTGCCAACTGATAATGTTTCATTTCACATTCACATTCATTTCACATGCGATTCATGACGTGAACAAAGTGAAATCTCCTCTGTCATCTGGTCTTCCAAGACGTTGACACTTTGAGGCTTTGTATATGTAGATGTGCATTATTCCTTGCTTGTGTTGTGAGAAAGATCCAAAGCACAGTTTAGTATAGTTGATGTGGAAAAGTTGATGTGAAAACATTCATGTTTTTGGGAAATCAAATCAATTGCTGGGCGAGCTGTTGTTGTTGTTCAGATTTTAGTGGCATCATCTTACAAGTTAAGAGAGTTGAGGCCAAGTTGCAAATTGAAGTAAAGTAGGTTGAAGCAGTAAATATGGCAGGAGACATGGGCCAGAACATGTGAAAATAGGATGGTCCATGTCTCAAACTTTCTTGATGGTACAAACCATTTTTTAATTACAACAAGCTTTTAAAAGTGAGATCGGTTGTCATTCAAAATAAGTGCATGTGTTCCCTTATTGGATTATGCATTTGTGCCACTTATGAGGAACAACACATTCTGTCGAGCCTCAGAATGGTTTGACATTGCAGTCAGTACAGACCAGATGGAGAAGACTGACACCCAAACAGCAAAAATTACTTTGTTATTGCACCCGAATAAACGCCATTTGGTGAGACTGGGCTTGTCTTATCACATCTCTGCTTTTATGTGTGTGTTCATCTCCACTGCCTTGGTAGGAGAATGGAAGACTGAATAATTGTGTCTGTTTGCCGAGATCACCTGAGTATGCAGCATGTGTGTGTGTGTGTGTGTGTGTGACAAAGACCAAGATGAGAGGACAGAGGCGTTAATGTGGAGCCAATTTCATAACAATTCCATCTACATTATCATGAAGCGTCTGTGCATGAAGACAAGAACATGGATCATCATTGCTGTTTGGTGTTCTGGTCATTCTCACTGGAGAATAAATATTGTGATCCATAAAAGGAACAGGGGATGCTTAAGTTAATGCATTGAGTATCATAATCCATTGTTGTGTTGCGGGTGATTTATGTGACATTGCCTGTCATTTGTGTCCTTAGAGTGTGTTTGTGCTGCAGCTCACCCTGGTGGTGTAAGCAGCCTCCGGGTCGTCCTCCAGGACTCGGGACAGGCCGAAGTCGGACACTTTACACACCAGGTTGCTGTTGACCAGGATGTTTCGAGCCGCCAGGTCTCGGTGAACGTAGCCCATGTCCGACAGATACTTCATGCCCGAGGCGATGCCACGCAGCATGCCAACCAGCTGGATGCCTGTAAACTGGGCATCATGCTTCTAAAAGAAAGACGAAAGGAAGAAAGAAAAGGACTTTTAGAGTATATAACATGAAACACAAAGGAAGTCTGACCTTTCTGAATATGTGCGTGAAATTAAACCGTTCTACATTAGTAGCCAAAGCATTTCAATTAACCTTTCAAAACCACCTTTGACATTCTGTACCTCATCTTCAACATTACTGTGAAATACTATAATTCAGAGACACAATAATATATGGAAATTAGGATTATACCAATATATTACAATAAATCGATGCATCCATCTATCTATCCATCCGTCGTAGTTAGGGCACTGGGCTCCATTTAGCATGCGAGTGAATAGTTTGTCTATTTCCACCTGTATTTCCTTAATTTGCTCCTTACATGCACTGGTTTGCTCCGTGATGGTCAAAGGCCACGTCATTTACCCGATGAGTGTAAGACAAGTTTGTTTTCCTTTGAAAATCAACTGGGCCCACCCTACTTCACAATTTTGTCTGGAGAAATTAGTGGCCAGACCACCTGGCTTTGTCGCTTCAAAGCTTTGCAGATCCAGAACACCGACGTAAGCTACAATGCATACAGTATGCATGTGTATGTGTGTGTTTGCACATGGGACACAGTTTCGATGATGGAGTGCAGGCCTTTGGGAAAATGTCAGGAAACAACAGCTACTGCTCCTTCATGAGTCTGGAGTCTGTGCAGACACATGTGGAAAAAGGCTAAAAAAGGCATCAGTACACATGCCTTCATGCCAGTGTTGTGGTTTGGCTGTTGTGCTTTGACTAATTTCAGTGAGGCAGGTCAGTTCCTCTTTAAGAGACAGAGGCATGGCAGGAATCATATTCTCTCCTGGCCAGGACAGCAGTGGGGATACAGTTCATGAAACTGTGTCATTTGATAAGTTCTGTATGGAAAGTTTGGCAGAGTCAGAACGGCTCAAATAGACCAATATCTGATCCAGTATTTAATGATTCATAGAGATGCCGTAACATGTTTTTCTTAAAACAGGTGATAAAATACTAATTATATATAATTATAACACGAAAAAATATATTTGGTCGTGCTGTTTAACTGATCTCTGACTGAAGGACTGACTTTTTCAATAAAAACCAGACTGAATACCATGTTTTCGCTGTGTGAAACTGATGCCATGTCTGGCAACGTTAGATATAATCTTTGTTAAAAAATAAAAAAAAAACATATTGAAAACAGAGGGCAGCTTTTAAGCCTTGTTAAATCCAGATCAGCACATCTTTTTACTCCCCCCTCTGATGTTACTCTCTTACTCCATGTGATCATCGAGTCCTGCACTTTGAAGGTAAATAGCTGCACTTTAGAAAGAGTTTAGTTTAGTTAGAGTTTTTTAACATCAGTTTGAACTAAATATATTTAGCATTTCAGAAATGCAACCTGTGCAGACTGATGTCATTTTTTTAAATTTAAAGGCAAAGAGTGACAAAGAGACCTGACGTGGGACATAGACCGTGTTGTACAGATGCAAGACATTTTTTTCAGCACATTAAGTTGTTCCCTGGTGTTCCTTAATCCTCAGATAGCCATCGAGTTGGTGTTCCCCAAACTTCCTCAGGGTCTGTACCACTGAAATGCATCATGATCCATTTCTACCTGTGTGTGTGTGTGTGTGTGTGTGTGTGTGTGTGTGTGTGTGTGTGTGTGTGTGTGTGTGTGTGTGTGTGTGTGTGTGTGTGTGTGTGTGTGAGGGGAGGTGTTAATACTCACTCTCAAGAAACTGTCCAGGGATCCATTTTCCATGTATTCTGTGACAATCATGACGGGTTTACCTGTAACAGAGGGGAATTGTTTTTCAACCGTCGGTCACAGCACTAAACAAAAGACACGCATAGCCCAACCCCATATTCACTTCAGATTTATTCTCTCAAACTGTTGTGAGTCAACAGGGAGGGCTGTAGCTTGACTTAAAGCAGACGTACACATGCCCTGATCAGGACCAGGTTGAGCTGTTTTCACCCACGCACGCACACACACACACACACACTCAACAGAAAAAAATTATCCTAGTCATTGTTTAAGGGTCCCAGCAGGTCACCTGTCAAATTGTGACATCTTTATTTCAGTGGAATATCTGGCTGTAAATCCGCGCCGCCTGCTCTCATCTGTACCTGATCAGACTACGGCCATCACAAGGTTTATCACAGGAGGGAAAAGAGAGAAAAAAATCTTTAAGAAACCTTTAAATCAGCCATTGTTAAATGAACAGCTTCGGTGTCAGGACTTGTTTGTGTCCCAGATGGCTTTGTTCTCCCTGCTACACTCTTGACTTACCACCAGCCGTATGCCTCTTCTCCATTTTATTCTGATTAATGGACCCACCTCCCTCCTCCCCCTGCCCTCTTTCAGTCCCAACCTACCTTTCCTCCATCATCCCCGTCTCTCTTTCACAATCCTTTCCTTTTCCTTCTTTCCCTCTTGCATGTATTCATGCGAACCCTCCCCACATCTGGCAAGACACAGACTTTTTTTTTTTCTTTAAGGCACGGGACTGAGCAGAGACGGTGATGGAATGGGGTTTTCAAAGAAATAAATCTAATACTCTCATTGGAAAAAAAAAAGTTAAGTAAATGTGCCAAGACAGAGAGTGTGTTGACTTCAATCAAGGTTGTACAATCAATTTTCTTTTTTCTTTTTTTCTTTTCACAATGACGTATGCTTTTTTGCTACTCTAAAAGAGATATAACTCTCCTAAGTGCATGAGTTATCTCAGTAGCTGCAAAATTGTTCTCTTACAAGGAAAAGTAAAAACTCTCCCATCATTGAAACACAGTCACAGCTACAGTTAAACACCCTCCACCCACACCCAGCATCCCTAAAAGGCTGTGATGGATCGCTCCGTTTACCAGCGGACGGCTTTTATAGTCTCAGACGGGAACACACACACCCGGTCCTCCCTCCTGTCTTCCGCCCTCTTCCCTTCCCTCTTTCTCTCTGTTCTCAACATTGGCAGCAAAGATAAAGGCCCCTAAGCCCTTTTATTCTGTGAACACAAGTGTGAGTGAGCGTTTCTTTGTGTGTGTGTGTGTGTGTGTGTGTGTGTGTGTGTGTGTGTGTGTGTGTGTGTGTGTGTGTGTGTGTGTGTGTGTGTGTGTGTGTGCCCACAAATATGCAGGCTGTGGATCAGCCAAAAGCAGCAGCAAGGTAAATGGGGTGTGAAAGTCTCAGGATTATTAAGAATTAACAGGAGCAGCTTAATAAATCACCCTACAGCCATGTGTGTGTGTGTGCGTGTATGTGTGTATGTGTGTAGGTGTGTGTCTGTGTGTGAGAGCATATCAAATGGACCTCCTAAAACTATGCCATGAACTCATGCTGTTAAAGCTAAAGCTCACGCACATGTGTTCAGGGTATCCCCTCAAATGTCATGTGTATACCCACTCATACACACACACACACACACACACACACACACACACACACACACACACACACACACACACACACACACTCATAATAATGCACATTGGCTTCCCCTATTAGTCTAAAATAAGCAAATGAAACCACAGTCTTGTGTTATTGCAGCATGTTTCATCATCTGGACATTAATATGAAGAGTGTTGTACTGTAAGATGTATAAAGGCAAACAGTTTAATGATGAAGGATCGCGGACATAAAAACTCTTTCATTTTTAGGATCCATAAGTATTCAAGGCTGAATAACAAGGAGGTAAGAACAAAGCAGAATCTGACAGTGAATGTGCTTTACCTCCCGAAGTTATGTTTTACCTCTTGTGCCCTTCGAAAAATATATACATGTATATATTTTCAAATTTTAAAATGACAATGAGGTCCAAAACCTCACTCATTTTGGTTTTCCAGAACATTTTCACTATATTCACTTTCCTTTCATTTTAACTGATTTCCAGAACTTTCACAGAGAAGGTATGTGCTAACTTAAATGTAAATATAATTAATGTTATTATTATGATTATTATTATCTATTTATTTTGTGTATGTTTGTGATCTTGTCAGTGGTCACTCGAAAAAAATGACTCGTTAAGTGTTTTTGTCATCGACAAAAACTGCAACTGAAAAAGGAAATTATGAGAAACAGAAAAGGACGGATGATTAAAATAATCAACACAATATGGCCTGAGTGTCCTGTCTTCTGCGGTTTGTACATTACATTGCAATTCCTTTATCCCTTTACAATGCTGTTTTTGATTAGAAGAAGTCATGCCAGTAAGTCACTGAAGTCAAATGCCGGAAATCCAAGAGTCAGGGAGCCATTAAGGCATTGAGATGAGACAGAAAAGGAGAGCTGAAGAAAAGAAGAAGGAAGTCAGGAATGTTCTCCTTGTATTCCATTCTACTCTTTATAATAACCACACTGCCACACTGGCAGAACTACTTAACTAGCCTGGTGCCGCAGGGAGAGATGGAGGCCAGGCCCGTTTCTCAGCGACAAAGTTCAGAGTCATTATTTCCTTCTTCTGCAGTCATTCCTTTTTAAAGAGGCCTTCTGTGTGCTAATGATAGTCTTATAAAGAGGCCCAGAGGGGAGCGACTCAGAGATATGGATTTATGCCCGCTTTGGACACAGGCTTTGATCAAAGCACATTGATCTGCAGAGATTTACACCACGGCAACTCAATAAAACTCCTGCTCTCTTTTACAAAAGAGTCGGACACTTTAGAGCCATTTGTCAAAAACAAATGCAAATCCGGAATCGGTAAAAAGACTCCCCGGAGAAAGTGAATCTGTAATGTGAATGAAAACCCTATCTCTGTTATCTCTTAGCATACTATTATATTTTACTCTATAGCGTTCTATTATATTATGCTTTTTGTACTTTGCTTAAAACAATATTGACAATTGTCTCCCAAAATGTTTATTTAATTGTATTTTATTTGAAGGGAAAATCCTATTTAATTAAAAAGAACAAATCATTGAATTTGTTTATAATAATAGTTAATTCCTTTCTATATTCTTTTATGTCACGAGTCATGATGCACTTACTGCGTGTCACCACCCCCTCCAGCCTGATGATGTTGGGGTGGTCAAACTGTCCCATGATTGACGCCTCTGCGAGGAAGTCCCGCCTCTGCTTGTCTGTGAATCCTCCTTTAAGAGTCTTGATGGCCACACAGATCTCCTTCTTGCTTGGCATCTTCAGGCGGCCACTGCACACCTCACCAAACTCACCTAAAGATGGATGCAGGGAAGATGCGACAACACAAAACGTTCTTTATTGTTGTTGTTTTTTTATCTCAAACATATATATCTCAGGATTTCCCTTACTCATATCAAACCCTGCTTATGCAACACAGGGATTAGTGCACATCCATCAGAAATGAAGATGTAGATGCATAAAGGATAGCTATTACGTGACGCTAAGATAAACACAAGATAGTCCTCACTTTAGATGGGGTCGTAGTAACTCAATAGTAACTATCTGAATTAATCATGAATTGGAGTATTAAAACATGTTTATAAAGCACATGTTAAACATTTGTGCATCATCTATAAGTCCGGAATAATTGGTTTGCATTATATATTACTTAATTGGTTGACAATATATATATTACTTAATTTACAAGTGGGGAACTTATCAATTATAAAGTATGAAAACCCAATCATGAAACGCATAATAGTCAAGCTTATTGATCAAGAATAAAACATTTATAAGTGTATAAGTTATATGTGTTTATGAACTGCTAATTACTAATGAATGTTCAGGTTTGAAAAATGCTTCATAAATGATTAATTAAGTGTTTACTCATGCTTTACTAATGCTAAATAGTGTGTAGTTATTATAAAGTGCTACCGGATTATGCCATTTCAATCTTGCTCTTAGTTAGTTGTGTCCATCAGACTATGGGTCATGCTAACTTTACACTCGCCACCGCCATTGAGCCGCTGCAACAAAAAGCCATGTTCAAACTGTCATGCATTTCTAAAGGATGTTTGAAGTCACTCAACCCGTGGTGAGCTTTGTTTCACCCCTGAGATCATTGCTAACAAGCTGAGCATGAGGCAGAAGTAATGTACAGTACGTGTCACGATGTACGAGTTAGCAGATGTAATGAACACTGAGAGTCATAGACGAAGATCCGATCAAAGAGGATGTTGATGATTACCCTGTCATTACTTAACTCCAATTAATCAGGGAAAGTATTTGTTGATTTTGGAGAGGGATCCTTGCATACTTATGTGTTATGACCACTAATTATAGTAATGACACCATGTGTAGCAATACACTTGGAAACGGATCCACCCGAATCCACGCTCCAAATAACAACGCGGACAGCAAAGGGATCTTTCAAATGTCCTACAGTGTCCTATTAAAATGCAGCGTGACTCAACATCCACTCTGGGAGAGATCAATTAGCATTCCTTGCTGGTGAGAGGATATGTGTGTGTGTGTTTACCTCAGCCCATGCCTGTGTGTGTGTGTGTGTGTGTGCTTTGTGAGTTTCACCAGGTACTGTAAGCTCTGTAGGCAGGCTCGCCACTTCAAAGGCAGCCAGTCCAGGGATTTGGCTGCACTGTATGGATGAGTGGAGTGTGTATATCTGTGTGTACGTACTCCCGTGTGAGCAACTTTTACCGCATAATGTACACGCATATAATGCGCTCATTCGGGGGTGATGTCAGAGCTAAGACATGTGCCGATCTCTCTCAGTCCAGTACAATCATCTCCCACAGCGGCTGTGGATCAGAGAGCACGGGTCAAACCTTGGACTTAAAGCAGCGGGGTCTGGAAAAACTTAAGCCAGACTAATTACAACCTGTCTAAATACCAAATGCATGCCTGTTCTTCTGGCCCTCAGCAGTGGACAGAGGAGCCAGGCCAAGGCACCTTTTTTCATGTGGTCACTCTGAAAGAGAAGATCTCGCTCTAATAAGGCTTGATTAGGGACACTCACTTCTTTCCTGCTCTGAGTAGAGCGAGGTATCCAACTCTGATGTTAAAGTCAGCCCCATGTAAGCAGAGCGGAGCGTGCGTTCTGTCTTTTAACACACAATCACCGATTGGCAAGAAGATCAAAGTCTTGCTTTAATGGAGACAGATGGGAAAGGAGGAGGACGAGGTAAGTTGTGAATTGTTTGGAGTGCTCCTGTGGTTTCATAAAAGTACAAATAAAAAATGTGTTTTACATCGTGGCTTAAGCTTTAATGCCCACCTGCAGTGTTCACTTTGAATTTACTTCACATAAAATAGATTAAGAGTAGAGAGTTGAAGTCCCACTCCCTAAACTATCTGCCAGCATATACTGTACAATTCATTTGGCTTTCTCATAGAGGGTTTCATGCTTTTTCTAAAAAGAAGAAAAACATGGTCTGATGGTTATTTTTGAATGTATGCTGTGTCTAATACTGTCTTGGTTGCTCAAAAAAACTTTCAGGAGCAACAACACTGTGTGTCCCAGAAATAATAAGTGTTGAAGCCTCAGGGGAGCTGCTTAATGCAAACAAAAGAATCATCATTTTGTCTTCAAGGTCTAAATGAACAAAGGTGTGATTCTTAAGCTAAGTGCAGCATCGAACTGTCCAAACAGAGTTTGCCCCAAGTGGTTCCCATCATCTAGCACCTAAAGTGTGTTGTTGTTGTTGTGAAGCGAGGCAATTATTGGATTTCCTTATTTGCTTTCCAGCACAGATGAAAATAGACTATACACAATGTGATGTTGAACTTCATGTAAGTATGGAGAGGCACTAAAATAAATATACTTTGTCTCTGTGATGCACTGTGCGCATTAAAAATGTATAGTTTACTGTAGTGTGGCCTTCTTTGTGTGTGAGGGTATTAGGGTTCAACTGATACTTATACACATCATGGTATTAATTACATATATTATGAATTTCCCCTCATGTTGTCCATTCATTCTATTTGTCTCTCTTCTTTATGCCTGCGACATTGTCCTGTAATTACTGCGCATTGTGTAAAAGGAATATTTCCCTTTAAAAGTAAATTCAGATACAGGGATTCCCACAGAGAGTCAGAGTAGTGTTAATAGACTCTATAATAAATAAATAAAACACTTAATATTAGAAATAGACACTGACTTGTTTGTATTTGATGAGACAATTCTTGTGCATTGTGACCCTATATATATATATATTCATATGCTTTGTGTGTGCTATATAGTATGAAACATGCATTGTGGAGTGTAGCGTAGTCCAGTGTGGATTCAGGCATTAAACTCTCAGGCTGGTCTGACAGCTTTACAGTGTGGAGGCCTGGTGGGACTCTGGAGGCCGGCCTGCTGTTATGGGCTGTGTGCTTTAGTCTCCATCTATTCTGCCTGCACTCAACATGAATCACAATGCATTACCCTCCCGTCGGCACTCCCGCTCAAGTTATCAGGCAGTACATGAAAAGAGGAGCGGGCGCGTGTTTTACTGTTGCAATCATTAGACTTAGTTGAGAAAGAAGAGAATGAAGAGGAAAAAGATGAAGGAAAGAAAGAGGAGAGGAAGCAATGAAGCAAGTGAAGGTGAGCAGAACAACTTCTAATGTCCCAGTCTGTCCCTCTATCATAGAGGAGAGCTGGGAAGAAGGGACATCAAGCTGGGGCATTAAATGCTTTCTCATTCCCAGCTGTGCAGTATATGGCACACAGTTAAACTAGCCTGCTGCTATGAAAATGTAGATATATGGGAGCTCTCCATGTACCTCATTTTTTTCTATATGTGGTTGAGTACTTGGTGTGTCTTTGTCATTTAAACAGAGCATGAACGAGTACAAAAGTTACTGTGAGGTGAGAGCGAAAGGAGAGGCCCGGGATAGAAAGAAACCATTAATTTCTATTCATAAACGTTCCATTTTTTCACTTTTTGATGTGGAGTGACTTTGTTTTCTGCACTGATGAACATTTCCTTTGATGACCTCAGCAAACCGTTGATCTGAGCACATGCACTATAATTTACACCCATACCTTATGCAGTGAGGCAATAGCTAATTGCTTATGTATCTAAAAATTCAGTTAGAATTAGGAATATAATTAATTTGACTAAATACTAGTGAAGGTCTACTATAGTCTGCATATTTTCGTAAAAGTCCCTGATATATTCAGTCCAACAGACTGACAGAAATTGACAACTTTATCCAAACAGGTTTTCAGAGTCAACGCTTGAAATGAAATAAACTGATAGAAGCAGATGTTCTTGTTGTGTAGTGTTAGTTTGACTTTCCATGGCTGAAATGACCTGCAATGGTGTCTGTGTACACAGCTAAGTCTGGACAAGCTTTTTCCTTTGTCCGTTCTCACCTGCTCCCACCACTTTATCGATGGCGATGCAGGAGGCGTCCAGCTCCTTCGCAAACTCGTGCACAGCCTGGCTCGGGTCCTCGTAGGTGTGAGGGTCCACGTAAGTCCTGATACCCGGCAGACGCACTGCAGCAGGAGAGAGCAGGTTGCATCAGTTCATGACCATTAAAAAAACTGTTGTGTGTCCTCTGAACATTGCATTACTTTATAGGGGCATTCCTCCTTGCTAGTGCTCAGTTTACTTTGAAAAACAGCACTCAGAACATATTGACGATAAGTTTATGTAGATATGTTTATGCCAAACACTGGGTAACGCTTCAACTTTGAAGATGATGTAGTCATAGAATGTCCATGCAATAAAGAGCTCGTGAACAGCGGACTGTGTGTTATGATAACAGTGGCTGCAGATGCTGCTAAGCTGAACAATATGGCACACAGTCATTAATGTACAGCTGATTTGTGATTCACACAAATTAACTTACAATGAATGACATGATATATAATGATATAATGATATAGTTTAAGACGGACTTTGAAAAAAAAGTGAAGCTATGCTTTAGGTAATAAATTTGTACTTTATTAGTCCCTATGGGGAAATTTATGCTGTACATCTGACCCAACCAAATTATTCAGGAAGCGGTGGACGGCCGCAGTTCAGTGCCTGGGGAGTGCGGGGGCCGAAACCTGGGTCAAGGTTAAAGGTAGGAGTATTCCATATAAATAACACATTGTATAGGAATAAAGGAGAACAAGCAATGAAGAGGGAGCAAGGAAATGGGAGTTTAAGCTTAAACATGTTACCCCTTTGTGTTGTTACTTTTACATATTGGTCCAATTTCAACTTCATAAAAAGTTGTGTGAGTGAAGACCTTTTTGTCACCGTTCGAAAATGTATCAATGGAAATAACTTTTCTGGAGTAAACCTATAATCAGAAATAGTGTAAACCTTGAATATCAGTTCCTGCTGTAACACTGAGGGACACTTGTTCCCCATCCAAAAGAAGCCTCCAGGATTGGTTTGCAAATGGACCGAGAAACCGTCTCCTCAACATGGTCTCGGTCCAATTACTGTCTTCTCATGTGACCGAATGAACCAAAGTAAAAGGGGAAACCACTTCAAGCTTGCAAACAGCTGCTCTCAAACAACCACCGTCAGTAAAGATGTGTTGAGAAAAACGTCTCTTCAGTTGTTACTATCAAGCTATCGCTTGAGCTATCGCTATAGCTAGTTGTACTACTCTGTGAAGGGTACAGTGCAGAGAGGAGATATTGGAACATGCATCACAGAAACAGGGGACAGTACTTACAGTGGCCGTTGCCAAAGTGTAGTCTTTTCTCATCAGGATGTTTGGATTTGCTGTGGCAACAGAACCTGCCAATCCAAACAGAGAAAGGTCATAAATAGTGCCACATGTCTCAATAAGACTTCACCCATTGGCCCAGCCAGAAGGCTAGTGAAAGCTGTGTGTGTGTGTGTGTGTGTGTGTGTGTGCGTGTGCGCGCGTGTGTGTGTGTGTGTGTGTGTGTGCACGCGCGTGTGTGTGTGTGTGTGTAATCCCAGCTCTTACAAACCAAGAGAGGATCAGTAAGTCTTTTAATGAGCCATGGATTTATACTCTCTCTGAACAGTACTGACTGCTAATTTCAGCCACACACACACACACACACACACACGAAAAACATACACATACAATTCTTAGTTTTCTCTTATACATTCGCACGCTGACAGGAATTAGAGAAGAGAAATAGAGGACATTTTACTTACAAATATATAGGATGCAGCTATTTAAACAAATATGTATACAATCAACTTTCAGGCAGCATTGAAGGGAGATAGCATAAGAATCACTGTGATTGGAGGAGGAAACCCCCAGTGAGAATCAAGTCAAGCAACGGGCGGACAGACCTGCCAATCAGGACGTAGAGCAGCACCGTGAGGAGGATGATGGCCACGGCGGAGGAAATGGCGATCAGAACCACCTGGCTGTTCTCACTGGAGATGGAGAAGGCTGCTGAAGGACAGAGAGCAACAGGTCAAGAGCAGTGTTGAACTTCATTCTGTAACAAACTCATCAAGGACACACATCCACCATCTTTCAGTGACTTCTTCACAAAACGTGTCTGAAACCCAGAACAAAAAATAGCATAAATACTTGAATGGTTTCCAATGAGAATGGATTCTCACTATTCTTTATTCGTGATTTCTCAGCACAGTGTCTAAATAATTAGGATTAAAGGTCTATTCTGTACTGCACTCACAGTCGGGGCTGGTCTCAAACTGGAAACTGGGGCTGCTGCCTCCATATCCGGCAGCTGTGCGAGCTCTGATCTGCAGCAGGTAGGCGGTGTTGGGCTTCAGACCGTTCAGAGTCACATTACAACCCCGAGCACGGAGGATGGTGTAGCTGGTCTCCTGCTCCTCCTGGGAGACAAGGCAGGCAAGAAGAGAGGGATAGAGGAAGGAATTAAATATTTGTAATATTCATTTTTTTTAAATACTACAATTTACACCAGGTTGGAACTATTAATGAATACATACATATACATAAAAATAAATACAAACACGGTATGCACTATGTGTATGTGTGTATGTACATAAACCCACATAAACATCCTGGACAGTTTGGCAGCTTTCTTCCCCTTCTGATGAATTATGTCCTTCTTATTTATGACTTCTCTCCTACTGATCTCCACTGATAAAACAACAGGAGGATTTACACACCAGGGCTGCATTCGGCACATTGTTTCCAGATGTGGAAGGAAGAGAAATGGTGGTGAGAAGATGAGAGGAGAGGAGGTAGAGTGAGAAGAGAGTGCAGTGATGTTTCCACACTGAGGATAATAGGAGGACCCAATCCAATAAAGTTGTATTTATTGTTCATGTGTATATTTACTGTGCAGTAGTATGCTCCATGTTACGCATGTGTTAAGATATACAGCCATCTATTAATATATAAATATGATACATCAAACAAAATAATAATCATTAATCAAAATAATTGGAAAATGGTTATTTAAAAAATAAAAGGGCTCATATATGGTTAGTGTGTGGATATGAAACAGTATGGATTACTTCTGATTAACAGTCAGTTGAGTAATATTTAACATGCATAAAGAATGCTATATGCATTTGGTGTATTTTACTTTATTTATTTGTGGGAAATTATTTTTAAATAAGTGTATATATATATATATATATATATATATATATATATATATATATATATAGGGGAATTATTTTTAAATGTTTCTCTGTCTGTGCCTCATAGCGTGTGTTTCCGTAACATTGCTCAGCCAATCCATGCGGAAGAAAGGCTTGCAATTGCATGATAACTAAACCAATTTGATGCTATGAAACAAACTGCTAAATAGGGGGAAAATAGGACTACACTGATCTTAAATCTTAATGACGACCTATTAGAGATGACTTCAACAATCCTAAAAATGAGCTACATGTTCTGCAACGTAGCCAAGCTCATAAAAATCATCCAAGGCCGAATTGTGTTGAGGCATAGTCAAATCCTTTTTTTATAGACCCAGTTATAAAGAGGCATTCATTGCTACGGGAAATAGCATAAACACAAGTCGACATTCACATGCACCCACGCACACACACAAACGCACACACAAACGCACGCACACACACACACGCACACACAGTGTCCAAAAGAAACTTCAGGTCCATTAATGGAGTGGATCAGAGTTTTATGGCGCACAAAGCTTTTTAAACTGCTCTATGTGTGAGGAGGTAACTGATACAGCAGAACTGCACTGGGACAACTCTTCATCACAACTATAAATCTACTCGCAGCTTGTCACCGTTACGCGTTCTGGAAAGCATGTGATCCGCTGAAAATCATACACAGGTGAGGTACAAGTACCTTTGTGTGTGTGTGTGTGTATGTGTGTGTGTGTGTGTGTGTGTGTGTGTGTGTGTGTGTGTGTGTGTGTGTGTGTGAGAGAGAGAGATACAAAGAAGAGAAAGAAACTCAAGTCAAACACCTCACTTTTATGCATACGGCAGCCTGACAGGTTTTGTGATTGACTATTCAATTGTGTGTGTGTGTGTGTGTGTGTGTGTGTGTGTGTGTGTGTGTGTGTGTGTGTGTGTGTGTGTGTGTGTGTCTGTGTGTGTGTGTGTGTGTGTGTCACCAGAACACTGCTAGAATTTAATATGGCCTCTGTGCTGCGTTTTACTTTGACAATCTAAACAAAGCTGTAGAAAATTATAGCTTGTATAACACACACACACACACACACACACACAGATGCAAACTCATACAGTCCAAAAACAGGAGATGTGCAGCCGAAGCCTTGTAAATACAGTGTTTGAGCCAGCATTCCTTCCATCTAAGACTAAATAAACAGGCCAAATTAAAGTGGATCTGAAGCTCTCTCTCTCTCTGCTTTTTAGATTGCAGTGATAAAACATACCAAAACAATCAGCAAATTGTATTCCCACAAATTCTATTTTCACAAAGTGCACTTGGAAATGCCTTATCGGCTGTCGAGCACCCTTTAGCTGGTTAAAGCATCAAGAAGATCACACAGCCGGCCTGGGATTTCTAAAGATGAAACACCTCTCTTCTTCTGGAGCGTTTTCGGGTTGAAAATTCGTAAGAATATCACCAAACATTCCCTCGGAATTCTCATATATAGGGAACAGCCCTTGCGCTTTGGAAACTTGGGCCTCTGGTTTTAGGACCGTGTGACAAAGTGGTATGTGTTGGCGAAAAAAGCAGCGCGGACCAAGACGGGGGCAAAAGAGAGGTTTGGTTGGGTTCATTTAAAATAATTTGCTGCAAGCTATGAACCACTTCAGCTTCTAATATTATGAAACGCTTCACATTTTCCCCTTTCTTAAATGTTTTTATACCAACTAGCCTAACACTAATTGTCTTATATATTACTATTCAATAAAGCAGGAGAAATGTATTACTTAGCAGGGTTGTATGAAACATATATTACTAAATATCATTCCTACAGTAATCATATCTGTCATTGGCACTGCATTTATATGTCTTTATTCAAGTTTGATTTAGTTAAAATGTTTCCTACCATATAGTTTCGTACATTTTGTTGTACATTTTAATCTTCTCATTTGGTATCAGTGTAATGCAGAGACTGCTGCATCAGTTCATTGTCTTTTCCTTTTAAGTTGAACTTCCTTTGAAGTTAAAAATCCATCAGTGGAAATGTGATCATCCCAGTTGTTCCCAAAGAAGACTACATTACATGTAACTCCAGAAATAACAGATGTCAAGTACATTGAAGGTTATTTATGCTCTTCAAAACCTCCAATGACTTCAACATAATTGATGTGATGCAGCAGATTATCTATTAGATGCACATGACAAATTATAGGACATGTTTTTGTCCGTTGGCAGGAAACCTTGCACTAAACTGGTGCGTTACTTTGAGCATGAGAAGTCCAATCCGCACTCAGGGGTTACTGTCAAAATGACTCAATGTTCAAACGTTTTACTTGTCCTGCTTAAAGGTCAAAACAGTCTTGAGTGATTTTTAAACCCCACAGATAAAACACAACTGTCATGACTGTCGTTGTCTGCCATTGGTTTGACCACAGACATCTATTGGTCCAAGTAATTCATCGACTATGAAGAAGTATTCCGAGTTTGAATGATGTTGTGTGGTTGTTGGCGAAATGTTCACTTTTCTCCATTAAGAGAAGCTCGAGTCATCGGTGAACGGCTATTGGATTACATGATAATGTACACTGTGTATGTCTGTCTTAAACTTAAGTAAATAAAGACAGAGGAAACCACAAACATCGAAAGGCAAGAACGTCTGACTGATGCCGCAAATCTGAACATCTTCTTGCTAAAAGCTCTCTTTTTATCTCAACTCAAGCTGTTTTCATGTTCTCTTTCACCATCCTGTTTATGTGTGCGCGCAATTATATCTGCGTGTGTCTGCGTATGTGTCTCTAAAAGCCTCTTTCTGCCTCCTAAGTGAGTCATGGTGTGGTCTCGGTGTGGGTTATTTGGGCTCCGACTCTTGTGCTCCTCCGGCCTTGATCCTTGGCGTGCTGGAGGCCCTCAAGCGTTCCTCTGCCTGCCACCCGGAGAGGCCTCTATCCTGGGTTGTTATGGGGGGTCTCCCCTGGTTGTCCCAGTTTGCTCTTCTGCATGGAAGAGCCTTTTGTCTGGCGTTTAAAACCCCTGGGTGTGTATAGCTGCTGTGAAGAATCCTCTGGGAACTTGTGAGTTTGTGGCTGTCGCTAAGTGTCTCCAGTAACTCCTGAGAGACGATGTGATTAACAGGGATCAGCGTAAAGGCCGAGAGATGTTTCATTACACAACTCTGTCACACAGAGTCTTCCTTACACTCTTTTCCATATCTTCTTTTGATGAATATGCATTTGCAATGGATAAGCATGTGTGTGCGATTGTAAAGCTACAGCTGCTGAAGTAAAGCTCTACTTCAGTCATTAACTTTTCTCTCTCGCTGTTTTCTGTTTGAACTTCTTAGGTAAGGATGGCTGAGTAGGGAACAGAGTTTAGAGAGGAAACAGCTTCTGTCTGCCTACTAATCAAGAGATTAGGGGCCACTGTTGGCATTCACGCAAACCGGGATCTGGGGAACACACATGCACACACGCACATGCGTGCTGAATCTGCCAGAGTGATTACATTTGCATCCACGGCTAATTTCACCATCAAATGTCAGCCATAGCACTGCATTGGTGCTGAAAGGCAGTGTGATTCGTTCTGCACTAATTTCCCTCACAGAGGAATGAGTGACCCCAGAGACGCATTTACTGTCGGCCATAAAACATGTCTCCATTAAGGAGAGGAGGACAGGATGAGAAATAGAGGGAGCGATGAAAAAGAGAGATGAGAGGTAAACATGAGCGGAGGAGGGGAGAAGGACGAAGCAAAAGTAGAAGGACAGAAACGCACAAAAAGAAGTAGAAAAGAAAACAGGTTGAGTAATAGAGGAGAAGGGCAGAGAGGGTGCTGGACAAAATAAAAACATAAGAATATTATCAGAAGATTTTAACCCATTCTTAAACTTCCCCATGTATCATTTGAACGCCATTTCAAATTTCCAAAAATGTTTATAGTATCTAACGATGATATTTTTGTGTGTGTGGGATTGAGTTTTTTTTTGTCTGATACAATTACAAATAACTTTTTCAAATTGTATTCAGTAAAGTTAATTAAAGTAACGTAATGCCAAAGTAATATGTAGCATGATTATTATCTCATTTTTGGACTCAATACCAAATATGCAAATCATAAAAAATCTCAGAATTTGAAACGGTCCTCTCATTTCCTTCAGTTATAATTCATCTTTTCACAATGGGATGGCTCTTGGCAGAAACAAAAATCTTTTTTGTTTTATTATCCTCATTACATGAAGCTGTTTCATGGTCCCCAAAACTGGTAATATGACACTTGTAGACAATCCAGCAAACACTGCTGAAAGCAATAGTTTATCATTTTGGAAATTAACTTGCCAAAAGTTGAATGAAGAGATTCATACCATGGCATGGGATAAATGGCATAACTGGAAGAGGATTCTACTGATGGGCCCAAACACATGGAGAGACTTTTTCAATGTATGTCAGCCTACTCTACTCCTTCATACCTCCATGGGTTACACAGCTACACAGCTCACTCATTTACACATTATATTCCATCACATGTTGGCCGTAGCCTTGTATTGACAGGACAGATCACAGTGGTTTCAATTCATGATGCAGCTGCGCTGAGAAAGGCACACAAAGTAATGCGTGAACAGCGACATGTTCTGCACCAACCTTTTCGTAGTATTTGATCTCATAGTCGAGGATGATGCCATTGGGTCTTTCTGGCTGCTGCCAGGACAGGGAGACACTGTTCCGGGACGTCTTTTCCTTTCTGATCACTGTTACCGGGGAGGGAGCTGGATGGGAGACACAGACAGACATGAGAGGGAAAGAGAGAGAGAGAGTGAGTTCCTTCGTTGGGAGGTTCAGTTGAAGTTCAGTCCCCCGGTGTTGCATCCTGGAAATTGTCTGTGGTTCCTGTTCGCCTAATTCAGTTTGCTGCCCGGTGGGGCTGCATTAAAGGCTTTGGCCCGGGGAACGAGACGGTGTACACTAATTCAAACGCTGGCTTGTGCGTATATGCACAAACACACACAGACACAGACACACACGTACAAGAACTAGAAGTATAATAGTGACGTGCATTTCAGCTCTGTGGAAGCGAAGTAGATAGTGCTCAGCTCAGAGCTTATGATTCGACTTTAACTCGTCAAAAACAAACTTAATGCATTGTACTATTTCAGTGGGATTGCAATGAATCAGTTTGACTTTTGGCAGCTTTTGGCAGCAAAAAACTGTGTGTCAGTCCGAGTCTAATTTTCACCTCAACTCTCTACATACTGAGAAACCTTTCCAGATTAAAGATTAACCTTAAAGCATTGACATTTTCTTCTCACATTCATTTGGCCGCGGTTGATTACTTGTGTTATGGAGAGTAAAAGCTTGTGATTGTGGGACAAAGCAGGAATCACAATGAAGAAAAACACAACTGTGCTTGGTAACAACGTTAAGTGTCGCTGGAGCTAGTCAGCATACCAAACTCCCATTCAATCACGCAGAAACGTTCCTGCTTATGTCGCATGCACAATGCATTAAAACGGCTTCTACTTCAGCGTTTATTGGAGCACATGCTACTCTGCATATTATTTGAAATGTGTACTCATTTGAATATATGATATATATAAACCACCCCTTCCCCTTTGTCCCGATGCGGGCCCTGTCCCTTTTGGTGTGGCGCTTTCTCCCTCCCCAATTTTCCCGTCCAGTCCTTCACCAAGGCATCGCCTTGCCTCAGGGAGTTCACATGGTCCCAAGTAATTTAGCACATCCCTTCCTCTATCAAGCCCTGCACCCCTCCCTCGTTCTTTCTCGCTCTCTTGCTCTTCACTCCCTTCCTCATTTCCCTTTTTTTACTGCTCTCTAATTGCCAGGCAGCTCCAGGGCCAGCCCGGCATCTGAGGCATCGACTTTTAATTTTATTAGACCACAGGAAAAAACATGTTTGTCTTTGAAATGTTGGAGCCTTTCTTGATTGTGATTATATAGCAGTGTGTGTGTGTGTGTGTGTGTGTGTGTGTGTGTGTGTGTGTGTGTGTGTGTGTGTGTGTGTGTTTGTGTATCTATTCGTGCATATACTGGCGTGTATTTCGGCGGGAAGTTATTTTTTCTCCTGTAATGAATCCAGATGGGGAGAATCTGTTTCTATACCCCCTGCTCCTTCTCTCCTCCTCTCCCTCTGGTTCTGATAGCGGGGTGATGTTTTTTATTGGCTCTGTGGTTTATGGTGGTAATGATTTACTGTGGCTGGGCCGCTTGGAGGCAGCTTCAAGTTCCTCTCCTCCTCCTTTTCCTTTGCCTTGCTTCTCCCCCCTCTCTCTCTCTCTCCCTGCATGTCTATTGGCGAGCACTTAATTTGCTGTCACTCTCTGTTTCTCTCTGTGGTATAACTGTAAAACTAATACAGCATACCAGGCCCATAATGGCCTTAAAAACTGGCCTTCAGCGTCGTTCATATGCGATGCAAGGGACACAGCTGTCGCAGCTTTTATTTATTCTGTACACTGTTGGACTGGTGGACTATTCAAAGTAGTTTATTGGCTGTAATGCTATAGAATCCATTGAAAAGAAATGTTGTCCTGATTATGCAGCGAGTTTTCAATGCAGCGAGTCCTCGGGACCCACAGGTGGTCATTGAGTGGGTCCCAATCCCATTTGTGTTTTGTGATTGTCGTGTTAAAACTCATGTTTGTTTTCTATACTTCTCCTCAGTTGCTTCCCCTTCTAGCCTCTCACACATTTGACCAAATCACAATATCAATATATATATATATTTTTTTTAAGAATAACTGCTTACTTACTCAACATGTTATAGTAAATATAATCATTTCATTTTGTTTACGAATCTAAAAAGACCATTCCTTCTGCAAATAGTTTTTTCATTCACGTCCTATGAACAAGACGCGATCTCCTTGTGTAAGATATATATATACGTATGGTGAGAACAAGTCGAACAGTGGCCGTGTGAGTGTTATGTTCCAATACATAGTTTGAAGTGTTGATGTTTGAAGTCAAAGCTGTGAGGCGAGGACTGGTCTTGCTGCAGCAACATTTAGTTTCTCCCTCGATGATGGAGACTACAAACACAGGATCTTGTCTGCTCAAGATAGATGCTCAGACGGCAGGATAATCAACCACCAGGTGAAGCAGTGATGTATATATACTGAGTGTGCCTGCGTTTTCTTCTTGTTAGACCCACTCTGTCAAGTTCAGCTGCAGCTCAGACTGTTGATATTAGACTACTCTAATGTGGATCCCAGCTACTCTGTTGTTCGCGTAGTTATAACAATGAGTGGAGGGCAAGGGAGGAGGGATAAGGAGAGCTATCTGACAGCACCTTGACAGCGCAGCAAGGACACACAGCTCCTTCCTAGGGAAACACTTAATCCATCTTTTAACAGCTTTGGCATCTCTACATGTGTGTTTGTGTGTGTGTGTGTGTGTGTGTGTGTGTGTGTGTGTGTGTGTTTATGTGAGAGAAAGTGTACTATAGCCGAGTGGGGCTAGAGCACTGACATACCTAATCCTTGTAAACTCTCAGGGCTGATGGAGGGTGTGCAGCTGCAGGCTGATATTTTTCTTAGAGAGAGGGAGACGAGTGTGTGGCTGTGTGGTATAATGAAGGGGCGTGTTTTTGTGTGTGCTTGATCTGTGATGTGGAAAGACACAGATTCATCTCCTCTGATGATCGCTCAAACCTTAAAGATGTTTTTTTATATTCAGATCACACACAGCCCTCTTAGTGTGAGTGTACGTCAAATCCAATATAAATGCGGATCCCCCTGACTAACCGCACAGATGATGGTTACTAATAAAAGACTCAAACATTTTTTTTTTTTTATTTTGGATGGCCTTTACTTGAAACGTGTGGCTTTTAATCTCTATTGCTTTCCCCTCATCACAACATATGATTTGACTTATCCCCAGGCTAGAAACATGTGCACGTACTGTATGTGAACACACACACACACACACACACACACACACACACACACACACACACACACACACACACACACAACACAATCTATATTTACCTCTCATCCCTGCCCTGTCACTTTAAAGAGGTCATGTCTAAACGTGTCACTTTTTATACAGTCAAGGTGTGTCAACACAATTTGTCTGTGTATTGTGTGTACATACAACCTTTGGCATTAGCATATTCATGACACTAAGAGAGTTGACTTATGTATGATGGAGTGCATCTACCCTCACAGTTTGTTTGTGTGCATATTTTTGCCCTTGAGTGAACTCCAAAAAGTTCAAGCTAAATGCTGTATGAGCATCATTATAATTCTAATCACAGAAAGAGAAAAGTTCTTATTTATGCCTTGATTTCAGGAAATGTGACATGTCCTGACTGACACCCATGTCCCGCCTCACTGATCACCTGCATACAGCCAAAGCACGCACCGTAACCTGTAAATCAAAGCAACTCTTGTGTGCATTCAAATCACGACAAAAGACGGGACTCGCTACGCTTCACGACATATACTGCGACCACTCTGTGTAAATGCACAGCTATTGCCATCTGCCTATCATCAAGGATGTGATGGAGCGTCTGACCTCGCTGTGTGACAACTTTTGAGAGAAAACACCCATCTGTTCACTCTGCTCAAAACACACCTTCCAAAGAGCTAAATCACCTCCCAAGGTTGGGAGCAAAAAAAAAAACTTGCAGAAACACGGGGAGGCATATAGGGAGGAAGACAATAGCATGCTGTGTGTTTGGAAGGATCCTGTTTCCAGATGAAGAGAGAGATAATGGTTGAGGGGGAAACAGTAAAAAGAAAACAAAGAAAACACTGAACTGCAGACAGAAAGGCATTACCAAAAACCAAGGCAAACTGTGTAGGAGAACATTGAAGAAAGTGGGAAAAGGAAAATAATAAATTGATGCACTAAAGCCAGAACACTGCACATTCCTTGCTAGAGTCAGGGATGTCTGAGGTTTGGCGCCTTCTACTGCAGCTAGATTTATTTGACTCTTGGAATTTCACAACACCACTTCCCTTTGCTTTCTTATTCATCTAAAGACTTGATGCGTGGAGAGATATTTGTATAAAAGATTGATGAGCGCTTTAGGTACCCATCCTCATGTTAGGAGTGTCTTTTTAAAAGGATGAGATTTTATTTTCATTTTGCAAAAGACATTCGATCCCGGTAGTTAAACAAGCGAATAGCGGCCCGGGATCGCCTTGTAAATGTCCAGTTCTGATGGTTGGAGTGCATATGTTTGAAGCACATAAACTACAGGCTAGTGTATGATAAGGATATTTAGAGGAAGAGGGAGAAACGGGGCGCAGTGAAGAGAAAAGTATTGAATATTATCTAAGTGCTCGGTAACTACTATTTTTTTATTGATAAACTTGCGGTTCTACCCACAGTTCAATTTAAATACACTCATGCCACACACCCATAGAGTATATGCATGGAGTCTGGAGTCTTGTGTTGGTGTTGATGGTAATAAACCACATAGTCGTAAAACATAATAATGTGATAGTGGTCTGATTCTGTGACTGCATGCCTTTATCTGTATATCCATCTGTTGTGATAGAAGCTCACCAGCTTGGTTGGTGGTGATGGTGACCGCGGCGTACTGTCTCATCTTGGGTGCCAGCGATGACACGCCGTTCAGTGCCTCGATCTCAAAGGTGTAGTTTGTGTGGGCTAGCAGGTCCCCCACCGTCACCGTGGTGTTGTGGAGGCCCGCGGCTCTTGGCAGGAAGTGAACATTGCTCCGGCAAGGCTCGCAACGCAGGTTGCCACCGTTACTGCCGTTAGCGGCCTCCCCTCGGCAGCGTTTGCAGAGGACGGTGAAGGTGACGTCCCTGCGCCCACCGGCGTCTTCCGGCCAGCTCCAGTCCAGGATGACGGAGGTCTCGTTAATGGAAGAGATCACATTTCGAGGCGCTGAAGGGGGTCCTGGTAGAGAAGAAGATGGAGTGGGATGGTGGTGAAAATAGAAGGATGAAAGAAACATTTAAAAAGGAAGAAAGAAAGTAAATTAGTAGAAAGGTGATAGAAGAAAAGGGAAGAAAGCAAATAAAGGAGAGATTGATCATCGTAAAACTTCAAGTGGCAGTGACATTAGATGGGATTAGATTTAGCAGCAGTCATGGGCCAAGTAAAATACATATAGAATCTACAAAAGGGGGGGTTGGTAGGTTTTCTCTCCAACATAGTGGTGCGTTATTGGTTGCAGTTTGTCTGTATTAGAAGCTCACTTGTTTCCCAGGAAGTGAGTTATCCAGGTAGAAAATATAGCCATTTAACAGGCCTTTAAAGTGCAAATGGAGGTTTTCAATCAATGTTTTTTTTTGTAAATGTTGCAGTTTAATTGAGCTAATATGGGTCTGTGTATGTACTACAACATGAATCTCCTTTCCTCTCTTTTTGGATCAGGGAAAAAAAAGGGCATGACAGCATCTTTGATTAAAAAAGAGAGAAAAGACTGTCAAACTCGACTGGCATATAAAAGTAAGAATTGCAAACAGATCCCTCTGAATATTTCCAGATTTGTATATCAAAGCTGTGACTGTAATTACATGGGGAACAAAACAAAACTGCCAAATAACTCTGTTGAGAAGTAGCAGGAGAAGAAGGGAAATGGGTTTAGCGGATTGTGTCTTCAGATAAAATGTTTGGTTTGGTTTGTTTGACTTTACAATAATTTACTTCATTCCCAAACTATGCATGGCTCCTGTCTTGGTAATCTGAATTACAGTTTTTGTGTAAGAGAGAAATCAGAAGGTAGATACACCAACATTGCATCAGGGCATCTGCAAGGCGGAGGAATGTAAATTACAGACTCCATGTTTGATGTTGTAACAAATCCAATATGGCTTCAAGTTCAAGGCGGTTCTGCAACTCCTAACCCGAAAATAATTGTCACAAGAAATTTCTAGAGCTCAACAGTGACTGCAGTTCTGGAAGGGAATTTTCCATTCATTCACTCAATTGTTTCAGCAAATCCTGATATAAAGAGTTTTTGAGAATGGAACTAAGCCAACCAACTAGGAGATGAATGTTGACCATAAACCATTTGATCTGGTGCAAGACAAAGGAAAAAAAACACAAGACTTTATACTTAAATATATTTAGAGTGAAGGAACTACTCATCCCATAAACAATTCCTGATGGCGGCCCGCCGCCTCTGGAAACTCCCAAAAACGTTCAAACAGCCGTTATAAATTTGAAAACAGTTTAGGCAACTGCATAGCTTATTTCTCGCCTAAAATGTTTTCAGAAACGGTTTGTGGTTAACTATTTCCGTAATAAAAGACACAGTTTGAAATCCGGGAGCAGCTCATGGAGACTGAAGACCGATATCCTCACATGCCGCTCACGGTCAAGGTAAACATAGCTGTGGTAAGGGAAAGCAGCGGGAAGAGTTTTCCACGACATTGTGAATAAAACACAAGTTTCTAAAAGGTTCATATGATGCAGACGTGTGGTTTTTACAGGAGTATACCGTTGTTTCACAATCCCATAGCTCCTGGTAAGTCTACCTTGGCTACGAATACAAACAGGATTTTTACTTCTGGAAACTAACTGTTGAGCTCTACTGAGAGCTTGTAATTAAATTAATTCAATATAAATTAGGACACCTCGAAGGGGCACACTTTGTAAGAGGCTACTACTATTCAAAACTAAGGCAAAATAACATCATTTATGGTTTTGTATGATCAAAGACTTCTCCACATGCAAATAATTTGACGTCCTTTTTCTATCATGAGAACAAAATCCCATCCCATATCTTTACCAAACATTGATATCAGTGCTAGCATTTAAGGAGCTCTCAGCCAATAGTAGTCAAGCAATAAACACCAAATAATGTGTCAACATCTCCTGACAAAACTATTACTCCTTTCGCTAACACAGTGAAACTCCCCTTAAAGCAAGCAGCTTATGAATGGATACTATCATCAACATATATTATTAAGAATGCATATATCACTCTGTGTATTTCTAAAAGTAAGACTGTGTGTTCTCTGATAGTAATCTGACCCTGACAAGCCTTTACAGCTAACTCCCTTGACCACATCAAACTCTTGGACCTGTAATGCATACAATATATTACCTGTGCAGGCATGCACATGTACACATGCAGGCAATCATACACTAATTCAAAATGTCAAAATAATACATTGGCATTTAGATTACCATGTGACATGAATTATGGTGTGTAAGAACTGAGGATGTGTGCATAACATTCAATCCCTCACAAAGAGACTCATGTATTGGCAATTCTCTTTCGACTCTTTCCAGCTTCCTACTCGTCACTGGAGGTCACTAGATTTGGGGAAAAAAAGGGGATTTCATGGTGTCTTTCAGCAAGTTATGATGATGATCAGCAAGGCCGACCTGCACATGTGCATTTTTGATTTTGTGGAGGTTAGGTGCATTCATTTTAATTGGTGGAACTGATTTGTTGGGGGTAGACATACTATACAGGAAATACCAAACGGATGATTTCTTTCTTTTTTCATTTGTTCCAGTTCAGTATCCTCATTTTCCTGCCAGCATTTTCAAATTTCCAGAGTCAATTCGAAACAACCTCTATCTCACCGCTAACAGTACAATCACAATCATTATCTTCTAACTACTTATCTATTCATTTGCAGCCTCTGTGTCGCTCAATCTGTCCCAATGAGGTGAAATTTGCCTAGTTGACAAGATGGCGTTGAGATAATCTCAACAGGGACCTGCCTGCCGTGACTGTCGTAATAATTAGGATTCTGTCTATGGCTGGGGGCATCGATTTGTATTTTCTACTGTTCTCAACATTGTGCAAGACGTTTTTTTGTCTTTATTCTCATCCCATTTAGTAACAGATGTATCCATAACCTGACACCAGGGAATGCAGTGATTTACAGTTTTATGGGGAATGCATTTTGGAAAGCTCGCAGGAGGTATATACATCTGCATCTGCAACCCATTTGCATCAGAGGGATACAGAAGAGAGTCACGTAGGGAGCGAAGGTGATAAAGAGTTTTTGAGCAACCATGACTATGATGACCTTTAAATAAATAAGGAATGTTAATGCTCTTTGTCTATTAGTGGCGCCTATTTGTTTTTAGTGGTGAATTGGGAAGCAATCTTTAACTGCATTATGTGTATGAATCCAACTTTAAATGACATTTTGCGAACTTAAAAAAAAATACACATGAGAAGAAACACAAGCCTCTGGATTCAATTTACGTTTAAACGGTGTGCATACACAATATAATGTCCGTTGTAGTATATGCATAACAATATGGAGCGAAGACAAACAAAGGTTTCTGCTGTGTGAAGAGCATCTGAAACCATTTCCACCATCATAGGACACTAAAACTCAATGACAGCCAAATTAATGGGTTTCAGTATCTCTTCACGGCAAGGGTCTGTCAGGTGTCATTGCATGTTTTATGAGCTAATGAGAACAAACCTCCCAAACCACATTGAAAGGCTTTTCTGGTCAGATATCAGATATCAGGATGTCACTGACTCCTCAAATGATATATCAAATAGTCCCAAATGTTACTGCATTGCTAACTGTGATATAAGAGCACACTTACTGGTACAGGCCATGGATGCAGGGTCTCCATCGGCACGGAAGTAGTTTTTCTCACAGCCACAGTGCAGCGACCCCTCATGGTGAGAGAAGCTATGAGGCGGGCACTTTGAACACTCCATATTTCCCAGAGTAGATTTGTAGAAGCCGGCCCTGCACACTGGAGACAGAAGAACACAGACAGATGTATGAGTGCCGCGCACATAGATAGCCATCTAATAAGTTTATGCTTTGCTGGTGCACCTGCAAGTATGAAATTAAAGACGGGGGTTATTTAATGCACTCTCACTTGCTCTCTCTCTCACACACACACACATACACAAACTGCAAGAGAAGGACTGCACGTACATCTGAACCCATTGACTGCTGGTAAAAATAAAAAAAGAAGGAAAACAATGAATCTCCGAATTGTCTTTGTCTCTATTTCTTGCTCTCTTCATCTCTCAAGAGGCAGAACATGAATAATGCAAATTGTCCCCTCAGATAAAAGGACTGCTCTCTTTAAATATCGGTGGTGTTAAATCTGCGCTCAGCAGCTCTTTAAACTCCTACTCACCACAAATCTGTTGCAATATGTGCAAGTAGTGTGACACGCCACCTCTGCAAAGTGTACTGCGTGTACATGTATGTGTGCCTGTGTAGGAAGGGAGATCAAACAGAACGCTCCCTCGTGTTTTTCTCACCTTTCTGTCTCAATTTAGTTCCACTTTGTCATCTTATCTCGACTTGATGATGAGATACACAACATTTACTGGCCATTTCCTGCAGGATTTAACACCAACAGTACTGTACTTCAAAGCAATAGTATTGTACTGCCATTACGCAATAACTGAAAATGTGAATAACACAGGTCACAGTATTTCACAAATATGGTATCTCTTTATGTGTGACCGAAAGTGTCAAATCAAATGTTTTTCTCTAAATCTACCGGTTTATTTCTTGCAATAGTGGGGAAATGGATTGTGTTATGACCTCTTGAGATGATTACTGATCCGTTACTGTATAAATCGGCACGTATTTCCATCAGCATTGCGTTTGCATTGGTGCATAGTTGGCCAACCGTTTGTGTTACGAGGTGTACGAAAAAAACTTTCAGATACTCAGGTGCCCATGACTGGAATTGAGTTCCTAATAGCATTAAAAACACAACGCACTTTCAAAACTGTAACCCTGTAAAGACAGTTGTGTTGACAGAAATAACATTTATTTTTACAATCAACACTTGAAATGATGAAGGCCCATGCAAATGACAAGGTAGTACAAAATGGAAACGCCGGTTCTCCGGCTTCCTCCCACAGTTCAGATTAATTGAAGACTTTAAATTGCCTGTAGGTGTCAATGTGAGTGTGAAGGGTTGTCTGTCTCGTTAACGTCAGCTCTGCGATAGTCTGCCGACCTGTCCAGGGTGAACCCTGCCTTCTTCCAATGACAGCTGGGGTCGGCTCCAGCTCTCTTTCTCTCTCTCTCTCTCTCTCTCTCTGTCTCTCTCTCTCTCTCTCTCTCGCTCTCGCTCTCTGTCTCTCTCTCTCTCTCACACATACTATATCCAAAAAAATGTCTTGCAACAATAGCAGCGAGCCAGCGGAATGTGTGTTCTCAGCAGAACAGGTCTGAGAGATCCCAGTGGAGGACAACATTCTTCTGCAACAGCTTCTGATACTACTGCCATATTCATCACTGACACTGGCACACCAAGGTCCCATGCTGCATGAAACACTCCCCTTCATCCCCTTTACAGTGTGGCTGTGATTCTGCATGCATGCATGCGTGTGTGTCTGCATGTGCGTGTGTGTGTGTCTGTGTGAGTGAGAGAGTAATAAAATGTGAAGCGGGTTTAAACAGCCCAATATAATCCCACTGATGGAATGACAACCACAACACTTACTGGCACACACAAAACAGACCACCCTGATTGGTAGACATAGCAGGAAATTAGACCTGACAGCCAGCGCCCCCGGCCAATCAGGTAAGAGAAGCAGCGCGATAACTGCTGGGTCAGTAGAAAATGCACAGGGAGCATGAAACAGAAGTGTGGATAAACAGACAAAAGTTTGAATGAATTAATCTCATAACAGGGACCATCTGATCAGATCTGATCCCTCTATCTATACACACACACTGTTGACAGAGCACACATGCACTCACAGTTTACACCTGGATAACACCAAACAAATGTTGCCCTGGGCAATGATGTGGCTCATTACTTTGGGTTTATTTTTTGGACAACAATTAAGGTAATATAACAGAGGACTGTGTCGTATAATTCTTTGGCTCCCAAAAATATTACTTTTTTAATATTAAGGTTAAAATAACATAAGACAAAAGCAGACTTATACTTTAAACATGGCCCTCTGCAACCGCTAGAGGAACTTAACATCTCACTTGACATGGACGAACGACTCTGATAAGTCAACGCTCCACAAACGGCAGAAAAACAGCCTAAATTCCACTTGAAAGTAAAAAATAAACGGGGACCTTTCAGTGCTTGACACAGCCGTGAAACTTATTAGGCACAGAGAGGATCCCATAAACCTTTAATGTAGGAATCAATAACCAAAGCTGCACTTACGGTATGAGGTTTTCATATGACAGTACAGTGACATGTTGTATTTTCTTGACCGCAAACCCTAAAAATATTTTTATAGTGGTAGGAAAAGGATAATAAAGGCGCTGTTTCTTCCCTGTGTGTCTGCCAGGATAAAAAGCAGCTCCGACAGAGGCTGATGGGAATATCAGATTCAGCTCGCAGGAGGTTAACTACTCATGTAGAGGAGAACCAAGTTGTGTTACTCTGACATCCACCAACAGTGTGTGCAGGGGCATGAGTGGATAGGATACCATGTGTGGTAGCCTATGTGTGTGTGTGTGTGTGTGTGTGTGTGTGTGTGTGTGTGTGTGTGTGTGTGTGTGTGTGTGCACCCCAGGAGATGAAACACAGCACCTCTTCAGATGACAGAGTATGTGTGATTAATTAAAAGATGGGGTTGTGTGTGTGTGTGTGTGTGTGTGTGTGTGTGTGTGTGTGTGTGTGTGTGTGTGTGTGTGTGTGCGTGTGTGTGTGTGTGTGTGTGTGTGTGTGTGTGAAAATGGCACATACAGAGACACACATTTCACAAGAGGATCACTGCCTTGACAAATATAGAGAAAATGAAATATTTGCAGAGGAGAAAAAATTTGAAGGTTATCCCCCTGAATCATCTTTTATTTATTTTCAAATCAATAACAGCAGCAAGAACAGCATGTACGGTCTGTATCACTGTATCCCTGTAAGTAGTCTTTTGTGATACCCGTACAAACACGCATCTCCATCTCACACACACACACACACACACACACATGCACACGGGCACATGTGCACACGTACAGCTGCAGCAGCCACATGATATGGTGGTTGTAAAATAACTGGGGCTGCAATTCGCTCAATCAATAGTCTAGGTCATTGATGAGGTCATGGGACACCCTCATCAATAATTAACGTGGCTGCTGGATGGTCCAGTGGTCACATGCAGTCCCTCTATTTTACTACATGTTAGTTGATAACCTGACCTGACCTTGGTGAGACCGACTTTTGGTACCATGCATCTCTTAAAAGGGAAGGATTTCGAGACAACAAAGAGAATTCATTGGCTAAATTGGTGCTTTTAAAGCAAAGATATTCCACAATGTTAAGAGTGATTTTAAAACAGAATCTTTTTGGGCTTTGAGCTAAATGTTTTACACCCACTGTCACTGTGTGAAGAAATGACATGAACTTTAGAACTGCAAATCCATGACATGATTATAATCTCATCTGAAGCATTAATAAGCCTTTGATAAAATTGACCTTAATCATCAGAAAAACGTGAGCGGCGATTACACTTCACATGTTACTCCTCACATGACCTCTTGACCTCAAATGACACGTATAAATTGACTGGTGTCACGTAGGGGAAGTGGGAAAGCACCTCTTCCCTTGACCCCAATCTTGGTGTCAGCCTGACCCGGAGGCTTCACATTTGGTCTCCATCGCTTTCTCTTTCTCGCACACTTCAAGGCTCAGTCTCGCTGCAGCCGGAGCAAAACGCCGACCCAACAATTGATTTCCTGTTTCCATACCTCCTCCACCTCTTTTCTTTTTCAATCCGACAAGATCCCAATGACTTTCACTCCCTCTCTCCTCCCCTTCCATCTTCCTCCGTCTCCACCTCCCCTTTCATCCTGCCCACCCTCATCCAGTCCTTTTCTATGGCTTTCCCTTCTCTTTCTTTCGCTCCATCCTTCCCCCTTAATTGGAATAGCTCTCTTTGAAATGGAAAAGTTATTTACTCTGACAGCTCAGGCATTTGGCCGGCGGTCTTATCCGGAGCCACTTGTAATGTTACTGGAAACATGGCAACAGTAAACATCTTGCCCCCTGCCATGAAATCCGCCTTCGGTCCAACCAGTAACAAGCCACAGAAATCTGGAAAAGGTCAAAGTCTTTTTCAAAACCGTGGCAAATTTTGGTGGGAAATTTCCCCCTCCCTGTTAAATGTGTTGTTATGTTAATGTGTGGTGCATTTTGGACGAGCACATAAATGAGAGGAAAACATAAAAATGCACGCACAGCTACATTTTCATCTTTTTACCAACCATCTGAATCTGAGCCGTACGTTAAAGTATTGAATGCATCATAAAGGATTTGTGGCATATTTTAAACATTTCGAAGACTCAGCTGGCATACATACATATTATTATCTGTACAACCTTTCTAAATCCTGGATGATCTAACCTTGAGATAGCTGTAATAACAAGCACATAAGTTACAGAAAAGTAAAGACACATTGATATACTGAGGGCTCCAGTTCAGTGGCACAGACATCCAAAAAGCTGAATCACAATCAATTTGTTAAAGCTAATACGTCCGTAACCCGATAAAATGAGCTCATTTTTTGTCAGAGATATAAATGAAAGCAATCATCAAAATTGATAGGTTGTGTCTCGGGGCAAATTGCTCCGCATTCCATCTATCTTATGTTCAATTATTTTGTCATTTGCCATGATAATCACATCGGGAACATACTGGAGTTTATTCATATGTCAGTATGGTGAGCCAGAGTGCTGACGCTCGCCAGCTTGAGCAGAGAAGTGATTCTGGACATCTTCAAGTCTGTATCCATCAACTGGAGGACACATTACCTGTCCAAACTTTTAAGGTAATTCTGATGAGAGCTGCCAAAGCTAATCAGAATGTAACAAAGGCCTGTGATGAGCTCTCAGCGCTGGAGGTTGTAATTGCTCGTTGTCATTTCAGTCCTGTTCTGGCAAAGCACGAGTACGAGGAAGGATCGGGTGTGATATATAGCTGCAACATGAGCAGCATTTTGTTGATTTTTTTGAGATCTGTATTTCTGTAATGTTATGTATAACTGCTCAAAGGAATTACTCCTAGATGGAATATTATGAAATGGGCGCAATCATTGACATGTTTGAAAATGGAATGGCCGACTCAACTTCCCCACTGCAGGACTAATAAAGGATTATCTTATCTTATCTAACTTCAAATCTATAAAATCCAACAAACAGCAATATTTCAGCCAGAAGACAGCTGTTTGTTCCCCATGTGAAACGAGAAGTCAGCGTTGATGTTATTGACACGTCCGTAGTTATTTCGAACCCAAATGACGATCTTCTCCTGAAACAAACCATCTCGTGTTGCTGCCTCAACCTAACTGAATTGTTTCTTGTGAAGACAGCATTTTATTTTGAAAAGGCAGTATTCTCATCTGTTTCTCATCTGTTGCTGGCTTCTGTAGGAACACTGTAACATTTCGTAAGATATCTAATAAACTTGATTTGTTGTATTTCAATCTTAGTTCAAATGTCTTACTAAAAGTAGCAATAAACCAGCTTTGTGATAGGAAAACTAGCAACAGTGCTCATCTAAGTTTCCCAGAGCATCTGATCAATGCACCTGATCAATTTCGGACCCTGATGTTCAGTTAAATCATTGCCATGACCTCATAAGCTGCATTTTCAGCAGCCATAGAAAGGAAACAGTTGGCTTCATCAGCTGCAGCGACGTGGAGGGCCAGATTGTGACGCTAACTGCAGGCTAATGGCCTGGAGAGACCCCACTATTCAAGTCTGTTTATCTATACACACTCAAAGAGACTCTTATCCTGCCTGATGCAGTGCGTGTGAGCGTGTGTGCATGGGAGTGTGTGTGTGTGTGTGTGTGTGTGTGCGTTTGACTCAGAGTTCTGAATACTAATCATTATACCACACAACCACCAGCAGTTTTCTGTCTGTGTGAAAGAAAGCTACCATGTGTTAGTGTGTGTTTTGTGCATGTGAGTGCAAGTGCAAACTGGCACAGTAGAGCTTAATTAAGTGATCTGATCCAACACTGATTTGCATAATAAAGCAGCCTGATGAGGAGGATAAGACGAGAGGAAATAGAAGACGATGAAGGGAGGTAGAGGAGCTGGATGTGAGGAGGTGGAATAGAGGTGGTGGAGGAGGACAAAGAAGTGTAAGTCTGGAAGGAAAGCAGACAGAAAATACATGTGTATAAGTAAAAACACTTCAAGCCTCACAAGTCCATTCTCGTGGAACAGGCCAGCTACTGTGTGTGGTTTGTGTGCCTCAAGGTTGTATGATTTAAGCAACCTGTGATATTGTGTTTGTGTGTTAAATGATACATCACTTTATTGTCCAAAACATAATTACTTTATCAATGAAAAACACACTATTATTTCCAGTAGATGAGGAGTATGTTAGTTATTAAATCCAACAAGCAGTTTAGCCAAAACGTGCTGCCTGCACTGAATTACAATTTGAAAGTAGCAAATATTGGCCATCATAATTCAGTCTAATATTCATGAAAATGACAGGTGACTAAACTCCTCTCATTGTTTCCTCCCCATCTCTTTTCACAAAAGCTCTGCTCAGTGCAGGGGGAAATTAGCAGGATCGACACATTATTATCATATTATATATGTGTTTGCTGAGCTGCTGCTGCACTTTGGAATCAGCTGGGGACACCTTTGAATCTAACAAAAACACTCATGGGCAAGACATACGTGCAACCATATTAAAATTGCAAATTTAAGGAGATTTCAAAAACAGTGTTGAATCAAGTTGAATACATTGATTGTGTGTGTGTGTGTGTGTGTGTGTGTGTGTGTGTGTGTGTGTGTGTGTGTGTGTGTGTGTGTGTGTGTGTGTGTGACTGTGAAAAGCTGCTCTTATGTGAAGGACAATAAACTGGGGCACGACAGGGCAAGTACTGCACAAACCCCCCACACACAGAGGCATGGATCAACTCCCTGCTGTATCCATCAAGAATGCAATAACTGTTTCCTACACCCTGCACACTCCAGAGATCAGCCAGGTCAGTAAGAAAATCCAGGACAAACCAGCACACACACACACACACACACACACACACACACACACACACACACACACACACACACACACATTGAGGTGATTATAATTTCAGTGATGCAAGGAGAAAGAACGTCACCACACACATAGGCTAAACACAAATTAATCTACCCTCATTACACATGTTCAAGTTACACATTGATCACGTTGCACCCAAAACTGTGTGTGTGTGTGTGTGTGTGTGTGTGTGTGTGTGTGTGTGTGTGTGTGTGTGTATGTGTGAAATAGATTGGGAGATGGAGACAAAAGAGAGGCTGAAGGAGGTTGACAGCAGAGAGCGAGTGAGCGAGAAAGAGAGAGAGAGAGAGAGAGAGAGAGAGAGAGAGGAAAGAGAGAGAGTAAGAGTAGGAAACCCCAAACAAAAAGATAAGAAGATGCTCGAACATTCCCACACTAACCATGCACACACACTAACAATAAACCTGTTTGTCTTGATCCATCACTCTCAGCCAACACACTCGCTGGCCAATGTGTGTGTGTATCTGTGTGTATATGCAGACATTGTGTTGTGTTTGAAGATGACACTGACCTCTTAATGCCCTCTCGCTTGCCCAAACACAGACACACACACACACACACACACACACACACACACACACACACACACACACACACACACACACACACACACACACACACATTCCACCGTTACACACCTTGGAAACACACACTGCACAACCACAACGGCCTTAAACCCATTTGCCTCCACTCATCCTTTACAGGACTATTGTGCTGCTTTGAATGCAACAGATAAACAGCCATGTACACTAAGCACACAAACACAGTAGCTGTCGTCATCGTGGTGATTTAGAGCCGGAGAAACCATTGTGCCATAAACCCATGCGTGACAATAGTAGTCGGTGGCAACCATGTCACCATTTCTATGCCGATGTGGGACAGTTGATGTGAAACTCAAACAGTTTTGCTTGGTTTTCCATCTGCAACCAGCAGATTTATACAAGTGTTGTTACGGAAATACAATTCTAAATAACCTTCTAAATAAAATTGTAGTAATCCATTACAGTGCATTTGTTTTCTGTTAAAGGTTCTATAAAATCCGCTCTTCACAGTAAGATCCAAATAAATTAAAATCTGAGTGGGTAATAGACGAATGCACAGAGGAATAGCTGTATAATGAATGATAGATGGATGGATGGGAAACTGGAGTGAAATGATACAGGGTGAGGGGAGAGAGTGAGGAAAGAGGGCGAACGATCAAGATAGTAATTCCAATTCCATAAGCATCTTTCAACAAGTACAATTGTGTCTATGTGTGTGTTTGTGTGTGTGTGCGTGTGCGTGTATGAGTGTGTGCATGCCAGGTCCTCTTTTTGTGCCCAGGGACAGTTTTATTGACCAGTGCCAGAGAGGACACGCTCTCTACTTTGAGAGAAAATAGGCCATCTACAACGCTGCATGGACACACACACACACACACGCACACACACACACACACACACACACACACACACACACACACACACACACACACACAATGTTGGTGACCCACTTCGCTCAATGTGTTCAATCTGCAAGATTTAAACAAAGACCTTGATGTTGGGCACTTCTCACACTGATGCAAGACAGCACATAAACACAAACAGCTACACTATTTTAAAACCCTAATATCATTAAATATGTATACTTTTACCACACGTAGTAATTCATAAAATCATAAAAACACAGTCTATTGAAGACTCTTAACTGTAATTGAGTATAAAACAACATGTTGATGAGATGCAAATGAAATGAAAGTATTTTCAATCAATCATCAAGGATTTTATTGAGTTTTAGTGATGATGTAAATGCTATTTAAAAAGATTTCCCACCCTTACATTCATATATTTCTGCTTTTCTTTTCTCATTACATTGTAAATGTCACCGGCACATCATTATATTTCTTTTTTGTTGTAAATGCCATTGTTGCATTGAATGTACGTATAAACTGCATTTCACTTATGTTATATGGGAATATTTATTTTCCATCTTTTGTGTCGAAACTCAATTTCATCTTTTATAAATATAAATGATGTTTTCAAATTCCAGTTTGAGCTCCTGTGAGTGTCTAATGTAATTCAGAAAAAAAGAGGCGTCCATATGGTTGCTGACACAGAGTCAGAGAGAAGCTCTGCCTGTTGAGGTCTGAGTGGAGAGTAGCAGAGAAGCCCACCAGGGAAGACCACTTGCACTGCTGGAACACCTGAGGACGGCTGAAGGACACACACACACACACACACACACACACACACACACACACGTATATGCATACACTGACTGACACCTACAAGCAAGCCTCAGTACGTGGCTGCTGCCATATGCTAAAGAGCCCCCAGGCTCCTCTCACTTCAGACAACATGACATTCTGGCTTTCGGATTGCCCTTCGTTTAACTCTCACTGGGGTCTGTACCTCCACCGGAGAATGGATGCTGGGAAGAACTGAAGGAAAATAGAAACATTTGGCTCAAACAACTGCATGCTGTTGTTTTCTAGTTCTTTCCTAGCATCATTGTGGGGGATTATCGCAGGATGAGGTTTCATTGATAACCATAATACGTCAGTGTTGCACTCACCTGCTCTGTGCTCTCCTGAACTCAAATCTGATAATCATCATCCTATTGTTGAATGTTTTGTTAGATTATCATTTGGACTGTAGATGATTTCATTCTGACATAAATAACGGCAACACTGGTGCTCTGCAGTCTGAAATTCCAACATCTGGTTTGCATCTGTTGCTACGGGAGACAACATAAACTATCATAAAAACAGGGCGAGAATCCATAACGGTTTTATCGACTTTAGGTTCCACTGTCACTAAAGCTGTTTCTTCACATTTTAAAGACTCTTAGTCAAGCTTTTTGTTTTGTTTTGTTCATGCAATGCTGAAGTGTACTTCTTAACATTAAAACGAAGCCTGTAAGGGATTCACGTGTGTTGAACCATCAGGATTTGTTTTAAATAGAGCACAGCATTGATCAGAGGGGCACAGGTGGAATGATTTAATACAAAGACAATACAACTGATTCCTCAGCTTAAATGTGATTTTTCACATACCATTCCAAACCAGCACGCCTTACCATATCTCATTACATCACGCCAAACCAAATAATGTCCGTGTATCTCATTAGTTCTCACCTTGAAAGTGAACATCACCCTATGAATCTCTGACAGAGGCGGGAAGGTCAGAATCTATTCGTTAAGGTCTGAGAATTCCTCTGTGTAGCCCGTGCCCAAAGTGGCTAATGGGATTCTCCTGCGATGCCGCGGGGGATAAAATGAGAGGCAATTCGATCAAGGTCTCATATAACAAAATAATAATCACATTCACAGCTTCATGCCAATGTCGCAGCCCCATGCACTTGCAGTGATGAGCATTCAAATTAGCCCCATCTCATTTGATGCCTTGTAATGTTCCCAGCATACATGGGGTCGCTCTGGAATAAGATTATGTGGAGGGAGAAAATTCAGGAATTCATAACTGAACTTCTTGGTTGATGATCCTCTGAGAGCTGGTATGCAATGCTTTGTGGAAATAGCAAAACAGGGTCTCCTCAGGCAACAGGGACTATAAGTGTATTAGGTGAGTGCTGAACTACTATGAGTGTGTGTCTGTCATGTGGACAACTGTGTGTGTGTGTGTGTGTGTGTGTGTGTGTGTGTGTGTGTGTGTGTGTGTGTGTGTGTGTGTGTGTGTGTGTGTGTGTGCAGCGGGATTCCAGGGGCAGGTGTCTCAGCAGTGGTTGGGGCAGAGCAGTGCTAAATCACTCCTCATCTGACACACATCACCACAGGGTGTCCAACCATGTGTTACTGCTGAGAGAGAGGGAGGGAGGAGGGGGAGAAAGAAGAGAGAGAGAGAGAAAGAGAGAGAGAGAGAGACAGAGAGACAGAGAGACAGAGAACCGTCAGTAGCGGTTACTTAGTCGAAACAAATGAACTTCTATAAATCAGCATATTGTGATTTTGGTTTTAGATAAATGTGTGTGTTTGTGTTTCTGTGTGTTTGAGACCGATGGAAAGACAAAGAGGAAGAGGGAATGTATGTCCACATGCTATGCCCTTGGAAGTGTGTGTTGTTCTTGCATGCATGTGTGCACCCAGTGTGAATGTGTGTGTGAGAGTGACGGACCAGCGCAGGTGAACCACAGACAGAGCCAGACATCTTGGCACGATCCAAGTACACATCAAGGCTCTCGCCTTACCCAACTCTCTTGTGGCTCCTTCTCTACCATCATCCTCAGCTTTGGCACTGTATGCCACACACACACACACACACACACACACACACACATACACACACGCACGCACGCAAGGGTGCAAACAACTCATTAATATTAAGTGCTAATGAGTATCATCCGTCGTTCTTTACTTGTGGGCTTTAAATCAGACGTCATTTGTGTTTCACTGTGCTGGTGTATTTTACATATCATCCATATGTTCACAGCAATGCAACCCGGCCACAATCAAATCAAACACATGTGTACGCAGAGGGTACCGAGCACAACCACAGGCACAGAAGCCCTGTGTGTGTCAACAACATTTTAGTGTGAATAGTGTGTGTGCGGCGATGCGTCACCACTGATGATGACATGACACGAGACTGGATAGTAATCGCATGGGTCTTTTCAAAACTAACTTTGTGTTCTAATCTTAGAACACACACACACACACACACACACCACAAAGGATGCTGGAGAGATCTATTATAGCTTTGTGAAACAACGCACTGGAGGCCAATTAGAAATAACCAAAATAACTACAACAATTAAATATATGAAGATGAGAGATACCCCTGAGAAGATGTAGAGGAGTATAAGAAAATATACAATGTACATATAGCTGAGATATATATGTAGCCATTGGCAGGATATAAGCAGCATGGGAATTGTGCATCAATTTACCAGTGTAGAGTCATATTGTGGCCATGTGTTGTATTTCATCTTTACAGTTGACCTTAAAATGGATTAAGTTGGATTAAGAATTAAACAATTATATTAATTTAATTGCAACACAGTATGAGGGTGTGCCACAAACTGAGATAATAACACACATGTATGATACAAATAGATGACAGCAATTTGGTTTAATATCAGATTCACATATATTACCTTTGCTCAGGAATGACTCAGCCACGACTTTCTAAACTTTCATTTTTGCGAGTGTGTGTGCCATCGGGGGTGTGGTGGAGTGGGCGTTTGTTGAAAGTGAGTTTGAGGCACTTGGAGAAAGTGCAGGTTCAGCAGAAGTGTGCATTTCCTGTGTGGCGCCCTGTAGAGCTGATGTTGGTGGAGTCCCAGCTCATCGCAGTGGGAAACAAAAGTTAAATAACCAGATTCTAAATCGTCATCCTCCCAAAGCCATGTTTACAGATGATACAAGAGTCTTTCTCTCTCTCACACACACACACCAACTGTGCCCAAAATGATACGCCCAAGCAGTGAGAATTTTTTCCCCTGACACATTGACTTATTCTATTATTATCATTCTTGGATCTTGTAAAGCAGGATGCGTAGTATGCACTGATCACACTGACATTGCTGGTGTCCCTTGAGGACCGAAGCGGTACTGCAAACTGAATAAATCCTCTTCGTGTACACACACAAACACACACGTCTGACCATCGATCAAAGAAAAGCGTCTTTGTGCAGAAGAAACCGTCAAGATGATATTGGCCTTTTAATGGAGATCAGATACTGGCCAGTATTTGTCTTCCACAGCTTCCTTTCTGACCACAGCTAGTGAAACTGAACTCAACACTCTGTAAAACCTGCAATGAAACCGGCCTCACCCCGTCTTAAAAGCTAGAGAGTTATAGTGTCCAGTGATGGTTGAAATGCTGCTTCAGGAGCTTTTCTCGCCCCAGGAAGAGTCACGTTGTGTAAAAAACATGTTCAATCCTTATTAAAATCCTATTACAATTGCATTATTTAACAATGAATGCTTATTATCGCAGGATTTTTGTCAAACTCTTCTCCTCCCACAGTCTATAAAATGTGTTAACAGGCTATGTGGCAAACTGTCCAACTGTCAACAGGGATAGGACGGCAGCAAAAGGAATCCATAAACTCTTGTTCAAGAAGATTATCCTTTCGTTTTAGCATCATTGGTTCGCCTCACTGTAGGTTAATGTTATGAGGAATGGCGAGAGCAAGAAAGGCTCTCACTGCTGCAATTCATCAAGGGAGAAAGTGGACATTCATCATAGGGTTGCCAAGGAGTCGTGTAAAGAATGGACTGCCACGGCCCATTTAGGTTTGAACTATAATTTGAATGCTTTTGCATATTATTTCAGTGTTAAGGCCCATTATTAAGGAGCCAAGTATATTTTTTCTTTCTATTTGAGAAATAATTTGCAATTAGTGTAATGGCGAATATTTGGAATAACACAAAAAAGATGAAAAAAAATCTCTCTTTCTCACACACACATACACACTGGTGTCCCCCTTAATGCTGGGGCCAGTGACAGGCTGAAAGGCGAGAGTGATGGATGGGCAGGGCTTAATCACCTTTAATCAGCCTCGTCCTTGAATAATGATGAACAGCCCCTTTTACGCACACAGAATGCAGAGAGAAAGAGGAAAAGAGAGAGAAAGAAGCTTTGAGAAAAGATAAATACTCTTTGTTGAATTCATGAGTCGTGGCAGATGCCGTTCCTCCTCCTCTGCTTTCATTCCATACATTCACTCAGTCAATGCAGCAGATTCACTTCCTATAAGTCTTCCTCTGCTTGGCTCTCACAAACTCATCCATGTTTTGGCCATGTACAAGAAAATCAAGCAACAACATACGCTGTCTGCATATAGACAAGCAAATGCGAGGAGGCGGTGTTGTTTTGTTATGTGACTGCCACATTACTATAGAAATTCCACGAAATGCTGAGACGGAAATAGGCTGCGACTCTTAATACCAGGCGCTGTGAATGGTACAATGTACTCTCGGCTCTCCAGGTGGGAAAAGCATGCTGGCACTCAAAAGTGAAGATCCCGTTGGATGCAATAGTTAATCATTTTCAACCATTACATGGTGAAGTGCAACTTAGTACGTGTCTTCTCTGCTTCCAGGTTGAATGTCTCATCTTCAGCAGCTATTAGAAATAGCAATTAATGAATTGCACTGCACGATTCACGTACAGTATGAGTATGAATTCAGATATCACCAGACGCTGAAGACAAAGAAGGAAATACTGTATAAATAAAGCATTTTAATAACCTGATTGTAGAGTTGGCCCCAGCCTCAGCCTCTTGACCCCTCCCACTCTCCCATCAACCACCCCAGGTTCGGTGTGGATGACAGGCAGCTGAAGGGCAGTGCTGTCAGGGAGGCCAAAGGCTGAAGCGTGGGGGGCCCGGCGGGGCGGCTGAGCCGCAGGACAATGCCATTACAGTGGGGATGAGGACTGCATGAATGACCTGAGGAAATCATGGGGCCAGAAGGAATGTTCTCCTGCTGGGCGCACACATGGTATTTCACTCTGCAGCACAGTGATAACCCCCACTCTCCCCAATAACAGCCACCCAGTGCAGTCCATCATTAAAAAGAAACCCGATGAAGGGTTCTCATTGGACGCAGATGCAAAATATGGCATGGCTATATGTATGCAAACATATGAAAGCTGCACACTGCTCTCAATCATACGCATACTCTACATCTCATTTCCCCCATCCTCTACTGCTCAAACACGAAGCAGACAGCCTTCCTTTATATGTGACATCAGTCTGTGTGAGCGGCCTCCCATTGAGCTCCATGCAGCATCGTGTGGCCCCATGTTATAAGCCTGAAAGGAGCCAACTGCAGCATGTAACAAGCCCTCATAGACTAGTCTATAGTGTCCGTTACATTCTCTTTATTGACAGCAGCAACAGGTTACTCTAGTTCACTGGTTGAGAAGAGTCCTGCAGTTTTAAGTCCTTGAGGCTAAATACCCTGTAGGACACAGTGTAGGACGGACAGTCCAATAGCTGCATATCATATCATACTCATATCAAGGTCATGAGTGACTGTGCTGATGCAGTTGATCAAACATAGCTAGCTGAAAAGCCAACCTCACAAAAATAACATTGATATATTAGTAGAATACCGCATGCAAAAGTTAGACCAACCAAAGTGCTATTTGCTTTTCCAATTGAATAACAGAATAAAGTCCAGTAGTATAGAATGCTTACCTGCTTAGAGATGAATTTGGTTCAAATTGAGACACTCAAAACATGAATTACAGCCTCTGCTAGCTTCATGAATCTGCCCAGTCTCTAGGTCCTATTCACAAAACCTATTGTGTTGATGATATCGCAGCATAATCACGGCCTATAACGTTGCAATAATGCAATTTGCCTTTTTTTGATTTGCAACTGATTGCAAATATCCATGTGGCAAAGTATAAATGTGGACTTTGCTCCCAAAACACAGTCAGCAGAACATTGGCAGACAGAAAATAAAAATGAAATGTTCAGAATACGAGAATGTCCTCACTGACAAGGTGCAGACGCATTCCTCAAAACCCACAGGCGAGGAATTTAAAAAACATGACAGAGAAAAAACCCATTTGGGAGTTAATATGCCATGATCTCTGGAAAGTCTGGGCGTGACTCCCGTTATGCATGTGCTTCAGTTACCACCAGCTCTCTGAAAACACTAATAATTTCATGTAACAGCATGTGGCAATTAGCGCTGATCTTTGTGAATTGGACTGTTTTTGCAATGAGGCTGATTTGTATAGAGAGGGGACAGTTTTAGTATGTGGGTTTTACTGACACAATTTGGTCTTTCCAATTTCTAAAAGTCAGTTTGCATAGTTGGGCTTGATTTTCACTTATGCCCTGAAATATAGGACCTACTAGCTGTGATGTGTCAAAGAACATACTGCATATATGAAAACATCTCACCAGATGTTAAGAATCTAGTGAAATTAAGTGAAAGTGATGCGGTATGCCCCATCTAACTCGACGGGCTTCCTCATCCCGCCCATGCTCTGGAAGCGTCGTTCGTGCCAGTGAAGCCCTTCTTCTGTTTCCTTATTGTTTTTATAAGGCCATAAATAGCAGGCTAAATTAATGAGGCCACAGAGACGGTGATGGAGGAGTTTGGGAATAAAGGAATGGAGAGATGAAGGGAGTGATAGATGGCATCATTATAAAACAGCACATCTCACTTAACAGAACTGTTGGCTTTGGAAGTTGCATGTTTTAGCATGTGCCAATTTTTGTCTCGCTTTGCTTGAATGTACAAACAGACACACACACAAAGTAGACAGAGTGGAGAAAGCAAACAAAGCTCTCTGATGCACCATATGCACACACACACACACACACACACACACACACACACACACACACACACACACACACATACACACACCAATTTGCATGGACATACACAGACACATACAAATGTAGTATATGCAAGCTGGACCAATGAGCTCCTGTTAAGCACCACAAGCATAGACAAAAAAAACATTCCCAAGAACAACTCCACTCACACACACACACACACACACACACACACACACACACACACACACACACCACCATAATTAGCTCAACTGCAGCTATGTGAAATGAAGATAGCCTATTCTTTCCCCACCTGGGGACAATTTACTGAGTATCCCAGTTAAGCTGAGCACGGTGGTAATTAACATCGAACCCCAGTCAGTTAGCTGGCTGATAGCAGCACTCTGCATTTACGCATTGTTTTAGACTTTAAAGAGACCATTTTTTTTGCAAACCAGAATGAGCAATTGTGCTGCGGTATCCTCACACGATGTAGGATAGAATGAGAACTTAAATATTCATATGGAGTGAAAAACTAATTACTGAAAAACTAGAAGAGTGCTACACTGAACAAATCTCCAGCACTCTGTTAGTGCTTTAAAACTTTAAAACTAGTTTAAAGTTTTACATGTGAAAACAGACAAATTTTTGACAGAAATCCATAAAATCTAATTGGTCCTTAACTTGGGGCCTGTGCAACAACAGTTTGCAGACAAATGCACTTACCAAATACATGATGGAGGTAAAAGATGTACCTATTTGGTCTCCTAGAATTTGCTGTTTTCCACACAAATGTACTATTGTCAAGGAGGAGATGCAAGAGCAAGAGAGAAAGCATGATTTATCTTCATCAGAAATAAATGACACTTAATGTAGTTAATGAAGTAAAAAAATAGACAGACAATCCTGATACAGAGGCAGAGTGATGGGGGGAGATTGACACACAACATTAAAATATGTTTGCCTCGTAATTAAAAGGTGTGCACTCCCGTGGTTAATGTAAGGCACGGCAAATAACACCTTATTTTGCTGTTAATGACATGCAGAGAATTTACCAACGATCAAGCAGTCGGGTTTCTCTTTACCACACTTTCCGTCTCTCAAGCCCGACATCTCTGCTTGTGTGTAGTGTCACTCAGCCAGATATTAGCATGGTAAGTACATGCAGATGGCAGCCAAAGCCAGCAACCTTCCAGGAGCCATTTACATGTAAATCGATGGATTAATTGGCTAAAGCTCATTAGAGTTGGGGTCTCATCAATACCACACACCTCAATTACCCCTGGCAGAGAGCTGTCATCCTCAACACACACACACGCACACGCACACGCACACACACACACACACACACACACACACACACACACACACGCACACGCACACGCACACACACACACACACACACACACACACACTCAAGAACAAGTGGTGAACATAAGGCCTCTTCAATGGAAACTTGTGATCGCCCAAGAAGTGTATTTTCTGTTATTTTATCATACAGATTCATACATAATTCAGATTGAATCAGATCCAACTTGGCTGTAGTGATTGAATTAACAACAACAAAATATGAGAAGAGAAGAAAGTGATATCCAGGTTCCCATCAACATAGCTGTTTGCACCAACAGCAATACAAAACCAGTGAGAAAAGCAGGGAATCTGTCATGGGCCTTTGCATTAATCAGTGAGATTTATCTAACATTCCTCGAGGCTTTGCACTTTGGCATCGCCTCCAGGTGCTGAAATTGAATACATGATAGCAAAAGACCAGCAGAGCGGAAGAAATGGAAAAATTGGTCGGTTGTATCGCGAGGCGTGGGCCGCGCTACCTTCACCTTGACAAATGCCTGGTGCCATCCATTTGAACAGGAGAGAGATGAAGGGAAATGAATCGGAGGAGGTGGGAAATCTGTGGAAGATGAGTACAGTAATCTTGTTGGACACCGCTGTCTGCCATTTCTCTCCGCTCGTCTCCAGACCACTTCTAACCTTCCATGCATATTTGTGTGTGTGTACGTGTGTGATAGAGAGAGAGAATGCGTGAGCGAGTATTTGTAATTTGTAAAAAAGGTCAGTGCTCATCTCCACAGTATCCCTCAACCTTTAAAGGTTGGATCCTTTATCCTGGTATAAGTGATGCTTTATTCCAGCCCCTTCAAGAGGAGAGACTCGGATAAAGACAGAAAGAGAGGCCTTTGGTTTAAGAGGAGTAGCATTAAACATTTTTGGCAGTGCAAACACTTGTTGAAAGACAATGGTGGTATTGGTCCAGCCAAAGAGAGAGTGTTGGGCGAACTTAGAAGAATGAGCTGCATAGCTTGCCCCGGTACCAGCAACAACTACTTGATATCGTGAGCGCAGCTAACAACAATATAACTTTAGTTGCATAGCCATTATCTTTAACTTCACCATCGAGACCCGGCAATCTCCAAACAAAACAAACCACATCTACTTAGGCATTCCACGAGGGGACATAAGTCAGATTTTTAAAGTATGGAAGTAAAGAGCAGCAGATTTAAGCTACAGGCACAATGATGAGGAAATTACTCTTCTTCTTTTTTTTATGTGTACATTTACAATGTAACATGCATGTTTAAACATGTAGAGAACTATAAACACACTCTGAAACAGAACATAAACAACACATTAGATGTGTGTATGGAGAGAAACACTTCAACCGTGCATAAAGTGTATGTATTTTCCAGCAAGATCATTTTAAAAATATGATTTTTAGACTTGTGCGGTTGTTGTTTTTACGCAATCAATAATTTACCTGTACAAAGTACATTTTATTTCCTCATAACTTTTTTTGCCAAATGCAAAGGGATTGCACTCTTTGACTCTTAGAAACTGTGGCTGAGAAACATTGATGACTTGAAAGGAGTTTGATTGACAGTTAATGGAGAAAGCATTTGATGCTGGAAACTGCCATTGGGTGATGAAAACCCGTCAATCGTTCTTATCCAGATTGCTCTAAATGGTCAAAGACGACATAAAGACAAACACAGAAGTGGGAAAAGACACACACACACACACACACACACACACACACACACACACACACACACACACACACACACACACACACACACAGCTGCAGACCGTTAAGGTTGTCTGTGTGGTCTAGCGTTGCAGCCTCCATGCTTGGCTGCTCTGGGCATGCTCTGCTGTGTTTGGCATTCAGAGTGCAGGGACAGCTAAAGGCCTGATCACTGAGGCCTGACCGCTTTTAATCAGCACACACAAACGGACACACACTCATATGCATACACAACAGAACTACATATATTGCACGCAAATGACCCCTTTCTCTATCCCACAGATGCATACGTTCACACAGACACTTGCACACACTAGAGGGCATGTTATTCCATATGACACCAGTTCTAAGTCAACTGCCACGGCTGAAGGTAAAATGTCACCACTCTGCTTCTTGCAGGGTGGATAGAGTATGCAATAAATGAGTGCAGGGACCTTTCCCTTTATCTCTATCAAATGTGGGGAGTAGGGAGAGTCAAGGATGCATGAAGTCTGAGTCTATGGATCATTTCAGAGACACTTTCTGGGACATCAGTAACAATTCAACAGGGGCCTATGCTGAAAAATAAGTTCTCTTGAGACTTTATCGTGTTTCTGTTCACGTAATGGTGTGTGTTTTAGCAAAGGGCGAATGGATTCCACTGACATTGGATCGTTCCATTTCTTTGCAGTTAGAGGAGGTACACCACTGCTTAATTCATGGTAAATGTATGTTTTTGTCCAGTGCCTTTGAGTCTGTAGAGAGTAATAAAGTCTCTACAGCTGATGTACTGGAGGTTTCCAATAAGTTTCCAATGTTTCCAAGGTTTTGCATCTCATTTGGGCCTTGTGCCCACGACACATCTTTACGCCAGGGTTCTTTTAATCGTCACTGAGAGTGAAATCATAAAAAGAAAGGTCACTGCTGGAGTGACCTTTCTTTTTATGGTTTCACTCTACTTGTCTCCACAGCGACACAAGCTCAAGCTGAGGTCCTATTTGATGGCCACAACAAAAGTTGACCTGCAATTCAAACGCCTTTCGTGGGTAAACTCAGTAAACCGCGGCCCAATAAAGCCACTACCAATGGTGCTTACACTGTACTTTTTATCCATAAAATCCAGGTAGCAGTTGGAGCAGTCCAGAGTAGAGACCGTGCCCTCAGCCTTGCAGGTGATTAACTTCATGACACCCTTAATTAAACTGAAAAGCCCAAGTCTGTTAAATTACTATTACAAACAGAAGGGAACAAGGTGCATCTTGGCCAAAGTCTGACTTCCAAACCGGACTGGATGCCAATAGAGTTCTACTACTGTCACTGTATGAAGTCCACATAGATTGGAACAGCCCTGGTACCCCACACTGTCAGATAGTCTCCAACAGGATACAGTCTGTCAAAGTGCGCAGGAAAAGAGTGCAATAGACAACCTCGGGACCTGGAACTGGAACTGAAAACTGCAGTGCAGCCTTTTCACAGCTTTTCATTCCAATTATAACTTGCCTCTGACCAGGTTCCTTTGATCCATTCCAGCCTGCTCCTGGTCAAAGAGAGGAACACTACTGACAAGCAGCAAGTTCAGCCCAAGGCTGCGCCAGAGCAAAATGTGAATACAGGTGGAAAGTCTGGGAAATGATGTCTTAATGGATAAGTGTAGACAGCAGGACATTTGAATGCATGAGTGGTCCATGGCAAACGACTGCACAGAACAAGTTAAAGCACATTTCCACATCATAATATCTGTGTGTGTGTGTGTGTGTGTGTGTGTGTGTGTGTGTGTGTGTGTGTGTGTGTGTGTGTGTGTGTGTGTGTGTGTTAGTGAGAAGCGGTTCGTGCTGTGGTAAGCACTTTGTCTTCCTTTCCTCACCTCTGCTCACTTCTGGTCTACTAATGATGCGTAGATATTGACAGACATGTCTCTCACACTTATGTTGTGCACTTATTCTCTCCTTCCCTCTTCCCTCTCTCTCTCTCTGTCTCTCTCTCTCTCTCTCTCTCTCGCTCACACACACACTCACTCACACACACACACACGGATTCACACATTCAAACACACACACAAACACGCAGAAGCACACAGACATCTCTGAGGAGTTCAGAAGCCTCACTTCCTGCAGACCTGAATAAGATGGAAGATGCAAGCAATAAACACACCAAGGTTAGCATAGGAAGGTCAACATTACACGAGCAGACCGGTACGAGGGAGAAAACTCACACAAAAAAACAAACTAATTAATTAATAAAAGCAGCCAAGGTTGAACCATGGACTAGTTGAGTAAGATTAGCTTTTTTATTTATATTTAGTCAGTTTTAACTTTTGGGCTGCATTAGTGGGCTGTTGGCTAGTCAAAACGATATATTATGCCTGAGTATTACCAAAACGATCCTTTAAAACATAAAGGGATAAAAGACTTCAAATACAGTACAAATAAAATGTGCATGAAAAATCACTCTGGTACACTCCAGCATGTTTAGTGGGTTGATATGATTGAATTGATTTGTGTCACATAACTTAGCAAAAGAGCAAAGTGTCAATGCTGTCAAAGTGATCCGAAATCTCCCAAAAAAAGTCACCGTGAGTGAGATTTCTGAGTGCAGCAGTTCTAACGTGTCACTCCATCAATGGCTACTCTGTGTGGTAACTGGCTGAGGCCTCTCTGCAGCATTACCACTCGGACTCCATGCTGTGCCCTCACTCTCAAAAGCGTTAAAACAGACATTGCTTCCCTTTAGTTGGCTGTCATTAAAGAGTGCACTATTTGTTGAAACGGAGTGGTTGTTATGCTGACATCTGTGATGTCGCAGCACAGCGCGATCAGACACCTGCTCGAAGACAGACATTTATTTATGTGGTGACGCTTGGGTTTTTCAAACTGAAATGACACTGAGAGTCCTCTGTTCAATGAGCGCATCGCAGCTGTACAAGGAGACGATGCTGCTGACAACTATACTCAGGGTGTTACTATACATGCCTACAGGACGGGTTTAGATAAGTGAGACACATGACAGCCGCCGCCCCTAGACGTGTCGGAGGTTGCAGCTGAGGGCATCTTCAGCACCGAGGACAGCAGACATCACACAAGATAGATTTACAGTTGCCCTATTTTATTCAAGAGTTACATACAGCATGCAATATAGTATTGCATTGAATATAAATTGCTTATAGTAGTAGTTGTAGTATGAGGAGTAGCAGTAGGCTGATTAGGATCTTTGACAGGTTATGGCTGGATTCAATGGTTATTTAAAATCCATCCCCTGCTGAAGGTGGACATCAAAGCAAAGCACAAATTAAAGGACAGGCAGTTGTGGAGTGAAACACTGATAGTAGTAGCAAGTGGTAATAGAAAGGTAAAATGCAAATGAGACCAGCAAGAGTCACTTGAAGTAATTGCAAAGAAATAAATGAAAAATATATCCATTTTTTAATTATGTTTTTCTAAAGCAGTTTCATAATGGTTCAGGTTTCATCCATTTTATGCAAATAAAATGTTGTTAATGCAACACATTCAACCGACGCTACATTTGTGGCCCTGCCTTCAAACTATGACGCTCTATCCATCACTCGAGAGTCAGTTTTGTAAGTCAGCTGAACTGATGTGACTAACGACCGACGTGACACAATGTCAACGTTTACTTTTGGTTTTGCATGAACAGTGGTCTCCTGGACAGAAGTTTTATGTTTGTTTGACCCATCCACCCCAATCGAAAGCGCGCTATTGACTTTTGTAAATGTCCCTGATAGTGACCTGTTAGTGTTCAAGTTGTGGTGGAAAATCTTTCTATCAGCCAGCTTACAGCAACATTTGAGAGCAATGCACTCAGGAAACAGATCAGTGGTGCAACGCTGAAAAAATACTGACAAATAAAAGAAACATACATTTCAGCCTCTGGGGATGTTGATTTGAAGCGGTAACGTCACAAATCAAGAAACTGAGTTTTCAGCGGGGGTCTATGTCCCAGTGACAGCTCGCTTTCTTTCTCTCTTGCCTTCACCTCCCCCCTCTCCTCCCTCTTCCACCTCCCTCCCCAGCCTGCTCCGTCTCATCTATCAGGAATGATGGAGTGACTCCTCTGTCCTACTCCCCTTCCCCGTCCCCTTCCTTCCCTCCCCTGTTACATTATATGTGTATCCAAACATCCACTGTGTCTGTCAAACAGGACGTGTCCCGCGGTGTCCGTCCCTCTGTCCCTGCCTCTCCACACAGACAAACACAAGCTCACACACGTACGCACACACTAGTAATGCTGAAGGTCCCACAGTGACCGTCAGTCAGTGTAAAGAATGACAAAATGCACAGAAACACATAAACAGACTCATTGTCTATGTGTGTTCTTTTATTTTGCTTATTTTTTCTGGATACTGCCTGCACATTGCAAACCATGTATCTGTGTACAGTACAAACACAAACCCACACATGTATACACACACACACACACACACACACACACACACACACACACACACACAAAGACTGATCACTGTGAAGTGGTCTTGTCAACCGACAGGGGCCTCTCCAACAAATAAACACCCCATCTATCTGTCCCTCCATTTCTGGCGGTGTGTGCATGCGGGTGTATTTGTCTGTGTGTTAAGTTGAATTCCTGAGCCTGTGGTTACCAACAGCTTTGAAGTCCTAAAAGCACCAGGGCCCCGGGGTGACGGGCTCACCCACCACCCCCAGCCGGCACTGGAAGGCCCATAAAGAGAAAAGCAAACAGGCAATAATACCCAGAATGAACGAACCTTTCCTGCATCTTTGGCTAGAGCCTCCTCCTTCGCCCTGTTTGCCAGAAACACACTCACACAGGCTTCCACACACTGACATCCACACCAACACTGCATCACAACGCTATAAGTGTGCACACAGAGAGACAGAAGTAGACATTGATTTAAGAGGGACTGACTGAGACGCAAACAGGCATGCAGTCTTTCAATCTGCATGTACAGCAATGGATGGTGATATGAATGTGCTCTCTCTCTTCACACAGATGTGTATATACCATACGGTATATGAGCATATATAACATTATTGCTGCGTTTCCTTGCTTAGTGAGTAATTCCCGCCTTTGGACTCCAGCTGAATGGTGTCTCTAATTAACACTATGCTCATTATCTCTCCCTCTCTCTTTTTCTCTCTCCCTTCCTCTATTTCCCTCTCTCCACTCAGATTCCCCTCCCGGCTGCTTTGTTGTGGAGAGGGAGTCAGTATGATTGCTGCGGGCTTCTCGGCATGCTTTAATTAGCTCAGGTTTTGTTTTTTTTAGCACATCAAGGTCATGGAAGATCATCAAAAAGTCAAACAGTACTAGAGGGACTGAAATTCTGGCAGACAGGATAGATACAACAAAATTACACAAATAGGCATAGATTGAACTGAGGACGCACGCCAATGCAACTTGACATGCGATGAGGTGAATGTCAGAGGTGTGGACTCCCAAATAAATCCCCCCAAATCTTCTAGATAAGTTTCCACCATCAACCATCTCTCTCTCGTCTCGCTAGAAAGAGATGCTGCGAATGCAGACACACCTCTGCTATTTGGGATAGTTCTCGATTTTAGATTTTAGAAGAAGCTGTTCTTTCACATTAAGAAAATGTTGTATACTGCAGTGTTAACATCATAATTCAAGCTCTTTCTCACTGGAGCACTAAATCCAGGCCGTGTCCTTTCTTCTAGCCTCTCCTCTCATTTTCAGCTCCAAAAAGGCAACATGCCAGGCAGTGCACAGCCAAAAGCCCGCAGCAGAGAAGGCCTCCACACTAAGCTAGACTGACAAGAGAGGAGGAGACTGATGCAATGGAACAGTACTGATAGAGCAGAGCCATCTACAGTATAACACATCATCCATACAAACACACACACAGAGGACAGTATGAACTGATGTGATTGCCTGGATTGGCTTTGAAAGTGTGTGTCTGAGTAACACCGCCTCTCAACAACAACGATGGAGGCGCCTCTCAATAAGGAGCTGAACACCCAACAGTTACTGGCTCTTGTTATACTCTGCTAGACTGTGCAGCTCCCACTGTGGATGTGTGCAACTTTGGTAAATGACGTGTAGCAGGGGGCCGCTGGAAACAGGAACAGGAACTTAGTCTCGTGAAGTGGATAGTAAAGGCTACAATGTACACAGAGAATCAAATATAATAATAGAAAAACACATTTGGACGCAAAAGAAGAACATGCAATGCATATCACCCTGTTGCTGGGTTAGACATACTGTCATTGTAATTTAGGGGATGTGGTATTCTGTGTGAGTGTGTCTGTAGAACTGACATGTTTTTGTGGAGAGCCGGGCAGTTATATAAAGGCCAACGCAAACAAACAGAGTTCTTCCAAGGGACCGGAGGAGAGCCAATAGCTCCATGAATTCACAGTACTCAGCCTCAACAGTCTGGCAGGACAAATATACAAAAAACACAGTAAGAAAAACAATGTGGGTAATAAGAAGAATAAGAAAGAACGTTCAAGAATAACCATAAGGAGTCTACAGTGCTGCTGGATCTCTTCTGCTGTCATTAATTGGCCTAAATGGGTATTCATGTATTTGTCCCAAGAAACAAGACCATATATTTAACACAAAAGCATGTGAATCCCACCTTAAATTCCTTCGAAAAAATATTGGGTATAACTGTAAAAGTCATGGGGGTCTCATTTGCTGCTTATAATCAAGAAGTAATCAGCTAGCAGCTGTGTCTTTTGTAATACACAATCAACCTATGTTCCAATACAGGATTTATGAACACTAGGGGGCAGAGAGACTCCAAAACGATCTTACAAAAACATATCTAGCAAGACAAAGCAACACTGGCATCCTTTTGTGGTCCGCTATATCAATATTTATTGAATGTAAGTCCATTATTTCTTGCCCTTGTAGCTCTGGTGTGGTCTGATCTCTCCTGGAAGTATGTGGGTTCCTTTGTTGGTTTCTTTCAAATTCCCACCATTTTGCCTTCACCCAAAACAATCAGATGCAATAGAGATAGAGACCCATTGGCCATCCACACAACACCAATAACCATACAGCAAGTCACGTGACTCACCGTTGATGCCGAGTACAGCTTGGCTTCAAATCAAATGATAACATGGATTCTGAATCATTCTGGTCCAGTCAGGTTTGCGTGACAACGCCAATGAAAGATGTATAACGTGTCTGCTTGAAAAGGCAAGCATGTCTGTGCATGAGGACAGCAGCTAAATCACTTAAGCTAGAGAGTGAGGAGTGATATAAAACATTCGACATGTGATGGACGGTGGGCTTTGAACCGGCGGCCAAGACCATTAGCCACAGGGGTGAGCGGAAAGAGAGAGAAAGAGAGAAAGGGAAGAAGGAAAGGAAGTAAACAAGGAGAGACAGGCCTTGCTGTTAGGAAGTCATCAAAAATAAATCATTTGAGAACATATATCATCGGTGGAAGATGATCTTCTAGAAGTCAAAGAAATCTTTACTGAATAGTGCCTTGAAACCTGTCAAAAAAAACCTGTATTTGAGTGTGTTTCTCTCTTCTTCCACTAATAAGATAAGATATGTTAAGTAATTTCATGCAAAACCAGCAACTCAGACTCATGTGTCTGTGTCTGTGTCTGTGTTTATGGATTTACTGTATATGTGAAAATCACAATAAGCATTATGGTACTGGCAAGTTAGGGGATTGTGTGTCCTGATGAATCCAGTAAGAATGTAAACCTGGGTCTCTCCGCAACATACAGCAGAACAGCTGCGCGCATTTGCAACACACACTCGCACACACTCAAACTCGACAGACAGACATCCGTTTGCTGTTTTAGGATCAAATTAGGGTTGCAGGAATTTCACGCTGATGGTAGATAGGAGTTAGTTCACCTGCTCCAGTCTGTTCTAATGACAGATGAAAGACTGACTTAGCGAGATTAAATCTGGCCTCACATTCTCTATGGAAAGGCTGAAGCCTGCTCACAAAACACACAGTAATCCAGACGATGACGGACGCGTCCATTCACCTCGTATACAGTCTGAAAAAAATGCCATAACCACTCACTGAGGTTCACCCTGACAAAAGATCCGATGACATTTGCTCTGATAAGGATGATGAAATATCAAAATATGCTCACAGCAATACACGCCGCAATCTGTGAAATATGTAATGCAGCCATCAGCCACACACACGCATACATGCACACACACTCTCATAACGGCAGCTCGCACACAGCGTCCCAATGCCAAAGCCAGACAGAATTTGTGTGTTCTTTTAAAGGCGCCACTGAAAAAACATCCTCGTTTTCACAGCCATTTCTGGCTATTCACACATACACACATATATACACACACATACACACACACAGCCAGCAAGATAATGATGGTCTAATACTGTGTATTCTATTAAAGCCCTTAAACACACTTCGGAGTCTACGTAAACAAAGGCAACTGCTCTCCTACTCTCTCGCTTCCTCTCTCACTTAAAGACACACACACTCTCTCTCACACACACACACACACACACACATCGAGCAGAGACTTCGGTAAACAGAAGATGCTGCTTTGAGGCATTCGGTCAAAGAAAACAAAGCATGAAATATTCCGTGACGGCGCTCCATCAACATCTGATTTGGAACAGTCAAAGCCAACAACCACCCGATCCAAACTCTGGGTCTTAAATCGACATCGTTGCTGTCGCCTGACAGCCTGCGTGTTTACAGTAATTACTAGATTATTCATTTGTGGCCTTAGCTGAATTTCCCTTTGTTTGTTTATTTTAGAAAAACTACAATGGTAGGTATACGGTTGTATAATGTATGTTTTCTTCCCATGTACAGCCAAGCTAGTAATAAATCAGCAACCTAATCAATGGAGTCATGGGGTAAAATATGACCAAGTGGTTTTGTGACACGTAAATACTTCTGTTTCAGAATGTGCTATCTGGTTGTAGCACTTTAAATATGTTTTCATCTTTCTCGCTATCTCTCTGTACGGTGACCTAACCCGCATGCACCCATCTATCTGTTAACACAGAGGGCCTGGAGAGCGAGCTGCACGCTGGGGCCCCCGACGGCTGCACGCGGGGGGTGTGGGGGCCTGTTGGTGCAGCTGTCCCACTCCAGGGTAACATAAGACCTTATTAGAGTCCATTAGACCTCTCTGAAACTAATAAGAGATTGTCAAATACATCCAAACATTCACACAATTCACAGAGAGACGGGAAGTGAAGGGGGGGTGGTACGAGAGGGGACAGGGGTCTGCCATTTGTCTACATAATGCCCTATTCTTATATCAAAAAATGTTGCCCTTTAAAAATTGTGTGGCAAAGGCTAAACTGGCGAATTAAATGTCCAAACACTTTAACAAATATATATATATATAACCTTTAATATATCGATATCAAAAGGATAAATATTTTAAAATGGCTTGTAGACATGGGACACTTCCAATTAAGAGCTATTCTAATAACACCTCTTTATTAAGGAGGAAATACAACTGAAAAATAATTAGCACAGATTCGATGTGGAATCGAATGGGGATTGTGTTTTGTTGTCATTTTATGCATACTTTACATCTCCCCCAACCTGTTTAAATTCTGCACATATAAGGTTTTTATCTGACAGCTGCGGCAAAGATTCTCCTCGCATCTGGACAGTGAGACAGGATCGTCTGGAGTCCGCAACCCCAGAAAAAGCGCTTCCCTTGGCCCTGACAGCAGGGGCTTGACCTGGGAGACTGCCTTTGATCCTTAATTAACACTGGGCATGGCCCTGGAGAGGACAGAGTTGATGAACACAGAAACATTTAGCTACTAGAACTAGGAATAAGAGAACTAAAGACAAACTGCTTTTTCCCTCCAACTTCACACACTTTTTGAACTTTGAAGCCACTGTGGAACAGCTGCAGTGCAGAGCATGAAGAAAGTGGCTGCTTTCAAATAAATGCTGCATCTGGCTTCCAGAATAAGGAGCTCGCTGAAACTGAGAAAAGAGCAGCACATCGAGTACGATATGGACCAAAGAAAACCAGCCACAACAAAGGGAAGGTCTGGATTCATGGCACATGCTGTCTCAGCAGTCCTCTCTATGACGTAAGTAAGTATATACCCCTGCTATTGTAATTTTACATTAGGTACCGTGGTATTTCTATATATCATGTGCTTTTACATATAACATTTATGTGAATCAAATGCAAAACATCTTGCTGCACAGAAAAACTAATGAAGGATTGCAACTGTAATTGAAGAAAGCTGTTACACTGGCCACAGAAGCCACATTCAGGAAATTTAATTTCGCTAAGTTATCTAGTTATGGTATGTTATGTTATGCAGCCCTATATAAAAAGAAAGCCAAAATAAACATACTTTTGGGAGGGTTATAACACATTAGACAAAAGTTGGAATCACACTGGGATGTTATGTGGTACGATGAAAGGCCCATTGTGACACTTAACCTCTGAACCCACTGGTTGCTTGATCCCAAAGGGGTTGTAGAAGTTGCCAAATCATGATCATGTATTTAATGTCTAAGTGGTTGAGGGGAGATTAAGAGAAATAAAGAGCCAAAAAACAATTGCAAGCAATACAGAAGTTATCTGGTAAACAGCTGTATCTGTTGGTAGAACCTGTAATGTGTGTTTCACAGAGCAATATGTCAGGTCTGGAGCACCAAGAGCCAAAAAGAAATCTTCAGTAACTTCTGTCACTGAGACATGTTGAGTATTTCCAATAACCAAAAAGCATGTGTGATGACGATGATGATGATGATGATGTCGCAGACAGTTTGAAAATGAAAGGCAAAGCCAGGCAGCCACACATTTACTTTTTGGCTTTTCCAACCACCACCTCCAAGGCGACAACAGACTTTGGGCTGGGATCGAGTATTTCCAGGCTCCAATGTCTACCCATTCATGACTCCACCAACACCCGCAACCATCGCCGCAGCTATTCCATTATTCACCATCCACTCCAGCCCACTCCTTTCTTCTGGGTTATCAGTCCCATCCCTGCTACTCTGGTTAAGATCTTCCCATAGCTAATGATGTGTCACACAGAAGATTACTATTGAACTACTGCACGCGGCACCATGTAGCTCAAAGACCTGGATAACACATCACACACACATGGAAATACACATGAACAACTTTCCAGCGATCTTTTGAAGGTATCCCACATGCAGAGTGCAGACACACACACACACACACACACACACACACACACACACACACACACACACACACACACACACACACACACACGTATACACAAAAGTTGGGTATCAGGCATTGAAGGTTCTCTGCTGACAGATATTAAGTGTGATGGTCTTCTCATCAAACATTTTGCACACTTTGCAGCCTTGGGAAACTTTGCATTGTATCACACAGTATATTAAACAAGGACAGAGAAAAGGACAAATATAGGGAGTATGAGGGAACTACAATGAATACATGAAAATAAATAAAAGCCGTCTTACTTTGGCAGGTGTTGCTTCTCTCCTCGTACCCCGCGTTACATAGACACTTCCCAATAGGAACGAGCCACTCCCCCTCTGTACTGCAGTACATTCGTGGAGGCTCCTCCTCTTTGGAGTGATTGACACAAGAGCCTTTGACCTCCACCAGTGACTGGGAGTCCATGGGCACCGTATCGGGGAAAGAGGCCAGATTCCTCACAGTGTGAGGGCATTTCTTGAAGTAAACCCTCACTGAAACTAAAGCTACGCAGGCGCCCACGTCCTGGAACGCCAGGTAGAAGCCCTTCTTGGTCATGGGACCCACCTCGCGCACCTCAGTGTTAAGCTTGAGAATGCGATCTCCGAGGTCCATTTGGGTGAAACTTTCATCAGCGGCGATAGTGTCAATCTTTGTGTACTGGTGTTCTCTGAAGTGGCTCCCCTGGTCGTCGTCTGTCTCCTGGTAAAGGAGGTTGAAGGTCTCCTTGCAGGTGCCCAGGACCAGCGGGATGGAGTTGCAGTCCCTCAGGGTGAACTTCAGCTCCACATAGATCTTCTGGGCCGACTGGCGAGGGATCCAGTTGGTGCGCAGCCAGTTGTTCTGGCTGTACTCCATCACGTTGCAGACCTGGAAGGTCCTGATGGGAGTGTAGTGCTCATCCACCCCACTGATCTCCTCCCACTGAAAAAGATGGAGAGAAGGAGTGGTGGAGGATGGACACAGAGGAAGACGAGAAGGAGCAACAAAGAGAGAGAGAGAGAGAGAGAGAGAGAGAGAGAAAAAAAGGGGGGGGATGTAAGGTTAAAATAGGAGGAGGGGGTAGTGGAGGAAGCAGATAAGGAAAGGTATAATGAAGAAGGTTATGAAAAAGATAAAGTAAAAAAGATGTGAAGGTAGGCAGAGAGCAAGTAGAGCGAAAAGAGGGTTTCCAAGACATTGAAAGAGAGTTGAAGAGGAAGGGGTAGGATAGAGGGAATTTGGAGCAGAGAAGGAAGAGGATAGAGGGAAGAAGGGGTAGATAGCAGAGAGAAAAATAAAGTTATCTCCACCCTGTAAGCATTTACAGATTAATTATTTAGATTCAGATTCACTCTTGCTGAATACTAAGCATCTAATAAACACTTAAGGGTGAAAAATCACACTACCAGATCTCTTGTATCTTACTAAAATTAATTAAAAGCAAACTTGCTGCCTTAGCCAAATTGTCAGAGCACTGGGAAAATATCTCAGAGGAAAAACCAGTGTGATTTCCTGTCTCAAAAATAAATAAATGTGTGTGAAGCTGCTTGTTAAAGTTGATAAATATTAGCAAAATCCTATAGTGTGTTTTTCCACCCTTTTACTAACATGTTGTTTTTTTCTCTACAAATGAGGACTTTCAAGCTGCTGGTTATTTGCATCACAGAGCTACGGTTACTAAAGGAAACGTGCTGAATCCACTATGAAACAACAGAAGCTACGAAGTACAGACAGATGTGAGTGTATACCAGGGACGTTTGTGTCTATCTTACATTTTCCCTCCACTGGGAGAAAGCAATGAGAGGAGAGGAGAAAAAGAAAGCGGGGTCATTCCTTTTGAATTCAACACAGCGGGAAGACTCATTGATCATGCGCTTTGGCTTCGCTGTCCAGGCAAATCAACACTGAATCGGAGCGATGATGAATGGGCAAACACCTGAAACACTGGGCTCATTGTGGTTAAAATGACAGTCATTAGAACGAATGGCCCTAAATGTGTAAATTGATGCTTTTGCTACTTTTTTCAGTCAGTGAAAATTCAGAATGGATATATGCCTGAATGAGCAGTGCGAGTGAGAGAGAGAGACAGAGAAAGAGAAACGCGTTCTGGGTAAGTGGAAACGGAATTATCGCTCCTTTCACACAAGCATTAAAGGAAACATAAACCCACACACACATATATACGTTCGCATAAGGCTCATGTGAAGTGTTTAGAGTCCCGTAGCAGGCGGACACAGCAGGTGCTTTCAGCCTGAACACAGAAATTAATGACGAGCAAAGAAAGTCGAGGTTCTCCATTACATGGTTTGGTGTGTGTGTATGTGTGTGTGGGTGTTAGGCATATCTATGAGTGTGTGGTGGTCAAGGAGCTCTTAGGCTGAAGGATGGCCACTTGCTTTTCATCTCACAGTAAACTTAATGAAACACCCCTGAGAGAGAGCGGGAGAGAGAAAGAGCGAGAGAGAGAGAATAATGAAGGGAAAGGTAGAGAGAGTAAAGGAGATATAGTTGAAATAAAGCACTAGGAAGAGGGAGGGAGAGATAAAGTGAGAGGAAACTTGAGGGGATAGATTCCGTTGGTGTTTAGTCTCCCCCGTCTTGCTTTCCTTGGCGTCACCTCATTTATCTGAGTGCAGTCCCAGCTCTCTCTATATCTAACAATAACAGGCAAAGTAGACATTACTGAGTGGGGCTAAATATTAAGAGACGAAACTAAAGTTAACATTTCACCTCGCGTTAACTCTCGAGTTTAATAGATTGACTTAAAATATATGTAGAAATAGCGATGTGATGACATGCAACAAAGATTTTATGAGAGAGAAAGCAGAGGGAAGACAAGAGCTGCCACGATGATTAGTGACTGTGTTGACATTATGTTTGATAAGACAATGTACTTACATGAAAGTAATGCAAACAAAGGATTCTAATCTGCCTCGGCTTTATATAAACATACTTTCTGCCAGAGTTCAACAATGTGTTTCTGCCAGGATTCAAAGCAGCACGACTGAGAATCTAACTTTTTTTGTGTGCAGATGTGATGCGTCACTTTTGTTGGTTAAAAATATTATCGGCTCAAAATATTCAATGCAGAAATACACATATTTACATTATCTGAAAACACATGAAAGATGTGTCCATGAAGGTGTTGATACTTCAAGCTTGTCACAAAAAGTTGTAACATTTGTAAATTAGCTGTCACAACTATTCTATTTTAATGAAAATATCTGTACATTTGTCAAATATTTGTCTTGTCTGTATATCTGTGTCATTGTAACGTAAACCATGAACATTGTTTTTATAGTTATGTTTAGGCATCAAAGCACTTGGTCATGATTAGAGAAACATTTTTCTCTTTGTTAGAATATTTAAAAAGTTAATACTGACTTGAAGCAGTGGACAGAATGTGCTTACTTGTTTCTATATTTGTCCAAAAGCTAAATCTCTTCCTAACGTTTCCCAATGTGTTTCAAAAACTAAACGTGGAACTTTGGATTTAAACCAAACCATTTTTTAAAGAAAAAATACATAATCCAAGCGACAATTTCCTTTAAATTGTATTCGAACAAAAAAACTAATTAAATGTAATTTCTGGAAGACAGGGTTGTTGTGTTTGCTTCTCTGACAAAATATTATATAAGATTACAAGTTGTTGCCTATTGTTTCAACACAAATCACAACATGGCCATGTAAATATAAATATAAAAATAAAAAAATAAAATATAACATATTCAATGTTATACATAGAAAAACACACTTGTGCAGTATTGGAGGACTGGCTCTGTGCCTTTCTCTCTCCCTCTGTGTGATCTGCCATTTGATGAAAAGGCTAAGAGGATTGGGCAAAGGTAAATTGAGCAGACTTAAGTACATACTCTATATAGGATTGCACCTATCTCACACTCTGTTTCAAGAGCGCCTCCACTTATTGTGAATATTATTGCTGCATTTCATCGTGCCACATTTGATTTTCCGTCACCCTGAAAAGTAAGCTACTCGTGCAAAATTGGTTTCTAACGGAACAAGTGGCCCAAGGGTGGAGGGCACAGTGCTGGTGCGTTACTGTACATATGCCTGTATATATTGAGCTATAAGTGTGTGTGTGTGTGTGTGTGTGTGTGTGTGTGTGTGTGTGTGTGTGTGTGTGTGTGTGTGTGTGTGTTGTGAACATGAACTGTGTTCCACTCGCTGCCCCGTGTACGAGCACATTGTGAGCGGCTACGCATTTGTGTTTCTGCATGCAATGTGTGTGTGTGTGTGTGTGTGTGTGTGTGTGTGTGTGTGTGTGTGTGTGTGTGTGTGTGTGTGTGTGTGTGTGTGTGTGTGCATCATTCTCTTTCTTTGTAAGCAGATGTCTGTGAGAGCTGCAGGATTTCCATCTTGTTCTTTTATGTACTTGTATGTCCACCAATTTGATACAAACTGGGCAAAATCTAAAGTGACTGCGAGTGATTGCTCTCTGCTTTATAGATGTCTTCGGGAGGAGTCTGAAGTTTGCCGAAACACAAACGCACACAGGGTTCAAAATCAAACCCAGGTGTGTGTATGCCTCTGTACGTATTTGGGGATGCTATATCCTATTCCAGAATAGATGACTTGACTTGAGCAAAGTCTCTGCCAAAGTAAATGAGACCTTCGCGATGATGTGAGGATTCCACTCTGGAGAATAGCATCTCTAACAGCGAGGTATCCTTTTCCTCATGCCCAAACATTACATCATAAGAATGAACAACCTTGATCCCTTCCCTGGGTTTGCGAGCAAAGGCTTGTTTTCTGTGTCTCTACATAGTTATCCAGATGCAGAAAAATATTAGTTAGCAGAGTACTCACTCGTACATATAAAGCATCCAGCATGAAGAAACAACCAGCAACAGACTCCAGAGTTGAAGCTTGTTGGGAAACTCCCACTGTGAGTGTGTGGAACTGTTTGTGCGTCAACCAGGATAAATAAAGGTCTAGTAAAGTGAGCGGCCACCCTCTTGTTTCTCTCCAGGGGGCATAACTCCCCCCTCCCTGCCCTCTAATTGATATATAACAACACCAGCACCCTACACCAGTCCTTGTGACCTTTGACCCCGACCCCTGATGGCCACAGTCGGGGCACAGTTTGGTGTGCTCTCGCCCCTGGCTCGTCTGATCTGTGCTGTAGGTAAGGGACGCAGTTAGAGGAGCATTAAAATGGAGTGCGGTAACTTGATCTGCTCGGGACATTACAACTACGGCAACAGGCACGTCTCAAAGTCACAGAGTCAGCACACCAGTTCACCCGCTTCAAAGAAGCGCAGGTCAATGAGAGTTAATGGACCAGTGTCGGGTAACAATGCTTTTAAACCGAGACTAGTTATGTTGACGGGAGACTGAGATGGGCCATTATAATAACAAAATAATCTACGACCGTCCGTTATACTGCTCCAGCTGGAGAGGGTAAACGTAAAACTGGTGCGCCACAACAAGTGCAGAGCTCTTGGGCTCCACAGAGGTCAGTGGGGTCACAGACGCAACAACTGCTGCATATCAGTCAGAGGACATTTCATCAGCCGGTCTTAAGGGAAACTTGAATACACGCTTCATACATTCTCCTCTTCCTGTTTTTAAACAGCTCCAAGCCTGGCCCTGCTACTCCCTGTTCATGCTTTGCTGGAGGCAACAATTGCTGAAGGATGCTCGAATTATTACATTTTTTTCAAACATTTCCAGTGAACCACCTCTGCAATAGATTTACAATACTGTGGGGTGCAATTGTTACATTGGTATACGTCATGTTGTTAGTTTGATGTGTGTTTGTGCTTTTTAATTATGCTGAGGTCTAAAATGTCTTTTTATTGTTTTGGGGAATATTGACACGTTTCTTGCACCAATGGGGGGATTTGATTATTGATTGAAGACGTTGTCGTGCTGTTTACTTGCTCAGTGTGCATCAGCTGGTCCTACAATGTTGAAAGTAACTACTAACACTATTCTATACTTCATCTTCCTCTTCCTCCTCCTCCTCCTCCTCCTCTTCCTCCTCCTCCTCTTCCTCATCCTCCTCCTCCTCTCTGGACCCTTGAAACAGCAGTATGACAGCAACATAAAATAGCGAGCTGGCTAATTGAAGGGGTGAACCTGGAGTCCAAAAGATAAAAAGCCATAAAAAGCCATTATACTGTACATCTCCCCCTCCTCTTCCAGACCTGAGGGTTGGAGGAATGTGAGAGGTGAATGAGTCTGAGTCTGAGTGAGTTAAATATTTCTCATGATTCCTGACAGCAGATGCAGAGCTCACGCACTGGGACTGCTGGCTTATTTCAATAGATGTCAAGCGGTTTCATTCCGATACAAAAGCTCAGGAAATGCCATTGTTACTAGCTTTAGGACTTACACAGTCCTGTAGAGTACGAGCCTAAACATGTAAAAACATTTCACTGTGCATTGCATGCAACACACTTTATATTGTATTGTTGGTATTGTTCTTCTTTATTCATTGCATCCTGATGTTCCCATGAGGAATCGTTTGTTGTTTTAAATCTGCCAAAACTTATTTTTATTCAAGCAAAAAATAAAAAAAATAGCTGTTGTTTAGTTTAGAATTGACTCGTTAGTTGAATTGAGGCAAATATATTGGTTTCAATAGCTTTATTTAACGTATTAACTCTAACTTTATCGTATAAACTTCAATTATTTCAGCATTTCAGTTGAAGAAATCAAACTGCACATTGTAACTAAAACAAGCAAAGTATTATTTTAATCAATCAACTCCAAGCAAAAACAGCAATGCAGTTGTATCCCCTTGTGGTTCCTATGAAAAATGGACTTTACTTTGTATGTGGCCATTATTTCTATTTTGTATGCAAAGCCAGTGTCTGGGGTGTTGGTTTGTTTCTGAAGAATGCTTTCAAAGCACACAAGAATGTAATCTTTAACACTCTTTAGTCTTATGAAGGTCTAAGCCCCCTGGACACTGCTCAGCAATCAGCCTGCCTCCCAGACAGATACCAGTATATCTGGATCACACACACACACACACACACACACACACACACACACACACACACACACACACACACACACACACACACACACACAAACACTTGTCAATCTAGCCGGTGGCTCTGGAGTGAACATCCTGGGGAGCCTAAGCTCTTAATTTGTTCTGACCAGAGCACGGTGTGTCTCGGTTGGCCAATAGCCATGGCCTCTTCCATCAATGTGTGTGTGTGTGTGTGTGTGTGTGTGTGTGTGTGTGTGTGTGTGTGTATGTGTGTGAGAGAGAGAGAGGGCTCAGTGCCACTGCCACATTATGAGAAATCATTTGTGAACAGCAGTCTCCCAGGGCAGGCTGCTTATCGGAGCGCAGTCAGTGGATGACGTGAGTAATTACAGATGATTCACCTTGAGGACTTGATCATCAGCAATATCTCTCTCCTTCTCTCTCTCTCATCCTTTCCTGTCCTCCCCTCTCTCCTCTACTCTCTCTCTCTTCCTCTCTTCCCTTTGTATCTCTCCATCTCTCTCCCTTTTTTTTGATCCTCTCCAATCCCCTCGTTTTCACTCTGTAGTCATTATCATTAAAGAATGACATTGGCTTCCAGCTTTGCAGCCTTTTTACGAACTGTATAACCACACGCTTTTCTTCTGAACTCGTTGAAAAACGGGAAGTGGAGCAGAGCTGGCTGCGCACACTGCAGAGCCTCTGTCGCACATTCCAATGTCCCACGCTGGATCAGGTCTCTGATATCGGTCGTCATTTTCCTAAACTTTAATAACTTCTATCAGCACAACATCATCTATCCCTTCACGTGGTCACGCAATCGTCCTGTAGCCCACACTTGTGCACTGAACGCATTTCAAACAGCCTGCTGCACTTTTTCCTTTGGGTCATTTTTTTCATTGTGGTTCAACCTCATGAAGAAACTGAGAGTTTTGACGGTGCCAGCAGTGTATATGGCCGAGGGAAACAAGGTTTGGCAGCTCCACGGAACAAATGACTGGATTACCTTAAGCCACTGCCAAGGAGTAATTCTAACACTTAATAAAGAAAAAACGAGGAAGTGTAGTGTGTGTGTGTCTGTGTGTGTGTGTGTGTGTGTGTGTCATTGGGCCAGCCCCGAGGCACAGTAGTCTAACTAGCTACACAAATAAACACTAAGCGGGAGCCCGCTGGAGGGACTTTGGTAGCAGAGAGAGGCTGATAGATGAGGCTGCTGAGATTCTTTTTTTTTTGTTCCCCAATAGTATGGAACTGAACGCTGTGCAGTTCCCACATGTAATCATATTGTTTTGTTGTTATCGAATTCCAGCAAAAAATACATCTTTTAAAATATATTCTAGATGTAGATGTTTGCAACTACAGTCCTACCCAAAATCTTGAAATCAAGAAGTGATCATTTTGATTGGGAATGTGTGAATTTTCTATTTTTTTATTTACTCACAGACTTGAAACATGTGTGTTAAGGGGCTAGTATTAAAGCATGTGTGACAGACAGAATGGGGTGGTGCGTATTTTTTATCGAGAACAAAAATGGATTAATGAAATCTTCACAATGGAATTACAATGTTAACATGAAGTAAAATGTTGTTGATGTAATATTTACTAAAATGAAAAGGGGCTTATCGGCTATCTTGTGTAGACGCTTTAGAGTCCACAGCCTAAAATCCTTTAATGCCTTAATCTTTCTTTAAACACATGCACACTAAAATACACAAACACCCGCACAGTACATTTTCCCTTAAGCACCTTGACCATATGGCAAGCACTGAATGCTTAACCTTTAACCCGAGAGACGAAGAATGAACAAAAAATGGCGAAAGAGAAGTGGGTTAATCTGCACTTGGCTCATTGGGTCAACATGGCATAGTGAGAACCACAGGAGTTTGAAAATCCTGATGTCGTGTGGTGTGGGGTTGGATCCAACACTCAGTTCATGTTGGTGGATCTGCCCCTCAAATGTAAGCATATGGAGACATGATGTGGGTAAATGTGGAGATAGAAGATACTCACCCCATGCGATGGGTAGGAAATCCATCCTAACTCCCCTTGGCTTGCTTTAGAGTCTAACAGGTTGACTGTGAGAGAAAGAGAGAGGGAAAACAAAGAGAACATATGAGTGTCTAGTCCTTGTTAGCCCCAATTAGCCTTCATCTAATCCAGCAGGAGGGATCACCAACCTCCAGCACTGATCATGACTTTATTTACTCAGCTGCCACACACACACACACACACACACACACACACACACACACACACACACACACACACACACACACGTACGCTACACATATCCTACGCTGACCAACAGAGTCGGCTTTCCTGTCTCGCTGTGTAAAGCATCAAAGCAGTTGGCCGGGCAAAACTGGCTTAAACTCAGATATCCTGAAGAGATATTGAACTGAACTAGAGCCAACATTTATGAAAACAAATAAAAAAAACACAACGAGAAGCCTCACGCTTTTGACCCATATATACTTAGCCACGCACAAACACACACACACACACACACACACACACACACTCATGGTGATTGGAAGCAAAACTGCATCAGAATTTCGGATGCAATCCGAAGTTTCAGAGGTGGTCAGAAATGCAATTATATTTTCTTTGTTCCAAGAATTCATTCATATCAAACAGAAACTAAGATGCAGAGAAGGTATTCTGTGTCTAATAGATGGAATATGACACATCAGGCAAGGAGCTGGAGTGTGAAGGTGCAAGTCAAGGGTTTGGGTTTCATCTGGTGAACGTTATGGTCCCAAAGCAGCAGTGTCAGTACTAAAGGTGCTCGGTGTCATGACATGATGGTCACCTTATGACAATTCTATTCCACACCTTCTCAGACCAAATCCGTCCACACTGCCAAGTGCAGGTCACGTTGGTGCACAGAGGAACAGATTCGACCGAGCAACCCTTTATGTAGGCCGAAATCCACTCCAACACAGAAATGAGCCACTCTAGCTATACTATTCTTAGTGTGTACACATGGCTGTGGTGTGAATGATTGTCATCAAGCACAACTGTCAGTATGGACCATGACATATGAAGTGGGGAATGTGAAGGCAGCCTTGTGCTCCATGGATTCCTCACTTCAAACCGGCACTGCGTTTTGGCACCAGATTCTGTTTGGGTCAATCAAGACACAACAGCTAAATACAGCTTGTGAGTACTTCCAACTCGAATGAAATAACATAAACTGTTTAAGCGGCGACAATAAAACTGAGGAAAATAAGTTGGCGATATACATTTCCATCAGTTACATGAGTCGAACTTTTGTTCCTTTTCAGTCTGTTTCCCAAACCGAGACATGAGTGAATTATGATGCTTTATTGTAACGTGAGATGAACAGATAAGCCTAGTGGGTGGAAGTTTGACAAATGGTGATACAATTATTGTCAACCAGACTCATTTTAAGAAATATGTTCAAACTGGCTTTGCTTGCTAACATTGTTTGCTTGCTAAAGACCAATGCCTCTTTTGGGTATGAATCTTTAAAAGAATAGTCAACTTATGTGTATATGTAGTCACACATTTAAATTAACATGTTGCTGTGATTAAGAACATGCACACTCAGCGACCAGCATGAGAAAGTGCAGGATGAATAATCCGCTTTAAATAAATAGAACAACAAGGTCTCATCGTTCTAATGGTCTCCTCTTTTAAGTTTGAACCTGAAACTGATTCAGCTTCTTCCTCATCACGAGAGCAAATCAGTCCACAGCTCAACACACACAAACAAGTGCCTACTTACAGACACACTGACACACACTTACCCAAGCGAGTGCACGCATACAAAACTAAGTGAAGCAGCAGTAGTGCAGTCGGGCCCTGCAGCTGTAGCTCTATTCACTGTAAGAATATGAGGAATACAATCTCCCTGTACGCTCCCATTCAAAGCTTCAGTAAGCAAGAGTGTACACATCTCCGAAGACAGCCGAAGAGAGTATTTGTGGGTCAGGAAAGACTGCCGTGGATACTGTGAAAACTATTTTAGTTCACAAGCAGCATGAACTAAATGTGCAGAGAAAAGGGATTTTGCCGCTGCATGAACTAATTGTTGTTTCACACTAGAATAAAAGGTTGAGATGGAAATCATAATTTTCTTCAGGCGAGTCTGATAACTATCAGCCAGTGTGGCATAATAAAGAGCCTAAAGAGCCTGAAAGGGAAAGTGGAGGAGAAATGAAGACAGGCGCACACACACACACACACACACACACACACACACACACGCACACACATTCCGGGGTCGAAAATGTACTGAACTGAGGCTCACCTGAGCTGAGCCAGTTGAGTGGCAGTAGACACATTCCTATTAGAGTCTAATGAAGCTATCTGTTCATGTCAGATAATAGCAGCTCAGCATCCAGGGCCATTGCTTCCAATTTACATTTCTCAACGAGCCGAGCCCACCACTCAAATTGGGCCGAGCGGGGGAATTTGAGAGCAGAAAATTAGACGGCTCTCATATCGCTGGAGGAAAAAAGCCCCCTCCAGCTGCACTTGGCTGGGGAAATCAGTCTCCCCCCCCCCCCACACACACACATACTCACAAATGCATGCATAAACACTACCACTGTGCACAGCTACGAAAAATACAAAATCGCACCAAGAAATGCACCTCATCCAAGAAACTAGAGTAAACACACACCATGAAACACATGTATTTGTGCTAAAGCGTAATGAGACACATGCCTTTTGTATGCGTGCACTCTTTAAGATGCTCACCAAAACACACTTCCCCGCACATGCATACTCAAAAGAGGTACGAAATAAGAGCGTATACACAAACAGTGTTTCTCACTCTCACTCCCACTCACTCACACACACACGGCCGGTTAGCAAGCTAGCGTCAGCCAAGCATATAGCCCCTGCCCCATCAGGGAGTGCCTCTGAACGGGAACTAGGAGTATTAATAGCCAACTGAGCCAGCCTGTCTGGGAGGGAGCAAAACATCACCGATGTAGAAACAGGTGAATCAATATGTAAACCTATAGGCCACCATCCAACACCCACACACATGAACGAAGACTCCGCGCAAACAGGATGTCCTGCGAGGTTTCATGAACTGATGGGAATGCATGAATGTGGGCGTGGCGGTGGATGGGTGTTTGCTGTGTCATCCAGCCAGTAAACCTAATGAGCAAATACATTTTGGTAACTTATCTTCGCAATGCTCTTCTTTTTCACTTGGTAGTGACCTACTATCACTCAGCATAGCATATGTTGAAATATTCACATGAAACATTGGATCAAAGAGCTACAGGGGGCCCATTTTGATGTATATGTTCTCATAATTCAACAGCTACGTTAGCCATCGCTGTCTGGCGCACACTTGAATCCAATAGCCGCTCGCTTCCAGTCAAATATGATGACGTAAAAACCGATTTACAGCAGATGCACATGGAAATGAAATCCTCAGCCGCAGACACAATTAAAATGTCGGATGAGCGGTGGAAGAAGCTGCCAGTCAGAGACGATGTTGTCGAATCAACACATGGCTTGATCAGTAAAGCAAGACCCCTGCATCTGGACCAAGTCACTCCACTCAGAATAGAAAAGAATATAAAAGTTGCACCTGTGTGTGTAATATCTCCCGTGTAGTTGTGAACACACGGAGAGGGCTTTGTCTCTGCAGCCTGGCTCTGTGCATGTAAAGGTTGGCAGGCCGCAGTGCAGGCAAAGCGAGGCGACTTGTGTCTGTGCTAAAGGGTGAAGTGTTCACCTCCCATTATGAATTATTCAAGTGCAGAGTCGCTCTGTCTGATGTTGCTGCTGCTTGCCCAACCCCTCTGCCCCCATTCCTCTTTCTTTCTTTCTTTTCTCTTTCTTTTTCTGTCTTTCTTACTTTCTTTCTTCTATCCATACACCACCTGCCTTATACTTATGTCTGTTGTACACAGAAACATGGAGGTTCAAATACTCACATACACCCCTGCACACATACTGTATGATTGTATATCTCTTTACATATAAGCCTGAGCACAAACACACACAAAAACACACACACCTTATTTTAAATTATTATATTTTTCAATCTGAAGGCTTAAACCCATGCTGTTACATTGAAGATGGCACTCCCCATCTGCAGCTCAATGTTTGTCCAACGCACACATGTGAATATAGTCCTATAATTTGCGTAGAGAAAAGGGGGTATATTTTTAAAGGAGGGGCACGTGTAAGCACATTCCCAGCACCTCTGAAAGGTACCATCGCTCACAAACGCCCATCCGTCCCAGCGGGGCTGCAGCGCCGGGCTCTGCGGGCCGAGCCTCCCTCTCCGGCTAAAAATACCCGAGGCCTCCCGGCGCCCTGCAGCGGGCAAACATCACACCACGCAATGGGACACGCTGCTCCACAGCAGGGCAAGCAACTTCTTTGTGTTATTTTATTTTTCGATGTAATATTGGGAAATATATATATACATATATATTTTCAAACAACTGATCTCTTTTTTTTTCCCCAGGCAAAGTTCTAATGAATCCGCGCCACAAATGATATTCTCCGCGACTTCCTCTGAACTTTTCCCCGAAGTTTTATTCACGATCCTAACGACCTAATGGAAGCCACAAAGAAAGAGTGTATGCTGTTCAACGCGGTGCTGAGATGGGGAAGAAGATAACACGACCTCTGGTTTCCTTATAAATAGAGAGGGAAATAATCAAATATATATATACGTTGCCCTATGATCCAGTTCAAAGTGCAGGTTTGTTTTCCATGAAAACATATTTTTATTTATTTATTCTGTAAGTAATTAATTAATTCACATGAACTCAATGAAAAGTCCCAGGAAGTCTTTAATTTGGCCAAAATAATCTTTAATTAATTTCCTCATTTACTAATATCGATGTAATATAAGCGACACAGAGATATATATGATTTGACTCTAATCCTTGTATGACTATGTGATCGAAGTCTACAAGCAGGCCTCCTTTGTTAACTCTGGGGCTCTTTCATAATCTGCTGCGCGCTCCCGGGCTCCATCTGATCAGCAGCAAACTGTCGCCATGGAAATAAAAGCCATGTAGAACTTTATTCTTTACACGTGTGAACACTGTTCAAGGTTTCGTGATTTGTCAGCTGAGTCTAAGCATGGATATAATTTAAAAGGAAGACACGTGCACGTTTGGTGACTTTAAAAAAAAGACAGTTAGTGAATCAGATCTGGTAGCCTATATGTGTCCTCTGCTTTACTTCAATAATTCCATGAGGTAGAATGCAGTGCAGGTCAGTGAACTTCATGATGATTTTATTATGCTTTACTTTTCCTCTCCCCAGTATTTAGGATAAGAGCTGTGCCAGAGGAGCGCCATCAGCCAACACACCATTAAACATTTCAGTCAGACGAGGGAAGCAGCTCTGCGCTCATTGTGAGTGTGTGTTAGCCTGTCAGAGAGTCACAAATTAGCAATCTGTATGAATGTATATAGTCTGCAATATGGAGACGGAGCAGCTCGATACTGACACTCTCTGGTAGATTTACGTCTTGGAAAGGTGAATTGAATTGCCCGATGTGTTTCACATATTGAAATTTAGCACTTTGAGGTTATCTCTCTCTCTCTCTCTCTCTCTCTCTCTCGCTCTCTCTCCTCCCTCTTTTTTTTAACTTACACCACTTTAAACGTCTCTCTCTCACACACACACACACACACACACACAGACACACACAGTCTTACCAGCAGATTGTATATTTTATCAGGGTGATGTTTATTTTATATGGCTTTCCTTTTTTTCCCTCCCAGTGCTGCTAAATGAACATTAACTTTAAAGCTCATTAAGCTCCTTATATCTCGAGTATTATAGATGTTGAAAATAAAAGTTTGCGGGGCAAACGCAGTTCACAGATCTGCTGCAGGCCTACAGTAGTTGACCTTGACACATGTCACTTTTACTGCAATTTTTTTTCACCAGCTTTCGTTCACTCGTGATTCCATGGGATAAATGAAACCCAGTCATCTCTAAGTAGTAACACCTACGCACACACACACACACACACACACACACACACACACACACACACACACACACACACACACACACACACACACACACACACACACACACACACACACGGCGTAAAAAAAACGACCAAACCGTAATCAATTAGGTATTTTGGGGGGTTCAGATGATTAGCCAACACAAATAACACATCCGTCCAAAAGACTAATTTAGACTTTCGGTTCAAACTTCTGAAAGAACAATGAAATCTACACATATAGGAATAATTGTGCGTGAAGATTAAACAGGCTTCAGTGGGCGGGTTATCGGCCCATGCAGTTGCAGGGTCCCTGAACATAAAGTCATCGGAAATAACACAATCGATGGTGCATTTTAGTTCTACTTTCCCTTTTGAATGTTCTTACTAGAAGAGGGCTGCTGTTCTGACCTAGACACCAACACTTTCCATCCGACAGGATGAGTTACTTTAACAGTTCTCATGGACGGATCAGGAACATGCTTCTGAGCCTCCACTTCTGTCTGTGAACATGTAATTACCGTAGAGCAGATTACTCCCACTAAAGGCTCATTCTGATTCAATTAATTACATTATCGGTAATACGGTTTAAATCATTCACACCTATGTTAATATCATCACGTGAAGCATCAGTTCTGAAGGAATTAAGCTATCCATCCATTGATATGTACACTGAGTAGACTGTTTTATTTCATCGTTGTGTTTCTTCCAGGGAATAACTGTAATTGTGAGCTTAGTCCCTTTAGACAGTTTGACCCAAATCTTCACCCAAATGTATCCCCCCCTCCCCGTGGGCAGCTTTAACCTTTACACAACTCAGAGCACGCACGTGCCTTTCGTTTTTACTTTGACCCCGCTACAAAACACTGCAACGATGACACGTATTTACAGGACGGGGAACTGGCGCTGTTTTAGAAGAAGAAGAAGAAGAAGAAGAAGAAGAAGAAGAAGAAAAAGAAAAAAAAAGAGAGAAATAAAGCAAGTTAGGAAAATGTGCAAGTAAAGAAGGAGTCTGCTTCATTCATGTTTGAAGAAGAGACTGCTGAAAGTGGACCGGTCAGTTTTATTCTGCCGGGTCTCGAACTATATCGCCACATGCTTATTATCGCTGAAGAAGTGGCCGGAACTTCGGCTGGAAATAAGTTAAATTAAATCGTAAATGTGTCGCTGGTTTAATTAAATTTGGATATCATTTCAAACACAGTCATTAAACTCCATGAGATAGTCGGTTCACATTTCAGCCCCTCAAGTCAACTGTTTTGGATGTATTCAGGTCACAGCCTTAAAATCAGACATCCGCGTTTTTACGCACAATGCGATCGAGCTCATCTTCTATTTATTGTTACATCTGCGAGCCTGTCCGCGTACCACGGGGCGTCCACCCCAAATGCTGTTTTTGGATGAAACAGATCAACATGAACCTCTAACGGAGACACAGACAGCGGACTTTCTCAACATCTCTTTGCCCCACAACAACTCCGCGATGGGCGCTTTGGGAGCCGTCTCGCCATCGCTCACTTCACTCGTCCACATTCAAATAACTGTTACCCCAAATGTTCGCGAGATTATCCGAAATTAGGCTACACTGTCTGGCTTGTTTGGATCTACTTTTTAATGTCTAAATATTGTACATTAGTGCTCATATTCCGGCTCTACGTGATCCCCGGCGTCTCCTCCACGCGCTTTACATCACCGTGTTATTGTTATCCCTATAATTTGCCATAATAAAGTCCGCGGCGAGGAGCGCACAGCATTGCTCGCGATGCGTGTCGTAGCGCACCATTTGCACACACACACACACACACACACACACACACGCGCGCGCGCGCACGCACACACACACACACACACACACACATTGACACTCGTGTCCGCAGATAGAGTTGACTTACCTTCATTGGGAGGGTAGATGACGGGGAACGCAGGAATAACGCAGGACAACAAAAGCGGCAAAATGAGAAGGAGTGATCGCGGACTGCAATCCATGGCGGCGGATCAGAGGTACATAACTCCATGAAGCCACTGACTGATCTGAGAGCGTCTTCTCTCCACGCAGCTTTCTCCCTCTCTCTCTCGCTCCGACTCCCTCCGGTTGGAGCACTTTTCCGCTGGGTCCTACAGAGTCTGACAGACAGCAGAAACGCAGCGCGCAAGTTCACCACAGGTCACGTTAGATCCTTCACGTCTTCTTGACGTGAGAGACACATTCAGTTCTTCAGCATATTTTACAAGCTGAGTCGATGCAAAACTCAAACTTTATTCCCTGAAATTGAGAACAAGGAGGATTATTATAAGGAATATCAAAAAGGGTGACAGCATCCATGTGACCTATAACTCAATCTGCTTTAATCAAGCAGGAAGTTGGCTTAAACAAAAAGGATTTGACCACAAACAGAAAATATGTGACCTATTATTGTTATTATTATTTATTTTTATAGAGGAAAAAGAACCAGATGTTTTCCATAAAACAGCCAGAGGTGGCCTGTGACTTTGGATCTTACTCAATACAGTAAGTGTCTTGGTTTTCATTTGGGCTGTGGAGCAAACCGATATTGCTCAATAAGTCAGATTTTGAAATGGCAATGAGCATAATGCTTTATCAGCTTATTATGGAAATAATAGACCGTCGGTTGTTCAGGTCAGAGAGAACGTGATGCAAATTATACGAACAGTGACTTTTTTTTAAATTGCTAAATGAATACATAAGCCAGTGTATGTTGTTACTGTGGCTGTGCCTTGAGAAAATCACAAAATGTAGTCATAATTCACTTTTTTATGTTTAAATATTTCAGTTGTTATACTAACATCTAAAATGTACATTTAAGTACAACTCATAACTAATAGCATCCATGTGAAAAAAAATCACGTTTATCTCTACTGTGCACGTGTGTCAACAGTTCTATTCGTCATTGTTTAGAGGGACATATTACATGCTTGTATTTGGGTCTACTGTGTGCATTTTTCAGTGAGGGCCATTAGGGGCCCCTGACACCACAATACTTGATCCGCACTGAAAGACTGGGGTGGCAGTGTAACGTCAGGGCCCTCGCTGAGACGCCAGCTGTTGTGGTGGGGGGTTGGAGACTGGAGGCATCTGACGTATGGAAAGCGTTAAAGGACACACGGCGCACACTAGCAAACGCAGCTACTCTTGGATTTTTAGAAACTGCACCAAAAAAATCTAATTACTTTATAGTTTCCTGAATGTAATTTATTGCACTGTGTGGCTGCAGCAGGAGGTTTGGCGCAGAGATACAAGACACGTCTAAAGAAATTCCTCTTGCATTGAATAAGACAACATGTTGTCTGTTATGAGAAACTCATTTATTGAACTTATTTCAATGTTTGAAAGGGGGATTCCAAAAGTCCAAAAGTTACAGTTTAACTAATGCTAATGTTATGTTCCACTTTATGGACTCAATTTACTGTCTTTTAGAAGAACAATTAGGAAAAAATTGCAGCATGATAGAAAACATTGCTAAATTTGAGGAAACGTGTAGAAGCTCTTTGATAAATGTCTGTTCGTGTGGAGCATTACTTTCACACACTGCTGCATTTTCAGGAGGAACATTTTTTTTTGTCTCAGTATATTATGTAGCTATACATGGTAGTGTGTTCAAAAGTTCTTTAAAATGAACTGGAGCATTTTACAAAGCATTTGATGTAGATATTTTAGAACAAATGACTTGTCAGCGAACTCAGAGCACCGTCATACTCTGAGAGATTTATTGCTCTCAGGTTGTTGATGGCTACGGTGAAGAATGATGCCGCGAGGTCTCTGGCCACATTATTAAGAGGTTGTGGCATGTGGATTTACAGCAGGTTTTAGACGGGCCAGCCTTCGTCATACATCATCTTCTACATCCCACTAATTCACTTATTACACACTGAAAGAGATTAATACAAGAGGCCCCACAGCGAACAATCAATTCAAAGGCTGCTTGTTCTGGGCTTGTAGTTTACAGATGCCGTTTCAGTGGAGAACGTTCTGAGGAAACTACTGCATTTATTTTAGAAGGCTTTATACAGTATTCATGGAGAATTGTCAGAATCACAAATACACTAGAGGTTGGAAAAGAAAGGGGAATTTTCAACTCAATTTATTCTAATTTGAATAATATTACACTTTACGTGCACTTTCCCAACAAAGTTCAACATACATAAAAAAGTGTCAGAGCATTAATATATTTACACCAATACAGTAAAAAACTGAGAAAATAAACAGAAAAAAAAGTGATCACAAGCATTTTTGATAGCAAAGTATTAATATATATATATGATCATATTGTAGCATGAGAAAGAGTTTGACAGTCAAATGTGATCGGTAGTAATCGGTTTCATTTGGTTGCCTTCAGGGCGCTGTCGCTGTGTTTTTAGTCAATAAACGTGCATGTTGGTTCTGACTAATTGTTGAAAGTCTGTTTGTAATTGTGGTGAATTGGAAAAATGCAACCGGTTCCTCCCGTCTATCCGCTCCAACTTTTTTTCCCCCTCGTCTCAATGAGCGCTTGTCCATTCTTGAACTCTTGCCAATGGAACAATCCAGTATGAGATGGAGGGAAATATTGATTTAGAGCCCCAATTGTAAGTCCCGATGTGTCTGGACATGGCGGTATAGGGCCGCCAATTCACAGAACAGATGTTGTTTAGGAGCAGCTTTGAAGCTGCCAGCACCGGGCCGCCTTACACAGTAACATACAAACACACAAACAGAGAGGCTGACTGTGTTTACTGCTTGCTGCTGTCAGTACCCTCTTCTTCCCTGTGGTTCTCAGGCGGCACATTCCTCCATACTCACAGAGCACAGAAGGAGGAGAAGCCAGCGGACTGCTGGCATGTAATACTACCCCCCCCACCTACCCCCTCCACACACACACACCAAACATCATACCAGGGCCGATTCCTCACCATCGCCAGCACCATCATTCTTCATCCTTTTTATTTTGTAGCAGCCCTACAGGAGATTCTAAAACTGACAACAATTGCAATGGCCTGGTTGTTGTTTGAAATAAAGCACAATTTAAGTGTTTTTTATGTATATTGTACCCATGTGCATTATAACAACTCCAATACAACATGTATCCTTCCATTCAAGATAATAGTCGCTTTTAAAATACGTATAATATTGACAATATTTAGTTTTTTAAAAGCATTAATTGTTTCACATCCTCAAAAAGTTTAATGGGCAAATAATATGAATTTATTGAAAGGATGTACAAACTTCCAACATGTACTCGCGACCATTTAGTAGAGACGGCACTACTTCCTCCCTTAAAAAATGCATTAATATTGTCAGAAAGCTAACAAACGGCGTACAAATGACTCCAAAAAAACAAGACTTATTGCACGCTAAATGATCTGCAAATTATTCTGTCATTCATATGCCATTTGGTGAGAGCGGGCTGAATGGCTAGATCAAAATCAGAGTTAGCCGGTGCCTCTGATTTTGATCTCTGACAGTTTCGCACAGTCGCAACCGATTTCCAGTGAAAGTTTGTGATTTAGCGCGAGGCATTGTGTTTGAAACGCGTTAATGTCAGCGTCACACAAGCAGCGTTCATTCTTATCTAATGATGAATGTGTCTAGTTGAGGTTGTCGAGATGTTTATACAAAGAAATCAAGTGCCACCCCCCCCCAACCCACCCACTTCCCATTTCCTGTATTTGCACCCATGATTAATTGGGTCATGGTTCATGGAGCAAATTCTCCTCGTCACCCTCTGAGAGACGGCTCTGATAGGACAGCCCGACCTGCCATAACAGGGTCCTGTGAGACAGAGCTGGGCCTCCTTCCCACTACCAACAACTCTCTCTTTCTTTCCACATCCAGCCACAATAATGTCCCATCAAGCTGCGATACAGTGGGAAGAAGCTGACAGCGAGGAGAGTACAAAGTATGATGGATGAAGATTCATGGATTTGCTTGTTTTTTTAAATATAAGAAAGTATAGATTAAAGGATTATTGTCGAGAGAAAATGCTGTCACCTTCTTTTGAATCATTATTTTCTTTAATAAGGTATGTCATTCTGTAAAACTTGTAAAAAAAAGTAACATTTTCCATGATTTTGTGGTCTAAAATGTCTTTTGTCAGGCTTATTTCTGCCGTGTAAGATCATTGATCTTATCTACGGTCACATGTGTATCTGTGTGAGCGACTAACACTAAGGCCAGTTGGTTGTGTTATTCCCTGAGAAAAGCAACAATATGGATCTTGGTTCTTTACTAAGGTAAGAGTAGTGATATGACTGTCAAATGCATTACAATAATGTATTCACCATGTTAGACAAATACCAATGCATGAATGAGTAAAGTTTAGTTTCGCTGAAAGGTGAATACTGGATATTACGATTTTTATGATTTAAAAATCAGCAATAGTCAGGAAGCCTAGAACAGAAGGAAAAGAAAGAAAGAAGAAGTAAACTAGGAAGAGAGGGAACAAAGAAGGACAGAAATAAAGATGTGATGTGAATGTAAAACCTGAATGTGAAACCTCATTACAATCCCCAGACAAATGTACCGGGGTAAAAAAAATAAAAGAAACCCAATACACCTCTCTGAAAAAGAGCGACGGTAGAAAAGAAAATGGAAATGAGTAAAAGTTCCTCAAAATTGGACTCATGTACAGTAACTGAGTAATTAAATTGTTACTTTGCCACTCAGAAGTAATACTGCTATCATTATGATCTGATGAACTGGCCATGTTCCAAAACTGTTTCATATTCTCCTCGAGACAACCTCACAACAAATAAATCCAACAGAAGGATGTGTTTTCTATGTCTGCATAGTGGTACACCAGTGGTACACCTCTATCTGTCACGTATCGACGTTGTGTTTTTATGCTTTAGCCAGTCAGTCGAACAATGCAAAGGACACAGCGACTCTTTTCCTGTGAAAGTAGTTGGAGCTTCGGTTGATGGTGCTGTTTTTCTATGTCCGTTCAGGGTGGATATTGTTGCTCATGCAAACCAAACTGATTACCCAGGAAAATGTATGACTCGTAGCTTCTCACATTCCTGAGGACATTTCCTTTTTTTTTTTTCGCTGAGAAGGGCTGACCAGAAGATCAAAGCCTTCACGGAGCAGCTATAGGTTACATCACGACTTACTTATATCCACAGTTTATGCTGGAGATAGAGCATTATAACAGAGCTCTAACTATGTGAATGCGAAAAGCCCCGAAACAAAACAGTCTGACATGAGCGTTTATTTACTAGAGGATGGCTAAACAAGGCTTAACCATAAGTGCTGGTAATTAGAGAGGGAGGAAACAACATTGGGTCTCCGTGATGGCATTGAGGTTTTGTTACAAGGAGACACAAAAATACAAAAAGCAGACAGAAACGCTCTCTCTCTCTTTCTCTCTCTCTCTCTCTCTCTCTCTCTCTCTCTCTCTCTCTCTCACATACACACACACTCTCTCTCTCTGGTTGGTTGTAAATCATATTAAAACCGACTGACTGATCTATTCACCTTCTTTTTCTCTGAATATACATCCATAAACCTTGCATACCTTAGTGTGTGGGTCCCCGACTCAACTAGAATTGAAAGCAGTCATTTTGCATCATGAAATAGAGGCAAAATACTAAATCAGTAATTTGACAGCAAGAATGATAATAAACTAATTTCATGGTGTTGCAACATGACAGCCACAGCCAAGCACTATGATAATTAGCTAAAGTGAGTGGAATTATTGTGTTTTCTGGGAGGGAGTTCTGTCCGAGGACATGAAGACATCCGTCATAGAACGAGCTCTCATCAATCTTTGAAGGACACTGTCTTAACCCCCATCTCACTCCCTCTGCTGTCCCTCTGCCAGTAGTGTCTTGGATATTATTCCTCCTCCATCTGCCATAGGATTAGATTCATGCACATGCCTTCACACACACACACACACACACACACACACACACACACACACACACACACACACACACACACACACACACACACACACACACACACACACACACAGAAATGCAGGTTTTAGAGCAATGTCTGTCTAATAAGACCTTGAAAGCAAGTACTTGACTTACTGTATATAACAACAGAGTGACCGAAAATACATTTTGCAATGTCATAAGTAAAATTAACTTTCATAATATATAAAAAAATATTGAGGATGCTTGAGAAATCTCAACTATTTTGTTTGAAAAAAGTTGTGAACACATTTATATATACATATATATATATATATATATATATATATATATATATATATATATATATATATATATATATATATATATATATATAAATATATATATATATATATATATATATATAAATATATATATATATATATATGTAATATAAGTAAAAAAAATATCAAAACAACAGAGTTGATTATTGGGTTTTGAGTACCTTAAGCAGTGATTATTTATTTATTATTTGTATTATCTAATATTAAATAAAATGTTTATACTAATACATCCAAATGTGAGGACAGGAAGTACTGCATATCAATCAAAAGTGACTAAGGTGATATCAGGCACTGTAATATAGTTAGTGTGTGTGTGTGTGTGTGTGTGTGTGTGTGTGTGTTTCCAGTATTCTTTCTAATGGCTCCACTCTTGGAGCACTGGTCCTAGACAGCCAGCTCTGTTGCTGAGCTGTTGCAGAAACATTACCTAAAATATTCAGGAGAAAAGCACCTTAATTATACAGATGATGGAGTACAGGCCCTGAAGTTGTGTGCGTGTGCGTGTGTGTGTGTGTATGTGTGGCAGTATGACACAGCTTCCATATTAGCATCTAATTGGCCTATAGCTCCGCAGATCCCTCACTCTTATTGGGTGCGTCTGTTGTTGAGACTGTTGCTGCATTTTTGTAAATGGCACATTTATATGTTCAGATATACACACACACACACACACACACCCACATACACACACATATGTATGTATGCATCTTTGCACCGCATACATATGCAAACCACGCATATAGAGACACACAGACAAGTGCGCATACACACTCACTCACTATGCATGTCCACACGAACAATGTGTGGTGTATTGTGACAGACTTCTGGTGCTGCGGGAGAGGAAGACGAGACAAAATGGAAGACACTGTGGAGTCAGGAAGCACACACTCACACACACACACACACACACACGCACTTGTTGCCTGCCTCCTGCCAAAGCTACTAAACGAGGTGTTCCTTTTTCATTAATCATGGCTGTTGTTAAGGTTACCTGAGCAGCACACAGTCAAGCTGTTTGGGGAATAAAATGGAAGCTGGAGCACTGAGTGACACTAAACAGTCGTGCATACGCACTAATTATATTTCATTAATGTGATTATTTCAACACCTACTCATTAAATTACCCACTCAGCCTAGACAGTGCACTAAGTTCAATAAGGGTGCACGGTTTGATTTATTTGTGAAGGAAAACGTACCGGGGCTTTGACACAGAAGCATGTAGCGTAGATAGAGAACAACATGAGGATCAATGAGCGCCGCAGATGTAAAACAATTGTTGCTTTGAGACTGGCCAGTTTTACTCCGAGCAAAAAGTAAAACAGAACCGGGTGTAACGCAAATGTCTCAATAGTGATGTGTTTGTCTGCCATTGTAAACCACCCATATGAGGATTCCTGTGTTTCCGTCATCTGCTCCGAGTCTCGCCTGTGGAGCTATGAACAGTTGGCAAGCATGGTGCAAACCAAGGCTGTGGGTGTGGTGCACATCTACACATTTAATCCCAACTGCGTTAGTAGAACGTTTTGTTGCAAATCCAGGGCGTCCCGGCTCAGTTCTTACTGAAAGCCTCTCTGTGATGCGTTTGTTGCAACACTCCTAGACTGTGCTACGATGCACGATATGCAGATTACAAGCCTCCTGCTGACATAGCTAAACATGTCTTACAATGTAACTAGTCATTACCTTTCAACCACAAGGCCTTTTAAGTACTGTCAAGGAATACTTGCCTTGAACTGTTGTGTGTTTTAAAGAAGATTAGAAGCAGATATAAACTTTTCTCATGATCATAACAACTGCAAGACTTCTAGTTAGATTCTTTATCATCTTCTACCGCCAGCCCGAAAAGTGTTAAGCCTTGACTTTTTATATGTTGGGGGCTGTTTTGAGTGCAGCAATACATGCCTATTTAAAAAGGAGATTATGGAGCATTAAAAAGCTTTATAGAAACTGTTAGAAAGTGCAGTCTACTCATGAATAAGCAAACCAAACTCAGTCAAAGAACTCAAGTAAACCGTCAGAAGATGGCGAGGCTGAGTGAACAATGTGTGCTTCTTCGACTGGGAACGATTATATTTCCTCAGTTGAAAATAATCACATCCACTCATAATAAGAGGTTGTCACATTAGTGATTATACATTGCTGAAGGTGCTCAAATTGCTTGCTCATCAAATAAACTGCACACAGGGACCAAAGTTGCCATGTATGAAAAATAAGACATTGTATCAACTTGTTATTACCCGCAGCTGGATGGGTTTAATCTTTTCCAGCAACACTTTGCCACAATTATTTTTTCACAATAACACCTTAGCACAAGCTGAATTATCCACCCAAAGCTATTTAAACTCATATATATATATATATATATATATATATATATATATATATATATATATATATATATATATATATATATATACATGTATATATATAGATATATGTTGAAAAGCATAGTAGGGCAACAACTTCGTATGACAGATGCAAAATAAAAAAATATTACAATTTGATTTGCCCTCAAAATATGCTCCACATTTGACCTTTTTTTTGTTGGTTTGGGTGTTTGTTAGTTTTCACTAACATGCACTAAGAGCTATGTCCAACTAGCAGAGAGAAGCTGAGATAACGACACACACAGAGTGAGAGCGACTTCACTCTGGCTACTTGACATGGCAAGTCTGCGGCTAAGGTCTCTTATGCCAAGTGCACCACAACACCATTTAAAAACCTTTCTATCAGCCACTGACCTGAAATGAAATTACAACAATGAATAACAGGACGTTTCACGTTGCGCGCCAATCCAGAGCTGTATGTATTTCTAAGTCACTCAGTACAGCCAAAGCCACACTTTCTTCAGCTTTGCCCCGCTTGCCTTAAATGACCCATCGCTACTGTATGTGTATATTATTCTAAATCCCTGATTATGACTGATTGAAAGCAACAGTGCAGGTCAAGGCGAGCCAATGACTCCATCATTGCTCATCACAACCAATCCTGTTCCCGTAACAAACAACCGCACTTCATCATGGGTCAGTTATGCTGGCATTCATTACCCCATTATTTGTCGGTGCAGTCAGAGTATGTATATCCTCTGGCACACATGGTTACCATCAGCGCGACTCTCACCACAAAACCACAGTGTTAGTCTAATCTCTAAATACCGTGTGTAATGGGTCCGTGTCATTACGTTGCTTCGTTTCATGACACACACACGGTCCTCAATGCGCCGCAGTGTGTTTGTACCACATCCAACCAGAAACACTGTAATACTGAATGGAAAAACCCTCATCAGTCCTCACGGCGGCTCTCTTTCATGTGAAGAGTGTCTGATGCTCTTCCTGTCTTGCTTCAGACGTTTTCAGTGCATTCTGGAGAGGGATTAACACGCTTTTACCGACATGCAGGCACACGGTGTGAACACTTGGAAGCCTTGGTTCTTTTGTGTCAGGCTTTTATCTCTGTGGGTTCATGGGTAAGGTGGGGGCGTGTCTGAAGTAGAGACATTTGGGTAAACTTACATCATCCTCTGTCTGTCTTTAACTGTCACTATCTATCTCTCTTTCTACGTCTCTCCGACTACCAAGACTCATCCTGAGAACAGAGATTACCTCCATTTGTCTTCATTAGCATATAGGCAAACAGGCCCTTTGCTGGAGCCCGTGGGAAACTGCTGTAATTGCTAAGATAGCTGTCGACTAAACCACTGAAGGAATCTGTAGAGCTGTGTGAGCGCATGTTTCAGTAATGGAGGGATTTCAGCGATGAACTTCACCTTGACTCTCATGCCTCAAGCTCCTCTCTCTGTCTTGTATCTCTCTGTGTGAACTGCATGCTCGAGGAAAGCGCCGAAGAAACACCAGCCCAGAAAATGACTGAGCAGCCAGCTGTTTCCCAATCTCATCCTAGGAATGTATCAACAAGCAAAATTCTGGGCAGCAACCTCCTATGGAGAAATGAAGATTTCCATGAAAAGATTCATCACACACATTTTGCTAGCTGCTTCTAAGGGGTATGTTTTGACTTTTCAAATCATTCGAATGAATGCAGGAATGAATTACCCTTGCAATTCTGAACTACTAAGGAGGAGAAGTTGTTTGATCCATTCTAATATATGGATGATTGCAATACACTGTGATTCAAATTATGAATAGTGCGCTCATCCTCAAAAACAACCTATACAGTCCAACTCGCAGCTGAAATGCTCCAAATTGCAAGGCACAAACAAACACTAAAATTACAGCAACTGTGCCCAATTAGGGGATATTTTTGCATCGCTTTCTGTGGTTCTATGGTTGATTAGCTGCCTGTTCAGGTAAGCCGTTACCATTGAGTACATCTGGAGTTCAAAGAGTTCAGGTCAGAAGTGTGACTCTAAATTTGAATTCAATGGAATTTGCGGGAATTATATAAATATAATAGGGAGTTGATTATATTATTTCAATATTCAGCTGAAAGTTGAAGGTTAGCCATTCCGAGTGGACGAGTGCATATATTCATGTAATTTATTTGCAATTACTAGCATTTGCTCTCTTGTCCAAGTGTCTCATGTGAAAAGAAGAGCAGGGATAGGAAACAACAATGGAGGATGACGAGGATACTTGCCTGTGTATAGTGCACATTGTTCATATTCGTCAACATGCGTTATGATTCATACTGCCATCCCAAAGTATAACATTATATCATTCTTGACAAAGAGGCTAACCAAAAAGAAGGGCACACAGAACCACAGACCACGCTGCACAATTATTACTGTATGCGAGCACACACTCCACTAATTTGGCCCGGGGGTTGAGCGGCTTGCGTGTTCAATGTGACCAACATTCACACGCATGCTAAAGCGCTGTGACACAGTCCCGGTGGCACAGTCCCGGTGGCACAATGCCACTGACACACACGCTAAGCATCACGCCATCTATTACCTTCAAATGATCTTTTTTTCTGAACTTAAGCAGAGAGCAATATACTGTGTAGAAACAACACGTTGTGACAGTGATTTATAACCTGCTGTCATCAGATGGTCTTTTTTCACAATATGTACAACAATTCACACAACTATTGTTGTCTTTCTCGTGTGATTATCTCAAGTGAGTTGAGTGTGTATCCAGGCAGGGCGTTCACACATAAAGACACTTGCAGTGTCGTTCATTTCAGCGGATCTGTCACAGCAGAAAAAGATGCTGTGTTACAAAATCCCCACTGTTAAAAGCACAAGATTTCTCTCATTCTTTTTCCTTTTGACCTGGACTGGCAAATAATACAGCGTCTTCCATGTTACTGTCATTTCAGAGTCATGCTTACCAAAGCTTGTCTGCAACTAATTACATTTTTGTATTTTGCAAATGCACTTTCATTGATAAATGACATCAATGCATAACACAAAGTGGGCGGAGCTATGTACTAATTTGAAAATTAAATGAGAAAAAGCACTGAATGTTATGAGTTGACAACTTCTGGACATAAAATAAAATGTAAATATTCTACTAAAGCAAGATTTTTAAGAGTATCAAAATAATAAAATATCACTAGTCTGTCTTGAGTGAGTGATGGAGGCTGTGGTGGACACATTGTTCAGATAATTCAGCAGGGGGGTCACTGATAGTGATTTCATAGATCAGATAAGTTGAAAATATTAAGAATACAATTTCCATTCGAAACCAGTATGTGAGTAAGCTAACAGTTAGGCTGAAAGGAGGCGGAGTCTCTAGACATCCATGCAACATATATGCAGGAACTAGCTTGTGTAGTGCAACCAGTTTTAACTTATGTGATGTGTAAAATCTCCTCTTAATTTAACCATTACGTTATAACTGGACTAAATTTGTACTTATGAACAACTGGTGCATGGCCCGACCAAATAAACTGAAATAGATGATACAAGGTGAGAGACTGGTGGAGTTTGGCAGTCAGGTTGTCTAGGGCCTTCTCCAAAGGATTGATTGATTGTGATTTGAGGTGCCATGCAGTCTGCCAAGGTACTCCGCCACCACTTAGATTCCGCTCACTTTGCCAACCCACCCAGCTTCCACTTCCACCGTCCTCCCATCTCTCCTCTGCTGCTCTTCATCCATCTATCCATAGGAAAGTGTTTGCAAGACATTTGCAATTAGCAAATCATGGCAATTCCAGGGAAAACAGCCATTTTAATTGTGTTGCCTGAAAAAAATATGCTAGATTGAACTGTCTGATTAAATGAAGAAGTGCAACACTACCTTTCTTCTTCCACACTCTCCTGTCTCACTTTCCATCCCTCCCTCGCTGCTGTCTATACTTCAGAGCCAAGGCCTTTCCAGGGGATGCCAGGTCGGAGAACTCAGCTGCATGTCAGACATCTCACTCTGACACACTATTCCCCCCCTCCTCCTTTCTTCTTTCTCTGCCAAACCCCCCACACACACACACACACACACACACACACACACACACACACACACACACACACACACACACACACACACACCTCCCATAGGCTTACATGGAAAGTTGCCCTCTTTTGTTGTGCCAGAAGCTGTATTTTAACATTCCACCATCCCTCTCAATCATACCAAACAGAGGTAGCCGAGTTATTCAGGGCTGGATTATTTTACTTCTTACTAAAGCAATACATCATATGTTGGACCATCCAGGGCATTAACGTTCTTTAGTAACAGCAAATAGGGCGGTCTGACAGCTGGGATGCCTGTTCAAGGATTCTGAGGATACTAATTCACTCAACTGGCCTCACACACATTCGGGGTCAATCAGTCGAAGTAAACAATCACATTTAACCAGATCAAATCAATAGAAATAATATCTATTTTGTGATGGCGATCTGGCAAGGAAGGCAGGAAAGACAAACATTGAGTGCATGTCAATTTCAATAAAATCTAAACAAAATACATTATAGAAAAAAGCTTAAGTCCATGCATCAACAGAAGAGGTTAAACAGTCACAGACAGTGAATGATACATGTAGACACAAATGCAACAAGACACAATGACATTGTTACACATTGTTGCAAGATGTTTGTGGTTACAACAAGAATAAAATAAAAATAACTAAACTTTTGATAGTATGCATTTCTTCTTGCATAAGATATTGAGGTCAGGCTTGTCAGAAAACCACTGTGAAATCTATCAGTTACAACCTCACATACACTAATGTAGCATGGATGTATGGGCAAACTGATGCGTTTGCTTGAACCAGTTAAACAAACGCATGGCGGCAGACTGCCAGAGCAGTAAGCCAAACGTTATATAGCTTTCCACAAGATACATCCATACCCCCACCTTCACACCTCATGACATGCATGTTGTGTTTATCTGTCCTTCTGATCACCTATATATTTAGAGTAGACCACCTGTGAGTCTCAGAAACCAAGCATCCACGCACACGAAATACAACCAGCTGGCGGACAGAAGACATCCAGTAGGAGAAATATATGATTGATGTCTATACAGACAGAAGAACAAATGAAACCAATCAAAACTAATCAGGAATGGCAGCTCAATACATCGGAGGCTGGGCAAACATAAGGAATATGTCCGCGGGTTGACAAGGATGCTGCTACATCCTCTGATTACGACAGCGGCCTGCCATACTGTATACAATCTGCTACGCTGTTAGTCTTTTTTTCTCAGTTCAGTGTTTACCTTGAGCAGTGGATGATGAACAATGACTTTCATGGGGAACATATAAACAATGTTTTACTGACATTGAAAACATTCACTGGGTTTTTGGCCGGGGATGGAGCGGAAGCATCCAGCTTCTCATCACGTTGTCTTCAAACTGCAAAGTACACCAAGCACGTCCAGGCTGAAAGCAACATGGGGATATTGACTGTTTTGAAGCTCAGAAGGATGATTTCATTGTAAAAGAAACATTGTTATGCACTTAAATGACTGGCCAAAAGTATAGACCCAGTTTTAATACAACAGTCCTGCAATAAGTCCTATCTTATTAAGGTTACAATGTTCATTCTTTTATTGACGCTGTTAAAAAGAGGTGCTGATTTGATAAACGTCATGGTCTTTTTGGAGGATGTAGAGGTTGTTGTGCTGTTGAACTGGATTGCATTATACAGAGAGGTGTTTCTGTTATTTAGCCCACCCCAAATCATGAAGTGGACAAAATAATAGTTATTGAATACATTGGTCAATTACTGTTTGTAGTATGCCACTTCTATTCTGTGGAATTTGAGCTCATATTGTTTCTATTAACACACACACACACACACAATAAGAATCAACGCAAAAAATATTGTGGGAGAAAAGCAAGCTTTTAAGAAAACAGGCCTGGATTTATTTAATGGGTTATAACTGCACAGGGGTTGACAAAAACACCTCAGGAAAGGGGATTTAGTAAAGGTCAACTACTGTAGTAGCATTACTGAGTTAAAAAAACACACAACACAGCTGGCAATCATCACTTTTATAGGTGAGTTTTCCAAATGACTTGCAGGTGGATTGATTAAAATACAGTTGAAATGATTTGATTTGTCAAGACAAGACAAAGCGTGCACAGCAGAGAGAAACAGCAGCGTTCATTGCTTGGAGTAATCCTTTGAGTGATGTTTTCTTTCCAGGAGGAGCTTTGGCCATTTCATTTGTGAAAATGAGTTCTGCCTGTCTGCCACTTTAGGACTGACCAAACAGCACTTATCAGTTCTGTGTATTGGCCTTAAAGTTGAAAAGTTTAGGAAGTTATAAATAAAATAGGGTGGTAACGTATTAAAGGTATGGAAGTAGTTAGCACAATATAGTAATTAAGTATTGGTGGAATTGCAGTATGGGTGCATACTTTCTTAGTTACACTGCGGTGTGCTGTCTCCTGTAGAGCTGGGGGTGTTGGTGAGGCACTTTATGTGAGCAGGAACAGCACATTGCAGCAGGAAGAATGACTTTCTCCAATCTGAAGGTTATTCATTAGGCCTTTTTCATTGTTATTGTGCTACAAACATGTTGACAACAGATGTCTTACTGGTACTGGCATCACAAAGTAGTGGCAATAAAATGAAGTCACAGTAACTGTACATAACTTACACACCCCTTGCAATACACACACACACACACACACACACACACACACACACACACACACACACACACACACACACACTAAATCCACACATTCAAAAAACACAAATCACTTCAGGGAAATATATCAACAGATGTTGTCAAAAAGAGATGCCTTTAAAATTACAACAAAGAATCCTAAAGTGAGGTGAACATCTGCACATACAGCACTAATAAGGTATGATTTGTTATGAAATGAGACTGTGGCTTTCTTCATTTTACATGTTGCATCATGATCACGTGAGAGAAGGAATTATCCCTGATACATTAGAAACAGAAGATAATGTACAACAGAAGTGTGTTGTGCATGTGTTCTTTCTCATCCTGGCAATTTGACATAAAAGAGACATTGTGGCAACAACGTGCCAACAATAGGGCAACAAACAACTAAGAATAGCACTGTCTCAATAAAATACAAGGTTTGCGTTGGTGTGGCCATTTTAAAAACCCCAGCTCATGTAATGTAAAAAGAACAAACACGACGCTTCAGTTTGAAATGCACGAGACCAAATTCAGAATGCCACCATCAGCAAACGTTATAAAAGAAGTAGTTACTGCATGGCATCATTGTTGCTGTGCTTTCTCTGATATTACTTTTTAAACCTTCTAAAAATGACACCCACTAGAAAGTGGAATATCCCAAAAATAATTAAATTTCATGTGGGCACACAAGCACTGAAGCGATGCGCTCTAAAAATATAAAGTAATAAGAATAAGCATTTAATATTGGGCATGCTGATGATCAAGACAATGGTGGCCACATGGAGCAACATAGAGGCATGTCTCGTTTTTATTGTGTGTGTGTGTGTGTGTGTGTGTGTGTGTGTGTGTGTGTGTGTGTGTGTGTGTGTGTGTGTGTGTGTGTGTGTGTGTGTGTGTGTGTGTCGCAACTTGTCGGCTACATGTATTTTCTGTTTAAGTTATTTGCTATAAAACAGAAGAAAAACAGGAGAGGTTGTTTCCTGTGATGTTTTAAATACTGTCAGAAGGCATTCTCAGCCCGCCAAGAGTAACATTTTCATTTATTTTTTTATAAATACATATTTAAACAACAAAAAATCCAAATCAGAAAATGTTAAACGAAGTATCAAGAATGGTTGATCGATACTCGTGAAAGTTTTAAAGGCATGCTGGAGTCATTGAGGCCACATGGAAAGAAGTCCATCTTGTTTTCCAGACAATCCCAGTGTTGAGCTGCCCTCCCAACAGGCCTTTCCTCTGCTGCGGCTGGCTTAAGTCATTACGCAGTGTGAGGACGATGATGTCTCCCCTGGAGATGGTCAAGAGGTAAATTGGAACTGAAGTGAAGGGCTCTGTGTCCACTGTGCAGAGCAGGGCCCAGACGGACCCCGGGGTCTTCAGGCCCCTCGTTAGCGGCCTGGCCTACATGTTTTCATTTGCTGGCGAACTGCAGGAGGTCAATTGCTGCTAAATTACCAGCTTTGGCTGGGAAAACAGCGTGCAGATAATTAGTTCACTCTGCCTGTCCACACGATTAAGTTTTCTGAAAAACTGTCTACGAGAAGATTTAAGGCTCCAGTGCTGCAATTAGACCAACATTAGTCCAGCATATGTGTGTCTGTGCTTGACAGGCAAGTGGGAAGCATGGAGAAATGCTGATCAGTGTTCAGCAGATAAAAAAACAAACATCTTTTAACAAATGTATGCTCCTTAGAAACTGCTTCCAGCTTCTGCTCTAATTTACACTTTTTCAATAAATGTTTTCAATATGTCTCCACTTTCATGCACATATCAGCGGTGGCATTTTTTCTCATGCTCCAAAAAAAAAAAAGAAAAAAAAGAGAATAATAAGTACTTCAATACTGTTACTTTCCTGTTCATTCCCCAAAAGAGATACTTCATCCATTTCCCAGACAAAGAAAAAAAAAACTGTCGGACTGAAGATTAAACTTGATGTACGACGAATACGTTAAGAGGTGTGGGATAGGGATTGATTTCTTATGAAAGTTTACATTCCCACAGCATTAGCTGACAGTATATATAGCATGAACTGAATATGTGTGTGATCTTGTGTTTCGCTTCCAATGAGGCTTTTTTTTCTCTTTTTTCTCGTTTTGGAGCCTTAAAAGCTTGAAAACACCTTAATAAGCATATTAACGTTGTCCTGGGACACACTGGATTCAGAGGACAAATGAACAAACAACTGGATACAAAAAACACCCACCATGCAGAGTAGTTTTGTTATGTCTTGAGATGTGACATGTGGTTATCTGCAGGCTCCTATGAGTGCTTTGATGGTTAAGTATTTTGGTGATGTACTCAAAGATTAAGAGGTAACTTTCTTCAAGAAGCCACTGTGCATTTTTCAAGCTCTCATTGTGTAATTGTATCGGTTTTTGGGCACTTTGTTTTGTGTTAACAAACAAATTATTACAAGTGTGCATAATTATCACTTGCACACTGGAGACATGGAATACTGATGTGCAATATCATGACTCGAGTCGTGACCCTTTGGTCGGACGACAACACAGTAAAGACAAAAGAAGTTTTAGGTCATGAGGCCCGCACTAATCCCTGGAGACCTGGGAGGATTGAGCTGTGGACCCGGTCTTTTCTCTGTGTTTCATAAACAACCTGAGGAATTTGGAGACAATTACATCCTTAGAATGTTGCCTACATTTACAGTAATTGCAGTTATTGTGTCCTTCCCACTGGCATCTGAAGAGAGGAAGAAAATATACACACATTTCACATAAAATAAAAAAAGACATAAACATGACTAGAATTATAAATTTTAGGTATGAATTGATTTACTTATTACAGATATTTAGAACATTTCATACAGAAGGCGAGGATCTAATTAAGAGTTAAGGCTTTAATTTAATTCAATATGGGAGGAAATAGAAATACAACACATGAAAAGTGAGCTTGCCTTTGCATGTTCAAATTTAAATAATTTATGATGGGACATTTTTTACAAAACTAAAATAGCTACTGAATATATCTCTTTCTTCTACAGGAGTCATACACTTTGTCTTCCAGCAGCAATGTGCTCCCTGACCCAAAGAGCATCGACCAGGAACACAAGAGAGAGGCTAACCCGCTTGACAACATACAAATGGATACCGGGTGTTTATTGTAATTCAGTTTTTGTGGTGCAAATAGGGACTTAATCGAAATAAATTAGCTTAATTTTTGCTCCAGTATTTTTAATTACACTCTTTCCCCTCTCCACTTACAATATTTCCTTTTAATGAATACATTAACATTAGATGTTTCAAGTTAAACACAAACACTGCGCCTAAAATGTTAAATACATATTTGTAATACTTAAATAAATGTTTACAAAGCAGTTGGTCATTGTCAAATGTGGCTAGTCTTTTGCAAGGTCTTTTTTTTAATCTAACACAAAAAACAAATATTGACATTTTAAATGGAAGAGAAAATGGAATAAAGGCCACACTGACAGATTTTCTAAGCAACCCCTGTTATCTCCAATTATCTGTAGTGTATAATCCATATGGTAAATACAAAGTCATATGTGGGCTGTGGACACAAGGATTTCCTCCTGATGTGTGGAGACAGCGATGCAAACATGGTTATCTGCTACACATGCACCTCGCCGCAGGCAAACTGCTCAGCTTTTAATGCTGGACCGACCACTACCCATGATGCACACATGGGCCAACAGACGCAAAAAACACCAGCTTACGCATGCATGCACTAGATGCGTGCGTGCGTGCGTGCCCCGAGTGTGCAAACACGTTGAATGGGGGGATTCATGCGTGTGTGTGCGGGCCAGGCGCACAGGCACATAACACACAACACATATATTGTTATTCTATTATCTCACTTTCTCCGGCTATCTCCATCATACAGGCCTCCTGTGAACCCGGGGGTCAGCGCATCCTCCCCCACAATGACCTTTGGCGAGGTTGGCCGGGGAGACCCCCAGGGAGGCTCTCCAGTGGGGACAGAGCCACACACATGGAAATGTACAACACTCAACTAACTCTGAAATAAATATATATGAACATAATTTAAGTGACTGTAGCATACAGGAGAAACAATACATTTGCTGTATATGTCTACTCCCAGTATACCTGCCTGGATGTACTTTACTATTTGTGATGTTTTGGGACACAAAAACCAAAGAGGGGGGGCCATCATTTTGTGGTTATTGTATCACAAACAGGCCTCCCCCTGAAGAATCAAGTGAACTATGTGAGCACCTGCTTCCTTACAAACTGGATCACCCTTTGATGGGTGGATGTCATCAAACTGCAGCACTCCCCTATACATCTGCATCACCAAGCTTCGTAATCATAATTAGAAATACATTTTGTTCATTACTGAGCCGTATGTTCAACAACAATACACACACACACACACACACACACACACACACACAGCCATCCAAATGGGTGACACCCCAGCTGTTACCTGGGTAACCAAACAGGTGGTCCATTGTCAAAACTGAATGCTGCTCTGATAGTGGACAACATAAAATCCCTCCCTCATTAATTCGCTCTCGACTGCGTACACAATAAACACTGAATGCTTTACTCTATTCAGTAATGAGCAGTAAATTTAGAATTCAGGCACTTATAAATCATAATTTATTATGTTATTATTTTATTTTATGACGACAGGTGCAGTGTTGCATAACTGCAATTTACACATTTATCAAATGTGTAAATTGCATTTAGCACAATGTAGTGCACATGCTTTGGACACTAGGTTGCAAAAAGGGAGCGATTATGGACATGGCCACAAACACACACATGGATGCTCACATATGCTCAAACAGAATGGATTGATCATTAGCAGTCAGATGTGCAGTTTAGTGCCCCAACAGTATATATGCATTGGTCAATTATTATTTTTGTGATAATTGCATGTATGAAAAGTTATTTTCCAAAGTAACTTTCAACTGTGGTTTTCAATTGAAAGCTCCAAAAGGCAGAAAGTAAGTAGACATCACAGCTTGAGATCTATGTTGTGACATACACTCTAAAATAAGACTTTCCTTCAATCTGCAGGACACAATTACTTCCATTCTCACCGTGAAAATCTGCGGGACATTATTGGCCAGCTCTTCCCCCCTCTACGGGATTGGCTTGCAGTTAATCCACCTATTGTTATTCATTAGGTCTCTCTCTTATCGCAGCTTCATCTATGATCTCTGACTTCTCTGTCAAGATAGATTAGCTCATTGACTCTGATTAGGACATCATCTGCCGCACATCGGGGGTCAAGTTCATTATGCGCCGTCCTAATTACAGATTTACCTTGTTTAATTGGATATGTTTGATTGAGCTAACGAGGGTCATCTCAAGACTGATTACAGATTCAAATAAGTAAATCTTAACTAATTAAAGGAAATTCCTGAAAAGGATCACATGGGTCAGCATTGCTTTTTTGATTTCAGAGATAGTCTTGCTGAGAGGACGTGGATGGCATTTCAGCTCCCAAAGTCTCCACAGAGCACTACTGGGACTAGATGAGTGTCATTGTGGAACATTTCAATCATCAAAATAATTGAACCTTTCATCCAAGTGCACTTCACCCTGGTTCTCCCATCTATTTCCAATTCCAATTGCAAGGGCCTCCTTCATTTGCCGTTGGTATAGGTGACTGGTGGCTATAACTCAAGGAGATGGAGTGAGTGTGAAGAAAAGGAAAAGAGAGGAGCCCCGGCCCTTGTATGAACAGTAAAGTGAAATATACACCTGACGTTTGGGAAGGACCATTTCTTTTTCTGAGTCTAGCTGGTAGAAATGGAATATATAATGAGGCTATATTTAGGGCTTGATAACATGACTGCACTGAGTAATGAAATCGCCAAGGTGGAGATTCATTACCTGCCGCATTATGATTTAATCAAACTGCACAAAATCATATTCATTTTTGTCAGACAAAGGGCTCCTTCTTATCTGGCCTTTTCCCCCTTGAGCCCTCCTGAGGTTACGGCTGAAGGTCTGTCGCAGAAAGAAGAGGGATCTTTTATTGGATGTGGTGATGAAAAAGGAGGATTGAATTTTACAATCCAAAGCATTGTTACACCGATATTGGTTTGCCTAATCACTGGGTTGTGTCAGCCTCTCATTACAAATCAGACATCTAAAATTTAATTAAATCGAATAACCGTCAACCTGTGGCTTTATATAACTTAATTTACAATAATTAAATATGAAATTAATTTTAAAAAGTGCTACATAGGAAGTCCTTTACCTCCATTTTGATCAGATTCCACACGAGCGTGTCAGAAGGAAAGACCCCTCCGGCCTTCTTGTATTACTTACAACGTTAAACCCCCAGTATTGGTCAAAGATCTGCTGTTTCTCAGCCTACATTATGTAAACCATGTCTGCTTGGTTTTAAATCATTTACACAGGCATGCATTAGATATGTGTAGACATGAACATGAACCTAGCTAGCCTGTAGCTCCTTGCACAGGTCAGCCGGGCAAACACAGGGAAATAGCAGGAAAATTGGTCTCACCTGCTTAAGGTTTTAATTTTTTTTTCTTTTCGTTTCTGTTACTGCTCCCTTTGACTCTCATTTGGCAGTATGTTGCAGATATGAATGACATGAAGTAGATTGGAATAAGCAGACTGAATTGACATTTTCTAAATGGACGTCCCTATATGACATTGTTTGTCTGAGCTTTACAAAACCATTACACATCACTTTTGGAAAAATACATCTTTATGATCTGGCATTGCTGATGGTAAGGTTTGGTTGGATTTCGGCCCAAACAAAGATGTGTTAAGTTTAGGAAACATTTGTTGTCCCGGTTACTATAACACTCACTTGGTTTAGGTGAGAGAAATACTGCAGACATGTTTAAAAAAAACACACATTGCCACAAACAAGACATCGAAAGGGGTCTCCTGTCATGTTTTGTTACCCCATCTATACACCTGAATTCCCTTGTCCAGACTATGTGGCTATGTAACATCATCCCACCTTCCCTACCTGCCTTAGAGGGCTCTGTCAATACATCGCTTTTGGACATTGTTATTCTCTTAATATGGATATTGTACAAGACAGCAAAAGTCTATGTTCAAACTTATTGCTGGTTTCCAACATTCCTCAATCATTTCTAGGCTCAAGGATATTATCAAAAACAATTCATGGCACAGCTGATGAATCTCATGGCTTTAACCAGCCTTCTCAGCTCTTGAGAAACTACCACACGAGTAGTTGAGAGCAGCGTTTAATGTTTCTCTCCAACTTTATGGAATATAGATGTCAACTTCCACATTAAACAAATACAAAAGTACTTTGCTAGAACTAAGCAAACTCCATCTCATGATGAAGATCATGCGATGCAACCACATGTTGGACATTGAGGTTGGATTGTTTCTTAACTTACTACGATTAAGCTTGTGTCTATCTCTCCAGTTAAAGGAACTCGCAAGAATAAGAACAGAATTAAATAGAATTCATAGGTTGTCAAATTTAAATACTCAGCCAAGTGTTGCCAACTCTTTTCCAATGAAAGTAGCAAGCAGCCCGAGCATTAAGTCCACAACACTGACAGCCCGCTCAATGGATTTATTGATTGCTGTAAAGATAATGTCAAACAAATATACAAACATTTCTAAGAAAATACATGTGAAATACAATAATACTTATGTGTTTTGGAATTGTCTGTTGGGTCATGGACAAAATGACTCCATGATATCATATCACGTGTTACCCATTGACTCCCAGCATGTATATCAGAAGGTCTCCTCGTGCCAAGTAACGTCATCTGCCCAAGAAGATTGCTTGTAAATGCCACTGACCCTGCAAAGCTTGCTGCCACTGCAATACATCATTGAGATGCACACTTTGGAAGGTAAACATCGTTTTAAAGGATCCCAAATGAGGCAATCCAAACGCGGCCTCTCCTCCTCCTGCCCCGGGCAGGGTTTTGAATGAGAGAACTGTTACACACCCTCTTTTATGTTAATCTGATCCGCTGGCTGCAAAATAAGAACCACATGTCTGGCAGAAAGTGCTTCTGAGCGCACTGACAGACAGGTCTTTCATGGAGTGGATGCTGTCTCACCTGGCAGCGACACCATCAGACTGTCTGAAAAGGCCAAGGCAGACAATCTTAGTTGGAGAGATCTTCCAACTTCTTCGTTTAAGAGGGATGTCAGCCTTGTAGAGATCAAAGCAAAGAAAACAGAGTGCTACCTCTCACACATACACACAGTCACACTTTCTCTCCCTGACACTGCCCTCGTTGCATTTTATTGAATCAAAAGTAACACGCCTGAGCTTTGATTCGACTCACACTTTGTTCATGCCCAAAGAAGGCTCCTCCCTGGACAATGGGCGAAAGCCTACTATTGAAATACTCCACGCATCGTGTTGAAGATGGAGAGAGAAACGTTGGTGAATACTGATAAACAAGACTACGAGTCTACATTTGTAAAAAAAATCATCCTGTGGGCACCATGGTTATCTGTGCCAAATGACATGGCAATCCATCAAAAAGTTGTGAACATGTTTCACGAAGAAATGAAATCTCATGATAGCACAGGGCTATAGAGGAAAAATCAGAGGAACATCAAAGTCAGTCAGATTAAAAATATGGGGCCATGGATATCTTATAAAATTCTAGCAACTGATCTTGCCGAGATATTTCAGTTTGTACCAATTTGGACCACAGACCAACATTGCAATACCTAGAGCCACACCGATAGCATTTGTTTTAATCATAAGGCCACATTTGACTTTGAAAGTGCCACACTACCCCTGATCTAGACCAATGGTTCATCAGCCTACAGTAGTGACTAATGGTGCCTGTATTTGGGTGGTTGCAATGACTTTCGATAAAGCTCCCTGAAGTGAAACCCTGACTCGGCCTCTTTGACCGTTTTCGATAAATCCCCCTCACTTCTTGTCCGTCCATCTCACTTTGTCTCTCACGACTTTTATACAAACCAGCTCTTCTAGCCAAAGCATTGATTTGCCGTCCACCTATCCGTTAGAGCGTATTCTTGTTCAAGCAACTGTAATCTCTCAGATGTGTTATTTTAATTAAATCTATAGTGTAGTTTACTTCTTTGACAGCCTATTCTCAACGTTATCCATCTTGCCCTCGAAACAGAAGGGTATTCACTCTGTGTAATTGAAAGATTTCCCTGGAAGTGCTCCAGGCTTTAATGTGTCTGGTATTTGCAGCTGAGAGCTGTTTGCCTATTTCTTTTGCACTTCTAATGCATTAGCCACCTTGTTGTGATTCATAGCAGCAACAGACCTTTGAAAAGGCCAAACAATTGGCAATTACAGTTATTGTTTCGTCGAATGCTGCGCACTTGCCGACTAAATGACAAAAAAAGTGCAAACAACTTGTTTTCTTTCATGTGCGTTCTTCGGATAGCAAATCACTAGCTGTTATTGTCAATAACTGTTTTCTAGATACGAATAGATAATTAGTATTAGTATTATACTTTATTTCCATTGAAACAAATAGTTACCAAAAACAAATTCCTTATCCTCATCAACAACTTTTTAAAAATTCCAACAGCTAATCGACGGCTATGTTGTGAACCACTATTAAATTGGGTCAAACAGAAGTATGACAAATTCCTCACCAAGCAATTATGAGACATTTATACAGTCTCCTATATCTCAGTGAAAACAGCATCTAACCACTCAGCGATGCACGAGGGAGGGCAAGGCAGTGCAACCTGATCCCTACTGTAGGTTTACTTAACCAGCACTATAAGCACAGTGCAATTATACCTATTTTCATGTGATAATACCATCTGTAATGCTCATACAGACTCACTGTTTCCTCAGTCCTCTCACCTAAAATTATTACCAGACCAAATCGACAAATTCTAGGAAGAAAGGCAATACTGTGTGTTTAGCCTGTGACCAACTCTGTGTGCACCGAGCGTAGAGCCACATGAGAAAGGAGTGGGAGCTATTGGAGAAGGGACTGCCGATGCGAGAGGGCAGCAGCGTGCTGAGTATACATGTGTAACCCATTTCACAGAGCCACACCATGGGAAATATCTACCTTACTCTCAGCTCCAATTTCCATAAGCTTAATTCTGAGAGGAATAATAACAAAACTGGAGCACTTGTTAATTGGGTCATATTTCAACACTTGCACAGACCCTTCCATTAATGATATTAAAAAACAAGAATGTTTTTTCTTTGCCAAAGTAGGGGTTTCCCCATGTGCACAAAAAAAGGAGCTTGGAGTTGCAGAAGATTGTCTTGGGTCCAAAACAATCAAGCTCTACACACACCTAAATCCAGCCCAGTTTGGAAAAGTCTTTACATCTTTGTGGGAATGTACAGTAGAAGGTCAAGTGGATCACTTGCTCATTTCCTCTTCCTGTTTCTTTTCCTCAGGTGCATGTGTGCATGTGTGTATGTGTGTCGGACCACGTCCCTGTCTGAGCCAGGGCCAGTGGTCATTAACAACTCAGGGCGTTATTGAACGGCTCAGTGGTCATTTCCCTTCTTAATGCCAGCATTTACCACATGAGCCTTTAATTTCCACTTCTTACCCAAATATACACTGACTGACACACTCACACACACACCCACCCACCCACACACACACACAGAGAAAGAAAACCACCTGTATGAGAATGGAACCCCTTTTTTGTTATTCTTCCAGAAAATTGACTCTGCAGTAAATATATGAACCCTGAAAGCATTACAGATATGAGCCAAACATTATAATCCCTAAGTGCACGGTTTCAAATACATTTGGGGGATTTGAGAACACCAGCTATGCAATTGTCATTATTGTCACCTATAAATTGTTATATTAAAAAGTTAAAGTATATTATTGAAGATGTTTTACGATATCAACCCTAATTTTTTATACTATTTATGCCTTGCCTTTATTAGTCATTAAATGTATTTAGTGTAGTATGTAGTAGTTTGTAATGTCGGTGGTGGATTCCACCATTCACATGCAGAAGGGATTCAAAGAACACAACGCAGCACATTCTGGATGAAATTCGGAGGACATGAGCCTCCGAGGGCTAGAGATTGTAATTGACTGTTTGGATTTGTTCGTCAGGTACATATTTGCTTTTCAATTTTAGAATTTGGATACTCATTTTGGGAGATTTCTGGGGATTACAAACATGGACAGAAACCATATAAAAGGCACTGAAAGTATAATTGTTGCTTGTGTCGGAGTGCAACCCATTCGGGACTCGTGCAGAAAGGGCAGAGAGGAAACCTCTGCAACTCCAGGCGGGCAGCCGGACACTGGTGTAGAGGCTCATAGTCCGGACACAGCGGCCTCAACACACCACTGTTCAGGGGAAGAGGGCTCACCAGCGTGACTGTAAGGTACGTAAGACCTCTTAGAGACTGACAGAAAATGTGTTGCTTTATTGACGTGAGTTTGTGCAGCCTGGAGCTACCATCGAGTGGTTAAAGCACTCCTCTGGCCATCGTGGTCCCACTACAGATGGACTCACGTCCTCCAGCTGAAGCTCTGAATATTCGCTGCTGATTACAACCGAAGCTCTGGAGCCCAAAAAAAAGGTATTCGGGACTAGCCTATAGCCTCGTTTGCCATTTAAGTCTGTACATCTGCTCGAGGAGGGATTACAATACTGTTCTACACCGGGGCTACTGTACTGCACTTGTTATCCTGATGCTAAATTTGATTCTCGGGAATCCAGGGGTCAGCCCCACATGAAGCTCCCTTGCAAAAACAACAACCTTAAACTCCCATTAGCCATGCAAATCCAATCTGTGAGTGTTGATTGTCTAAAGAAGAGAAAAAAGCTAGAGGTCTTCACCAGGATCCATTTCACCCCTCACCCTTTCTTTGCCTCTTTGGCTCTATCTCTCTCTCTCTCTCTCTCTCTCTACCCCTCTCTGTCACCCTGTATGGCTCATCTCCTACATCGCGAGCGTCTCTGTGCATGTCTCCCCACACTGTAGCCTGGTTTAACCGATGAACATTGTCCCGGCTCCCCAAGTAATTTCTCTCCCTGCCACAGTCACACAATGCCCCTGTACCAACAACTGTGTTACGGCTGCTCAACTGTACACACACTGCTATGCCAGCACAGATTGAGACCATGCTTCAGGAATTAGGCACACACACACACACACACACACACACACACACACACACACACACACACACACACACACACAGAGAGAAACACACAATAACGGGTGCCACATGCATGCACACAAGATGCACACATACACACACAATGAAAAGCACCCTCTTACTGCCAAGTGAATCGTTGGATTTGCATCTCATTTCACCGGTGTGTGTGCATGAGTTTTAGTGTGTGTGATTTTTTTTTTTTTTATAGCTCTTTGAATACCTTGGTGGCACACAAAGGCCTTCTCTCCCTCTCTGGACAGGCCTGTGCCATTGCAATAGGGAACAGATTTAGATGCGCAGTGACAGCTTAATAAACTGGATGTCTTTGAATTGCTCCATCTGCAGGGGGAGGTGTCTGGGTCGCTCGGGGAGCTGCTCAAGATGCATCAATAGGAGGAGGATCTTTCTCTGGTGGCGCTAAGGCCTGCACAAAGCCCACAGTGGCTGACCTACAAAATGGTGGTCAGATTGGGGCTTTATGTTTAAGGGCTGAAAGGGAGGAGAGGTCTGATTAGTAGGTTAGGGAGAGTTCAGTGGCTCTGTATGGCTCTGGAAGACATGCCGACTGGGGTTTGAATAGGCCTGGTGGCATGGTAAACAGGCTGAATAGCAATCCAAGGCGAGGGGAGTGGAGCTATAGCGCTAGGTGGGAGGAGAAACACTTGTCTGGGTTCAGGGAACCTACACAGGAGCAGTGTTGAGGGCACTGGCCCTAAGTCCAGGACCCATTGAGGCTGGCGCTCTGCGAAAATGGGGCTCCATGGCATGGTGTTAAACCAATCCCACTTCACAGCTAACCTCCCGTTTATTCATCATCAAAGCAGGAGAAGAGCGCACCATCATGAGAGCCTTGGAGCAAACTCAGATAAGTTGGGAATCATTTTTCTTAAGTAGGTGCAGGGAAACCCTCCATATCACATTTAAACACCTTGTCTCCATATTTTGCATCTACCTGTGCACGCTTATGCCGCCAACCAGATATGAACAAAACAGAAACCAAACCAACAATTGTTAACAGTGTGTATAGAATGTTCAAACTATTTATTGGTGCCAACCAATTGCCAAACTCTCTTGAAAAATGAAACGTCTCTTTTCTCTTATTCCTCCATCTGCCTACAATTCATCAGTACTGTACACATCTATGGTTTTGTATTTGCCATTGTCCAACCAAATTGGGTTGGGACTCTCTTGGGTCCCATTTGAGTTCTATGCAATGTAATGTTTTCTCCTCTTTCATTAAATTCAAAATAGGACCCATCCCAGGAGGGGAGGAGCGAGAACGACTGCTTCCAACTACTGCGCTCCGCCACACATGTAAGTGGAGATCTCTCTTTCTCTCTTTCTTTCTCTCTGTCTGTCAAGCTTTGTGTTAATGGGAGGGTACACATTTGTTGTCAAGCGTCTTTATTAGGATAATTTCTATATGAGTGCTGGACATGGAGTTGTTGCCCTATTCATTTAGCGTTCTGCATCACGATCACTCACTGCAGTGCAGTCAAACCAGTGCTGCTGTTCTTCATCCATGCCGTTCTGTATCCTCTCTAACCGCTTTACCAAGAGGTCCATCCATCCTCTTACAGCCATCCCAGAGCCATTCACAGAGTTCAGCACCAGTCCTCCCAGCTCATTTAGACTGAATTAGGTGAGCTAGAATGGGGATTGCTCAGTACCTTCTGCTGTTGTCCGGTGTCCAGCAATTATGCTAATGCTAAGCGGTGGCCCTGAATAGGTAGCCCCGAGGCAGAGCAAGTGGACCACTCCCCATTCAGGCGCTTAACCCCAATCTAATGCTCCATTAGTACCACAATACTATAGGTCTCAGTTTGAATGCTAACTGGCTGTTTTTCTACTTCTTCTTTTTTTGCAGACAAGGCATAAGCACACAGAGAGGTCTGTTAGTAATCCACGCACTTAGTCTTCACATGTGTTTGTTTGAATAGGTTTCCATGAGATGGGAATAAACGATATAATGGTAACCCTTCATATTTGAGGTATATGCAAATATAGATATAATGAACAAGGAAAGTGGTTTTTTGTTTTTGTCTATTGGGGAAAAAATAAAAGTAGAAATTCTGCACATAGTGTAAATATTCGTATAGCCCTTGACCATCTGTGTGTGCGTGTGTGTGTACTTGCGTGTTTGGTTGTGCAAGTATGCTGGTCGGTTTGGTGAGAATAAAGCTGTCTGTTCTGCATTATAGGAGTCATGCCTCTCTGTCTATTCTTTGTTGTTGGATGGAGCATGGTTAGCTTCTCACTCTTTACTGGAACAACTAAATCAGTCATAACACTTCTGTGTCACAGAGCTCTGCGAGAAAAAAAAAAAAACCTCTGGTCCCTTCGATACAGAACATCCATTATTCAAGTGAAATCGTACCCGGGCTGCCTGCGTATTAGCATTGTCATGAATCTAATGTCTCAGGCAGTGTGGACATCTCCTAATGAGTCTGTCTGGGCCTGTTTTCCCATAATATCCCTGGATGCTACCTAACACTGTGACAACACCAGTCTGGAGCCCTAGCTTTTTCTACGGAGCGAGACCGAGTGGAAACCGTTATTAAATTCCAACAGAGATTCTCATTCTGAGCCAGACTTAGCTCATTAAATTAAAATGATGAGGAGCTTTGTTTGCTGCCACAACAGAAGAGCCTGCTAATTGCCTTTTTGATACGAGGAGCTCTCGACTTCAAAATAAATCAATCCAACTTTCCAAATAAGCCACGGTAGCTGAGAAACACTGATTCTGAACGCAGTATGTGAACTAGCACCAACATGGACGAGTGAGTTGATTGTTGCTGTTCAGCCTGAAAAAAGAAGCTGAGTTTCTTCTGCTGACTCGGCTCAGTGATCATGCGAAAGATTCTCACCAGCGCAATTCTGATATTATTCTAAAGCTCAGAGAGGAAAAAAAAAAGATGTTAAACCTTTGATAATGAAAGAAAAGAGGTAAAATATTTTGTGATATGACACTAGTGATATATGTAAGTTTAATCAAGCCTTTTAACAGGCTTAATCAGACCTACATATTCCACTCGCCTGATCCCTACATGGCCTTCCTCGTTTGTTTTGGACAAATCAGAGTTCAATGTGGTTAAGCTGAACCCGCTAGCCCACATCTCTTGGCTGCAGAGCACTCCAGTATGTGTGTGTGTGTGTGTGTGTGTGTGTGTGTGTGTGTGTGTGTGTGTGTATGTGTGTGCGTGTGTGCGCAAACAGGATTTATCTAGCATGTCGTACACAAGGCTGTGGTGACTGAATCTGGATGACCACAGTGGGAAACTAAGCCTCACAATATAGAGCAAACTCTTTCTGTACACACACACACACACACGCACACACACACACACACACACACACACACACACACACACACACACACACACACACACACACACACACACACAAAAGAGAGTGCGAAAAGATGCTAGAAAATCCTATTTGCTTTGTGCTTGGACATGGCATCCTAGACCCACATAAACACGATGCTAAAAAACAGCAGACATCTAAGCAGATGAGGTGTCAGCATTTTATTCTGATTTAAAGCATTAGAGGGCCTAAAATGTGACATGTGTTTCTCCCTCCTATCTGGCGTAATTAAGGTGAACAGATGAACACATAATATTTGGTTGGACAGCAAAGAAAATTGGCAGACAAAGACTTTTCGACCCACATCTTCAATTTAGCTACAAACTCAGGCAATTCATTATTTGTAACATTTCAAGATTCTACTCAAAACTCACTTGACTGCTGTTTGGAAACAGAGTATGTCTGTCTTCCCCCTTACTTCTCTGTTTATCTATTCCTCACCGTGTCCATAAGAGCAGTCAAATTCAACAGTCATCAATTACCACTTCAGGCCTCCCTCCCTCGCTGCCTCGCCCTTCAGTCAGCCGCCTCACACACAAACACACCCACACGCACACTTTCAGAGGGTTTTGGCCAATGCAAGCAGAAACACACCTCTCCACAAGGACAAAGTAGTTGTTTTCCACCCTTTCCTGCTCCAGTCAGCAGCAAAAAATAAATTAATATTCTCTCACGTCAAGCGGCACTTGAGAAACACGTGAAAGGAGAGGGGGTGTATTTATAGAGACTGCTTTGACATGCAACCTTTTCTTTCAGCTTCTTCCTAGTTGCTATTCCCATATAGTTCTACCACTCCATTGGCTTTTCATCCAATCATCTATCTATCTATATAGTGTATTTATGTATCAGTCAAGATGGGCCTCACACGGAAAGGTTCATGAAAGAACCAGTGGGCAATTTTGATTGAGTGACGCTATTTACCAGCTTCCTTTGTTGTGGGGAAATACATTTTTGTTTATTTATTTGTTTGTCTTTCTGTTATTAATGGCACTCTCTCTTGCTTCCTATCACAATCGTAAATATATTTTGAAGAGTTGCGTGACTGGAGCTGGATCCAGATAACCTTTAACATTGACCTACAACTTAAGTCAAAAAGGTATTGTCTCCCTAATGTACTAATGCACATTACATATGTGAGGTGTCAAATAGAGATGACACTATTGCACAATGGGAATGACACACTTTTACTGAACAGAAAGACTAAAAAGCCGCTCTACGGGGCTGTATTTGGGCAGTGGTGCTTAATTAATGATAACTTTAAGATGTTAACATGCTCACAATGGACAATGGGAACATGCTTAAGTGGCTCCAGTGTTTACTATGTTCACCATCTCAGTTTAAAGCATTAACATGCTAGCATTAGCTAATTTGCACTAAAACACAATCATCTACAGATCTAGAGGCAAATTAACATAATGTTACTTATAAACCCTTGGGCCAACTGTCGCAAAGAAAATATAAACTCTTTCTCAGAGTAATTACTCAGATCTGGAGACACAGAACAAGATACACACATTTTTCGTGACTTACTCTTTCCGGGGATATGATTATCTCCATTGCTATTAAACGTGCCTAAATCCGATGCTCTTTATAATTACAGGACATACAGGAATTAATCATCAGGTTTTTAAATTGTCTTCAGTTTCAAAGTAATCCAGTGATAATTGTCTGTACACCCATGGGGACCTGGCAAAGATAAACTTCTAGCTGATTCTGCGTGCTTTTTTTTTTACCAATTTGCAAAAATGTAAACAAATAGAGAGTGGAAATTAGCTCAAGCTTTAGCCCACGCCATTGAATGCACAGCAACATCACACTTCCTGTCTACATCCCTCAAAGCATTATAGGATCTGTGTTTCTAAACTTCACAGCATGATTGTCTACCAAATAGAAGTAAGAAAGAATGATAATAGGAATGACAACATTGATTGATATGAACTTTTTGTCATGTGTTTTGCACTATAAATAGGCTATTTTTTCTCTCAAGCCTCTGAGTGGGTGTGTCAGAGTGTTTGATTGGCAGGGAGGCCTACAAGCTGAGCCCTGGTAGATGCACAGAGACAAAGTAAACACATTGGCACTGGTAACTGTAACCTGCAATTGCATTTTCTTTTGGACAAAACTAATTTGGACAAAAATGTCCAAACCCCTGCCACAACAAAGCCAGAGAGACCATTTTTTTATTACACATGGCTTTAGCTGGTGAAGTGTTTTTTTGTCTTTTGTATGTGCCTATTTGGGGGAATCTGGAAGAGTGTAAGTTGGTGTGTAAAAGCATTTGAAAGAATTGACAATATGTGGTTTATCTGGTGAGGGCAGTCTCTTTTTTTACACTCTGATGTCGACCTTCCCGTAAGCACCAACCCAGTCAAGGATTTTATTGCACCCCCTCCTGGGAATGTCTAAACAATGCACGATGTATAACTCTGTAAGGAGGAAAATTGCTTACTTTGCTTTAACTACCATGACATGTTACGAACGTATAAACAATATTGTGAAAATAAAATGGAAATTTTATTCAATCTCATGATAAACCCTTCAACTTGAATGAGACTGTTGAGCTGAATGCTGGCTTGCGTTCGTGGATGGAAATGGTCTAAAAAAGACAGAGAAAAAAGAAGAAAAAAAAAGATTTACGCAGGAAACACACAACTGTTGGTTGCAATTTGCATTCATTGTTCAGTCTTCAAAGTGAATCATGTCTGCTGTGGCCTTGCCTTGCTCCTTTCAGCCTATATGGAGATGAAGACACAGAGAACCAAAGAAAACATTTCTCTCTCTCCATTTCTCACCCTCCATTTAGTCCTCCCCTCTCTCATTGTTACAAAGGATGGGACCATTACAAGTGTCACGTTGACAGCTGGGAACTATCCATCACTCTATTAGAGCTCTGGTGTGTGGGATTTGCAACCACCTAATTTTGCTAAAGTGTGGGTGGGCTAAACAAGCAGCACAGTTAATTCAACTCTTTGGTGACAAAGACCACGAGCGTGTACAAATGCAGATGTGAAAGTAGCATTCAAATACCACTTACAAACGAACATGAAGAGGACAAACTTACTCTTTTAATGGCATTCAATGAAAATATAGCATGAATCGCTTTATCTGTAACTAAAAGATCATACTCGGATCTTAAAGGTTTCAACGGCGTCAACAGTAACAACTTATAGAGAGGGAGTGTGACTTATCTGCTAGGATTCTACACTGTGTCACAAGGTCAAGTAATTGGGGTATATGAAGCAGCAGTTTATCCATATGAGCAAACACTTCATTTGTAAACTAAATGCACCTGTAATTTGGCAGTAATCGCTAATTACACAGAAACAATGTGTGTGTGTGTGTGTGTGTGTGTGTGTGTGTGTGTGTGTGTGTGTGTGTGTGTGTGTGTGTGTGTGTTGTGTGCGTGTGTTTGTGTGCATTCCCTGATGGCAGAGCATCAGGGAATGCTGGGTGATGGGTGGTTTGTGTGCACTGTAAAAAAAAAAAATTGCAACAATCCCATAAAATATGGGAATCTGTCTTATTTTGTATTTATTTTTACAATCAACACTATTTTCCTGATTCATCCTGCCGAATTCATATCGCTCCACTCCACTCACGCGAGGTGTAATGGAGATCAGAACTCAAGGTCACAAGGATCTGATTAAAACCAGGCGATGACAAAGAGCACACTGATGAAAGCTAAATGACCCTAGATGATGGAGTGAGCAAAAACAAACAGCAAGAGATGGTCAACTAACTGAGCGCTAATGAAACACTCTGCGGTCATGGTCATTAGGATAAGGAGCAGCTTAGGTCTGCAGGAAAAAAAACATCTCAATATGCATAATTTATGATTTATAAACTGTCACATGAATTTGCGCAATCTGCATATGTACACACATACAGTACACACAACCCAGTAGAGCTGTTTGGTTGTTGTCATTTACCTTGTTTGGAAAGTGTGGAGCTTTGTCCAGCTCATCTTCTCTTTGTTTGTATGTTCATGTGTCTACTTACTTATTAAAGTACCCAACAACTACACTGAGGATTTAAAATTGAGTTTCAAACAAAACATTTGCCACTGTGAATGAGAAAGAAGATGCTGTGGAGTTCCCCAGGTATCAAACATGTCCATTGTCTTAATGTTCAGCCCTGACAGAGAACATTTGTTAATGAAAAGAAAAGTGTCTGGGCATGTGTTTGTTTGTCAAAATGTACTTTATTTTCTTCAAATACAATACAATACATTAATATAACTTTATTTATGAATAGCTTTGGTGGAGTTGAATTCAAATCTGGAGCCCTAAGATGCCAGAAGTGGATACGATTCATTATAATGCTGAAGAACTGAGGATGGATCTAGTTATTAAGGGACCACACTTCTCAGCTAAATATTTCTTCCATTTTTTTTCTCTCGGAGCTTTTCCTTCTTCCATTGGTTAATGAATAGAAGAAGAAGACCACCAGGAGCCAAAAGGAGTTTTCTTTGTAGGGTATCTTGGCTCACCCTCAGGGAAAGTTCAGGTATCTGGAAAGAGCTGAGAGTCGAAGTGGTGCTACTTCCTGGTAAGTGTCAGTTGGTTCAGACATGTGATCAGGATACCTCCGAAGCCTCCATGAGAGTGTAAAGAGTGGAGAAGTGTGCATGTCTAATGCAGAATGCCAGTGTTTTGGTAATGAGGGTTTTACGTATACGCGGAGAAATAAATAAAATATGCAGGAGGTCAGGCTATTCATCCATCTTGTTTCTGCCCCGCCCACCTTCTCCTGTTTTTAATGATATTTCATTCATCTCGTGCTTCATTCATCTCACTTTTCACTCTTATTTTTTTATTTTTCATTATTTTCAAAAGGTATCATAAAGGCCATTGGCAATACATTTTAGATGTTGTCTACAGCTTCAATCTGTGTGCACTATATCTTGGAATCAAGTTATGATTTAACATTTTTCTCATTTGTTTCCATTTGAGGTTGGTTGCCCCTGATGAAGGACACAGTTCACCCACCTTTCCATACCGTCTCAAACACAATTGTTCTCGGTCTTAACCACACCTGCTTTCTGCTGCATGGCGTGGCCCAGCTGGCAAAGACAGGGTCACTTCAGGGTCTTGTTTCCAGGGATGTGATCCTTCACTACAGATGAGAATCACTAAGCTTCCCTCTAGAGGCCGAGACAACACAGAGGAAAGGGCATGGAGAGATTGGAAGGTAATGAGTCTATTAATTAAAGGGTTTTTCAAAACCGGCTGCAGTCGCAGCCAGACACACACACACACACACACACACACACACACACACAGTCTCTAATGCACCCCAAGTGACTCAGTGGTCAATTCCTGCTCCCCGCTCCGCAATAAGTATCTGGTGGGTGACCTCTGATTTAGATGAGGTGCATGAATTAAATTGTCCTCGTCTATGTGCAGATTAATACAACACACATTCACACCAGAGGCAGGTGTTGTATCTAATCCGGTTCACAGCTCCCTACTAAAGAACAGAAATTGAACAGCAGCAGCAGCTATATTATCATGCTGGACTGCACATGAGCCTCATTAGACTTTTGATCTCAGTGGGGAAACCAGTAGTGCCCATACACCCTTACACAAACACACACACAAACAAGACACACACATACACAGCATAATCCCTATGGTTTAAAGATTCAGGTGAGGTGACCTGCCATTTCCAGTTCTCCTCTCCCTGTTAAGTGTGTTATCATTGAGCTTCGATTTCTCTGCCACTGATGTAAAGTGTGTGTTTATGTGTGTGTGCTTCTTTGAGTAATAAAGGAATAGACAGCCAGGCTCTGTGGTCATTGATTAGGCCCAATCAGACCTGACCCTCTCATATCCAGCAAGCAAAAAATCAGCAAGGTGGCTCCATGTATGTCACACACACACACACACACACACACACACACATACACACACACAGTAAAGCACACAGTCCATCGATCAGTGTGACATACACCGAAGATGACAGATACACTGACAGTAATCAGCGCTGAATGTGAAGAGAGACTTTCTGGAGAGGAAACCACAATATTACTGACTGTGACAGAGTGATAGACAGATGGACACGCTGATGCATGACGACAGGTGAAAAGATGAATGGATAGATGGAGGAAGAAGAAAAAGATCGGAGGAGCCAAATGGAGACATGTACGCTGAAGCGACAAAGCCAAGATGGAAAGGAAGGAGAAAATAATGCACGTTGGAGGTCAGACAGGATTGTTTCCCCCTATTGGTGGCATCTATCTGGGGTATAGGGTTACACACACACACACACACACACACACACACTACCTCCACAAGGAGATTCTGATTGGATTATTGATCGCATTAGGGCAGACAGATCTCAAAGGACAGCAGAGGTCTCTTTATAGAGGAACTTGTGATAGTCACCGCTAACCGGAAAACAATGGGTGACCTTTAACAAACTAATGATCAAATCATCTGTCACCTCAATGTCATACAAGAAAATGGTTCAAACACAGATACTTTTTTACTACACTTTTTAATATTGAGTCTTGAATCCCTAATACAGTGTAATACGGATCACAATAATGATCATGTTATACATTTTGCTATAATAATCCACATATATACCCTTATAACGCCTCATAAAAGTTGATCCATCTTGATTCAAACATCTATCTTCTGATATAACAACAGACACTAAATGATTGTATTATAAGAATCAAAAATCATACAGTGTGCAACCTCAAAGAAACCATGTCTCCCGCATATTCTGCCCTGAGGCTTCTGGGTTATGAGGAGTGTTCACCCATATCACGTAACACACATGTACGCAAACATGGAGGGCCGAAGCAGACAGATAGTCTTCACCACCGGCTACCTCGGAGACCTGAAGACTAACCTCTATGATCCACAACTAATTGAGAAAGATTACTAAACTGAGTTCTAAAGGAAGATAAGATGAAACTTTAGTTATCCCTGAGGGGGAAGTTGGTCTTTTCAGCTGCATAATAGGATACAACAAAGAAGAAAAACAAATAGGGGTAGGCAGACTGAGCATTGTTTAAGGAAACTACTTCCAGCTTCTCTAGAAAATGCTAATGTCCAATGTAAGAATGAAAACAAGTGACTTCGCAGCATTTCTCACATGCAGTATGTGCAACAAAGTGCTGCATTAACATAACCAAAGAAACACAGTACTCAATGCTTTCCTCCGAATCCTTTAATCACAGACATTAACGCACACATCTGAGTGCATCTTATTCATAATAAACAGACACATTCCATGAGGATAAAATGGTGAGACGCTGATACCTTGGCAACAGGAGGTCTCTATTTAGACATTTCAAGGTGAGTTAGAGCCCCTGACTTCGGCTGCTTTCCCATGAAGAAGCCGTAATGGCTCTTCTGAAGTCTTGGTTGCTCGGATCTCTTGTCCTGCATTGAAAAATACTCAGCCATATAAAGTGTGGATTCAAAAGAATAAGCAGTAATCTAAATGTATTTGTTGCAATTATGGTATTACCACAAGTCACAATGGCCATTCACCCTTTCCCTCCATTAAGCTTGTCAGGCTTTGCTTGGGACCGATGTCAGATTTGACACTTGAAATGTGTATAGTTGGAGCAATGGGCAGCTGGGAGAGAACTTAACAAGACTAACATAAAGTTTGTGCTTGACTTAAATGGCAAATACTGTTGACACATTTGCACCAATGCAAGCTGACTTATTAATGTGAATTCATTCTGTGAGTTGGTGGAAAACACTGGTTAACTGAATGTTTGAACATATCTTTGCAAAAGGTTCCTTTATATGCAATTGAAGGCTAAATATGTGAATATACAAATACTAAAACGGTCTGAAGTTAAAGCTGACAGGAACCAGGACAAAAAGACAGCATATAGTGCATGATCCATGTGAAATATCAGGATTGAGCCAGTTAGGCCTCATATTACAGCACAGTATTACAAAAAAATGTCAACATATAAAACACATATGTTGTTGGTTTGTAACAGAACCCCGTTCACATCTTTACTGTATAAACACATACTTCACAAGCAACACAAGTTATATTTGTGCTTTACAGTTTGTACTTTTACAAGACAAGTGATGAGAAGTCCTTAGGTTGTCAAATATATCTTAACTTAACCCTCAAAAGTTAAGTTTAAGTGTCTTATTTCTAACCTGTGACCCTATAAAATCATAGCTACTTCCTTTGCCTCGGAAATAAGGCAAGATTACTGCTGTGGGTAGTAAGCCTGTTAGGCATGCTAACATTAGCATCCTATTGTACTGTAGAGCAGACCAATACACAGTTGGCCAAAGCATGGCAGAGCCAAACAGGGCAGGGAAGCGGGTAGTTTACAGTGAGGGCTGGTATACTAATGCTATAAATGCCTAGTTGGATCCATGCAGAAATATGTTGGATGACAGGGCTCTAGTTAAGCTGCTCTCTAGCTCTAGTGTGGCTACATACAGTTTATACATGAACACATTTAACATATGACTTGTGCCCCCAGAAAACAGTTAATAAGTCAAGTCCTAATTATGACAATCAGTATTGACTTTTATGTACATATAGTTGCTGAGTTGCTCATCATTTCAGATCTTGAAAGTGTACCTTTTTAAAAGTATTAAGTGTACCTTTGAACATGTATTGCCAGTTGAATTCTGCTTGTTTTTAATTAAATTAATTGAATACTATAATAATTTCGTCCTAGTCAGCAAAGTCAACAGAGTTTGTCCCTGTCATTTGTTTTAGCCTGGAGGCGTCTTCTTAACCCTTCCAGGGCTTGACCTGGTATCATACTTCAGGAACCCGCAGACAAAAAACAAACCAGCATGGAGATCATCTGATGGTAATGGAGCCATTCATCATCATTTACTAGCTATGATACTCTGTAATTTATCAGTATGTCATAATGGCTTTCTTTTGTTCACCTAACAAACCAGATGCTATCAACAGAACACTATACTTTCTTTGGGCTCTGTTTCACATCATTGGTTATACATGCAGGTTTGGATAGATGCAGAAAAGGATGTGGAGATGCAGAGGAATCGGACATGCATTCCTGGGTTGAAGCCACGGCAGGTCTGTACAAACATGCTCCATGTGGTAGGAATGATCAGCCTGTGAGAGGTCACTGTTTGCCTCTTATCCCACTGTTTGGACAGGACTCTAACAATCACATGGATCCCAGCTCGCCCGGACATTTAAACAAGTGCATGACAAAGCGGCAACCCACATTTGTTAGGTATTAACTTGCCATGCAAAGATTCAAAACCCCATGCTGTCTAAATATTTAGGAGAGCTTTAAGATAACTGGTGATGTCAAGGAACATGCTGAATGAGTTTGAGAGTGTGTATTTTGTTTAGAAAGTATTGATCAGAGATCATGGACAGGCTAACACTGACTACATGCTCAGGGTCTGCTAGACAGCCGTTATTAGATTCTAATTAGGACAATCAGCATGAAAGGCCCTGGTTTTCATAAATTCTTTCAAGCCTGTTCAAGCATGAAAACATGATGAAAACAGAGGTCTCACTTGGAAACATTTGAATTTTCCCAAATTTCTATAGCTAACTTAGACCAGAGCCTTATACCATCGTACCACCACGGTTTGCATTCTGTGGAAAAACACAGAATAGTCCTTGTTAAATTTAGGGAGGTTCCATGCACAAAAATTGCCAAAACTAAAATATCTCTTTTAGCTCCAATGTAGTTATTGTGGTGTTTAACTTCCAAAGTCTATCTTAGTCAAACCTTAACCAAAAAACATACACAGAGGTCATTAACTCAAAAGGTGAGGGTTAAGGTTAGTCAGTCATTAAAACTAGCATGACAAACAATGGCCGCAATACTTTACCAACTCTCTCCCCACTTTTTACTACAGCTGTTTGTTAGCACCATCTCCTTTTCACATTGCTCATCTAACAGTAATGTTTCTGGCGGTATTTCTGTCTCCTCTCCGCCAATTGCCGTCCTCGCTTAGTGCCAGGCGCTGGCACACTGTCTGCTAAGCTATTGGAAGGAAAAGCTCATGAATCTATTTCAGTGTTTCCATCCACTGAGAAAAAGGCAGGGGTGGGCAGGGGGGACCGGGAACCCTCAGAGTGTCCTTATTCAGCCATTCATCTGTCCCCAGCAGCACCCGCAATCCCCACTCCAGAGGAGCAACCTGCAGCTCTCACTGATTATGTCCAAGGAGAAAATCCCCACGTAAAGGAGCAGATGAAGAAATGGAATATCCTCCTCTGCAATAGACAATGTGACATCAGTGTTTATGTGGCAGGGTGGAAAAACACCAAAAGAGAGCAAATTTAGAATAAGATTGTCAGGAAGTGGAATGCAGCCATTTTTGGCCAGAGTGGAGAGAGAAATCTTTAATTAGAACGTGTTGAGAGATCACAGTTTCCCTTAGAGCGATCGGGCCTTTTTATGTTTATATAATGCATATGCATGGGCTAGAGCAATCATCTGAAACCAGATACCCAATTCTACATAGTGTAGCTCCAAAGGTTCTCTGAGCAATGTATTTCTGGACCTGAGACTTTGCGCTGAAAGGTAAAGGTTGTGGTCAACATCTGAGCTGTGAGACATTCAATACAACATGAACAATGTGGGTATACTGTATATAGTTCCCACCAGAACACTGAAATTATAGAAAATCATCAAGTCATGGCAGAATGCATTATGGGGTGTGGGTAATTCACACAACTGTGCATCGTCTTCTAAAAAGACGAGTGAATACTGTACCACTGGTGTGAAGGCGCATAGTCTCACGGCCCCAAGCCTAAGAGCTTTGACGTCTGCCAGAATCGTCAGAATCAGAGCAGATCCCCGAAGACGATCCGACAGCAATCACAGCGAATAACTCCCCCACCCTCTTTCCTCATCTGAACCAGCAATAATATGATGCTGGATTAATTTTTGTTCCTCTTGGTAAGCTATGAAGTAGAAAAAATATGCTTAGTGTCCAAAATAATGAAACATTCCATGACACGTCCTTATCAGCCAAATGAAAAAATCACATTATCTTCAAAAGGGGTTTTAAATGCCCACCCGCCCCTTTGCTCGCTACCTCGAGCTGCACGGGGAATATCAACTGAGAGACAGTAATTCGCTCAAGTGCTTAATATTCAGTTCTCAGCTATGTAATATGCAAATTCATGGGGGTCATGTAGAAGTCACATTGAAAAAAGCCTTAAACTTAATTTGAGAGGCAGTTGGAGATTTTTCTAAGAAAATCAGTCAGTTATGGATAGGGTTCAGTAAAAGTCAAACGGCCAGCCTACTCTAGGGAGCGCAGAGGTCCCTGCAGCCCTGACACAAGTTGATCTCTTCAGATGTACTGTACCTGCACTCTTTTAAACCCCAATGCTACCACATTAACACTGAGCAGCTCCATAAATTTCCCCTTAGGACTCTAGCGCAGCAGTAAAGAGCTTGTCCTACAAATAAGATGGTCCAGCCTGCGCAGTCTGTTGAAAGAAAACACACACTTTGTACAAGGACAATTTATATTTACTTACACTTGACAGATATAATATTATTATTATTATTATTATATCCATACATGGGAAGTCCTGTGGGGGCTCTTTATCTTTCCTCTAGTACATGCATACGCACACATTTATAAACCTCAACCGGCCACTGGAGAAATCATCATCCACACTGTATTGATCTACATCACAATCACATGATACATTCAAGCTTGTTGTATGAGATCACATCGTACTACGAAGCTGTCAAGAGAAAGAAATTGCATTATTTAGCAGCTAAGAGTGATCTGTTCTCTGTTAAAAAGAATAGGCCCGGTACAAACCCAATGATTATGAGAATGAAGATCCATTTCAAAGGGCTACAGATGTGTCATTTTGTTGTGGCTGCATGCATTATTATAAAATCTATTCTGGTCTGATGTCGCATGTCTGCGAACAACTGGGGATAGTTGTCCTAATGATGGCCCGAATGATGCTGAAAAAGGGACGGAGGACGCTGCGCCGCAGGCCCCGCTAATGGCTGCCAGAGAGGAAGAATTAGCCATTTGAAGATGGGCAGGACTGATAGAGGGATCATGAAGCTATTAACCTCTAAACAAGCTGCTGAGAGCCCAGCAGATGGCAGGGCTGATGGTGAGCGGGTTGCCAGATTGGGCTGTGAGAGGGACGACAGCCCAGACTATTCACGGATGCTGACAGAGTGGTCCTCCCGGGCAGCACGGCATGTGTTTGGACAATGTGTGTATTCATGTATGTGTGAAGAAGAGCAGATAAAGTATGTCTGCATTGATAAATATGCAAGAGTTCAAAAGTCAGTGCATGCTTGCTTCTCTCTGTCTTGAAAACATTATGGCCATTTATAAACAAGATATTGGGCTGATAGTATTTTTTATTACACTGCAGTTTGTTTTGCAATATATTTTAGATTTGTATATGGAAAACAGCCTGCACACCAACATGAGAATAACACTAGTGTTACAAGGAGATCTTGACTTCCACCATATATAATAGAATTTTAAACCACATATATCTATGGAATTTGTGCACACCACATTTGAGACCATAAAACATATATCATCTGCTCTAAGTTTGTTGTGTGTGATTGTGTTTGACTTCTACTGACCATTTGTTTACTCTTCATGATGAGAAAAAGTGCTGAAGCTGACAACTGAGACATAAATGCCGGAAAAGTATAAAAGCTCAAAGTCACAGCTGTCTGGAGAAAAGTTCCCAGAAATGTAGATGTCAGGGTATAATCTGCACATGCATGTCTTCTAATAGGTATTAGCTAGGGAGGCTCTGACATTAGTTGACAGAATTGCACATGCCGGGATTTGACCGCACCACCGAATATGAGGATGGGATTCATGTTTGATGTCTTCAAAGAGTAAAGGCTGGGAACAAGTGAGTCAACACGTGCGGTCTTCATGTCGGCCACTAATACTGTTTCCATACAGGAATGTGTTTGACTTTGTTTTGCACAAAAAATGCAATAAAACTCTTCAATTGTAATTTTAAATACATGAACTCTCAGGGTATGAATGCATCACAATGGTACTTTCTGTCGAGTGCATTAATTCCGTAACCAGTGTTTCAAAATACGGGGGTTGAGACCACCCAAGGGGCCACAAGATAATGCTTAGGGGTCACAAAGGCTTTATTTTGTTCTCTTTGAAATACGGAAGACTTTAAAGACATGTTCAAATGAAACAATCAAAGAAGGGGGCATCCGCAAAAGTTGAACGATACCCATAGCTGTTTGTCAATCATGTTATTCTTAATTTAATCGAAACCCAGAGTTAGCCGTTCCAAAAAATGGATTCAACTCCTTGCCCGACCCCTGTTCCTCCAACAGACTGAGAAATCATTTATATCAACGGCTGATGAAACATTCCAGTTGAATGCCACATCCATGCACTGGAGGGGATTTTCACTCACGGTTATAATCTTGTTCGTGTCATGTTTTATTCAAATGTGCTTAAGAAAAGGCCCTTGTTGAAACTGCAATTGCTTTGACAGAAAAAAAAATAGAGAAGGTGAGGCCATGTTTTGAAATGTTAAAATGTAGGTTAAGATTTCAACAAGAGCTGTAGTTGTAAGGTGAACGAAGAAACCAAAGCAAGGTTAGGGGGGAACAAGTCTTGTGGGAGACAGCGGAGGGATCCTCCATGAGAAATATTTTACTGGGGTTCCTGGAGGCTTCATTCAGCCTTTAGCTACACCTCCAGGTAGTACACAAAGAAGAATACAGATTGGTGCTTTTGAAATGACACACATGCTTTCGGGAGCCGTGTAGTGGGTCAGTTGGATGAGAAAAAGGTCACGGAGTGTGTGTGTGTGTCTGAGTTGGGATGGGAGAAGTGAGTTAATTAGCTTATACTTTCATAAAGACATGTGGTGCTCTTATCCACACAGATCCCTAGAGCTCTGCTCAAAGCTCTGGGTAGCACATGTAATCCGCACAACCGAGAAGTGAGTCATCACACATATACAAGTACACGCACACACACACACAATTTGCTTTTTTTGACATCAATGTGGACTCTGTGTTCACTAGATTTATTCTCTAACCCCTCACCATAAACTCTGTTTGGGAATAGTGAAATGACAACGACAGGACTACACAGATGGTGGTTGCATCAACCGCTTCAAACGTTTTTATTGACAGGTGTTGTCTTTGAGCCCTGATAACCATAAATACCTAATTTGCAATCATATGTTTAATAAAAAAAGAACATTATGTATATCGTCTCTGAAGTTAGCTCTTCTCAAAATTCTTAAATTCACAGAGCTGTTATTGCAGTCCAAAAAGAATCTCAGACCACATGTACAGCATTCACAGTACAAATGTCTAACATCAGGATAATATAGATGTATATATATGTATATATATATATATATCTATATATATATACATATATATATATGTATATATATATATATAGATATATATATATATACATATATATATATAGATATATATATCTATATATATATATATAAACATGTATTTAGTGTATGATAAAAATCAATGTAAGTGTGCTCTCCTCATGTTGTCATGTGTGGCCTTGCATGTGCCATGTTGTGCACATCGTTTTCTGTGTGTTTTTTCCCTTCTCTCTCTTTGTGGTGCTCTCCCTCCTCTCTACCTGGCTTTTCTGTCGGAGTGGAGCACCTGAAACCAATGACTCATCTGAGAAGGACCGGAGTTGCAGAGTGTGGCAGAGAGAAACACCCTGAACATGGTTTTTACTATCTTTATTTGGAGGAGTTTGTCCTGATCCGATGTGAGGTCCTGGGACATGGATGTTATGTGTACAGATTGTAAAGCCCTCCGAGGCAAAATTTGCATTAGTGATTTTGGGCAATATAAAATAAACTGAATTGAACACAGACCGGCCAGTGGGCAGCACAATTTTTGTCTCCTTTGTTGTTGTTTTTTGCTATTATAACTTTATTAATCAAAACTGTAGTTCAGTTTTCAGGTTTTGTTTGGTTCAGTCTTATTTATCTTGGTTCGGGGCATGAGCTGGTGCGACGGCATGTTTTGTTCAGTGACTTTTACATTTATGTATTTATTTTGGGCTGGGATCTCCAAATCTTTTGTTTACTTTCTTTGAACTTTGACTATGTTTTTTTTTTTTACTTTTCTTAACTATAAAGTATTTTTTTCCCCTCCTAACTCCAGTAAGGTCTAGGCGTCCTTTATATGTTTCGGTCTCCATTAGAGCCTTTGCATGTTTAAAGAGGATGTAACACGTCAACAGCCACTTCGTCTGCACCTTTAACCTGTGATGTGAGCAAGCCTCAGCCCTTTCCATTGTTCCAGAGCATGCTTTGCTTTCTATGCCCTGGAGTTGTCCTCAGTGCTTCCCACCTTTCACCATCACCTCACCTGCATACCTGCTTCCATTACTGTCATCAGCTCCTAAGCATGAATACCAGAGGCAGCAATATATACTTATTTACCAGCCCCTTATTGTTCTCTGCAAGAGCAGCCTTGCCTTAGCATTCCAGTGTCCTTGTGCCTGCCTGCCTATTTCTGTGTGTTAGTTTATGTGCTATTTTATAGATAAATAATGCATAAACAGCACACAACATGATTATTATTTTACACATTCTAATCCCATCAATATGTAATCACATTTAACATATCCATCTCAACCTTCTCAAGGGAAAAGGTTTGACACAGGAAATAACTTTTTCCTGTTCCTATTGCAACGATCAAGTTCTTGTCTACTTCAAACACAAGCCACACTGACAGTAATCTCGGACAACTGAACAAACACCGTCTTTGCCGGCCCCGGTGTCTCTTTGAGGCCACACAGAAACAAGTAAAATGCTTATAAATGGGCCTTATAGCATAGGAAATGAGGGTGTGTTTGAGGTCCAGCGTCTTGTTAACAAGGTAAACAGCGCTGGGGGTCACTGTGGGGTAATAGCGCTGTTTATCAGGGACCAAGCAGTTTGGCTATTGACATCTGTAATGAGATTAAGACAGATGGGGAGGAGCGGATGGAGAAAGCCAGTTGGAGAAGGAGAAGAGTTTACCTTGACAAGGAGGTTCATCTCAAAACAACAGAGGAAAGATTTGTAAAAGCAGAGGGAAAAAACTGGTTGTTGGATGAATCCTACTATGATCTTATTCATTTTCTCATTCTTCACACTTAATGATCGCTCTGTGGGCATCTTGGCTTGTCATAGCAGGACAAGCACAGGTGGAACATTAATGATGATTGCATTACATTGAAGGGAAGCGGCATGCTTCATACCAGATACCTGGCACTAAATCAGAATAGGGGGCTTATTGCCAAGTAGGTTATTCACATAAAAATAATTTGCCTTGGTGTTTGGTGCAAACAATACACAGCGGTAATAATAATATCATACAATAAATATATTAAGGATATACATATACAGGCAGTACTGCAAGAGTCAAGAATATGAATATAGAATAGATCAGAGCCAATCACCATTTTCGCAGAGCGAACCTTGTCCTTGCCAGTGGCTGCAGCATACTAGATGGTGATGGAGAAGGTGAGGGTGGACTCACTACTGGCAGAGTAGAAGTGCACCATCGTTGTCTTTGGCAACTTGGACTTCTTCAGCTGCTGCAGTACGTACATCCTCTGCTGTTCTTGGACAGCCTGATGATGGAGCCCCTGGATGTGTAAGGATTCTACAGCTTTCTTCTGGAAACCCACAACCCTCTCCATTGTCTTCATAGCTTTTAGGCTGCGGTCGAATAGTCCCAAAAATGTCCTCCCAACGTCTAACCCTAACCACTTTTCCCTGACCTCTGTGGAAAGCGTCACAGGGTCAAGGAAAGATGGGAAGGAGAATGAGGAGTTAAGACAAGACAACCGGGGTGTTTAGGATCCACTTTCACTAAGCCACGTAGTTATGATGCGACGGCAGGCGGATGTTAGTGGCGTCGGTCTGCAGCGGTGAAACTACAATGTTCCGAAGATGGACTACAAAAAAACGCATCTTAGATACTTTGTCTGTGCTCTTACAGTGTTGTGCCATGCCGACGACATGGACAACCCGGTTCAAAGGATTACTTAATTAACAAGGTTGAAATAGAAATGAAAGAAGAGTATAAAAGTGAAACCAAGGGATTTTTCACAGAGTAGAAAGTGACTAAACTTACTCATTGTTCAGTTTCAAACATGCTGAATTAAATACACTCTCACACTAACAATATCTCATATCCCTTTATGTTGTTATGGTTTATATGTAGAATATAATCTAATCATGAGAATATGCAGACAATAGTTTATGAAACACCTTATTTACATGATCTGCGTTTCGGTCACGATCGTTTGTTCTCGTGAACGGACGAATGGTGCGTCACTTTCATTGTTGCCGCCGCAAGGAATTGTGGGGCTGCATTATCTCCTTTCCTTTCGTAGGGGAAAGTCCAGTGTTTCCTATGCTAAAGGAGCTAAGTAAGGAACCATTGAAGCTCCTTTCCTTTGCATTTAGAGAATTCGACCAGCACTTATCATGGCGGCCACTTAGATACATCCGGGTCATTTCACTCAGTTAGGAACCTTTATAACCAAAAAGGACTATTTGACTGCAGCATTAGGTGTTATGACCGCACCAGATCACTAGATGGTCAATCTCCCACCTTTTGGCACACCTTAATGGTATGCAGCTATTTTTAATATTATAATTTACCAAAATGTATGCATGACAAAAAGCTTAATGAATACATCATTTCAAAATTGTTAACCGGGGTGACACAAGTGTCTTTGTTGCAAACTCTACACTCTTCCTGGTGCAGTTTGCATGTTCTCTTTGTTTTTCCATGAGTTATTCCAGTTTGTAAAACACTTAACGTAAAGGGCAGTGGACCGGAAGGTAGCCCAGGGTCTGTGGTTCCCTATTTGTCAATCTACTGTCTACTGAGGTTGTGAAACAGCGGCCGACCTTTCATCTATGCTATTCAGTTCCACCGGCACGGCACATTCACCCTGTGGTGGTAATAAGAGTATTATATTGAAACATTTACACTGAAGTGGGATCAACACAAACAGCCCTCCTTGTTAAAGTGCAATAAAGTAATAACTATGTACAGTTATGCCAAGTTTAAATTAATTGTGTGTCAAATGAATCAACACCTCCTCAAGTTGCAGGACTACAGTAAAAATGAACAAAGACATGTTATTGGCCCCCCTTCAGGGGGCCAAGCAATAACCCTAACCCCCAAACAAAAAGCACATTTTATAGATTACATAGAATGGATGACATTTTTTCTAAAGGGAATCTGGTGGTTGGAAACCCATTTACCATTTACAGAGACCGCAAAATTCAACACAAAATTAAATTGTTTTGCTGTATATATATTAACTATATATTAATTATATATTATATTAATTATATATAACTAACAATGTTAGTTGTTGTGTCTCCTCCACTTGGACTTGCACTGGAAAAGGAACGGGTTTACTGCTGCCGCGAAAAGAGCGAACCGATCAAATGACCTTGCGCGCAAGGTTAAAACTCAGAAAAAAAATGACGAGATTGACAGATTAGTTTATTTGCAAAACTCCACTCTATCTACTCATTATTTATGAGAACTTCAAAATGATTAAATGTTACTTTCCCAAGATTCTCAGCGGCACACAGTAAATTACTGTGAAAAAACAACAAGCAATTGCGTTTTAACTCCCAGGATGCATTGCTTTTACAGCATTGTACAGTGTTAGTACAATACAGTCGGTAACTGTTAGAATTTAACTGTAAATTCACATCAAAGCAAGTAAGTATCGACTTACTTTAAATTATATGTGAAATTAACTAAAGTTAATTTCCCAGGTCCTGGTGAACGGCTCACTGGTAAAGCATACAGGAAACAGAAATGCACAAAAGGAAGCAGAGACAAGCATCAAAGCATGCTGAATAATCAATTGTCAGAAATCAGTTTTTTTCTTTGTATCCTCTTTTGTTTCATTGTTCTACCACCTTTACCACTCCATCACCCTTTCACTTTCTCCTTTCCGGTCTCTTTTTCATTTTAGTTTATATCCTTACCCTCACGCTTCGCATCAGTTTTGTTTTAGTGTCTCTCCTTCCTTCCTCACTCTGCCACAGTCTTTTCATGCATCCTCTCCACCTATCTCTGTCTCTGTTTCTGCCTGCAGCGTAGTTGTATGTTAATCTGTTGGAGAAGGTGTGTTGGGTTTAATCATCCTGAGGGCTGGCTAGGTGGCTTCTGGAAGCTTGTCTGCTTGGACTAATTGGAACAAAACGCTCCCTCGTCAGAGAGACAGAGAGGGATGAAGACAGAATCATGTCTGCTGCTGCTGCAGGTAATAGGACAAGCATGTTAAGAGCGTGATGCGATTTGCATACATGCATAAACTCTTGGCTTAGGATGGATGAATGTGAGTGTGTCTGAGTGTGATAAACAAAAACGATTGAGTCTGTGTGTCCATTTGTGTGTGCATTTGTATTTAGGTGTGTGTGTGTGTGTGTGTGTGTGTGTGTGTGTGTGTGCGTGTGTGTGTGTGTGTGTGTGTGTGTGTGTGTGTGTGTGTGTGTGTCATCGGCATGCATACCTGTGTGTGCAGCAGTGCACGTCCTGCGGTGACACATTAGCAGGCTCCTGGCTGGTAAAAGTGATTACAGGAGAGATGTGACTGTCCTTTCTTTCCCCCTTTCTCACACTCTATCAGCGCCATTGTTACAGCTGCAGCTTGTAATGCCACTCCAGTGTCACTTTCCCCTTTAAGATGCCGCTAAGTGGATTTTGATGCAGTGAAACACTACAAGGAGGCCAGTTCTCACCTTGCTAATGGAATCAGTCTGTTGTGGAACAAAGCAAAGGGCAAATGATCCCAACCCCAAAGCTTAGCACTTAGGGCTCTTACAGTCTTTTCAAACCCATGGTTGGTTTGCTTTGGTCCATGTCAATGAATGACTTGGTAAACGTTAAAATGGTCAAATTAAAGCGAAATCACAAAAAGAAGAAGTCCTATCTTCCCAGTTATCAAGAATGCAACTTACTTTGTTCTTAGTCTCAGACCTTGATTCAGCAAATGATGATTTGCTCGTCCACATCCCAGTATGCAAAGTATGAGCCGATTAGCTGGCCTTGCAGTCAAGGTCGAATCATATTGACATAACAAATAAATCTTTCCAGAAAGAGTTTAGTGACCAGACAGAAAGTAACCTACTTCCTGTAAAGGGTCTTGTGTCGTTGTTTTCGTCCACACTCAAGTAGAATTGCTGTGTTCAGATCTGCCCAAACAAATTGGTCTGATTCAACCACACTGAACATGATAATGTCATTGCATACCCGAGGGGGTGCAACAAACAGTAAAGTCAGAGTCGTAGTGTCAAACAGTTCACACGCCGACACAGTACCGAGAAAAGGTCTAATCAGCCAAATGACCTGCACATGTTTACTATAGGTATTTAGGGCCTTTAACAAAATAGTTTGGCATTTTGGGAAATATGCCTATTTGCTCTTAGGCCAAGTGTTAGATAAAAAGATAGATACTACTGTGCTCTATGTTGCGTATACGGCTACAGCTAGCAGCACATTAGCCTGGCTTAACAGTATTTATGTACAATTTAAAAGTGCATACTAATAAAGACAAAACGGTAATATCTCTGCTCAACTTTATTTAATATTGACAGTATACACCAAAGTGTTATAAAGCAGTTCATGTAAAAATAACTATTTATAGCCATAGGCTAAGCTGTCATGGTGACAGCTACTCCACTATTTAGTTCCTATAATCCAGCATCCTTCTCCTGTCCACCGGTTGTGTCCAGCCCGTCACCTGCCAGTCACCTGTCTTGACACTCAATCCCCAATTGATCACTGTTTAAATACTTAAATGTATAAAAAATCAGCTGAAGAGAAAAGGTGTGGTGGAGATTCTGACTGGCCAAACCAAAATGAATACACCAGGTACATACTCAGCCTTGAACTGATTGCGAAACATTTCACAACTGTATGATTGCTAAAAATATACAAATACAATTTAATACTGGTTAAAAAACCTGAAGCTTCAAGTGCAATGTCTAAAAAATGCAAGCAGCATCCAAGTCCACCTGCACGAAAGCACCTTGAATACTGACACAATGACAGACAGTGAACTGTGCCACATCCTCTCACTACTCATAATTGCTCTCCACTTGCCTTTAATTAAAAGACATAATCCCATTAACAAGCAGAAATAGGATTAATACTGCCTCAGACTCCAGCTGCTGTTCTGTAATAAGTGTGTGTGTGCATGTGTGTGTGTGTGTGAGAGAGAATGTGTCTGGTCCCTTGACTCAGAGATATCACCAGTGCCACAAGGGTGACGTGGCTGAGAGGAAGCCAGCAAGACAGAGATATTTAAGAAAGGACAGAGAGAGAAGGAGAGGGACTGGAAAGAGAGTCATCTGTTTTATGCAGAACTGAACCGGTAATTGAAAAATCAAAAACAGATCCATAAAATCCAGTGCTTTTCAATGCAACATGTTCACAGTTTTGCAACTGTGCGTTAACTGCTTCATGGTTATTTCAAAACAATGTTACAGCTGATTTCAGTATTGTTTGGATGTATAAACGCTTCTTTGTTAGATGATATGTTGCATCCACTTAGGGAAAATACATGTTTTGTTATAAACCCTCCTGACACTACAGTATTGTATCCTCATTTTGAAACCTGTAGAGACAGAAGGGTTGAAACAAGGAGAAGTGATTAAATGACAAACAGATGTGACCGGAGGTCACAGTCTTTTCCTCAGAGACATCCTCCCATAGCCGCCGAGCTAAAGGTGAGAAACAATAACCGTGAAAGGATGACATGCCAGCACAACGTCACTATTGTAGAAATAACAAAGGCTGCTGCTGAGCCTCAAGGATAAGAGGACACGGTAGCAGGGGAGCGTTCAATGTTCCTGAGTCGATTATGTTATTGTTGCCTCACAGCAACGCCTTCCGACTTCGGTCCCGTCCTCTAATGTACCTCTTACAAGCCAGCGCCATCCTTGTTCCCCCGTCTGCTCGGTCATTATCGCATGTTTTGCATCCCTCTACCCACACTGCTGTCGTCAGTTGGGCTCATCAACATTTAAGTAAGTGACCTTGTGTATCAATTTCCATGGTCCTCTACTGGTCAGTATCCCAACAGCACACACTGTCAGTCTGTCAAGTGTGTGTGTGTGTGTGTGTGTGTGTGTGTGTGTGTGTGTGTGTGTGTGTGTGTGTGTGTGTGTGTGTGTGTGCTTGATGTGTCAGGGTTGGAACCAGTGAGTGGTAGGGTTCAGAGGGCTTGTCTATGCTCTCTCTGTGGGCTTCTCTCTGACATGACAGTCAAGTGACAGCGCCAAAGCACGGACATATCACTGACAACTAAGGTTAGACTGATAAACGTGGCCTTTTACTTTAAAACCAGATATACCTGTCAGTGTCATCTTCCATTATTATTATAGATGTAATGAAGGTTGATTAAATGCACACTTAAGGTGTTGACTTAATCAATTATTTTGCAACTATTTATTGATGAAAATGGAGAATGCACATGCTGAAGCTATATATATATATATATATATATATATATATATATATATATATATATATATATCTTCAGTCCAAAATTCTTGGAATCAAACCCCATGGTCCACAGCATCAGTGAGCCACGTGAACCCGGGGCATCACAGCGCGATCAAACCATCCTGACTTTTATCCTCACAGAGTCTTATAACAGAGATCAGTGGTTGCTGCAGAAACCACATCAAACACCACCAAATACTCAATCTGAGGGCGGCAGTATGTCAGAACTGCTTGTGGGACAGTTCAATGGCTTCAGAAAGGCCGTCTTTCCTCACCTTTTCTGACGTTGACCGAAGCGGACTGGCTGGCTTTTTACCCTCCTCCGAGCCGTCGCATTTTGCCCTCTGGCGAGGTCGTATGAACTCGTTATTTCCTCGTCCTTACCAACTCCGTGTGCTGTCTGTGTGTGTGGGGGGATGTAGCTATGGAGATACAGAGCACATTGTTTGACCAAGAATGAGCAATAATGTGTAATTTTACAAAACAATATAATACTTTGCTAATAATCCTACTTTCCAAATGTAAAGACTAATTGGTGAATTAGATGACTTCATCTGAGACATTTTCAATGGAAACACTGAGGACTTATAGCAGAAAAGTTGAGGAAAGCTCCAGAGAAATACACCACAGAGTGACTCATAGGTCACATGCATCAATGTAAGAGCTCCATACAAAACCTCTGCAAAAATAAAAAACAAGCAGTATGAAAAGTCTAACTTGTGAAAATGGAAATTTGGCCACTATAGTAGAAGTCTGGGATCACATGCTACAATAAGGATAATAAAGATGAATACAAAGTTGGGTTAACTACTTTATGATTTCCAGTCTGTGATTTTAAAACCCTTACAACCACACAGTACTTTGTAAAAATGACGAATCATTATTCCTCTCAAAGATCATGCCTTCGAATAACTTCCACCACAGCATTACTTCTGGCCATATACTGTACAGTAATGTGCCATGAATATGCCCTAAATGGATTTATTTCAGCCAGAGAGAATGATGAACAATTCTGTAAGTTAAATGTGTGTCAGTTGAGTTGAGGCTGAATCGCCCTTCTTTCATGCTGCATAAGCTTACGTCTCTGCTGTGAGTGACATGATGGAATATATATCAGTACACGTCAATGCAAAGCCTGGAATATGAAATGGAAAAGCGCCTATGCTGTCTGCATAGAAATGGAGCCACACTGTAAGGCTTTGACACAGAGATTGCATAACAGCTCATGCATAAAACATGAAGCTATACATATGCAATGCACACACAGGCAGGCAGGCATATGGTGTAACCTACTATTTCCTTTTTCTGCTCAGCCAAGGAACCACAAGTCCATCACGGAGCCAAGTGTGTGCTGTATATGCATTCTTGCCCTCATGCCCGCATGTCCATGTCAGACAATGTGCTCTTCCTGGAGATGCTTAATTGGGAAAATGTTCTCCACACCTCTCTTTCTAAATCTCTCCCCCTCACAAGTTTTCTCTCCACCTCATCCTGTCTCCGAACCTAAGAGGAAGCCCACAGAGTCAGTTCAGCACATGTTCATCAAGTCGAGGTTTGCAGAGGACTCAGGAGAGAGGATTAGGATTTAGTAGGCTGCCGTCCGAAGGCGATAGCAGGGGGAGCGAAGACGCAACCAGGATCATGTTTGCTTTTACACAGCACATGTGAGCTGATTAAAAAAAGGGGAGGAACATTAAAGGCAGCCAGACTTTCCTTCAAGTGTTTTTGTAAGTCACTTTGGTGTCTTGTTCAAAAACCAGATAATGATAGCACACAAAAAAGAGGACTTTAAAACTTCAGGCCATTCAAGCGGAAGTTTGGGTCGGGAGGACGGTGAAAAAAGCTTGACAATCATTAAAAGTGGGAGAAACTTCAAAGTGAAAGTAGAAAAAAAAAAAAACTGGAGATAGTTTCGGGGATAATTATGAAACTTAGAGTTGAAATTTGTCCCATTTTTCCAGATCCAGAATCTTCCTCCTCCGCCTCCCTGTCCTCGAGTTCACCTCTCCCGGCTTGTTTTTCCCAAGCTGTCCTCCTTGTTACCTAGCTAATCCCAGCCACTGTCAAGATTTAAATGCTGCTTTCAGCGTGTGCCATATTTTTCAGCATTCAGCATCATTTCCCTGAGCCCAACAGACAAGGAGAGGGGGAGAGACAGAGAGTGAGAGAGAGAGAGAGTGAGAGAGAGAGAGAGAGAGAGAGAGAGAGAGAGAGAGGGGGACAGGAACTGGAGAGAAGATAAAGAGACACACTTCATGGATTACACACACACGTACACACATCAATATGCGTATACACATGCAGGAACACATTGTATGAGCCTCTGTTTAATTAGCCCAGCGGTTTATCAGGGTGATCAGGAGTTCAACACAGTAAAGTTTCCTGTAGATAACACAGTGTTTGGGGAAGCCGGGCCTAATGAATGCTGAGCAGCACAGAGGAAGAGGAGGAGGAGGAGGAAAAAGAACCGAAAGAGATGAGACGAGGATGACAAGAGGGCGCCTCGGTTTAATTGCTTACCTGATACTTCTCTTTCCTCCTTATCATCCTCTCCTCATCTATTACAGCATATGAGAAAATTGCGTCTGACAGATGCATCCGACAAAGAAATGCGTTCTTTTGTTTGCCAGGAAGGAGTTGAAGGTTTATGATGACAGTTTAACTGCGATAGTAACTGACGGTGCCTGCTTCCGCCATTAGGACATCCAAGAGCTGTGTGCTGATGTAGGATCGACCAGTACGAGTTGATTGAGGCAGCTGGTTATTGCATTTTGTACTGATAGTCAGCACTTTTAACTTGAACTTCCTAAACAACTCAAATTGATTGAAGTGAGGCACGTGGTGAGTAGGCAGGATGACATACATGGCGGGAGGATGGGCCACTCTGTTTGAATAAATTCTTAAACAGAATTTGTTTATATTCATTGGGACATGCATGCTCAAATCTTATATATTTAAATGTTATAAGATTCTACTAACTCCGCCATTTGAAATCTGCTTTTTTGTGGATTGTAATCAGAATCAGCTTTATTGACCATGTGTGTCTACACATACATGGAATTTGACTCTCATCGTCCATATATACATATTATATTCAATAAACAAGATGAATATAAAAAAGACATTAAAGACAATAGAGTAGTAAGAGTAGTGCAAGTAGTATTGTGGTAAACTGTAGAAAAAAAGATTTTCTCTCTCGTATTTGTAGCATATGTGGCTTACTTTTGAAGTCATTTTGGGCAGTCGCGGTAGTGCCACCATCCAGGGAAAAGGTCATTTCGTGCAGCATGTATCATTCTGTACCAGACAGGACAACAACGTTTTGTCCGTTTGCCAACTTGCAGAAACAGCAGGCATGCTTATAGGCCCTGGAACCTGATTAAGGAGGAGGCTACTCAGGGATGTGGCTTCATCAGAACTGAACTCATTTAAGGTAATCCTCAGCCTCCTTTTTTGTTGTGTTGTTTTGTTTGCGAGCAGCAAATTGTCCCACCCTCTGTCACAGTTGTGTCCAAACATCGCAGTGATGCTACTAGATGAGAGACATTGTGTCTCTGCCAACTTTTATTCAAAGAAAATTAATTCAATAAGATGTGATTTGTGGTTGAACAAGCACCCACAGTCGCCCCTGCCAGAGAGACGGATCATTCCCTCCCAGTTTTAATGTAATCACGTCCAATTAGGGGAATGACAAAGCGGTCTTCAGCATTTCGACGGGATGGGAAGTGTCATCTTACTGCCTGTCTGTTCGTGGGGATAAGCTTTTTCCATCGTTCCCTATCGTTCTGCCTGCGTTTTCCTTTTCACCCCCCAAAATTTTTTTTTACTTTCCAATTTTCCACCGGCTGGTTGGTCAAATCATCAGAGATCCCAGCCAGGGAAGCAAAAGCTCGACCATATTGATGATCCTTCTGTTCTTCCAGAGGACGTGAAAGGCACTAAAGCCTGGGAGTGAGCGTGGATCACTTTTTATAACAAGAAGATGGAGCATTATTTAGTTTTGATCATTAATGAGGAGCAATTGTCAGGAAAATGGTAAAAAATATATTGCCTAAATGTTCCACAAACTAACAAATGATTTACCCATGGTAAATCATTTTCCATCTCATTTGTGTCGCCAGAATTTTCCTTTACTTATAAATATGACTTCATATGTTTGTTTGAAGATGTTCATGGTAAATAATAAGATGCAGCGACTTCCTCAGAGAAATATAACAAATGTTTATTCCATCCTTGAAGGGTTTCCATGAAGGTCAATCTGGTTTTCCCTTCATCCTCTGAGGGTTTCAGTACTATACAAAGGCAACACAAAGATAGTAAAGAAGGGAGGGGAGGAGGGTGTGAAAAGAAGGCCAGTTATGGAAATCAATCATAATGGTCAATAGAAATCAATCTGTTACCTTCTTCAGGACAATAATGGCAATCCTTCCTTACATACATACATATTATTTAAATAATGAGAGAGAGCCACAGAACTATGACCAAAAGATCTCATCCGAAGTAAAAGCGGAATATTGACTTCAAAAACAGCAGTATAGCTTTTGCTGAGGCTTTGAGTGGTTCACAAAAAGAGCCTTGAAAGCCTGAGATTCCTTTTAGACGGAGAACTGGCGCACAAAGAAGGGAGAGATGGGCGGCCAACATACACCGTCTGGTTCCAGCACCGGCGAGGCAGTGAGCACGCCAGGCAAGCAACACAAAAGGAATGTGGATTATTCATGAGTCTACAGTATTACTGAACAGTTGGATTGAAATACATGGACCAGAACACAAACACACACAGCACAGGCCTGGAAGATGTGTTATTGATGTCATTAATTGTTCTCCTCTCAGCACCACTACCCGTGAACAACCCCGGCCAATAGGGGTGCTGGTGGGTAGAATTTAGTGACCCCCATCTGACAGGGGATTGGTCAACGCTCTGAGCCAAAGAGAGAGGAGGATGAAAAGAGGCAGACCACCCACCAACAACGGCAGATCCGATTGGTTAATCCACCCAATTGTTAGTCATCTTCGTCAGTGGAAGAAGTTGGCCTTTGTTGTTGTAGAGTGTCTTGGTTATGTGTGGGCTTAAGCATGCGGCAAGGAGGAAATTGAAAATTGCTGATCTCTGTCTGGTGAATAGAGAGCAGCAGCCCACAGCAGGCTGTCAGCTTGGTTATGCCACCCACTCTGACAGCTCTGCCTCTTCACTGGAGCGCAGGAGTTTCACTGAGACTGAATTTGAGGCCGTCCGCTGGATCTGATGTAAGATTTCTGCCTGCTTTGCCGACATGTATGCTCGCGAGGAAGCCCGACGTGTAGTGTACGTGCCTGTTTATATTCAATATACTCGTCGTGTAAATGGCTGCTTATGTAAGTTGAAACACTTCAGTGGTTCTGTGGTTTGATTAGTGGCAATGAGAAATCATTACTCAGATAATTGTATGACTTCTAAGATAAAATGCAAGATCAACACAAACAACCAATGTCGTGGCGAAAAAATTAATACTGCTCCTTAATAATATTTTACATATTATTCAATGTTTTCCATAGATCATAAATCCCTATGTAGATCCATTGAAGCACAGTGTTCCCAAACCCGGAAAGTATGAACCCTCAAATGGTCACAAGATAAATATGAAGTGTGTACCATATTAATAAAAAAATGGGAAACACAAAATCATATTTAAATGATGTATGCTCTGTGTATTATGTGTATATCGCCCTATACATACACATAGGGAGATACATACCAGCTCAATCGAACTTTAGGACTCTTGATAGGGAACATCCTTTTAAGGTGTCACAAGCCACACATTCTGATCATTGGGTGATATTATTTACTGCATAAAAAATGCTTATCCCTAAACCCAAAAAAATATTTATTCATATTGGACTCAGCTAAACTTTTGTTTATGAGTGTAAAGCATTTCTTCATGGTAATGTATGCGTAAGTGTAATAGTGTATACACATGCACGGTCCTACATGCACTCTTATGCATGCATGTGTGTGCGGGTGAGGAGTGCGGGCCATCCTGCCTCTGCAGTTAACTGGCACTGTGACTCTGCTGTGGATCAGGAAAGGTTGTCTGAAGGTAGAGGAAGGATTAGAGCACTTCAAAGCAACGCTCACTTCTAAGCTGGCTGATGCAAAATCCTCTTTGTGTAAACGGACAGCCGGCACTCCAAAAAAAATCCAAGCCCGGAACCGAGGACGACTCGACTGTACCGTCCATACAGATATTACTTGAAACAGACTCGACTTAAACACTTCCACTGAGGACGAGTGAGAATATGCTCTCCAACTTCAGATGAACAGGCTCTGTCATAAATTATAACACATTATTGTCTTGATGACATTCACACGCAGGTTAGTTTTAAATAGCTATTATTTCCTACTATTTACAATGCAAACTTTGACTTACATTGTGTTTTGCAAAGGAGCTTCTCAAATGTTTGTCGGGAAGCAGAATGCTAACTAGTGGATATGCAACACATTGAATGCCATAAAAACAACTTAAACATTGAAAAATACGACAGTAAATATATTTTCAAACATACTGCATTATATTCATCAAATCAGACGGGACCAGATGGAATTTTAGCCAATATCAGTTTATTCTTACTTCAGAGATTTTAAATCTGCATTTTGAATAAAACACACATGTACACATACATTGAGATGAGAGAGAGAGAGAGACACACACACACACACACACACACACACACACACACAGGAATGGACTGAGCTCCAGGTTGTCTGTGTGGTGATATTAAGACGAGGAGGTGGAAGGGTGATGGAATGGCTGTGGTCAGAGTACGCCGGCTAGCAGGGCCGCTTCAGTAAGTCCTAAATCACCAGGAAACCAGACCGCCAACTCTGATGGATGTGCGCGGCACGCCCCGGATCAGGAAACCTCCAATCCGTCTCTTTAGAAGAAATGTTTCAATATGGACACACTGGGCTGGGTGGCTTACTCTCCACACAAATTACACACACACAAAAAAACACACAAATGCATGCATGCAAATATACATGAATAAAACCCACACAGAGCGAAGCACGGCCAGTAAAAAGAGCCAGCAGAGCAGTCCAACAGATTTATGTGAGCAGAGGTGCTGTGGTCAGGTGAATAGATTGGGTAGCTGGCAAGGTGGGTGGGTTCTGCAGCCTCAGTGGCCAAGACAAACCTTCTAATCATACGTATAGGCCAGCTGATTTATGATGATAAATTATATCTGGAAACAAAAAGCCATCCGTAATAGCAGTTCTGCCCAACGAGGTTTCAAATCTTTTTACAGGTAAAGGAACAATAATCATTTTTACGTCAAAGAGAAATCACAGCCTCCCTCAGATTGATTTGCAGCCGAGTGCGTGTGTGAGTCTCGTATAACTCATATTCGTTTTTGTGAACAAATATTAAATTACAAGAAAATATTTTTTCCCATTTTGGAGACCAACCCGAGTCGATAATGAATTGCATGAAACTGACGAGTCGTTGAATATCTAAAACGTAATTATTAAAAGTATAATATTTTTCAGATGCTCTTTGAAAATAATAATTGCATTGTATGTGGCAACATTTATTCTTTAATTCAAGTCCTTTGTTGCAACTCACTTGATGTGGTACAATAGGAATGTGCCTCCAAACATGTAGTCAGCTGTTACTGAATGCTAAAGATGAGGCACGAACAAGCTGCACGTTGACCAGGCCCTCGTTAAATATGTGGTGTATCGCATGGAGTCAATGTGGAGGAGCATTTGGCGTCGTCCCTACTGGGGGCATGTTATGTTTATCCAAACCAGAGGGTCCGTGCCAGCTCCTCTCCTCTTGTTCCACACTTTGCTTCTCCAGCCACAACAACTGGAAACGTCTTTATGCAATAAATGATCTCATCCGTCTTAGTAGAGCCACAACGGAAAAGGTTCTCCAGTGCACCAAAAAATGGTTCTTTAGGTGTGTACTGTAAGTTACCGTCTGTGCATTATCATTGTGAACCCTTCAACAGTTCTCCACAGCAGTGGTTATCAACGCTTTGTTTTAGTGATGTACCGCCTGTGAAATAGTTTTTCAGCCAAGTAAAGGGACCCCTTAACCAGCGCAAAGGGTTTTGGGTTGAAAAAAAGATGTAGTACACTGAACTGTGCCATCAGGGTCTGATTTCATATAAAATATATAAAATTCAGTTTATAAATTTACACTTTTATTTTATTGAATATTTATCAAATTACCTTTTTTAATCGATTTTTTTAATAGATGATCATTTTAAATAGATTTAAATAAAATCTCACGAACCCCCTGGAGTGCCTCTACACCCCCATTTGAAAACCACTGCTACAGCACCATTACAACTATTTTGGTGATGAGTAAATAATGAAATTAAACATTGCTAAACTAGATTATTTTCTTAATTCTAAAGAACTAAATGTAACTCGTCCACATCTAGTGGTTAGAGTGAAAATGGCTAAAAATGCAACTAAAACAACTCAAGAACTTTGATTATAAAAAGAAGAGGAATTTCTACCAAACTTTTTGAGCGACGTGCGCCATGCTGAGTCAGACACCAGTGGGCCGACCGGGGCCGAACACGACAGCTGACCGAACGAACAGAGAAGATGTCGGCACCACGGACTTATCACCCGGCAATAACGTCACATAGTTTGAAGATGACCACACAGACTTTCAATTAGTAGCGATGGCTTTTACAATGGAGAGTTATGTTGCCCTAATCTGTGTTTAGCCCTGATGAATGATTACTACAAGAGGAATGGAAATTAACCTGTGTGTGTGTGTGTGTGTGTGTGTGTGTGTGTGTGTGTGTGTGTGTGTGTGTGTGTGTGTGCGTGTGTGTGTGTGTGTGTGTGTGTGTGTGTGTGTGTGTGTGTGTACAAGGGTTTGGCATTAATTGAGTTGTAATACATTGGATGCACTTTTCTACATCCCTGTAAAAATTGTAAAACAAGATGAAACAAAAGAGGATCTCATACAGTATGTGGGTATATAATAGAGCCGGGTACCCATTTAAACCATTTTATTCCTGTATTTCAGGAACTCTTTTGTTTCACTGTAAATATTTCAGGTTGTCTTGGTGTTTGTTTGTCTTGGATTATCACCATGTAAGCCAGAGTTTACCAACTCTTTAAATCCTCTCTAAACTTTAGTGTGTTGTAAGTTTGTTCCTCTGTTGTTTTCCTAAAAGTGTGTGTCTGTTCCACCAGTCTGAACTGTCTGAGACAGCTGGCCTCTCTGAAGCAATCTGAGAGATCACTGGGCGTGTAGTCCTATTTCTCTTCATGTCGAGCCGCAGAATGAAGAAATCCACGGGATTAGCTCTTGGTTTGTATTCGCTGACAGGCTGGTGACAGGCCAGATCGAGAGGCAGGGTTTCATATTCAGGGTACCACGCCCGGCAGGCGTGCACTGTATGTGGGCTTTTAAAGCATTAACAACTGTATGTTCAAGGGAATACACTTTAAGGCTTTTTCTATCCCAAAAAATGATTAGAAACCCCATTATGTATCAGTTATTATGAGTTCTACAGGACCAGACGGCTGGAGAGCTATGACCATATAGTTTTATGGTAAAAATACAGAAATGAGAAAAGGGTATGACAAATGTAAACACTTGTTTCACTGTATGAATTGACACCTTTCCTGTCCCACTCATTGCTTGTAATATTGAGATCTATAAGAATACAATGAGTAGGGCTGTAAATGTATGCTCATACAATGTGGAATATATACGCTGAGCACTGATACACTTTCCCACTGGTTTATTCGGCTCGCTCCACAATCCTCAGCAGAGCAGGGAACCACTTAAAACACATTTTTGAGATGCCGCACGTCATGTTGATGACAACATAACAAAGAGTAATTCCACCAAATGTGATTCTAAATGGTTGCAGATGTCACTTTGTATGATATTGATCCGCTCTGCGCTCTGTGTCTCAAGCAGCAGGTAGGCAGCACCAACCTTTCCCTGAGTACGCGTGTGCATGGATGCATTGATTAGGTGTGACTACTCGGGTCAGGGGCCAATTTGGGGTTGCCGGAGGGTCAAGCGTGTTGTCCAATAAAACAGCAGGACCTCCAAAATGGATCCGGCCAGTATCCAGGCAACAGGCACCTCCCCCCGCCCCGTACCCCGAGAGCACCCGCCCGGTGGTGATTGAGACTGCAGGGCTCCATTCTCTTTTCATCAGCTTCAATTCATCTGTCCCTACACTAGGCCCAGATGAATTAACCGGAACAATAGAAACAGGGGGTTAGTAATGCGTTCGCCATTGTCAACATGGAGAGCAATTACACAGAATGTTCAGAAAACTATTTGAATGCCAAATCATTTGTGACCGCACTGTCAGATGAAGCATTTCAGTTTGGTCCTTTCTTTTTGCCTCATTTTGCCTTATCTGATATGAAAATGTGTGCACACAAAGTACACAGTCTGTTTTTATACAGTGTATTAGAGAGTGTATTGTACAAGGACATTTCCATGGGCTAATAAACAGTTCCATCTTGAATGCGATGTGTCGTGTGTTTGTTTGTACGTGTCTACTCTGTAATTCATGACAAAAAATGTCACTGAACTTATTGCGACCTTATTGCATCACAGGTCAGTTCACTCACCGGCAGGAACACAAAGAAAATTCAATGTAGCACCCTTAAAAATGTACCGCTGATATTCTTTCAAGCTATTAAGTTATTGTATTAGAATAACATATGGCTTGGTATCTAATTATGTCAAGTGAATTACAAAGTGATTTTCAATGAAGAGGAGTCAGCAATTCCAGGATTACATGCTTAGTTGAATTCAATAAAGCGGTGTATACTGTAATAGGAAACCACAGAAAAATCCATACTTACCGCATCATCTGATAAAAATGTCTGCTTGCTGCTCTGCAGGACTCTGTTAAATCTATTAAAAACACTTTGTTCTCCTGCTAATTCTAAAATAATATGCTGATTACAGAAGAGAAATAACAGGCAACAGTGGTAAATGATCTTGCCCCAATCAAATAGTTATTAAAAACCCCATGGCCTATGAATCATTAACATTGTGTGTCTGTAAAAAACGAAAATACGAGAAACAGACCGAGAAAAATTTTGTTTTTTTTCGATGATCTTTCCCAGCAGAAGGTTGTTGTTAAAGTCAGAGGCACAGGGCTTGAAGGGGTACTTCACTTGTACAATATCACACACATTTGAAAGAAAAGAAATCATCTCTGGCTCAATAAAAAGCTGTCGAAACTCTGGGAAATTATCGGCAGCGCAGTGTTACCTACCTATTGGCCTTTTAACTCATTCACAAATAAATAGATCATAATAATACACCCATTTATGTTACACTATTGTTTATTTGTTTGTTTTTCTAATTCATTACATATATGTTTTTATATGATATGATATGCCTGATGGATGAAATTCTATGAAAGTCCAAAATAAGTGCTGATCATCCCAGGCATTGTCTGCTGAACTCTTCAGAAGGAAGGAGTTATTTTTGGAAACACTCAACACAACTCTGAAAAGTGCTGTTTGCGCAGTTTGCTAGTGTTTACATGAAGTCAGCATGTTTTATATACAGTCTATAGCAGAATATTGCCAGCCTGGGGGTTTGGGACACCCAAAGGTGTCACAAGATATATCTGAGGGGTCACAAAATGGCCCATTAGACAACAATATATATATTTGTTTTGTCTTTGTTGTTTTATCAGCTTATTGGACAATTTTGCATCTTCAAAATATTTAGATAAAATCAAACACTCTTGAGTTGAACAGATCATAATACATACACTGTAATCATAACAATGGATATTGTTTCTTTTTTTAAAGGGTTATAAGGCAAACGTGGTGAGAACTGGTCTGTTGGGCATCATGGATGTTGCTACACAAATGCGATATGAATATTCATATTTTCAAATTAATTCTTTTAATTTTGTTTCGAACATATTTTTGGAAAGTTAACACACAATAATTATTGTTGATTGTTTCAGTTGCTATTCAGCCCGAACAAAAATAACAATCTTAATAAATACACTTGACACCATGAAAACCAAATAATACCAAATAAAAAAAAGTATATATTTATATATATATATATATATGATGAGCAGTAAAGGTCAGGAGTTATGACAAGAAAATAGCATGAATTCACTTTACTTTAAATAGAACGGACATTACCAAACAAGTCATGACGTCCTGGAGCTCCTGATGAGACGCAGCCCGTTACAGTTGTAGCCCAACATTTTGGCCCCATAGCAACGACCATCAATGGGTTAGTCAAAACAGACTTGAACTAAATGTTTGCTTTTTTGTCAGTTGATATTTTTCCCCTCGTTTTTTTCCCAATGTATTTTCTTTTTTAAATGAAATACCAGCAATACAACAGTGACCTAACCCAACAATGTCACCTGAGTAAAGCACTTTGTAACCGTCAGCATGTCAAGTGTAAAAGTCAATTCATCCTTCCCATGAACTACAGTTTGCTCTGCTCGTTAGCAGCTTGCTTAACGGACAGTCCACCGAGAGAACGTCCACCACCTACAGAGGCCCCTCGGGAGGGGCCCACCCGAGCATCGGGACCCGGCCCTCGGGAGTCATGACCAGCATCATCCATCCTGTGGACCATGACACTAATGACTGTAATGTGTGCCAAGTGGTTTACACAGCAATGACTGCATGGCCCTTCATCCCAAAAAGCTCCACGGCTGTGAGGATGGTCGTCCCCAGTGTCCACTTGAGGTGTGTGTGTGCATGTGTGTGTGCATGCATGTGTGCGCTACCTGGAGGAGTTACAACTGCCTAAAGACTGTGATTTGCACTTCTCTATTCCAAATATTTTCTCTCCCTGTGTCTGATAATGAAGATTATGTTCTCTCAGTTTTCCCAGATTGTTGAGAATAGGTGTGCATGACTGAGTGTGCAACATGCATGTGTCTGTGTGTGTCCATGTTAGCCTCAGTAATTGGGCCAGAGCGGCTCTCCCTCTGAGCCCCCGAAGGTAGAAAAACTCTACGTGCCATTACATCCTCTTTCTTGCTCCCTCTCTCAATTGGTCACACACCTCCTCTTCTCCCTGCAAGTGTTTGCGTCTGGGTTTGTGTGTGTGTGTGTGTGTGCGATTATGCATGTTCAAGTTTGTGCATGGTTATGAGTTTGTGGAGGCGGGTATGTCCTCACGCATGGAGTGTGTGGATGTGTTTTGTGTGTGTGAGCGTCTCATAATGAAGCCATATGGCCTGTCTGTCAGTGTGTGAGCTGCCAGCACTGGGAGCTGTGACGCTGGCAAAGAGTGCTGAGATGAGACGTGAGTGGCATACCCCTTTCTTCTTCTCTTTTCTCCTCTCATCTGCTTTCTTCCTCTTCACTGTCCGTTATTTTTTTCCCCTCTCTGCTCCTCCTCCTTCCGCCTGTTGTCTTCTGCCCATCCCTCTCGCTTCATCTCTCCTCTCCTCCCCTTTCTTCTCGTCTCCTCATATGTACTTTCTGTCCATCTGCTCCCCCTTTTTTTACTCCTATTCTTTTTCCTTTACCTTCAATCCTCTCTCGCTTTCCTCTCAACTTCTCTTCCGTTCCCTTTTTTTCTGTTATTACATCAACTCCACAGTCCCTTTCCTCCTCTTTCCTCCTCTGCTCCCCTCTCCCCCCGTCCTCCACATTAGTCCCTGTTGTTTTCGCTTTTCCCTCCCTCTCTCCCAATAAGATTAAGTAGTGTGAAACAATCCAATTTCCACATTTTCCTGTGATGCCCTGAGAGGAGACTGTGGCCTGACCTAAATTTACATGTTAGGGAGGGAATCTAGATGACAGCACACGGAGGAGGGAGAGTGAGAAAGAGCAAGAGATGAGGAGGGGGCATCAGGGACTTCCTTTGGACAGTAAGAAATATATAAATCTATGTTTTTGTTCAAATGGATATCTTCAAAAAGGGAAAATTATGATCCAGTTATGTTGGTTATTTAATTGTCTTTCCTTTGAGAAAATAACTAATCTACTTCCTGTATTACATGTGGGTTAAATGAAGATGGGTGACATTAGTTAATACATAAAAGAAAGAAACAATTATAGATCATACAATTATTTATTCAGACTGGTTGGTGTCTACGTAAATTAATACATTATGATAATATTAGTTATAGCATGATTTTGTAACTATAGTATATTGTAAATAAAAAATACACAAAAGGAAACATTTGAAATAAGTTTAATAAGACAATGACATTGAGTTATTGTACAGAATATGGTGAGCAACAATGGGAAATTATGGAATATAATTTTTAACAGACAAAGAAACAAATAAGAATTCTGTAATTAGGAGACTATTTAATAAAAAAAATCTATATTATCACTTAGTTGTTTTGAGATGTTGAAGATTTGTCTTGTACATATAGTTATTATATTTTTTGTTTAAACAATTTGTCTTTTGAACATATTATTAGAGTAAAAAAGCAGAAATGTTCTTAACTTAAAAATGAGGAAACTGAAGAGTGAGAGTTTCGCTACGGGACGACTCCATAATACTCTGACACAAACCATTTATGTATTATTACAGCTGAGATGTGTTTTAACACCTCTTTGTCATCATTAGGTTGTTATTTAATTTCACATTTAATAAACACGTGACTTAAATAAACGATTTTCTTTCTTTTTATTCAAGAGCGTGGTGTTGTTATACAAGAGCAAATATCTTTATAATATATATTCTAATTAAAACTACATATAATAATATATGTTTACATAATGGTTATCATACATTGACTGTTTTTTTTTATGAACCGGAACACTTTTAAAAGTATTGCAAAAGTATTTTTTGGATCCCATATAATGCGGACAGTAGCGCAATTACAAAATAACATTTTAATATAATGTAAAATTACATTATTATGTGTAGAGATATATACATGTTAAGACTAAACAATGATCCAGTGTATAGTCTTAAATGTAAAAATGGCAAAATAGCCACTGAATTTAAAAACAATCTACCTAATGTTAGAAATTGTTCAGCTGGGTAATAACAATAATAACTTACAATTAAACCCTACATTAATTTGATGACATGCGTCATCATATATCTATCCATTTTTTGTTTCACATAAATTGGCTTAAACAACAGAACTTATGAATAAACGGGAGCTGTCAGAAATGAATCAGCCTGGATTCAACCATCTTCAACCAGTGAAATAAAAAAAAATTAAAAAATCACACCCACATACATACTATGTATTTTTCATACTAGCATGTGTTAATGAAATGAATTCTGATCCGGCGACAAATTCATTGATTGGGAAAACTAACCCTCTACAATATTTCCAGGCCCTTCCTGCTGTATGCACGTGAAATCATCTCAGAGATAAAGGCTAAATATACTGTACATCTGAAATGAGAATTTAATTGACATGTTTTTTTGTGTTTTTTCATAGTGTGAGATATTGTTGTGCAAAGAGAAAGAACGATTTAATAGTAGAACTTTATCCAGGAACTATTCTCTGTTCATCTCGAGCTCTCCCTCTTCCTCTATTTTTGTCTGCCATGTGTCCTCCACAGGGAGTAGTCGAGGTAGACTGCTTCCGCATGCATGGGTGTGAGAGGAAGATTCAACACCCCTTCTTGCTGAGCCACACATGGATGGCGCAGTTTGGTGTATTTGTGTGAAAAACACTCACGCAAGACAGTTTGTCCCTTAGCTGAAGGGAGTGGGCCTTCCTCTCTCTGTATGTGTGTGTGTGTGTGTGTTGACCATTTGTTGGTATGACACTGCCCCTATGTGTCTGTGCACGTGTGTGTTTCTATTCCAGCTCGGTGGCATGAGTTAGGCCTCTGTGTTTGCCAGCGTTCCCGTATGTGGGATGGCAGCAGCTTGCGTGATCAGAACAAAGCAAGAGAGCATGACAGAAAATCCCTCAATACCCGGCCTTTAAAAAATGCAGGAGGCCAACGCACGCAGAAGCAAGTAAGGTAAATGTATAAATTATAGACTAAAAAAGTCTGCTTCAAAAAGAGGGAGAGATCCCCCACATGAGGCAGCAAACTTTATTGCATGTGAGGAGAGAGCAGCTGCAGCTGCAGAGTGTCTGCTGGAGTTCCTTCAATCCGTCTTGCTAAATAATGAGCCAGCGCCTTTCTAATAAGTGGACCGTGTAGAGCTCCGCTGCCAAATATTTGGCATTAAGCCAGAATGGTTCACTTTCAGGTTGGCTTGAAAAAAAAAGAAGAAAAAACCTGTAATGATAAAAAAAAGTTGTTTTCCCCTTAATTTTCATATATATATATATATGTATATATATATATATATATATATATATATATATATATATATACATATATATATATATATATATATATATATATATATATATATATATATACATATATATATGTGTGTGTAATGATCTGTCATGTATTGTTTTGTATTATTGACATCCTAAAATCCCACTGAAGATTCACACATCACACTACATGACTGTTTTAAATTAAAATAATACATAATTACAAATACAGGGAAGTAAACACATACATTAACATAAATGAAAAAAAGAGAAATACGAATACACAAAATTAATAAAACTATTTAAAAATGTTTTCAATAATAATGTGTTTTTTATTTTTCATTGTGCTCCTATTGAAATAAGTGAGAATAAGTTTAGTGCTTGAATTAAAAGAGCCGGGCCTTCTGATTATTTTCTTGGTCATGTATTGTCTTATGTTTTATTCTTTGTCATTACTAAGATATATCAACATCACAAAACAAAGGCAGCCAAGTTCCCTTGAGAGAATTGACTTAGTTTCAGACTCATGTCAGCTTCACAATACATTATTTTAATGTACATCATTTTTATGATTTATGTTCTACCAGCAGATAATTACAATGTGCTTTTCATTTAATATACCATTTTTATAACATTTACAGAGTTGATTGACTATTAAATTAAATGCCAGGTTATTACCTTCACTTTTACTAGCCAATATATAACTAAACTTACACAGTATAACAATGTTTAAAGTAATACATTTTTTCCCTTTAAGAGTGTTTCCCGAAATCATCATACTGTTCAACTGTTCTAGACGCCCTTAAATCTAACTGAAACATGTTCACTGAATGTCAAAAGAGACTACAGGTCTAATTAATGTCAAATGTCAATGGGTTTTTACTTTAAAAGTGAAGAACTTCAATATACTTTTTTGGAGCCACCCAGTAATTGTGTCAACCATCATGTTTTAGCTTACACACATTTTAAAAGCAAAGTCATGAATAAAACAGTGGACTATAATATGATAGAATAAAACATATGCTATTTTCTTTACTTTGGAGCTTGTAATTCTTCATTTTCACAAAGGATGTCCTGATTCTGTGGCGCTATTATTTATTGCTGCAATTTAGTTTATAAATTCTGCAACTCTTCTGAAGTCATCTCATAAAAACACATAACCACGGTTTCATGTCAGACTACCAAATGATGCAGCCGCTTTCCTTTTAGGCACTTAGAGGCTGTGTGTTCTTTTGTGCAAATGTGCAAAAGTGTGTGTCTTCCGTGTGTGTCCTTCGTTGTGTGTGCGAAGTGCGCATGCGCATTCGTCCGGCTTCCTAGAGTCCTCTTTAAACTGTGCATCAATGCATGACTAACAAGTCAGCACACAAAGTCGGTCCTTGCCCGCTGTGACATCGCAGCGTCATTGCTGGGATTTGGACGCCGCCTATCATCGCTCAGGCAGGGTCTGAAAACCTTCACCGCACAGAGTTTTGCATAGTAACATAGTGTTGCAACGCACTTTAGGTGTTGGAGACATATCATTACTCCAGGTGGGAGTGAGATGCTGCAATACACAAAAGCTGGTCAACTGAAGCCAAACTCTATTCCTGTGTTTCACTCTCAAATGCTTAAAATAAAACACATGGAAAAAAACAATAATTTAATACAATGTGGGTATGCTGTGTAGAGATTGTCACATGTATTGCATAGACATTGCAAAGCAATATGAAATGGAGACAATACATATAAAAAATCACATTGAGAAACAATGCATTATGTCTACATGCAGTTACATGGACCGCCAAGTAACTTGATGGAGCTCTCTGGAGTCATTAGAGTATAGCATGTCGCCCGCTGAGGAAAACTGATATTTTACTGTATGTCGCAGTCTATATTAAGGAGAGAGGGGAGGTTCTCCCTCAGGTCAGTGACGCTCACACAGCGCTAGTCAGAGTAAACAGATCATAAACCAACTTAAACACTTCACCACAATGTCACATTACGTCACCATACTGAATACAGTATGCTACAGCAGCCCTCCCCTTATATTTGTAGGTGCAAGTTGCAAAAATATTTGTTTTATACGAAAGGGGGTGAATTATTCAAGGATTATTTAATAATGCAGGGAAGTGAGGGGGAGACTCAAAACCATGGCAGGGAAAACTGCTCAGCCTGGAAGCTCCTGCCACAGATTCAGAGTACGCGTTGCCCTGTTTTGCTTCTAATTGGCAGCCCAGTCTTCTCAGACACACAGTGTTCATTTTGCACTTGTCCCTTACATATATCCCATTACTGAGCAAAGTAGTGAAAATGCAAATTTGCTCATTTGCTTTTCCCATAAGCTGGAAGTCCCCCGGATGCACCCAGAATAGCACATAACTCAGTGACACTTAGTGCCCAGATTGTTGAGTGTGTGTTTGCATTAATCTGGGAATCCTGCAGATACCAGTTTGACGCACGGACAAGTGATATCGTTAGAAAACAGCTGCACACGAGATGATATAACATCCCCAAACACACACACACACACACACACACACACACACACACACACACACACACACACACACACACACACACACACAAGCACAGTCTACTGGGCTGATCTGTTTAGATGAGTCACCACTTCTTAAAGAAGCAGTGGGTGGTTATGGCACCAGCTTTAAATAGACAGGATACAGAATAGAGTCAATCTGTAGAGTAACTGAGACTGACAGAGAGAGAGAGAGAGATGGAGAGTAAGACAGGAAACACAGGAACACGAGAGAGAGATTGGGAGAGTGTATTTGAGTTGTGCTGAGTGTGTCGTGCTGAGCCGGAGGGCTAGGAATCATCTCACATCCGTCATGGAGGCTGGTTGCAGGGTCAAACTCAGTGCTGTGGCGAATGGCCCTGTTATCACACAGCTTTACATTCGCTGCGCTGCCTTTACTCAAAGGCAGCAAAACAGGGCTGGAAGACAACCAAAAATAGAGACGCCCAATTAGAATTGCTCCCAAAGCTTTGATGGAATTAGCAGTAAAAGGGGGCTTGCATAACCCACCCTCCCAGAAAACGACAAAATGTGCAGACAGCATATGCAACGCTTGTCCTATTTACTGGAAATGAGTCCTGGGTCAATGTTCTGGTGCTGTGAAAAAGGAAAAAAATACATAAACAAACTGTGTAGAAGGTAACTTTCTCTTTCTTGTTTTTCAATTTTTGTACCACAGGTTTTTGCCTAAAGTCGCATTAGATGTGGCCCTGTGAGAAATTGTCCAAAGCTTGGTGCGTAGCCTCCAGATATGCATATATATATATATATATATATATATATATATATATATATATATATATATATATATATATATATATGCATGCTGGCATATATCCTCCACATCAGCAGCAGCCTGCCTGCTTCAGGCTACACAGCCTCACTCTGCAGAAGGGAAGCTCACAGTTATTTCATCAGGATACCGTGCACCATATTTCTTGAATTTGCCTCCTGCCAAACACTGGCATGCAACTGAATAGACCAGCAATTCCATTTAGTAACACTTTGTCAAAACCCATTTATAAATATTGAAATATTGAAAGAGCATATTGAAATGATGGTGAATGACGTTCAGGGTTGTGCGGAAATAAGGTGGTCTTGGTTAAAGAGTTCAAATGATAACTGACTAAAGTCATGTATCAAAGACATTCACCTCATATATTTTCAAATAAGACGCATGCAAATAATGACTATCAAAGAGCTTTTTGAAAGTAACCAGATGAAATGAGCCATTGACATGACATTCTCTAAAGATGATAGTGAAATTCACTATTTTAGAATGTCTGTTTACAGTTTGTCTGCAAGATGTTTTCTTTGTCTTAGTTTCATAATTATACATCTCTTAGTTCACAAAAGGAAAGGCTTTGCTTTCATGACGTGACCCGCTGTAAGGAAAGCATTCTTCTAGCTTAGCACACAAGCGCATACACACAGTGTCGGTGGAGACATTCGGTCCCCGGGGGTTTGATCACAGCCCAGTGGCTCCGCTGCTGACTGGACTGGAGCAGAAACACATCGGCCATCCAGTTGCATTGGAGAACAACAAACATGCCTCTAGTATATCAGCACTCTGGGGCGTCATGTTTATATAACATAGAGGATCTAGTCTGACTTGAATATAAAACATTCAAACAATAATTTCCTTGTTGCCTTACCGATTCATATTTTCCATGATATCTTACAATTGTACTGCAATATAGCAGGATATTTGCTAAGCTGTCACATTTGTGCTTAAAGAGTTGATGTTATGTTCCAAATAGATGGCGTTTAAAGGATTATAGTGACTCATGTGGAAAAAATGAAAGAGCAACACACCAAAACCAAAAAGGAACTGACCCCATTGGTCCTATGTCGTATTCCTCCATGCCATAAAAAAATAAAAAAATAAATCATGTTCCTTTCTGATGATGAACATGGGTGCTGTAGCTTATTTGCAGTCCAAATGTAAAAACTCTACTTCTCAAAATACTGCACTACATGTGTTAATACATGATTAGAAGTAGTCCCCAACAAATTAATTCAGACAGGTTTAAGTGTTACAAGTGTTGCAAGTGTTACATGAAATCATCTCATAACACATTTCAATTATTTCAGATATTTCGTTTAAAAATAATAAGACGATCAAAAAAAATTGTCAAGACAAATTCCTTCAAGAGGTGCTAAAAACAGTGTTGTATTTGTTTATTAATTGTACCTTTATTTAACCAGGGCCTGTCCGTAAAGACTGGACAGGCCCAGGCAAAGGCCTGAGCCAGAGACAGAATAGAGGAGGGGAGTGAGGAAGACTGTGGCAGTTAATGGGTTAAGTCTCAGGAGCAACTCCCCTCCTGCTCCCTACCCAGCAGAGAGAGAGAGAGAGGTTGGTGGTTGTTGGGAGCTTCCTCCTCCTCCTCTCACTAAGGAGTCGGATGGGGCGGTGAAGGTGGAGCAAGTGGGGGGGACGGAGCCACCGAGCGTGCCTAATCGTACAGGACAGTTCCTGCTTATTATAGAACCAAGCACGGATAATAAAATCTGAATCAAACTGCAAGCTGAGAGCCACGAGAGAACCTCCTCCTCTTCAATTTTTAAAGTTATGGAAGCGCTTGACACTGAGGTGGATCAAATAACACCAGTTTGCGTGCAAATACTTACTTAGCGAGCCAAAGTGGCCCAAATCTGAACAGCCGACACGCAGGTGAGCGGCACTGCAGCTCCATCTAATTCCACCACCACCTCCTCCCCCCACCATCCCTCCATCACTCCCACGCCCCAACAACCCACCAACTGTCATAATTACCCCCTCGAGTGGGCACAGTTCATTTCTTTCTATTAGTTTGGGAGCGGTGAGTGCAATGACAAATTCATGTTTTGGCTGCCAAGGAGTGGTAGCAATCAGAGAAACACTAAAACACCCAAACATACAGGAGCGAGAGGCTGAGAGAGAGAGAGAGAGAGAGAGAAAGAGAGAGAGAGAGAGAGAGAGAGAGAGAGCTGCAGGCCAACCTTTATCTCTTACAAACTATGCTCATATGCAGCTGATTTGCATTAGCAAAATGCATTTGGGGGGAAATAAAATGCTGCCTGGATTAAGGTTTTTCTTCTGCATATCAGGCACAATGTTATTACTGAATTTATATGCCAAATTTTCACTGCCAAAGTTTTTAGAAAAATTCATTGTTTGTGCCAACTTAAGTAGGTTAAGGTGTTTTAAAGTTATGTTCAAGTATATCAAAAGGAGTCAGTGCCAACTACTAGGATGAATTGGGACTCAAACTTCCATCTCTCCCATCCGTCAGCCAATATCCCACACCCGTAATATTTTGGTTCACTGTTTATAGCACATTAAACATATATTTGCTACATATTTCTACCAATACTAGTGCACATGGTAGCACATGACTGCCAGTCAACATGGCCTCCACTTCATTGGCTTCCTTCAGTTTCTTGAAGTTAAATATTTTGCACATGGTGGTCAGTCTAGAAGGGCATGACTACAACCTGAATACATTAATTAAAAAAATGACTCTTTGCTGGCTTTGAGTACTTTCATTTCTCACTTTGCTGCAGTGATGCACAACATCTTTTCTTGGTGTGGCTACAGGTGCAACAAAGACCATCACTGATGCTTGTCAGAGGTGAGGCAGACTTGTGACTTCCAATCACAGAATGTAAGTAAACAATGCGTCTCCATCTGGTGTTAAGTCACTTTATGTATGTATGCAGCATTTCTGTAATATCAGAGATATAGCAATTACCAGTTTCCAACTTGTAAACAGCATTTGCATCAACATCAAGGTCATGATTGCAACTCCGACGTATACAACTTGGTGCTTAATTGATAGATAAGTGCTTGAGAACCAAACAGATGCTTCAAATCAGCCATGTCCGTCTTTCAAGATAATCAAACCCAAAATATAATGGATATTGTGTAAAATTGTCAGTGCATCAATTTGCATCCTGACACAACCAACTATTTTAACATATAACCCTCTGGAGACATCTGATGATATTAATGCCCGCAGGTCATGTACATGAACGTGACTTGAATGCAGCAGTAGCACATTAAATGTAGGATTTTTCCCGCCTATCACTGTTGCAGTTAAAATACGATTCACGTGGTCAATAAGTGAGTGAAGAAGGGAGTGTACAGCAGTGCCTTTTAAGGCATAAGTAAAACTCACTTAATCTTGAGAAATAATTGTAGCTATTGGTTTATAACGGACACAAGCACAACTGTGAATCCCTCCTATCTCTGAAAGGTTCATGTTTTCAAAATGAATGCTTGAATCTGATGAGCCCCAGCACCCCCAAAACTGGGGGCTGAATTCTTCCTCACTCTCCTCGTAAGTCCTCGTACTCCCATGAATCAATACCAGAGAAATTTTACATGTTTATAACACAATTCAACCATAAATATTAACACAAACCATAAATATGACTCGAGAGGACTCGAAAGTGACTCGAGAGAGAGTTATGGAAATATATTTTCATATCCCTAGCTTGATGCGCACCTTTCTGGAAAGCTTATGACCTACCGAATCTGCCAATACCGCCAAAGCCTCAGCAAGATATCAACCACATTCCAGCCAAAAAACTGAAATATGACTTACTTATGGATGAAATGATATTCCACATGGCCTTGCTTGGTATGTATTAGTGCATCTGCTTGAACAGAGCCCCTCTGTTGTGGAACCGGAGGCGTCCAAGGTCCAGGAAGAAAGTTAGGGCATTTTGACTTTCAGCGGACCTGAAGCTACGGTTCACGAAGTCTGCACAAAATGAATTACTAAAAAAATTTAACTTCACTTAATCAAAGACTTTGCAGAGATACTGTTAACACATAGTGCTATTTTATGTATTATTGTGTCTACTGGTATATGTCTGATACGTGTAGAAAACCTGAAAGCATATAACCATTATTTGTTTTAAGTAATTTCACATAGAGCCAGACGCTCTGTTGTGTGGCTAACCTGTTCACACTGACAGAGCACGGAACTACAAGCAGACGAGGCTTTACTTCAGTGACTTGTAGTCCAGTTAAGTGAGGTCATATACTGTGTCTTTCGGTCCCTTCTACATTCAACAACACATAACTGAGTAATTAATCAGTGTATATTTATAGCAGTGGTTCTCAAACTTTTTTTTGTCACACCCTACTTTGGAGGAAGACAATATTTCGGGCCCCAACTAAATTGTAACAAAATGTGACTTCAAATAATAGAATAAAGAAAATTGAAATCCCTTTCAAGTAAACCAGATTGCTCCATCAGACAAAAACTAATACTAATAAGATGTGCAATCACTTTGTTAGAAAAATGCAAATAAAGTTATATCTGGGCAAAAAATAACTAATATTTGGTAAAGAAATTACCTATTGTGGATGCAAATAACGGGGTTGTAGATTTGATATGGCCACTCTCAATTCATGCTCAATGTTGAGCTTAGATCTATATTCTGTTTTGAGGGAGGCAACAGCAGAAAAGCCGACCTCACGGAGATCTCACGGAGGCTTTTAGCAAAATGCCAAGAATCAGCGAGTCGTGCAAGTGCAACCCGTTAACGGCCTAACGTAAACATTTCCAGGAAAATACAGGCATTTCGCCATGTATTTATTAATGACGTTTTACGTCCGTGTACTTTGTACTTTTGTACTATGTAAAGTTATTATGTAGCTCATGGAGAGTGGTCGTCCTGAAACCACAAGGTAGATGGTTCGATCTCCCCATAGCTTGCTGAAGTGTCCTTGAGCAAGACACTGAAGCCCCAGTGATCACAGCAGCACACTGCTCCTTAATTACTAAGGATGGGTAAAATGCAGAGAATAATTGGGGTTGTGCTCAAAATGAACACATTTCTGGATTTCATGTCATCGAGCCAAAGTACAATTTGGAGGACAAATTGTTGAATGGTTTTTTGATGGATTCAATCTTAAATCTGAGCTCTCTGAGAGTTTTAATTATATAGTATTCTGATATTAGTTAATTGTTCATTTGGATCCCCATTTGTTAACAACTGAGAACCACATGTATTTTCTCAATGACAAGACCACCACTTTTCTGTGTTTGTTCTTTTACTTCAAAAACGTCCATGGTCACATTGCTGTAAAGACCATAATGCAAGCCAGTTGATATCATGTGCCCCTGTCCAAGCCCAGGTTTCTGTATTATTCACTTGGGACAACCACACAGCTGTGGTGTGTTTTGAAAAGTTCATCATCGGGAGAAGAGCAATGATTAACTGTATGGTGTCATGTGGTTTGTGATGTTTGTGATACTAATGAATTTAGAATGTACTCATCCCTTTGGGGACACCTCCCTGTTCTGGTTCATTGCAAAGGTCAAGATCTGCTACCCCAGTAACTATTGAGGATTCAATGATTTACATTGAATCCCAAATATGCTTTCTACGGGATTCAAAGCATTAATGTAGCAGAAAACAACTATTTGAAAGTAAAGATATAGATTCTCTACACTAACATAATAATGCAAGACCTTTGCATCAAAAAACAGACACACACACTTACACGCACAGGAAGCACACACTCCTATTGTGTCATCAGCAGTAATTCAGACGTCTGTGATGAGATCTGGCAGGCCAACATGACAGGATAATGACTCGGCTGAGAATGAGCAGTACACAAGATAAAAATGGTTAAAAAAAAAGAGAAGGAAGATTTAGGTGTGTGTGTGTGTGCACATGTGGACATGGGAGGCTGTTAATTACCGTGATAGAAAAGCTTGTCACAGTAGCCCCCAGGTGGCATTCACAACAGACAGTGAATTACATGATGGATATGATGGAAGGATATGGGAGTGCTCATCAAAGAGATGATTATTCCTTAAAAAGTTGTGTGTGTGTGTGTGTGTGTGTGTGTGTGTGTGTGTGTGTGTGTGTGTGTCTGTGTGTGACAGAGAAAGAGAGAGAGAGAGAGAGAGAGAGAGAGAGAGGGAGCGCCTGGGCATTTATATGTACTCATTCTCTGTTATGGTCCCTTGACGTTAACCTGTCTTTGTAACACTTCAATATGAAAGACATGGACTCAAATTGCTTGCATTTCAATTTGAAATAATACCAAGCAAAACCATGAATCAAAATTAAAATATACACACAGAGCTGGTCCAGGTTCTGAAGAATTTTAATGAGATGAATGTTTCAACGTTATTTAGTGGACGTTTTTAAAGGTCTGATTTAAAGTCTCCATATGAGAGAAAACATGTAGATGAATGCTGAATGAATAATTGATTTGTGAAAACATCTATCCGAAGCATTTTCTGAAAGTTACATAAAAAAAAAGGCAAGAGAAGATGATAGAATGACACGGGATGAGATATTTAGCAAATGTTGTGAAATGATTAGACAACATGAGACAAAATAATCTGAAAAGAATATTTGAGTAATATAGTCGAGGAATGTAAAGATGTAAAATATTCCATCTAAAGAGAGGAAGTGCAATAAGGACAATGTTCTGCTCGATTTCTTTGCTTGAAATTAGTTTTGAGAATGAAACATGATGGAAAAAGCGACAAGAGGACTTTTCCTATTGGGATGCAGGCCTGGTCTTTGTTTTCCACTGAGAGCGTATGAATGAAATAAGATTTGAGGACAAGAGGGGTCAAAAAACAAATTCAAGTGAACAGAAAATGAGACAAGATGAGAGGATACAACCCGAGACCAGTTGAAGCAGCAAAAAGACGTGTTCATTTGCAGACTCTCACAAGTTCACCGACTCCTTGGTAAATGAGACGAAATGAGAAATGACAAACAAATTAAACAAGATTAACCAAGGTGTGATAAAAAGAGACGGATAACACAGCAAAAAGAAGCTGCCGCGTTGAGACAGAGTCTTTTCGGGTTTCCTAATAACCGAACAGAGCCTCCATGAAGCCCACAGATCCTTATCGGCAAACCGCGTCCTGTCGCCCTAATCACTGTAGATGTGATTACTGAATTATCCATCTCCTCTGATCTTTCCATCTGATAGAAAAACTACACTTCCTCCTCTCCGGGGCACAATTCAACTCCAGTGAACTGCCACCGTTTCCCAGCTTCGCATCTGCACCCCGGCTCTGATCATATCTCTGCAGTTCAGCAGCAGGAACAGGGGAGATCACACAGAGTCAATTGCCTGTCATGATACATTGGCGAAGAGCCGGCCTTGAAGACCGATGGTCGGGGTTTGTGTCATGGCTCATAAGCAGCACACATTTGAATCGGAGCATCGTGGGTCTAAGTGGTCAGAGGAGATCTAAGCAGCAAGCAAGAAAGTCATACACATTATTTGCAGGTCTTTAAAGATCATTTGTGTACAATTAGTACTTAAATTTCATGGAAAAAAACATAGATAATGTTTAAAAACAGTGGAAGTATTCACGTTTTGTACCAATAAAAATGTAAAATCATTACATCACATTTAGTATGGCAAATGTGCCAGTGGAAATACATCTGAGATTTCTAGGATGAGGTGAAAAAATTTACAAGAAAAAAATAAAATACTTTGAGGGAAAGGTTGACGCCCTAATATTGCAACATATAACGTAGGGAATAGGTGAGAGCAGTCGGTCAGCTTTATGAGTCGATGACCTCATTATGAACAATTTTAGGATATCGAATTGACAAAATGAAACCAGTTACATGAAGTATGAGTCACAAGCAGCGGCTGGTAGACAGCAGTAACTTTGTTTCTCACAGCTGAACCAAAGAGTCATGGCATCATAAAGTCATTAAAGTGGTCTTCATGAAAAAGATATGTAAGGCAGATGCAGACATGTTTTGCATCGTTTCACCCATAGATATGCCAGTACTTCACTTTCATGTGATGATGCTGATAAAGAGTGGACATCGGCAGCCTTTCACAACACTGGGGCTCGCTGACCTGCTTTAAGGTCCAAAAGTTTGCTTTATTGAATGTTATTCAGCTCAGCTTGATAAAACATTAAAAAAATGCCACTGTTGGGTTTCAGGAAAATTGATTATTGCCACATCGCCCTCCACCATTCTCATTCTCTGCAAAAGAAAGACACAAAATGATAACAGATAGCCAGCTAATGAAGCATGAATGATTAAAGAGCCCCGCAGGGAGAGGTTGTCAAACACTGCAGACAGTAAACCTTTTTTTCATTCGTGTCATCCTCTGTTCACTTTGAGCTGGGGGCAGGAGATACACAAAGAGAAGAAAAGAAAAGTAGAGAGATGTTGTGCCACGGGGTGATCTTGAAGTAGACCAGACAAATTAGCGAGAAATAAAATAAAGAGAATAAAAAACAGGATAAAAAAAAGAGGGGTATCTCACCGTGAAAGAGCTAAGTAGGAGGTTTGGAACAGAAGTATTAATTACACAGGCATATTTAAAATATGCTGACAGGTGACCTGCTCTAATATGAAATCAGAATGGCATGAAAACCAAAACATTATAATCTTCTCAGTTTAATGCGGGCCATTAGACCGCCACATTAAACCCCTACGCACTCACATAACCCCACCGCACACCCCAGACACACACCTGCAGTGACTCAGAATTTGCAACTCTCCCACTTTTCTTATTTTTTCATTTCTCTCCCAGCGACCCTCCGTCTCTTCCTCCTTCCTTTGATCAGGAACCCTCAGTAAACAGAGGCAGGATTTACATCAGTGAAGGCAAGCTGCTCTCATCACTTTGCTGTGCCAAAGCTTTTTTTTTTTTCATTAGAGCATTTCAGGCACCCAACATGGAGGAGAATTACATCAGCTCTTATGGTGCAGATTTTCTGTCAGCGAAACTGTGACTGTGTCTCAGAGCTAGAAAATAATCCCTAAGTGCTCCTTATTTGACCTCAGATTGATTCGTTGGAAGTAAATCTTGTTGCTGTGTGCACGAAAAGGAAAGCGCTCTAATGAAAGTGTGAAAACACTCTGTTGTAGCTTAGTAATTTAGTTTGAGTCAACCAATCAAACATTAAGAAAACAATAAATCACAAAAACCTGCTTTGTTAATGGTGTTTAGAAATGAATGCAACCCCCCTGTGATATGGAGATTTTCAAATAGTAGCATTGTTTCCTCATGCTGTAGATCAAACTGTTTTTACAGCATGTTATGTGGCTGTAATTTAAAGCCTCTTTAATTCCCTCGCCATTTAGGATCTTATTCACTTTGAAAAATCATCAAATATCCAGTTTATAGTCATTTTTCACAAGCCATGCTTGTTTTTCTTCTTTGGAAAAATGCTTCTCTTGTATTACTGAAAATGTTTTATCCGATTTTGTAAGGCCTAATTGAAAATAAATATCCTCTGAAGTTCCATCCAGCTTGCCATCGACCATCCATTCATTCACAGTGTGCAGACACACATTTACCCAGACAAAATAAATGAGTTTGAACACCATAAATGTGTTATAGCTTGTGTTGGTCAAATTAAAGGAACAATTGGATTCACTGAGAGTTACACTTTTAATATTCAGGACTTTTAAATCCTCATTATGACAACTATTTAATGGCAGCAGAGGGATGAAGAAAATAAGCAAATAAAAAAGTAATGGCAACGACTCATAAAAAAAGAAATTGAAATCCGGTCCCTATCACCTAATCAGCTAACACCTCCAGTATGTTATCTTGATAATATCCTAAAATATTATTGTGGCGTATTATAACTGCGTTGCTGTTCCAAGCGCCTCTAACACAGATGTGACCCATTATTATACAACGTTTAAACAGACTTTCACATAATGGGGGTCTCCTAATATAAATACTGTAAGTGAACTACCAGTGCTATATAAAGAATGATCAGAATGTGTGCTTAGCAGAGCAGATGGTTGCAATTCTGCCAGCGCTAACTAGCACCGAGCGATTATGTGTGATGATAAGTTGCTTCTCATTTGAAAGCCTATCATTAGGGTTTTAATTAAAGCAGTAGCCAGGGAGGGTGATACTGCCACAGATTCCTTGTACCCATGGGGTTGTGTGTGTGTGTGGGGGGGGGTCCTCACACTCATTCTCTTCCTGTCAAAGCCACGTGGCGCACATGTGTGCCACATGAATCTCTTTTTTCTTTTGTGTAAGTAGCTTGGTATACACAGACTCAGCAGCACGCACATGGCAGTGTCTTCGACTCGGGGCAACCAGTGTCGCCTTGTGTGGTCGAGCGTCTAGACTCAGTGGATGCCCGATGGCATTTGTAGAGGAAATGGCTGGGGAGAAGGCAGTGAAGAGTCTTATGAATTAAAGCGGCCTTTCACTATTGTTTGGACACAAGAGCCCGTCAAACTCAGTGCAAACTATTTTGCCCATTACTGTTCAAAACTGCGAGTGCTTAGCCCAATTGATAGAATGTGTATTTGAACAGCAGAGACATTCAATCATATTTTGTGCAGTCCATTCTTGGCTGCTATGTGTCCCCCTGATAGGCAGCTCTCATTACAAAAATGACATAAGCACTGCTCTGTGCATTTGACCCGAGTATGAAAAAAACAATAATGCCATCTGTACAAAGGACAAGTGGATAGTCTGGGCTCTGTGTGACTGGCCTAGTTTTTGAGGATGCAGATGGATTAATAAAACATGGCTGGGAATAGATGTTATGCCCCAGACCTGATTGGAGAGTCAGACGAGGACAAAGTCTCCTTTCAACACTTTTAATGTTTTGGCTCACCATCCAGTGTAAACACATAATGTTTGAGAGCACCCTGGTTCTGGAGGCACGGTAATGATCATCATTTAATAAAGTGTGTCTTTAAATCTAATCATTATTGTAGGTTTGCCAAGCACACTATTATTCACATGAAAAAAAATGACTATTTTGACCTGCTGATGACCAAACTTAAGCCCAAAAGTCCCTGAACAAGCAACAAGTAGACCAAGTGTTTTAGAGGACATTATTAATTGCAAAGGATGTGGAACATAAGTCACACAGTCATTTCCAGTAGTCATATATTCAAGTCACCTATTTCCTTTTTTTCTGATATGTATATAACACCGTCAAAATAAAGCTGACAGTAAGCACTTTAACCTCAAATTGTTTAATTACAAATCTAATGCCAGGGAGTTCAGAGCCAAATTATAAAATGTGTCTCAGTCCGATCAGAGCATTAACCAAGCCAAGTGAAAAAAAGCCACTATCTTAAAATAATTGCCTTAGAGAAGCACATCACTTAATTCTGACCTCCTTTATGTCTCCTTCCCTTTCTCCGCAACTCACTGTCTCTTAAAGAGCACTTTGAAAGCCCCAGGCATCTGGCAGCACCCTTATTAAAAGAATATATAGTTAAATTGAATGTCATCAATATCACTAAACTGCAGAAGCTGTATAAAATGTCAATCAGCGTCCTTGAGAGGCCGGCCATCGAATGCTGCTGAAACGAGCTGATTTGAATCCTCCTTCACTTTGTTAGTGTCTCAGGATTTATGGAGGCAGGAAGGACAGTGGACTTTATTTCAAACAAATTGAAAGAAGAAAAAAACGGACTGCAAATAACAGTTTATCTCTTTTTCCAATAAAGAGTCTATTTAAAAGTGTTATTTTTTCTGAACATCCAGTGCAGGAGATCTTTTTGCTCAATACCCGCCAGCAGAATGTGTTATTTGTGTCTGACCTTGCTAGTGCAGACTGCAAAATCACTCAAAACATTATGGATAATTTATTACTGTGCTATACAGTAATAAATCAAATATCTTGGTTTATCAGTGAATTTGTAAACAGTGTAAGATAATAAAAATGTATAGGAACTAAATTCCCTTATTTGCCAGTGTTGCTAAGTGTATCTGTCTGATGCTTTTATGGTTTCTCCAGATATCTGGAGTCATTCCTGAAAAGCCTGTTTCCATATGTTGTGTAGCTGACAGAATGTGATCCCACAGCGTTCAATTACAGTATGTGACATGAAGTTAACCTGATCCTTTAATTAAACAAAGTTTGACTGACGGATGTCATTTCAGACAGTTTGGGTGTGTTTAGGCCATTGCTGCAAGCTATTCAACACCTCGAGCTGTTTGAATGAATGCTGTACAGCACAGTAACCACCAGGAGAAAATGAAAAGGGATCACCTCTCTTGCAGCCTCTGACTCTCAACCCATAATCCAGTGTCATAGCCCGAACTCAATACAAGTACAATCCCATTCAAGTCAATGTTAGAATAGGTTTGAAGGATGTTCCAACATTCAATGCACATTTAAAGCTTTTTGGTCCCCAAAGCCAGAGGAATATATTTTATTTCTTGACATCTCAGGGGAAGTAAACAAAATATCTCATATGTTTTAAATCCAATTGCATGTAATGCAGTCATGATCATCATCTCTGCCATTACCGCTGCTGCCCCTGAAATGAAATCTCAGAGTAATCTCATCCCCTATTAACTGTGCATTACATTACAGTTTAGGGAATGTTGAGGCAACATGTGTAGACTTGTTATGCTCTCCTTCTTGACACGCAGAATTATGTCATGGCAATAGCTGCAAAGTTGCAATATCCTGCATTTTACCAGGAAGAGACATAATGCTTCGGACTCTTAAGACAGCCTTCACCTGTTCTGCCTCTTTCTTTATTTGTCCATATTTCCCCGTTACTTTCTCTGTGACCCTCACTAAAGGCAGACCAAACCATTACTGTCTCAAGCCTGATAATATGAAGCCCAGAAATGTTCCACTAAGTGTGATTCTGTCCTCCATGTTGTCGTGATATTGCAGAGATTTCCTGGATTTAAGCAAAGTGCTTTACATTTACAGTGCACTTTCTGGTCTAAATGAATAAATATTGTTCATTTCTTGTGTGATGATACTGCTGTGGACTATTATTGCAAATTGCACTTAGCTTGCTGTGGAGGATGGATGGTGACATTAAAAAGAACAGCTATTTTATCGTGAGCGCAGTCAGAATACTGTTCAGCACACTTGTTTCTGGTTTTAAGTGTATGTGGCTTTTTTTTTTTACAGCTTTTTTTATGGGCACCATCTTTTCTGTTACAAAGAGGAGACTTATAAAAGTCTGTCTCTATAGCTGAAGCTTCACATTTTCCCTAGTAGCTCCGCACACAAGGATTAAACTAAATAATTCATATGCTACATTTGTACTGAAGGTGTATCATCCCATGAAAAGGTCGGTTTGTTCTCCAAACTGGCTAAAATTGTGTTGTCAGCACAGCCACATTGGAACATAAGTGCTTACGTCTGCTTACTCTATACGGCTTCACCCGACTACGAGTCCCCCTCTTGCACAAAACAAACGCTCCCCCATGTGTCCGTTCATCATCACAAATACCTCTCCGTCACAGGAATGGGACGCACATCACGGGCGGCTTGAGTTATGGCCCTACTTGTGAATACAGAGAAGAAGTGTGTGTCCTGCAATGGATATTCAGTGGAAAGAAATAATAATAAAATGGAGACTGTTTTGCTGACACATCCGCAGCGGAGAACTACTCTGCCAACTGGCAGCTATGACGATGATGACATATTGACAGAGACGCCACAGGGACACTCCCAACTCCATGGCTTTGCCGGGCTCGGGGCAAGAGATTTCTGCATCGGGGTTTCGTCGGGGGAAATCTAGACGGGGTTGATGACGCCTGCGGGCCTCTTGGATGAGGATGGATGAGGACATTGGCTGTCAGCAGTGAAGAGGCCTATCTGGCTGTGTCAGTAGCCCACAAGGGAGAGAGAAGACACTTGGGCCCAGGTCTCAATAGACAAATGTAGCCTTCCTCACATGCATTCCTCATCATCCTCATCTTTCACTGGCTGCGATTTGTGGTATTTGTGTGTGTCTGTCTAGCTTTCTAACACCAGAAAGTCTTTATTTTTGAGAGAAATTAATATCTCTTCAGAAGGTGCTTAAGGGTCCCTCCCTGAACTGCAGTGTCTTTAACAAATCATGTTATTATTTTCAGTGGAGGTGGGTGGAAGTAGGTGCCAAGGGAGCCACTTTAGATGATTTGGAAGAACGTACTAGAGCCCTGTGTGAGACAGTCATTGATTTTGCTGTCTTTCTCTGCTTGGCTGTGTTGTTCAGGGCCTTCGGGGCGGCAGTCTGGTATCCCACAACAAACACACTATGGGGGGTGAGCAATCCTCAGCCCAATCCACAGGGTTCTTTATCAATCAATACGACCTTCTGCTCGAGCAGTGATTCCTCCCTTCGTCTTTGCCTTCACCCTCCAGCCTCTGTAGCCCTACAGCCTACACTGCACTCTGGGTAACGTATAGGCTTTCAGCACCCACAGAGCTGAGGCAATCTCATTATCTGGATATCCTTTCAAAAGGATAGCAGTGGGTTAACATAAGGTTGTGAGGTACTTGTCACGGGATTCAGCGCAGCCAGGAGTATAGTACATTTGCAGCCCACTGGTATTTGAATTGTTGAGTCACTCCTTGGTGGACCATTAAAATCAGTCTTAGAAGATCTCAGGAAGAGGGTGAAATAAGAAATGGATTAAATAAACGACTACGGACGTCTTGGGAATTTGAGTCCGGAATGTTTTCATTTTCTCCGACTGAGGACTGGTTCACTAATTGGGTTACGTGGGCTCAGCGAGGAAGTTGTCAAGCTTCAGGGGTTTTTATTTGTGCCTGGCCGTCGAATCACAGCCCAGGGTAGTGACCCTCGAGGCGATGCCCCCACGAGGCCCTTTAAGGTACAGCTGTCTGATGAGTCAGTCCAGAAGCCCCACTTTCCCAGAAAATCCCAGGTTCTGAGGTGATAGGGTGACAGAAGGCAAGAGGCCACACAGCTTTGTATTACGGGAGGGTTTTACTGCCCCTGAGGTCGGCTTAGCGGCTGCTGAGGAGGAGTAGCAGCTTCACTCAGTACGTCACGCTCAACAAAAAAAGAAGATAATACTGTGGATGATGCACTCTGTAGGCATTAGTGTGTACAGAAACACACACCTGCAAGCAGCCACACATTTTGAAACTGTATGTGACTGTAATGTGTGATCCTGGATCAATTATGGTCCCGTGATGAATATTGAAATTGCTTGATATCTTTGTTGACACCGTCAGCTTCCTGTTGTTCATTAGGGACAAGTTTCCTCTCACCAGTATTGCCACTCAATTGCTGCACTTTAGCTGATTATGCTACATTTGCTGTGAGGAAAGTGTTTGCGTTTGAGCTTGAACATTTTACGAGTCAAAACTAATATGGGGTGTGACGTTGATTTTTCCTGGAAATTTTGAGCAAAGTCTGTAGTACTGCCATAATTACTAGGCCACCCTGCTGGTCCAGATGTTGGGAGTTTACCAGATGTGGTCCACCTGCTGCAATGAGGATTATGACTTATGACCAACAGGTCAGAACAACTTTCTTCTTGGCCTCTGTCTCACACAGAGATCAGCTGACGGACGGCAGAAACAGCTACTAATGGCAGACAAACAGGTGACACAGGGTGTGCTTGCCTCTGATCACAGGAAACTGGCAACAGGAAACTAATGATATGTCAACATATGTTCATATCTTGCACAGACATTTAGACAAAGTTCACGTTTGACCAAAGCATCCCATTGCACGTGAATGATATAAATCCTAATTAATTATTAATAATGAATGGACGTAAGGAATCATAATTGCATTATCACGTGGGTGTACCAATTAAGGAGAACATGCTGAGACAAAGAAATCCTTTCTAAAGAATGTAAAATATTTCACACCATACATGAAATGCAAGGTTGTGTCCATGCACATGTGCATTTATGCCTGTCTGTGCATATATGTGGGAGTGAGTGTGTGTGCGTGTGTGTGTGTGTGTGTGTGTGTGTGTGTGTGTGTGTGTGTGTGTGTGTGTGTGTGTGTGTGTGTGTAAAGGCAGCTACGGTGGTGGTGGCTTCCTTGGGAATTGAAATTAATGAGTGTAATCAGAAGCAAACAGCGAGCCAGGCAAGGGCAATTAATACAAGCAAGGCGAGCAGAGATGCTGGTTTGCTCGGCCAGGCATGGTTGCAGTCGAAGAGATGGAGGATTAAGATGCAACCACAGACAATCTGCACAGCTTTTCCACACACAGCAGATGTCCACGGAGGGAAGGCGCTGGGAGCCTGGCATCGACACGCATCCGCCAACCGGCCACTCGGTCAGCCCGGCCCAATACAAGCTGACAACCTCCTGGCAGCATTCTGATAACACCATCTTCTCTGTTTAGCTCGAGAGCCAAGGGAAGGCCCTCGTCGGGGCTCCTGCACTGCATACGAAAGGGACTCAGTGCAACGCTAAACAGTGGAGCCACTATGTATGAGAGAGGGAGAGAGACAGAGGAGCATAAAGAGATAAAGAGAGAGATGGGGGGGGGGGCATTGTGTGCAAACTCAACTCAAGTACATCTCAATGTGAGGGACATGTTTGTTACCCCTGTGTTCTCTCCATGTTTTTCTGATTGAAACATCCTTGGCCGCATGCTTTCCCTCAAACATGCATATTTGCTTCAGTATAAATAAACACACTGGACCCAGCAGCCTTCAGAAACGGCTCTGCTTGTTGTTTTCTTTAATTGACGCTAAACGAGAGTGTCACCGCCCAGGATCTTTTCACTCAGTCCCTCGCTTTGTTGCTTTGAATGGCGTTCGTTCCCCCGGCGGTCTCGCATTTCCACTGTTTACGTGAGATAATGATGCATGTGTAAGGATACACCGCCAGGCCAAGAGAGGGGCTGATATGAACTGTGACGGCTGCCTCGACGGTCCAAACCAATTTGTGTTGAAACGGAACAATGATGTCAGCTCAGACATTGGGGAATGTAATGAAGAGTGATGCTCTGTGATGCACATAGAAAGGCTCAGGCGCACTCCCAACAAGGGCTTAAAGGTCACGTAAGGTCGAACAAACATGAGACCAAACCTGATTCAACTGAAGCCACGATGTTGTCTCATTCCCTCTTTGTGTAATGCCCTTAAAATGTCAATTGTACTACTTTGCTTGCATCTGGAGTCTAAGTAGACCTGTCCAGGAAGTGACCACTACTTTGTGGCAGGAAGTGACGTGACAAATTGTTGTGATGTGTTGTTGTGCATAGTGTCTTTTCTCTTTGGGTATTCATAGGATACATATGGGCACACTCAAAGCAGCAATACTGTTGTTCAGACCACATTCAAATGTAAGGGTAAATAACTTGTGTATATCTACAGCGTTAAAGCAATTCAAATCTCAATAAAAGGTGCAATAGGCCTCCATAACTCAACCAAAAAGTGAAATCGGAGCCCCTCCTCAGCAAACAATGTACGTTAGGTGGGAGAATTTGGGATTGTGACCTCATCCCCTCCTGATAGAGTTATGTGATTGTTTCGGTGCAGTTTTAGTGTGTTCTGGTTTATGAAACACTGCTGGGTTGGAGGGCAAATCCAACAAATTGACAAAACAACTCTGTCAAACTTTGATTGAATTTTCCTCCGGCATGTTTTGTCAGCAGGAGAAATATCATCGCCTATTGATTGAGTCCCTTCTTATTCATGAATCCTGTTCTTTATTGTCCAGAGAGAGAGAGAGAGAGAGAGAGAGAGAGAGAGAGAGCAGACTGCGAAGAGCATTGTGTTTAAATTGTCTGTAAAACCTTCACAGGTATCGATAAATTACTGACACTTCAATAACTTGTGAAATACATGCTCTTGTGCCTATGAAAGGCAACAGTTTACCATGTCCCTCTTTTAGAACCCCATTACTTTAATGGAAGACAATTCAAACTCAAAGAATTTACAGTTTCCCTCATGGCAGTGGCCAGCAAGAAATTGCCTGGAAACATCAGCTCACTCAGATTGCTCTGAGGAATTGATGAGTTTCCTCACGTAATAGTGTTAAATGGATTTTTACCCCCCCACTCTCCTCTTGGCCAGGGATCAAAGTCTTTCTTCTCTCTGGTGTGGCTTGTCTGCCCTCTTCTGGCCTCAAATTGTCATGAGGTCAAGTCATATTGCCGCAACACTGAGCAAAAGAGAAGAAATATTAACGTTGTATATGAATATGTGCCATTTCAAATCAAACAAACCCATATGGGCTCATGTATAGAGTTTAAGCTTTACATATGTATAAATAGACATTCTTGCAGTCTATTTGTAATCATTTCTATAAAATGAATAAACATTGTAAAGATGAGACTTATTACTCATTTTGCATAAAACCACTTCAAGGACTCCTTGAACTCCCTGAGAAAAGCCCGGGTGCCCCTGAGCCCCACTTTAAGAATTACTGCTGGAGACATAAAAAAGAAGAAGAAAAAACACTCGAGCATTAATGGATCTTTAAAGCCATCAGATTGTCAGAGAGAGAGAAAAATGGCTGTAGCATGAAGTGTTTAATAAAGTAATCTTTGATAACTAATGCGGCTCTTTCTAAGATGAGACCAAACATCCAATCAATCACAAAAAACGTATAAAGTGAAAAAAGAAATGAATTGGAAATTAAGGCAGCAGACTCCATGGTTCACCACCCATAAGCTATTTCAAAGAGCTGTGGATCCGAGTTTTAGCATGATCTTTATGACAAACACACTTCCCTATTAGAGGACAGAAGGGGAAAAAAAAGAGGAAAATAAAAAGCTCTCGAAGTCAAAACCATCACCAGACGCCACTGCAGCGGTATTTGTTAGCCCGTGCGTAGGGGCTGCGCCTGTGGCTAAACCACTTATTAAAACACAGCGAAGCCAAGTGCCATAAAGACAGAAAGCGAGCAGCTTGTTATTATTCTTTCTGAGAGGTGAACAGGCTGAGATCAATGGCTGCAGTGGTTTCGCCCTCACCACAACTATGGCACAGTAAAGCACAAAGGCCCACGTGGCTCCAAACCATACAGTCACAGATATTAACTATTCCAGGGGCCTTTGAAAACAGCTGCCAAGAATAATTTCCCACATGCAACATTTCCCACCAAAGCCACAGAGTCATACTGGCATATTCTGTGCCCCACCAAAACCCCAAATGGGCCCTGACTACTATGACAGAGTATCAATGGAAAATCAGATCCAATTTATGAATAAGGAATCCATTTAAAGCTTTTGAAATGTATTGTAGATTAGTCATTTAGTTTTGTACAACTAATGGGGCATAACCCATATAGCAAGTGAAATGTGGCTAAACATACAGTGAATGGAAAGGAAAAGCTGCTATGGGGATAAAACTTTTTTTTTTGTTAAAGCGGGTGGAGTCTGTTAAGTCTGTTAAGGCCTCCCATGGGTTGTTGCTTATCTGTTTCATAGCACACTGAGGTACCGTGTTAACGATGAAGAGAGTGAATCCTCTCCAGCCTCCTCATCACCCTGATCTTTCTGATATTTGTCCAGTGGGGCAGATGATGTTGAACCTTGGTTACTGCTCTCAGGCCTGCAGTGAGGAGGCCCGACCCTGCTGTTGTTTCCACTTCAGACGGCTAAATGCAGAAGTTTAGGGCTGGACAAATACAGCTGCATGTCATATGGCATTTTGGCCAGTAAAGAAAAAAAATGGAGGTTTATGGACCTCCATAATGGAGGGCCTGAGCACAGTTAGTGAAATTGTTTATTTTATTTCTCGATGTCTGACCATGCATGAGTAATCATTCACATGTGGTGTGGGAAGCTTTCAGTCGGTAATGAATCCTGCTTTCAAACCTATAGAGAGATGTCAAAGTTAGAGATTGAATACTTGGACAAAAAGCTATATGTGTACACAATGTAGACATGCTTGCCCTCTGCTGGTGTTTGAGTGGTGAGTCACACAAATTAAACATAAGTGAGAAAAATTAATTCTACTCTATGAACATCAAAGAAAAACGTGTCTCTTTGTAGTAAAACACCAGGGTGAATATGGAGCGTCACATCTGTGAGAAACGCATGGAATGTGTCAAAGAAGAAAAAGGGATCTGTTCATCTTGAGAATACTTTGGTGGATGATGTGATTACACCAATTTTCTCGACCATTCAATACAGCATCAGCTCTGAGCCATGAGACTGCACTGCATCTGGCCTCCTTATGATCAAGTGAAGCAATTCAATGCAATTCTTGTTATGTTTTTGTTGAGGCCAAATGAGACTCACATCCATCACGCAAATTATGTGCAAAATTACTCTATGCCCCGGGATAAATAGAACACACAGGAAACAAATACGCACTTAACAACTGGGCTGTCATCCTCCCCCACAGCTGTGCTCTCAGAATGTGAACTGTTATGAGAATGCTACTCTCTATTGAGGCAGCTATTCCACACTACTGCTGGGAATCACGAATAACTCACATTTATGTCACAACATTTTGCCAACACTAACGGCAGCGCCACAACGAAAGTAATTCAGAAACGGCCGTCACCAAAGAAGCATCACAACATTGTCTATTTACCTGAAATGATAACAAAAATGGCAAACGTAACTGTAGGAACATGACGGTGGACTCTGAAGAGGACCAGCTCCCCTTGTAGCTGTGAAGGGCTCATGTTAAGCGGACCAAAACAAAACGATTCTTAGTTTCAGCCGATTATACGCTAATGAAAACATAGATGTGAATATCAAATTACATATCTGCTAATAGGGTGAAATGCCACACACTGGGCTTTAAGCCCTGGTATTTAAATGTATGAGATCTACAGGTATACTGTATCCTTGTATAAAATGGCAATAAGAGAAAGAACAACTCAAACTTCAAATTCTGATGTATAGAAAGTATATCACATGAGAGATACTTCAATATTATTTGCTGCACTTACAGCAACCAGGACACAACACCATGAGGCCAACCAGTTCAGCAACAAGCAGCTCCTCCATCTGTTCACGGCTCAGGTATTTGACATTGAGATGTCCCCTTAACAGACCTTTGCATGATTCCACTCGGTTTGTGAGCTTGTTTGACACAATAGTAATCAGTCACATCATGGGATGACCTTTACTCATCCTATGAAAGTGTCTCATACGAAAACACACAATATTTATTCTGTTGCTTGTAGTGACCTTGTCATAATGGATTACAAGTGGACACACACATTAACATAAATCTTTATATTATACATATTTACAAAACCACATCCAAATATGTATTTACATTTTATCTTATATAAAGGCACAGGGTGCAAAAGCACAACTTCGCATCAAGGAACAGTATATTTGACGCAAAATTGTTCCACAACGAGAAGCAGTTGAGACTTTCATTTTCTGGAAAGTAGAAAACAATAAAGGAACCTTTCCTCAAAGGTTGTCATTTCTTTATGTTACATTAGTGAAATGCAAATGACTTTTAGATGTCCACCTACCTGTACACCTTGACACACTAACAATAAAAAAAAAAAAAAAAAAAAAAAGTAGGCGAGTGGTTTGTCCAGTACAAGTTGCCAGGTCCTGTTCTCTGAAAACAACTCCCTAGATAAACGTGTTTGTTAAAGTTAGATGAGTAACGACAGAGCATATAGAGCAACATTAGCTGGGTAAATAATATAAAAGAACAAGTGTTCAATCAATTGCATAGAAGCTGCAATTCAGTTGAGTTGTAACTCAAGGCAGGTGCTACCATCTCAGTCCCACCCAGAGCATCCTGCCCTTTAATCTTCAGGTTGACAAACTTGATCTTCCAGCTGTTGTTTTCCAGTGGAGAGCGGATGAGGCCAAATATTTGTTCAAAAATGCCCAGACAGGCTTTGTCTCTGTGGATGGTCCCAGCTACAGCCACCAGTACCAAGCCGTGGGGAGAGGCCAGCGTCCTGATGCCTTGAGGCTGCAGATTGGGACTGAGGAGGAGGTGCTCTTCCTTGGTCAAGGCTAGCAAACGGAGGCTAACCATTTCAGCCCCCAGGAAATCCTCCATCTGTTCGCTGCCAGCTCTGAGAAAGAGAGAGACAGCTCTGTTACAGTTTAGCTATAGGTCATTTCCCCAAATGAATCCTAACTATTTTAAAACAAAAGATCAAGCCCACAGCTGTAGAATTGGTATGCTCTTATCCCATCTTTTAAATTATGCTGAATGCTTTTTCGCTTGCAGAACAATTTACAATTGGTGTAGCCAAGTCCTGGCCCAGACACATCACTGATGCAAACACAGAGAAGCCAACAACCACACAGCAGCTTAATCTCCATTCCTTTAATGTTAATGGCATGCTCACCTGGAGCGGAGGTGCAGCTTCACATCTGGCCAGAAGTGTTGTGGTCCCCAGTCCTGAGGCGACTGGCCCAGCGAGGGATTGTGACTGTTTAAGAGTTGGAAGAACCACTGGCAGAACTGCTGGCCAAGCGCTAGTGGGTCAAAGGCTACCTCAGCCTTCACCTCTGTGGTCGGTCTCGGTCTAGTCTCATCCGTCTGTGAAAGAAATGAGACGTTATTGGTATACTCAAATACATTACCAAATTATGCCTTGATTACTTTTTAGTAGACTGTTCTAATAACACATGCTTGCTTGATTGACAGCCGAACGAAGTACCACCACCTTACCTAAACGGTACCTCCAAATATGCAACCATGTCAACACACATAATGGATGGCTGAGCTGACCTCCTGTCCATACCTTCCCAGACGACCAAAGCTCCAATGTCCTTTTCACCAGCTGGTGTTTCTCGCTGTTGGGGGGCATCACCACACCCTCCTTGGACAGGTACTTGAATATGAGCTCGCGAACAACCTTCTTCCTTTTCAGGAGCTCCTCGGCATTGTTAGTGAAGGAGAGGATGGTTGCCATAGCCTCTATATAAACAGATGAACATATTATATGCTTTAGGCAGAGGGGAACTTATGAAAAATGTAATAATGGAGGATAAATAACAAACGTTGATGTTAGTAGTATGCTATCTAACGTGTTTCTTGCTAACTTGTACAGATTGAAAGTATACGATACCTGTATAAGTTTCCACAACTATCATCTTATTCGTGACTGTGTCACAAAGCGATAGTAAGTGGCCTTCCGGCATTAACTTCAGGATCTTTGCACATCCAGCGCGCTCTGTTTCTGACAGCCCTGACATTTTCGACACAAATAAAAACTTCCTCCATTCACGTCCAACTTGAAATGTGTCCGTGTAGGAACATGTATTAGAAGCAAAGGTTCCGCACGAAACCTTGACTATATCCGGCAAGATATGAAGCTGCATTTATGACTGTAGGAATAAACTAATTATTAATAGTAATACGAACAACAGTGGTAATAATAATAACATTAATACAAATAATAATAATAATGATAGATAGATAGATAGATAGATAGATAGATAGATAGATAGATAGATAGATGTATTTCGGGATAACCCGGTGAGATGATAATTACAGTTATGTATGTTTGCAATGCAATATAAAAATGGCAAATTTCATCCAGGAGAAAATGAAAATGGGAGTTTACAGAGGAAATAATAACAATTGCGCTTTGCAATAATAATATAGTTAGATTATGGACGTTATGATATATAGTTTAGTACATTTACGAGGGGCACGTGAAGGCATCATGAAACAAGATAGCTAGCTTAACTGAAGCAGCTAATATGGACTAGCATCGTTCTCGTTCCATATCCATGGCTAGCATGCGCAATGATGATGTACTGCCAGTGCAGCTGGGTAATTCACCTGCAAGATAAGCGACCTTTCAGCCGGCGTCACACGTGACTTATTTATTAACAAACATGTTTTAATTAACAGGACTAAGCGGAGCAGCTGTGCGATTTGAAATTGTACCATTATTGCCGAATTAAGCAATTGGGAGTCGCTCGCTGAGAGGTAACGTCCTGTTTTCATTTGCTAATAATGTGTCCGCAGTAGCTCGTTAACGCCACTCCGTGACGTTATGTCCAGGGTTAAGTAGCGCTGCTCATACGCCTCTGAACGAGCTGTGTAAGTAAAGTTAACTGATTTAATACTTGTCGTGTGTGTACTGCTGTTCAGTTATTGCAACAATTATAAATAGTATTCCCTCGCCGAACTCCATAAACTTTGGAAATGTAATACAACGTCAGCCTCTTTTGTTGGTAACGATTGACGTTACGCCCCAGACAATTGAACTAACAACTTTCTTCTGAAACAATCCGTGTCATTACTGTCATTTGACTTTGCATGGGAATGTTATTGCAAGAGGAAAACAGTATCGTAGTCAGAAATATGCCTGTATTGTAATATCCCCGATGTAACGAGCTACAGCAAAATGTGTTGAGAAACCAGTGTACCTTGTACCTTGACCTGTTTCCACAAAAGTCAACATGAGGTGCGGTTTTATTAAGCCCTTGATAAGCCTAGATTACTATTATTGACTGACTGCTGGCCTTAGACTGTGTCACAATGAATAAGGAACTGCCATTGGCTAACTTCAGAAACAAATCCGTTACAAAAATTTCAGTGTTGAAATCCACACCACATTGGCCTGCTTTCAACACAAGGAGATGTGAAATGAGCTGAGAGGAATTTGCACCAGTCATTTCCCAATATAATTCCTCAACTCTTTGATAATGCTGGATTAATCTTGCACATGTGCACATAAACGTGCATGTATGCATTAATATACAACACTTAGAGTGAACAGGATGCACTTACAGGTCTAGACTGCACACAAAGACCAAAGCGGAACATTTCTCTCTTTTAAGATCAACATAACTTGCAAGAATCAGAAGTAGAAAAAGCTAATTTTCTCTGGACAGCGAAAGCATACAATTCTTTGCCCTCTTGTCTCACCTTTTATTGCTGCAGATGGAGGAGTTTAAGAGCAGTACTCTGGGTAGGGTAACCGTCTACTCTATCCAGGGCTGCCCACACTGTGTGCAGGCTAAAGCCACCCTTGGACGTTTGGGAGTACCTGTATGCGACGTGGATGTGGGAAGGCATCCGGAGCTCAGAGCCAGGGTGAAGGCGCTGACGGGACGCAGCTCAGTCCCTCAGATCTTCTTCAACAATATTCATGTTGGGGGCAACGATGACCTCCAGAAAATGGTGAGGAGGAGTGGAAAAACACCAAAAGATACAACTTCCTCTTTTGGAAAACTAGCAATGTGGTTTTTTTTTTTGTCTATGTTGGCATAATGTTTAAATATGTGATTGATCGGCTTCACTCCCTCAGGCTCCTGAGGAGCTTCAAAGGTTGGTGACTCTGGTCAAGAAAGAGCCTCTTCCAGTAGACGCTCCACCACTACCAGAGGAAGGTCAGGCAGAGGACGTGTCTGGGGAAACTGATGGAGGTGAGGGGCTTTATTGATCCGACACAAAGTAGAGAGTTTTTGCTTTTTCCAGATCCAGTTCATGGTTTCTTTTCCCTCAATCTAATGTGTTTTTGCACACATGCTGGACTGCACATATTCTTTCATACATGCGGGTATGAACATGTGTATTTTTGTGTGTTTGTACATGTTTGGCTTGGCATATTCCTGCCCTCACAGAGTTTATGTGTGAGAAAGATGAGTTTGCAGACCTGGTAGAGGACCTCAAGCATGGCAATGTGATTGGCAGTCATAGGAGGGGACTGACATTGTACAAAAAGAGCTTCTCATGTGACCAACTGGTTGACTGGCTGCAGAGAGAAAAGGGCATGGGTAAGTAAGGCTGTAGACCTGCAGTGAAACAGGCTTCATTTTTTGTGGAAGTTATTAGATCTGGAAGCTCACTTAACTGTCTCAAAGTGCCCTGATTCCTACAAAGTACAGTACAAGTCCAGATCCGTCAACTCTTGACTGTGGCTAATTGTGTGCTAGCCAGGGCCGAGGCCTGTAGTACTGGCCAAGCATTGTTGCAGAAGAAGTACATGGTCAGTGTCCGTGGCTGTGGGCAGCAGGATGGCAGTTTTGGAGAAGGGAAAGACACACTGTACAGGCTGCTGGAGGATGACCCTCACTCAGCCCTCAACACAGGACAGACGGCAGCCTGCAGTCCCATCCAGGGTAGGTCGGGACTGGATCAGGCTTTGGGACATGCTCACATTACATTCCTGGTCCACGCTGACTGGTGTCCCCCAGTGCTCTCTAACCTCTGTCCTTTCTATGCTGCTGGCTTGGTATATGAGGACCCTTTTGGGTTTGCTTTGGTCTTTGTATCATGTCAGTGAGCTTAGTGGTGGGGAGATCTGAAGTAGGGCTTTGTGATATCTGTTATAAGGCCTCTGATTTAAATAAATAAACGTATATCATTCCATCAGTACCCTAAAACTCCTATGTGGTGCAGATTGAGCATACAAGTACATGCTTCACCTTGAACAACTAGTTTAAAAAAAGTTTTTTTTAAAGATATTTAAAAAAAGATTTTACTGTGTTTTTATAATAATTGTTTTGGTGAATTCAGTTATTTGATTCTCTGACTAAATCAGAACCTTAAACTCCTGAATTGATTCTTTATAGAAACTGAAGAACTAAGGAAAAAATGGCCTCAATATGAATATATCACTACAGCCCTATTTCAAAACCATGTTTTCTTTTCTGCAGGTTTGGTGTCACCTTTTGACAGATTCATTAATTTCTTAAATGTTTCTTGTTCTGTGGTGGTGGCAGCTCTGTATTGTATTTCTACCTGAATGTTGCACACCTCTGGAGGCGAACTAACAAGCTATTCCATGTTGTACAACACAGAGGGGATTATAGTCTCTAAGTGTTAGTGTTGTTATGCTTGGCTGTTCTGTTTCTCTTGGATTTACCAGCAATGCTCTCTTTTCTCACTTGTTTTACATCAAGTTAGACTGATCTTTATGCAGTTTTTTTTTTTCCACAGGTTTATTTCATAGCTACTTTAAAAATGCACGTATGTTATAGAGCCCCATTTCACCCCCAAATTGTGTCCCAGCTCATTGTTAATGTTTTATAATTTGTCGATGGCTTTTTAAATAAATCCAATATTTGTCAAAATTCTGGGGCTATACTAACACAGTTGCTCTTATCATTCCGATATTGGCTTGGTGACTCTTACCAGAAGATGCTCTTGAACTTGTCAAACATTAACCATCTTTCTCTCTCTTTCTCTCTCAGCTGCTGAACTCTCTTTGCTTGTACGGGAATTGATTCTGAAATTGTTCTCTGAGCATCTCTCTGCTGATGGCAAGGTAACCAACGTCCTCATTAACTCATGGCTTCTGACGCAGTGTGTTCTATTTATGTTTGGTTGTTAAATTGGTTGGTTTTACTACATGATCATCTCTACATTGGTATGACTAAACTAAATAACACAATGGATCTGTGTTGTACTTGTTCCCACAGTCTGTGGACTACAAGGCCATGTCGGTGAACCCCGCCTTTGAGCGCTACTGTGAGCTAGCCATTCAGCTACAGAGGGTGGAGCTGCTCTCCCTGAGTCGGGAGGAGAAACTGGCCTTCTTCATCAACATCTACAACGCCTTGGTCATCCACGGGTACCTACGCCTGGGGGCCCCCACCAACATGTGGCAAAGATACAGGGTAGGCTGCACTAATCCCCAGTCCTTAAGTCCCAATAGAGTTTCCTGACGGGTGTTTCTGGAACCCCTAAGGTCCTCACCCTTAAAGACTGCATGTCCTGGTTCCTTTGTGGTCAGAAAAGGTGTCTTTTAAGAAAACCATTACACTTGTTTGGAAATACTTGTGCTGTAAAAAGCATGTAAAGAAAACAATAATGCTCAGATGATATGTCTATGTTGAAGCTGAGGATAATCATTTTTGGTGCTGATTTGCGTTAACTACACATCCATTATTTTACATCCTGATTGAAATATAAACATAAAGCAGCTATACGAAGTGGCATAAATAGTTGTTATTTAACTTTGATGTACTTTAGCAGAAACAGATGACATTGCATTAAAACATTTCTTTTTCCGTTTATAGTTCTTCAACTATGTGAGCTACCTGATTGGAGGAGAAGTGTTCACATTACAGGACATTGAGAATGGCATTCTGAGGGGGAACAGAAAAGGTGTCGCACAGCTTCTGAGGCCCTTCTCCAAAACAGACCCACGACTACAAGTATTCACAATGCTTTTAAATCCCAGTTTAACATTTCACTGATTCACCGATGACACTTATGTGAAATAAGTAATGTAATGTCCCTTGTTGTCCTCTAGGTGGCCCTTCCAGATGCTGAGCCGCTCATTCACTTTGCCTTGAACTGTGGTGCAAAGGGCTGCCCACCAATTAAAACGTACACGCCACAGGTGAGCACATTTTTTTTAAATGCTTACGGGGTATATTGGGTATCAACAACATATCTGGTAAATATTAGATCAAATTGTCCGAAATCCCTTCTGATCTACTCAACCCTATCAGGACATTGACAGCCAGCTCCGCACAGCAGCTGAGGCCTTCTTGGAGAACGACGACGCCTGTTTGGTGGATTCTGGGAAGAAAGAAGTGCGACTCAGTCAGATATTCAAGTGGTACAAAGCTGACTTTGGAGGAACTGATGAAAAGGTAGTTTTGACTCCCAAACCCCAACCGTGTGGACTTATTTACAGACATAACAGCAGTGGTGAAAGAAGTATTCTTTTACCCTCAAAATACTTTGTTACAAGTAAAGGTCCTGCATTCATTCATATTTAAAAATATACCTGTGCAAACGCATTATGCAGAGTGGCCCATTTAAAAATGATTTATACTACAGTACTTGATTATTATTAGCAGCAGTATTGTTTAAATCACTTTAATGTTGCAGCTGGTGATGGTGGGGCTGATTTTATGACTTAATATACAGCTTTAACGATAATACTAATGTATTTCTTAATTTAGATTTTGTATTATAATCTGATTGTGGAAAGTGATTAGCACCTGAAGTTATCAAATAAATTATTAGAGTATAAAGTACAATATGTGCCTCCAAATTGTAAAGTAGAAATTATCGTGAAATGGATAAGACCAAATTTGAGATACTTTAATTAGACCCAGTACTTGACTAAATCCACTGCATGTCACAATCCACGATTTTAAAAGGATTGTCCACTGGTGGAAACAGATGGTGGTATAAAAATACTAATATCTCCTTCGAATGACGCCCAACCGTGAACCTCACTGTGTGTGTTCTCCTCTGCCGTTGCTCTCTTGCAGCTGCTGAACTGGGTGCTGGAGCACATGGGGGACTCGCCCAAGAAGACCAGCCTGCAGGGGGTCCTTTCTGCTGGGAAGACCAAAGTCAGCTTTCTCCCTTACGACTGGAGCAGCAACAGTTCCCACTGAGCATGCACGCACACGCACACGCACACGCACACACACAAATACATTCACGTCCAGCTCCATGCTACGTCTCTTTGCATCTGTCTGCTTTCTACTGAGCTGCATCTACTTAAAAACCAGGTTGGTGATGATGATGATGTGCTTGCCAAATGCAACCCACTGGTCCTCAACCATGCAAATGGTTTTTATGCAAAAAGAAACTGTAAATCCAAGTGGTTAGTGGCATATTTGCACTGTACCATCGAATCGTACTTCTCTTGTAGGCTTATCCGAGCTTTAAGGTCTTCCTGTTGGCACCTACACCCTATGTTTTGGAAGTTGTATACGAGTTGTACATTTAACTTTTACTGGTTTGAAGTAACAGCAGAGAGCCTTCAGAAGTGAAATTTCACACTGAAACTTTTGTACAGCAGCAGCATAACTAATGGAATGAGATGCTCATTAATATCCCATGTAAAATGTCAAAAACAGAACATTTCCCAAATAATTTAGCACAGCGCTAACGAATGGCGTTCTTTTTAATAATTTTAACAACAATCGTCACCATGGCTTCCATGATCTCCAGTCCTAATCTTTAACCACTATGTCAACAACTCAGGGGTCCTGGATCTTCGCGATCTTCCCGGTCCAATACAATGTTCGTTGGGCTGTTTTACGTGGAGCATTTTTAAACGGAGCAGAAGGTACAAACACGCTGCCTTGACAAGCCATATCAAAACCCTTTGCACTTACAAACCTACTCATTCATGTTTAGCGGGGGATTCTCCACGACGCTGGTGCAGGGAAAGAAAGAAATAGTCGTTTTAACGCTCAATGGAAATGGCACATTAGTGTATTTCCCAATGCCCTGGACGGTAAATACTAAAATGAAAACACAACTTTGCTTGTGGCAGTGAAAAGTCTGATTTAAAGAAATGTATGATTAATTTCCTCCTCTAAGCCTCTGACCCAGGTATCAAGCTTCTTTTTTTTTTCCATTGGACAAACACAATGCTGTCAGGTGGTGCTACTGTCACTATAGCACAGGTTGGACTGGAACTGTAATGTGGTGCAGTGGCTGTGAGGGGGACGTCTCCTCGAGGGCCCTGTCTTTGTGTTTTGTCATCCTTTTTTATAGGATCCGGTCCCTGAATTAAAAAAAAAGAAACCATTTCTTGTTTCGAGCGCACAGACCGATGCAGTGCTCCGACTTTTTGCTCATTTTGATTTCTAACTGGCATTTTGTTTGTTCTCCTTCGTGTGAACATACACGGCTGTTCACCCCTCTTTTTGATCCAGGTCTTCCACTTTAAATTGGAAAAGAGCTACTGATGTTTTGTAAAAGATATAGGAAATATTTATATTTATCAAAACTATATCCCTGACACCTTGCATGTTTATCACCAAATGTTAATGCTGTTGAAACATATTTGTAAAATGTTCACTGTTGGTCTACGGAAACTGAAAACAATTCTGTCTAACTTTTCTTCAGTAGTCATGAGTTAAATGTAGTAGTTTGTCGATAAGAGTTTGCTGTTTTTTTGGGGGTGTGTTGAGTTACACAGGCTTACCAAACTGTACAAGACCTTTTCATTAATTTTCAGTCATTGAGATTCAACTAAATTAGTTTTCCATATTACCTGGCCTTAAAAGTTTGTTAGACTTCCTTTTTAACATAAATCTTCCAGTGTGATGGCCACACATTCACTTAATTTGGTTACATGATTATAAGGAGTGTGTCTCGGAGGAAGCCTTTTTTTCCTGCCGCCTTTTTATGTTTCCATAATTCAAGGATTTTCATATCTCAGGTCAAAAGAAAATGTGAGTAGAAACGATACTGAGTGGCGTGATGTCATCAATGCACTGTATGATGCATGTTGTGTATCAAGTTCAATACAGTCTGCACAGTCCATAATCTTTTGAAAAGACAAATGTCATGCACATTACTATACCTGTCAGTTTCTTTGTCCTTGATCAGCACCCACAAGGTGAAATAAGCGTGTTATTACTGGAACGCATTTTCTGCACAAGATACGAGAAAACTCTGATCTTGAATGGCGGCCTGTAGCGGGAGTGGCTTCTCTCACTGCTTCGTTTGTAGCCTCTAAGCTCAGCCATGAGAAATAGTTGGACCTTAACGCTCATCCTCCTAATTAGACAATTCAAACCATAATATCGGAATATATGTGTGCGATAGATTTAAAACATCACCCCATCTAAAGGCAGTGAAAGGGCCCTGTTGGCTTTACTACTTTGACACGTTGTGGGATGAAGTGGACTGAAGAAAATAGTTTTGTTTACCTATATTGATGATCCCTGTACTTTTTCAAAATTACCTCATGTATCAGGAAAATGTGATGCAAAAAGTTTTTTAAACAAGCAATTCTAATATAATCTATTTTCCTCTTTCCTTAGGGATAACAATAAAGCAATATGTTTATGAATGGTAAATATGCAATGCTGAACTAAAAAAATAAAATACATTTGTCTGCTTTGTCTCTTTTACTGTATTATCTTATTGCATGTCTCACACACACACACACACACACACACACACAGGAAAACTCTGGTGGTTGAGCAACATGAATAATGTGCAACAAACATAAGCATCATTGGCAATGACAGATTTTGAGTTAAAATTGTTTATTCAAACAAATTCAATCACTTTCTTTAAGAAAAAATAGATAGGGAATCAATACCTTTACAAATCCAATATATTAACATTTGTACATATAAATAAGCAGGTTTAAGTGTGCAGTCCCGTAAAAACATTACATAAAAAAGTTATTAAACAGATCATCCATCTCAAGAGTATACAGATAACCAATGTGAAAAAAAAAAACTTAGAGCAAACTGCCTGTCTGACAGATTCATATTAATCTTTACCTCCAGTCAACACTGATTTAGTTATGGCACAAATGCAATGGTGTATATACGGGAGAGAATAGTGTTGCGGTAAGAAGGCAGATGTATATGTTTTCAGACAATTTGGTCACGGCTTAAATGAGTAAGTGATTCCTGTTGTCACTAGTTAACAAAGGGAAACCCCAAACAGCAGCCCACACATGCTGAAAACATCTCTTACAGTTTGAAACCCTGCTGCATGAGATAATGGTTCGGAGGGTTTATTTAGAATTAAATACTTTCTAACAATAGAGATGTGGAGAGAAGACGACCACCACATAGCTACTGTTTTTATTTCAACTTTGTATACATCCTCTCGATAAAGACCAAAGCTCAGTGCATGACTCATTAGGAAGACGACAATATTTTAACAAACATGCTTAGCAGAGAGGGCAACTCACATTGAGCTCAGCTTTCCACCAATCAAAATTATTTTTCACAGTATTTCATAGTTTGCAAGGATCGTTTTCGATATACTGCATGTAAACGACAAAATTGGACAGGACTTCCAAATCATGAGCTGGATCATTTAGCATAATGTTGAACGAAGTCCCTATGGGGAGTACGATGGGACACCCTCTGACAAAAATATGAATCAAAACGGTAAAATAAATTGTTCCCCATGAAAGAAATTTGGGGAAACCTTTGTCTATAATCTTACAAATCTGAGGATTCCAATAGATGTAAGAATTATTTCACTCCACTTGATCGAAAAAGAAAACACCTTAATGTCAAATATAATAGTGTCAAACTGAAAGATAAATCAAAAAACATTTTTCAGTTACATATACCTGGGTTGCTATAACTTAACCAAGGTATGGTGACTCCAGCAAATGTGTTTCATTAAAAAAAATAAGTGCCCTTTTACCTTCTCAACAAAGCGTGCACTGATGAAGTTTGGAGGAAAAACTAATTTTAGCGGTCAAAAGTATTTCTTAAAAAAAAAAAAAAAGGTTCTATTAATTAAATTAGAGATAGAGACAATAATCCTACAATTAACCATTTGGCATATATTTCCCAATTGTTTACAAACTGGTATTCAGTACTGTATAGTGACGGAAGTGAGAATAAGGAAAGGGTTCCAGTGTTCCTTTTATCTAGAATGCATGTTCTGAGCCAGGTGGTAGAGTACAGCTCCTCTCACCACTAACCTAAGAAAGGAAAGACAAAACAAATTAATTATCCAGTGGTAAATAGGTTAAAAAATATCCATAAAATAATGGCTTGATACACTTTATAATCAGCGCATTAAGTTCACTCACTTTCATCGTCTGAATCGAAGCCGAAGAGTGATGAGCAGGTGTTGAGGGCTTGGTGTTTCTGTAAATCTTCTAAGCTGCTGAAAGAGGAAAGACATTTGTCACAGCGACTCCTGACCTTCTGCCCAGAGGCTACGTCCTCCACCGGCTGCTGCTTGTCTGGACCAAGCTCCTTGTTTTTCTTATTGCTCCAGTAAATAATTTTCTTCGGCGCAGCCTCCTCATTGGACCTCCGCTTGCGCATCGAGAGCCGAGATTCATCCAGGTAGGTGGAGGGCGGCGGCCGGATGAAGGGAGCCTTGACAAACGTTGCATATGCGGGATCTTCCGGTTTGAAGGTTTTGTGCTCAGTTATGTGTGGCTCTCCCAGTGTCTTCTGGATTCCCTCGGACATGGTGGACAAATCCTCAAGTTCTCGGACATTCAAGGGGTCCCGACACTCGGTGGGCGCTCTTTTTCGACAGCTCTTACTTGGAGTTGCTGGAGCAGCACCGGTATGGGGAGTGGACATCTTTCCCTCTAACAATGTGTGTCTCGTCTCTTCCTTATGTCCATTGATGGCGGCTTTGCAGTCATGACTGACTGTGTTCTCTGAACAATTGTGAGGTTTAGACGGGTCTTGATTACTGTCTGGGACATTTATTCTGCAAGGCTGATCTTCAGTTTTGCAAATTTCTCTGAAACCCTCAAGATTAGAGACCTCTGCGTGATCAAGGACCGGACGTTCTGTCCGCCCCTTTTTATTCTGAAGCCATATGTCTTCAACCTTTACTCTCTGCTTCCACGGAGCTTCTGGATTTTGCTCCATCTGTCTTCCGGGCCCCAACTCTAGTTCCTCTTTTTGAGGCGCTGGAATGTAGTGTCTCCATTCGTGGTCGTAGAGACCTTGAAAGCTTGAGAACAGCTTCTCGCAGTCTGTGACTGAACATTGAGGTCTGAAGGGCTGGTGAGTGTTGACGTGGTCCTTTAAATCCTGCAGTGACGAGAAGCGCTGGTTACACTCCAGATGGTAGCAGAAGTGCTGGAGAGAAGTATCGTGCAGCTTCATGTGGTCCTTATAATGCTGGAGAAACTGTAGCTGTCTGTTGGAGGAAAGCACAGTCAGCCCAATAACAACCTTCCAAAAACGTCGCCTGCAATAAAGATCCTTTAGCGAGACTAAATTAAAAAAATAATAAACTACTTGTATCAAAGCTGAGGAGGTGCTTTAATCCCGACAGGTGTCTCATCATCCTCCAAGTTTAAAATTACCTGCCCCACATGCACTTGCTCATAAGGAAAGCTATGAGTTATTAATTGATTCATAACATAAGTCAATTTCCACTATCCCCTGGAGTTGTTAAACTGTATTAACATGGTCAAATTTACCAGACATTTAAACAATGAACGCTATAATGTACATCCATCCCATTTCCCACCTCTCTACTTTAAATAATAGAGCCAGTAACTGTGTGGAGGGCACATTAAACCCGTTAGTGATGCCTGCCACACTGTATGTCTTACCTGAGGCATATGCTGCACTTGTGTTTGGTCCACACAAACGTCTTCTCCAGCACCTTCTCTTCGCTGATATGGCATTTAATGGCATGCTTTGTTAGTGTGGCGCTAATCCTCAAGAATACTTTGTCACAGGACTCTGAGGGGCACAAGTGATACGTGTCCACACCGTAGCCATTTTCCTCTGCTGGCTTCTCCTTCTCCACGACAGATGGATCTCTTACAGTCACCGTGCCGTCTTCAATGACTACCTGCTCGTCCTTGAATTCGACCTGCTTGAATATTTTTGGATCGGGGTTCTTGCACCTTTTGTGAAGCACAGATGTCTTTTTGATGAGTGTGCGGAGGTTCCTGATGATGCGATCTTCCCTCTTGAGACTCGCCATTTTGGGTTTGCCTACGGGTTTCGGTTCAGGGGTTTCCTCAACGACAATGGAAGTCTGATTTTCCTTCGGAGGCTTGTCCATTTCCTTCGGAGGCTTCACATGATCTACTATTCCATTAGCAGCTGGAATGTCCTCAGTGCATGGCTCCTTATCAGGGGGCTTCTGCTTGGACATTTCATCAATATGGTCCAGAATATGCTTTTTGGCAAAGGGGAGCTGTTTAAAGCGTTTTCCACAGAGTATACACTTTAGTTTCTTTCTCTTAAGGTGTGAGAGAGCATGCCTCATGACATTCAAGCCTTTATAGACTTTGCGGCAGAAGTTGCAGTGGTGAATCAAGTGGGAATATCGTTGAGTGCGGAGTACTCGGTCCTTCCACGTTGTCGTGGCTTTCACCTGGAGAAAAGACCACAAACCACTGAAATAAGTGTTCAACATAAAAGTTAACAGAATATCAAATCAAAGAACCCTCCCATGTCTCTCTAGTTCTACATGCAGTGTATTCCTCCTGGATTGACACAATTTTTTTCCACCTACATTCCTCTGGGTCCTAAGTCCCTCCAAGTTTAGCTTCCTAACACCCTCTATGTACCAACCTACAAACAGCTGCTCACCACTTGCAACAGCTGATCAGTTGCCCTGGGGTCCTTTTCGGTGTCAATGAATGAATGTGTTTACTCGAGAAAAAAAATACCGGGATATACCGTGAAACCGCAAGAATCTTACAAAATATCGTGATATGAATTTTTGGCCATACCGCCCAGCCCCAATTTAAAGCAAAAATAAATCCGACAAGATAAAGATACATTAATTTGGAAAACTATGTGCCCAGCAATAATGAACCTACATTAGAAAATTCCTGGGAGGTAATTACAGAAAAACAACTGACCTCAGTGTCTGACACTTCTGTTTCCACTGTGGGTTGGGGCTCCTGTTTTGTGTTGCCATTCACCTCTTCTTGTGCAAAGGATTCTGGAGGTTGCAGTTTCTCCCCATCAGGCTTTTTGGACTTGAGTGAGTAGCTGTGTAGAAATTCTATTGGACAATCCAATAACTCCAAGAGTGGACCATCAAGCTCAGGAGCAGCTTCAACAGAAGGAACAGCAGCTTGAGGCTCGTCAGGAGGACCTTCACAAAACGCTGCTTGAGATTCCCTTTGGATTTGTTCATTGAGATCGCTACTAGAGATCAAGTCAGGATGTTTCTCAAGTTCATTTTCCCTCTCGAGATTATCCATCTGCTCGAATAGATTCTCTTTCGGTTCACTCTTTTGTTCAAGTTCATTCTCCAGGTGAGGCATATCCAGCTCTCTGTCTTCTGTGTCAGTTAGCTCCTCAAAACCAGACTCTTCAGTGAGGGAGATCTCATTATCAGGGAAGGAGAGTTCCATTTTCTGCGAAGGCTTCCGTCCCCGTTTTTTCCCTTTACTTTTGACCTTCTCCTGAACTTTGACCGTCTTCTCTGTAACTGTCTGCACCGGCTCCAGCCTCGGAAGACCATGCAACCGTCTTTTCTTCCGGTTCAATATTTGGCTCTTCACACACCGAGACAAGTATTCTCTCTTGCGGTTCAGGGGGGCTTTTACAATAGCTGAATTATCAATGTTAGCGTGAATGCGTCTTAGTGAATACACAGGCTTATTGCCATAAGAGGTGGATTTGAGATTGTATTTGTACTCTGGATCATTAGCACAGTCATCGTCAGACTTGGATTGGTTTCTCCTTCGCGGGCGTTTCCTCCATTTTGTCCTCTTTAGAAGAGCATTGTTTGGTGGGGCAACACACTTTTCTGTCTCTTCATCCACAGTGTACTGGCAGGAATTGAAACCTTGAGTGCACGAGTCATTTACACAAGTATTTATTAACAGCTCTTCACTGGATTCCTTCTCCTCTTCTTCCTTTATCTCACTGAGAACAGCAGCCTTCATGACCTTGTCACTCATCAACTCCAAGCAGTGAGTCCTGAGGGTCAAGAGGTTCCAAAACTCAGGGTCAAAACACAGGCGCTCCTTGAGCATCTGGAAAAAAAAAGATATACAAATCTTAGGCATACATAATAATGCTAATACATCATTACATCAGATAACATATTCCCCTCTCCACCACCTCTGACCTGCAGAATATGGAAGCGAACGTTGGTCCGGACAGGGCTGTTTTGGGGATGTGGCTCCTGGTCAGGATGCATGTAAAGCAGGCAGACAGTTCGGTAAGCTTCCAGGGTGCGTTCCTGGCAGAAGACCAGCAGGGCGCACGCTCGACAGATCTCCAGGTCGTGAGGTAGCAGGAAGGCGATGGTCTTGCAGACAAGGGACAGGGTTACACTGTCCGCCTGCATGTCACCCAGCTGCAAGGCCCTGGCACAAAGCTCCACACAGACCTGGACTCCTTCAACCCCCAGCTGTTCAAAAACAAAAAAGTGATTAAAACAGGGTAATATGGTAGATAGGAGAATCATATTAGGGTCAAGATAAAAACAAAAAAAATGGAAGCTGTGTTTTTCCAGCAGTGTAAAGGGAGCTTTCAGGTGATCTTCCTTGTCACTTTCTTTACACATTTCAGATGCAAGCTGCAAACATTGTGCTAAATATGTCATTTGTTCTGAGAAACACATGAAAGAAAGATGCTGTGAAGTCGGTCGCACCTCTGTGGTGACCAGTTTGATAAAGGGGAAGATGGCTCTGACGTTCGTAGCAGAAGAAGCCAACTGCAAGCACTCGGCCAGGAAACCATGTCTGGACGGATGGGCCCTTAGATGCAACTTGCTCCAGATGAACACCAGGTCCCTGCAAGAGGCAGCGGAGAACAAGCCAAAGACGTCAGTTATATGTTTTGATTAACGGTTTTTATTCCCAAGTTAACAGAGAGAGTACTAAAATAAATCCATGATATAAAACTGCATATCTCGACAACAGCTCCCCTTACTACACAATTTATCACACACATATTGTGCAAACAAGGGTGAAGTACGTAGCCTGAAAGTAACATCAGCTATGAACACTGAGGAGGAAAGTCCAATGTAGTATTAGTGTGTCTGAAGATCATTCTTACCAGATGTAGTACATGTCTCCATTGTGTAGCTGCTGGGTAAGGAAAGCTTTACACAGCGAAAACAGAAGCTCATCTTTTTCAACTCTCTCTGTGTTGCATATGATCTCCACTGCATCACGGCCATCTATATCTGCCATCTGTGGAAGAAGATATGAAGCGGCACATGCATGCATAAACAAATACTCCAAATAATAAATAAACCAAAATGCATTACAATCAACAAGGTATACCAGGAATACGAGAATCAATTGGGGGCTCATTATTACAGCTTACATTCAACTAAAATTATACAGCGGGCACATTTCAGTTTAATTTAAATACATCTTAATAATAATAATTTGATTATTACTGTGACATCTTTAGGGGAAAAGAGTCATAAAAAGCCCTATAATGCCTCAATGCCTATGAATGCCTCACATACTTTGCCACCTTTTGTCTCTTACCTCCTTGTGAAGGTGTTCATGCAGTGAGGCCTTGTAGAGGCAGGTCAGGTAGGCCTGATGGAAGTACAGATGCTTTCCAGCCTCGCGATTCTCCAGGCAGCTTTTAGACAGGGCCATGGCCTCTTGCATTCGTTCACAGGCTTGCAGATAGCGAATCCGCAGCTCAAAAAATACTGGCAACTCCGAGCTTAAGTAGTCCTCAACTGCATGGGAGTGAATTGAATACGTTAATATAGATATGATATACAGGTTTATACATACAGGTGTTGGCTAGGTCAATGCCAAATAACAACACTAATGTTGAGGTCATTACAATTATTTTACTGGCCCTTCAGTTTTGTTTTTCTCTGATGTTATGGTGAAGGGTTTGATGTATTGTAAAACCGTAAGCAACATTTAAAGAAGCAGCTTATAATCAGCTACTAGTATTGCTGAAATATTTTGCAATTACAATACATTTTTAGGAGAAAGTGGAAATTGCATTCAAAGTTATTGTAGATTTGACCAAATACTATACTGTTATTAACACATGCATTTAGGCCATGGCAGCCTAGACAGCCTAGACCATAAAAAACAGTAGCAGCTGAACTCCCTTTGTGTGTGGATTGATGGTATGAGAGTGATAAGCGATAGACAGGAAGGCAAGTCTATGATACAACCTGTCATCAATCAGCACTGCTGCTCCACAAAGCTGTGTGTACTCACCTCTCCTCTTCTCCCTGTACCTTTCTGTTAAACTGATTACATTGGTTGTTGACACAACCTCAGTGGGTCTTATCAATAGCAAGACTGGTGACAATTGACAATGAAGTATGGCCATGAGCCTACCATCTTTTAATGGAAAGTCCCCTTCTTTCAGGATTCCTTGCAGCACTAGATTCTCCCATGGGCCTCCTGCTTTGATAATCAGCTTCACGTGCTGAAGGTAGACATTCCTGTGCCTCAGGAGCTGAGAGTGGCACTCCTGCAAAGAGCAGTAAAAAAAAGGGTTAACTTAATTTTTTTTATTGAAGAACCACCAACTTTTTTGAGATGACCAATCACAACATCGACTAAGGTAGTTCATAATAACATAGTAAAATCAATCAAGGTTTTTGTCACCTGAAAGGAATCAAGAATGTCTTTTAAAGGCTCTTCCACAAATTCTTCCTTGCTGAAAAATAGCATCAGTTCAAAAAAACTCCTGCAAGACAATGAGAGGAACATTAGTTTGCCAAAAAGCATCTCACAGTAGGTGAGACAATATCGTAATCCGTAAAATCAGCTCATCAAACCAACTACTACTAGTGCTACTGTCAAAGAGCAAATAATGACCAATACTTAGCAGCTAATCCATGCAAAACGTTGTTTAACTATAGCTCTAACAACAGTGTGCTATTGCTGTGGGACAATGTACCAAAAATGATTGCCCCTCTAAACATTCCCAAACTGTCTCCCAATGAATAAGCTATTACGTTACACTTTTAAACATTGATTCTCTTTTCATTTTCAAGTTAACACATTCTGTTTTCTGCTGACAGTTACTCAAAAAAAAAAAGAGTGGAAAGTTCAGTATGCCTGTTCATTAAAATGTGTTAAATTCAGAGCATTGACATAGCAGCAAACAACTATTTTCTATGTAAAAAATAGAGTTGAGTGATGGCATTCTGAGAAGAGAATGAAGTCACCCTGCCTCTGTATGTGTTGCCAGCGTACCTTCTCTGTGCTTTGTTTACATGTGTGCTTGTTAGCAGATGCGAGTCATTGCACTCAGTCAAAACCCACTTTGCCAGCATGGAAGCGTAACGCTCACCCTAAGGTTCCCCCCCAGGTTAACACTGTTCGCTTTGTGAGGATGGTTAGCTGCTAGCTGTCGGTTTAGCCCCCTATGTTGAGGCAAATTTTTAAATCATACATATGCTCTGAATTTCGAATTTAGCATCTAAAACTGAAATATTAGTTTACATAGAGCAAACTACTTACAAGGCCATACTGCTGAGAACATAATGGATGTGCTGACAGTCATCAGGGAAGGCAGCAGTGGCTTTGGTGAAACTGCAGAGTGCCGTCCGCAGCACCTTCAGCTGAGGGAGAGGAACCTGCCATTGCCCCGTGTACTCCTCAACCAACTGTGCAGGGAGAACACAGAAATGTAGAAATATGAAATACATTTCAATTGATCACCAGTTTTTTTTTTTTTTTCACTCATCAGTTAAATGTTTCCTTTAAATAAATCCAGCACAAGGCTTGTTTCAATGCACTTGAGAATATCACATGCGGATGCTAGCGTTGCTACAGAGAGGAAGGGGTTTTCAGTGGAGGCAAATGTTGTGTCGACAATAACGGTCATGTCAGTCTAATGTGTAATGTCATGACCATGGAAACCGAACACCAAACCATTTGTAAATCAATTGTTAACTCTGCAGGATAAATCATGGAGTTAAAAGGACAATAATTAAATACTGTGTCCTTACCGAGGCAGTTAGCCTATTCAAAAACAGTGTCTATTGTAACATTGTTACAATAATTGCTGTGCACGACATGACACAAACTAGTACTACCACTTACATAACACTGCCTGAAACAAAGACGTAAACAGTGCTAGGTTAAACTGCAGTGTATTATCTTGTTATGTTTTACAGTTCAGTTGCCATGCTTTAACTTCCACATCTCGAGGAAAGGTGGGACAAACATTGATCGTGGAAAGTGTGGTAAATGAACTAAATAGAATACGGGGATCGATAACTAGCTTAAGTTAACAAGGCTGATATCACACTGATGCCAGACTTTAACAGGGGCACGTACAGTGAGTATTAAACAAACTGTCCTGCTTATAACGTTACATGAATGCTGATAATCAAGTTTCCCAGTAACGAGACCAGTGACGTTAGTTATATTATTTAGCGTTAAGTTGCCTGAGCTGGCTTTTAATTTTAACTGGACTTTGAGAACCTGGTGTTTGCCTCACACGTTAAAACACAGTTGTAATAACAACCAGTCGTTCAGCTGAATACAGCGTGTTAGTAGACCTAAGTTGACCTCATGTTGTTAATAAGCTTAACTTTACTGCCTTAAGTTAACGGTAGCTACAAAGCTAACGAGCTAAGCTACACCACATATCGGAAAGGCCTGTTTCGAGGAACTCGGTGGCCTACTACACTAAGTTACCTCACCAAAAATACAGTATATATCTCTCTTCGTTGTATTAGCCATGCATGTTGTGTCTACGACGGGGCTATGCCACAGTCTGAGCTTCACAATAACGCGACCTAGTCTGGGGATTGACATTAGCTAGCAATGCTAGTAGCGTTAGCAACAAACAGACGCCGATCTTGGAGACCAGTTGACCGTAATAGAGACGAGCATTACCTCACAGAACTCAGAGCAGTATCCTTTGCTTTTTAGAGACGATGGGTTGCTGCAGTGTCTGTCGCACAGCGTGTCCAGGGCCAATTCAAGCCTGTCTGTTTCCAAATCACTTTCGCTGTCCGCCATACTGTCTACTGTATCCAGCGCATAGTCAGAGTTGCCAGGTTTGAAAGGTAGCGTCCTCTATCCCCCGCGAGGAACTACTTCTTCTTGTTTTACGGTTTATTGGCGGTTGGCGAGGAAATACAGCCAACCTGGTAACCCTTTAATTACAGTAAAATATACGGTTTATTAAGGTTATTAACAACAATACACAGGAAACAATCACGACCAGCAATTTTCTATGTTTATTAACTATTAAAACACGGATTAAAGTAATAGTTTTTGACAAATGAGCCATTTGACAGAATTACATCAACATTGTAGGTGGAAATAAAACACTGTGAATTTAATTCTAACTGTTATTGCACTACAAACAGTCTTTGAGACTAGACCATTGTGCAAACTTGAGTTCATTTTTTATTTATTGGTTGACAAATGGTCGTCATCTAATACATGGTATGTGAAAGTATACTCTTTCAGTGATCAGATCAGTGGGCTATTGTCATGTTGATTATTCTATTAAGGAAAGGATTTCCCGTAGAATTTAGGCATTTTGGAGTGGTTTGGAGTTGCAAAAATTTGGACAAACTATATAGAGGAGATGTTTGACTTAGTTTTGCATATTGTTCTCTCTAATGAGTCATTTTGTGACAAATGTCTCTTAAATTGATGTGGATTAACAATATTACCAGTAACATAACATCAGAAAAGAACATTGCCCCAAATACCTTCTCGCCAACAGTAAACTACATGTAAGTTATTGTTGGTGAGGAGGCATTTGGGGCAATACCATTTTACCTTTGAATGCATTAACCACTTTGTTTAGGGCCTGGCTGATTCAGCGAGAGGTATCCTCTCTGCACGTAGGAGGAAGAGAGAACGATTTGACTTATATCTGATGTTGCAAGTAACTCTGAAATAGACAAGAACGGGAAGCCCCTGCATATCCTTGTTGCTAGTGACGCCCACTGTTATAAGCTTTTCCTGAACGTGGTGCCTTGATGGAGGGATCCTTTTCTTCGCTCATTTTCAAAATAGACAACATGCTTGTCACGAAGTTGATAAGACGAGAAGAGGCTTTGATGGGTTTGCTGGGTAAGCCCATAAAGGCTAAAGTGAATGCAGGCATTTCTTTTCTGATTTTATGTTCTTAAAGTTTATGTTTTTAAATAAGCAAATATATATTTCCTATGAAACATAGCCTATGTGACACATGAATGCAGATGTTGTTTTTATTTAATTATTTATATTTGTTTGATTGATGAGGCCAATTGAACTATTCCATATTTCCAGATTCATGAATCTTGATGTCGAAGCCATAGGTTGAAGCTGTGAAAGACAGTGATGCTGTTCATCAGTCAACTGGAAAGACCGCAGTTCTTTTGGCAGCCACAAGGGGGTGCCACCATATCAGAATATGGAATATATCTCTAACTATCAGTCGGCAGACTGAAATGTGGGGTTGCAGTATATCCTATCAACATTCATTTACACATACAGTTTATCAGTGACTCGTCGTTCATGTTATTCGTGCTATCATTCATGGTTATGTCTACATACACGTCATTTACACTACACATACTTTGCATTTTTGCACTTTCTCTATTGTTTAAATTTAATTTTCTAAATGAATACACTGCTGTTTCGTTGTACATATTGAGTTTTGCTGTATATATTGAGCATCTTTCATCCCTGTTATTTTTATTTTGTGTCTGTAAGCTGCTACTACGACAAACCAATTTCCCCTTGGGGACGAATAAAGTATATCTATCTATCTATCTATCTATCTATCTATCTATCTATCTATCTATCTATCTATCTATCTATCCATTCTCTCCACACACACTCACTCTACTCATAGTACTCTCTTACCAAACCTCCACTCAGAAAATGATCAGTAACTCAGAGAAGAAAAGGGGAACGTCATTCATATGTGGGCTGTTTATTATTGATTATTGAATTACAGAAACAGTACACAAATACATACTGTCAGATGTACAGTATGTGAATGTATGACACACTTTATCTCTCTGGCATTCAGTACACCCTCACACATGACTCATCCACAATATTTCCATCAACATATCATGTACCCTCTTGGAGGCAGTAAAGAAATAGTAGTTATATTCCATGTACTTGAGCGGGAATGAGGATTTCTGCACTGGTGGTTCTCAAAATCATTGACCTAATGATGGCTATGGCGTGGGAGTCAGATGGGGTGAATAAATACCCCAAGAAATAAATTAAAGGAGCATAAAGGTTGTGTAAAACATCAATTACAGTCGTAGTGTCTTATAGAACATGTAATCCCAATACCTTAAGCCCTCTCCAAAAGTTAACCTTTTGTACTGAAAGTTGAGACGGGCTCCATTTTTATATTGGTCCCCAAGTATTCTTTCTTTTATGATTCAGAATGTGTTATTAATGGTATGATTTGGTCCTAGATCATAAAATGTTTTATTAACATCAAAGCCATTCGTAGCTGATAATCCTAAACATTTAAAACACGATAAGATAGTTTAGCACTGTGAAATTTATGAAAGGCAGTCAAATAGCGTTGCGCTTTCGGGTTGTCCAATGGATTATGCCAGTGTCATTGCCATTACCTGACAGAAAGCTTTAACAATCTAACAATATATAATTCATATTCGTTGAAGGGTTTTGCAGAACACATTTCACATTCAACAACAATTTCTGTTAACAATCACTATGGCAGTCAGTCAGATAAAAGTCACCCACTACAACGCCATGGCCAAAGGAATGCTGTTTGGTATGCTGTGGTATTTTACACATGTTAGCCAGCAACTTGGACGAGATAGAAAGGGAGGTCATTAGATGGAAAAATCCTTAATGGTCAGCTATTTCAAGCCCCCTTTATGGGGCTGATTAGTTATGTTCAGAACCCAGGCCTCAAAAAGGTCAGCAATGGCCCATTTTCTAAAAATTAACATGTCAGTGTCCTTTCAAACACACCAATTAACATCAAGGGAATATCAGTTCTATTAATAGCAGGACTTTGATTTCAATGTAAGTATTCAATGAACCTGGCTGCAAAGCTCATGGCTCTGCTGGTAATATTTAGGCTGTTGGAGTACCTGGTGGAGCATCTGGAAATGGTTGTCTCAGGCACATTGAGTCAGCATTCAGTCAGTGCCTTTAGTTTGTCCCCTCTTGGTTACATGTGCACGTGTGGTGGTGTATGTGTACGATAGTGTGTAATTGAACCATCAGAGGTAATGGCTGCACCTAACGAGTCTTTGGAAAGCTTTTTTGAAGTCTTCATTAAAGATGGTGTAGATGAGGGGGTTGATTAGCGAGTTGAGGTACCCCAACCATGTCAGAAAGTCAGCCATCTCCATCGAAGTACTACAAGAACCGCAGGTGTTCACAATCACCTCCTTGACAAAAAATGGCAACCAACAGATGACAAAGGCCCCTATTATTAACCCCAGCGTTGATGCCGCTTTGCGCTCCCGTGAGCCCGAGATCCGTGGTCCTTGGTAAAACTGACTCCTACGTGACTCGGTACGCGACTCACTGCGCGACTCGTTCCGTCGCGGCTTGCACTTGAAAGCCTTCGCCGACACATGCACCCGCTCACGTGGAGGTTCCTCAGTCGAGGGTTCAGAGAAAGACTTTTCTTGTGGACTTATGGGCGGCGGACTTTGAGGTTCACCATCGTCAGCACCTTCTCCAGCAGGGTAGGATGACGGGATCATGCTCCCGTTGGTCATGCATGAGTGACGGCTGGCCCGGCTGGCTTCCCTGCGCATGTATAGGGTTTGAGCAGCCCGGTAGATTTTGTAGTAGAGGATGAGGATGAGAATCAGGGGGATATAGAACGCTCCAAGGGTGGTGTACAAGGTGAAGGCCATGTGATGGTGCATCATGATGCACTGGTCTTCCTGCTCTGAATCCCCACTAAAGTGCCGCCAGATTAGAGGAGGAAGTGAGATGAGGATGGACAAGAGCCACACCACTGCCACCATCGCCCCAGCCCTGGCCCCCGTGCGTTTGCGAGAGTACTCCACTGCATCGGTAATGGCTCTGTAACGGTCGATGGCGATTGCAGCAAGGTGCAGGATGGAGCATGTGCAACAGGTGATGTCCACACTTAACCAGATGGTACACACCACCTGGCCCATGAGCCAGGTCTCTTTCTGGATGTACATAATACTGAAGGGCATGACCAGCACAGCCACCAGCAGGTCAGTCACTGCTAATGAGCAGATGAGGTAGTTGGCTGGGTGATGCAACTTGCGCGTGACTGCGATAGCCGTGATCACCATGCAGTTGAAGAATGTAGTCAGGATAGCCAGGACAGACAGGGTCATTGAAAGCAGGATCTTACTGGGAGGGAGTTTAGTGGTCTCCAGTGAGCCATTACCACTGCAGTTTGTGGCAAACACCCCTTCTGTGCAATTGGGGAAATCCATTCTGCAAGCACAATGGACAGGGAGTTGTGCATTAGACATAACAGGAGATTAGGGACATTTTAAATTATTTTCAGAAGACAACCAATCATTTTGAGTCCATTCTTCTTTTTTTTTGACTGCTGTGTATATTATTTCGTTGGTCATCTTACTATTCAGAATCTGGAATGGAATGGAATCAGTCAGTCAGCATTCTGGCGCATTACAATGATTGCAAGAATTATATTCTATTATTCCTACATCATACAGTCATACAGTGAAACATGCCGAGGTGAATAAAATTAAAGTTTTCATTCAAAATGTGCTTGAAAGATAATGCCCTTTAAAGACTGTGTCCAAGGTCTTGAAAGATTAAATGGTTGTATAAATGCTTTCACATTTTCTTCTTTTCTTTTCTTTTAACTTTTTCCAAAACCCTGAAAGTAAAAATCTGGCAATCCCCTTCTACCTGTCTTGGCTCTTAAGTGTTGCATCCAGTTGGCTCAGTGTGCAGCAGACCGTGTGCTCGGTTCTGTCCTACCTGCTGGCTCTGCCATCACATCACCTCTGTCACTCATCCACACCTGCAAGAGAGAGGGAACAAAAGAGAGCTTTTGAAGATGGTACAACGACAAACTAAAGAAACAGCCAAGGATGCGTACACCTACACAGCAGATGCAGTGAATGGTTTCTTAGAAACTAATGTTTGCATGTTTGTTTCAATTTATATTAACTGGATTCTTGAGAACAGCTTTCTGGATCATTGGGTCTTATGTTGAGTATTCACCAATGTGACTACTGCTCTTCCAATTCGGGTCTGTCTAACATAGCTCATTGGCTTGCTTATTAATATCATTATCCTGAGTTTAACTATTACAATTAATGTTGTTTCAGAGGGCTTTCAAATTCAAAAAGATTCAAACTTTGTGGATAACTTTTCTTGGAATTATTGGCATACAGACAAATAAAGGCATTACAACATCATAAATATTATGTGTTGCCTGTTTCAATCCAAAAATATCCCTCTCTGTAATTTGAGGAATATATATATATATATATATATATATACGTATAGTATATCTACATATTTGTCGACCGTTAATTTACAAACAGCCACTATGATTGAATCATTATCCTCAGGAATGACTGCCGTTGCAGCTCTCCTTCACTCTCCGCATTGCACGGTACCCTGAAGACATGAGTGGGAACTGTTGCTATAGAAACAACAAGTAGTACAGTACTTTTACTTTGTGTGGCGATGGAGCAAAGGCAGCCAAACTCTGACTCCCAGTTCTCTGCGGAGACGGTTCGATTCCCAGAGTGGGTCCACCAGGGGGTGGGTGGGTGAGCGCTGTGGCAAAGGTACATGGCAAGTGAATGAGATAAGAGATTTCAGTTCACTTAACCTTAACAGATGGCTAAGTGCCAGCGAAAATAATTCGCCATGAAAACTTTCAAAGCCCTTTCTTGTCAAAAAGGGTTTGACAAGAAAGTTACAGTTGGACGATTAAAGATAAACCATGCTTGTAAAATATACATTTTCCTTTTTTAAAAGGTAGCATCAGATGTAGGTGAAATTGTTGCATCATTAAAATATTAAATGTGAAGAAATGTGAAGTGTCAGTGCAGAGGCATATGATGAGTGTTGTTTCACGACTGTACTCAAGGTGTGGGCACTGCCATCCTTCGCCAGCCTGAGTCACCGTGGAGCTCTTTGCTTAGTGTGGTGGTTTTATTGCATACAAAACTAGATTATAAAGCATACAGACACAATTAACCTTTAGATTATTAAAGAGCCATATAGCACCGTGTTTATAAGTTTGATTGCTTTAACCACAAATGATGTTTAATTAGTATTTTTCCTCCACACACAATTTGTTTGCTTCTCCAGCTCACCCTTAAGAGTGCCAGAGCTATCGTTTTGAAAACAGAAGCTCTGGCTTGTTAGCAAATGTTTTCAAATAGATGTTCAGGGTCGGGGAAAGAAAATTCCTTTCAGAAGTGCAGTTTCACCAAACTCTTTAATAAAGCTCTTTGCTGAGAAGTCAGTCACAGTTCATTTTGGCTGCAAAATAATAAAAGATACAGATGGTTTCACAGCTATTCTAAAGTGAATTGCTTGGCTGTGGCATATTTGTTTCTTTACACCTGATTTGAGTCTTTAAAGAAAAGAAAATGGTCTTCTTTTGTGTTATGATGCAATTATACTGTCCTTCCCATTTACCCTTGAAATAATTTATTTGGAAGAAAACTGACTACTTTGCTCAGGTAGATGATAATTACTGCTGCACTCTGCCAATGTGCTGATATATTCTCAGTTGTGTATCTGAAAATAGTTTGTGCACAAACATATATTTAGATATACAGTATGGGTATAGGGGGCGTGTTCTTAAGAGCGTGTATCTGAGCATGCGATGATTGACAGCATGCGTTAACAGTGTCAGTCTGTCATTATGCGCACAAAGAAAATCATCTGCCTTTGTCTGAAAATGTTCATAACACGCTTTCTGTTCAAGGCCATCTGAAGATAAGCTCCAGTGAGCCAGAGTGAGTCTGCTCTCTGCTTCATGCAGAACAAAACCCAGTGCCTGAATACAGCAAAACAGGCAAAACAGCTTAATTCACTCACTGATTGCCACATTGTATTAAAATTATAGAGTAACTTTCAAATTTTTGGTTTTCTGGAGTTGCTACAGTACATTATTTTCTCCATTAATTACCTCCATTATGGTGAGCGTGATAAGAGATAAGAAGCAGCACACCCTGATACTGTTCAGTAACTTTAAGCTCCGTGATCTACGATATCAGCAGATTTATCAAATAACTGTCTGCATGTTTACAAATCCTTCAAAAAAAGATTTGTGTATGATGTAGCTGACACAAAGCTACAGCCATAATATGATGATGCGTCTGCAGTCTGCAAGTCACAGATACAGGTTGTGCAGATAACAAGGAGGCTGACAAAGCAGAAGCATGTCCCTCCACATTCCCTCCACATTCAGAGATGAAGATATCGAGATTAGTTTAATCCATTCTCAACCAATTTCTCTCACTCCCAGCTCAAGCACATATGCAAGCACCCTGAAGACATCCTGTAAACAAACACAGATACAAACACACTATATGCACACACACACACACACACACACACACGTATACAAACACACTATATGCACACACACACACACGTATACAAACAACATCTTCACTCTAATTGCAAAGGGTTTGCAGTCCCCAAAACGAATGTCAACCCGCTGACATTGAACAGGGAAGCTGCATCCGTCACGTGGAGGACAATCTGGCCCAGGCATGACATCAAGCTGCCAAGTGTTGTTGTGAAGGAGAAGAGTTGTGAAAAGCTGACTGACAGCTCAGGAGAGATGCAAATAGATGACTAACTGCAGCACCACAAGACGGGACAACAGCTCTCATTCATTTCTGGTCTGTGTCTTCATCTTTTTTCATCTGCTTTATCTGGTAAATGACAAAGTTGGCAAGAAGTATTACTGTAGGAGATCCCTCTCACGAGATTAGATACAGTTTTTCTTTTCTTTTCAAATGAAAGTGGAAATACATGTCATACATCAGTGAAGGTAAAATGAAAAAAGTGACACAAGTGACTGAAAGACAATAAACTGTGTATGTCCTAATCGCGCACAAAAGGGTCGATGTCCTTCATTCCAATTACCCTGAATGGGCCAAACTGCTGCCATGTCCACTTTGCAGCATGCAGTCACTGTTCTCCCTCATTGAACTGTGTTCTCATTTTAAGCCTGAGTGGATCCCCCCATGCATGTCACAGCTGGTGGTTCACCGCACAAGCGGATAGCTCATGCAGATAGAAGTAGTTGAATTTAATGGACCTGGTTTAAGTGCTCACAAGATCCAAAGGGGACAGAGATGGTGCATCTTTTATTTTTGTTTTCATCATGCTCAACTACATGTATTGTACTGTTGTGCACAGTATACTCATGGATGGAGGTGATAATAGGTATCATAAAGAGGATTATGTTGCTGGTGGGAGTGTCTGTGTTTTGTTAACCAGCTTTAATTGCTATCGATGATATGTACGCTGCTCGGGAATGTTTTTATATTTACCGTCGCTTTCAGTTCTATCTTTAATAATATAGTTTTAAGACACATCAGTGCTTCAAATCAAATCCTTGTTTTAATGGATCCATTGCATTTTGTGTTGTGCCGTGTGTAAATATTTGGCATTTAACTGTAAAGATTCCTAAAATCATAAGCATCATCAGTGTATGTGGAGGCTTATATACACATTGAACCATGATTGGGTTACATTCAAATTAAAGTGCCTTCTAGTGTCTTCTCAAAGTCTGCACATACACAATTCTGCACAGTGAAACGTCAAAATAAGGGAACAATAAGCAACGCATATTTTTGAGAGAGGGAAAGGATCTATTGGTTCTTGTTGTCTAACGTCTGTGGGTTCGTACATCTGTTCCGCACCAACACTCAATCTCGGACATGAATGACCTTTTAAGATGGAAGCTCCCTGGAATTGAATGCACTTCACTATTGTGTACTTGTGGGCTGATGCTGATAAACATTGACATTAGCGTGAACTTTCTCATTTAAAGCCACATAGTGGACAAAGCAGCCATTACACATGTCTACTACACCATGAATGACTGACAGGCCTGGATTGTGCATCTGGGAAGTTGGTGACATATAATACAGCTTATGTACTGTACAGTCATGTCTCTGTGCTTTGCTGCTGTCACATCATGTGTGTTTATGTTTAGAGGGAGAGAAGATACAAAAAAACATGTATGGAGGAGCTTGAATGCTGGAAAGTGGGGAGATGTGTTATTAATTATTATTTTGACACATGAATTCCTCCTTTGAAGTTGAAGCACTGTCAAAGCACTTCCACGTCAACGCAAAACATGATGGCAGAATTGAGCCTTGTCTTGCAGGCTTCAATCACTACGCTGCTCAGTACCAGTAACACAATGAGAACCAGTAACACAATGAGCATTGCACAACTTGTATCACACTGCAAAGTATGAGGAATCTCTTTAAATCTTCATAGTAATACCTTGAAAAAGTAACTTCCCCAACACAGCGTATTATTGTAATGCATTCACTGGCAGGCACACATACTTTACCATGTACTATACCCACAGCAATTAGATAATGTGAAAGAAAACATTCTGATTAGGTATTCTCTGTAATTATAGGGAAAATAATACGCTAAAGCCTTTATATAGTGAGCAGTGAAGAGACATTCTACAACCAGTGCACATCAACAAAACAGGTTTAGTTTGACTAGCAATACGTGCAAAAACCAGTACTGAGTTTAAAATCAATGGTTAATTGGTACTGGTGTCTGTCATCAACAGGTTTTTTAAAGGCCATTCCCTTTCAGCCGATTGAATCTTTTTGAAGTCAGCATGGTTTGATCGTCGCTCTTTAATTGGAAAGCCCACTGCCATGAAACCATTTACCTTGATTAAAGCCCCTACATTATTTTTTTAACATGTTTAATTTTGTAGCAAACAGCAATACATAGTGTGTAAAGTATTACTGACTCTCTATTTCACTGAGTTTCTACATCGCTACATTGCAGTGGGGGTGCTGAGGTTATTGGACACACAGTTGCATGGAAGTTACTTTCCTCTCTACATCCCTGGACATCTTGGAAACACTACTGGTCAGTCCCACCATCAATCAACTCTCGGTGACCTCATTCACGTCGCCGGGCTGCTGCGTGTCATCAGTGCCTCTTCATAGAGAGACTTCTGCTGCCATCCACCTAATGGAGAACTATTGGGCCTATTTCAAAGCAATTTCAGGCTATTTCATTTCAATGTCATAAGGACTTAGCTCCTGCTCTAGCTGCTAGTTGTTGTCAGTGTGACAATTAAATAATGTAGACTGTCAAGGGCTGTTGAAATGAAAAGATGCTTAAAAATAAAGGTTTCTATAATGAAATGAGAATAAACTCAAATGCAACAATGACATATATGAATGAAGACATATTGTTATATCCCTATTGTTACATCAATAGTTGGAACTAAAATGTACTGTAAATATTGGCTTATTTATAATTACTTTACTCTACTTTAATCTTTTTAATTGCGGCCAACCAGGAGAGTTGTTTTTTTTGTCAGTAATTACTGTGAGCATCCTGTGTTGAAGCAGAAATATAACTATTACTAGAAAGGATGCAGCTTGGAGTGAACCCAGAAAAAAAAGTTAGTGTGATATGGATTGGTTTGCATTTATCACATAATGAAAATGAAGATGATTTCTCTAAAAACGTACATCCTCTGCTATCCTATGGTGAGTCTTTACACAGTTTACAGCACAGACATTTCACAAAAGGACACAAATCTGAAATAAATATGGTAAATCAGGTGGTCATTATATCATACATTTTTCTGGAAATAACAATATAATTACCGGTAGTTGTGTTATTATCAACAACCTGTAATTAGAATAGCATTTAGAGAAACAGTGTGGGCTGTCAAAAGAATAAACTTGTCCGAAGGCTGAAACTGAACTGACACATCTATGCTATTTTCTTCAAAGCAATCTGTTTAGTAGCTGCCAAGAAATTGTTATCTTCTCAAACATTAGAGCTGTTAGGGTGACTAATCATGTTCAAGTGGAAAGCTATATGACTTAATTATTTAAAATTCCCCTGGAGAAGAAGCAGAATTAAAAACAACCTGAAGAAAATATCAGCAGCCGAATTGTTTGCCTCTCTTAATTGCATGGCCTCGTCACACTGAGAACTAATCAATGCAAGATAAACAGCAGCCACATATACAGTAAGCTATACCATTGTTTGGGCTAATATGTTTGGGCAAAATATGCCACGCTCTTAATAAAAATATCTGATCAAATGATGTTCACCAGCTAGCTGCCAAATGTTTCTGTCTGCTGGTCAGGACTGGGCTGGCAGCGCGGAAGACGGTTTCAGATCTTGCTGCTCAAACCGCTGCAAGCAAGTGCTTTGTTTTCCTACAGTGTTCGCTTTTGGCAGCTACGGCATGGTTTGTAATCTTAGGGTTTAGAGTACTTAAATATTGTAAAGTAATCGCCAACCTGCATTGCAACAAAACTAATGTCCTTCCCAAACGTGACTGACTGAAACCACAGGTGGGACGCAGGACTATCTCCCATTTGAAAGTTTTGTGCTTTACCAGTCAGCCTCCATATCGTCTTCCCCATTACTTTTGTGTCACACTTCCTGCAATGTTAAAAAAGGAAGCCATTGTGTATTGTCAAAAATGCTACGGCCTGTATCACTATCGATTTATGTCGCTGTATTCGCATCTGTATTATATCGGTCATGGCTTATCGAGAAAGGAAGTCTGTAGTCTGCTAAATAGTAGAATAATAATAAAGTTACACACAGTGTCAAGTTTCAATGTGTCGGATCATGAGGTAAAATAACATCTGTGGAACATCTGTCTATTTTCTTCCACACTGTGCATATCTGCATCATGGAGAGCACTGGACAGAAATGGAGAGCACTGGACAGAAATGAGAGAGAGAGATAGAGACAGAGAGAGAGAGAGAGAGAGAGAGAGAGAGAGAGAGAGAGAGAGAGAGAGAGAGAGAGAGAGAGAGAGAGAGATGGAGATGAAGACTCAGTCATTTGATTAATTAATGAATTCAACCTTTGTTTGAATCTCAAGGAATCATCATCACCATCATTTTTTTCCCAATGAAATCGGGAAAACAGAATAAAGACCGACAAAAAACTGATTAGCAAGAAAGCAACAGAACTGGCTTAAAACTTACTTTGTAATAATGGTTTTAAATTGACTAACAGGTACAATTTTGTTAAGTTTGAATGTGTGTTGTAAAATGTTTCAAGTGTGTGCAGCACAAAAGCTAACAGAGCTAAGTAGAGATGCCCACCTACCAATAGTTGCAATAGTAGTAATGCAAATCACCGTGTATCTGAAAATACACGATCCATGTTAATATACTCATTAAAGCAGCTTTAAGTTAGTTCATAAATGTTTTTTTTTTAAAAGTGCATTAAATAATTCCGGTTTGCATTCACCTATTTATTTAGGTTTTTATTACCATTAACATATTTATTTTTTTATCAACCTTCTATTTTTTGTACAGCAACCTTTCTGTCAGTCATATGAATATGTATGTTAACTCAATCATGTGTGATGATTCTTAAAGATGTGCCACATAATTATATGCACATGCTAATAAGCATGTTGCTCCATTTAAAAATGTGCTTTGCATTATGTGAAAATAATTAACCTTTATCGTGAGATAATCAATGCACCTCATGCATAGTTCCTCAAACCAGGGACTAACATCCTCGGCCAATATTCACTTATTTCCACAAGAGTTTCCTTGTAATGAGGGCACCTTAGAGTAAGAGGACTAGGCGGAGGCAATCAAGCAAATGGCTAAACTGATGGGAGGTACATGTACAAAAGAAACATAATTCATGCGGAAATGCAATTGGATTGTCTTTTAATGGCATTACCCTCTTTTATCTCACTACTGCCACCTTCTTCTGCTTCATAGCAACATCAAACACCATCAAGACTATAAGGAGGAGACTGGGACTTTGTTTCTTTGATTGAAAAGATTGCTGTTTAAGCAAAATGTGATGTCTGAGAAGCGAGGTTGTCCTCGAATGCATAAACTGCATTGCATCAACAGCATGACTTTGTTGTATTAAAATGGCTGGTGTTCACTGACTGTACTGCATCAGAGTTTGCTTGGAAACAGACCCATATATTTAGTAAGTCTCCTTACGGTTCTTTGGTGCAGATCAAGGTTATACAGTTCTGGCACAGTCTCGTTCTGGTAATAAATGTTTCAATTAAAGTGATGTTGGGAATTGCAGGATAGGAACTGGATGATAAAAGAAAAAACAAGCAGCTGCTTGGCACACTCTGTATGCGATTGTTCAAGGTGGATAAGGAGAACTTGGTGTGCAGGTATTTTCACTTCAAAGCATGTATTAGTAACATGTTCATCGAAATACATTCAAAAACCTTCTGAAAAGGTAAACGACGTGACGGAATTTTCTTCCGATATGCTGCTGACTTGAGCTGTGTGCGTTCCATTGTTGGAAACTGACGTGTGATTAAAACCTGAAAAGTGAGAGAAAAGGCTTTGAGTGCAGCAGCATGCAGCTTTATAATTTAGATTTGCTTGAGAGTAAAATAGCTGCAGGGGTTGAATATATTACAAATTACCAATTGAATTATGTTATCAAGTGTTGAGATTAAGGGCTTTCAAAACGAAAGTTTTTCACCAAGTCTATTAGCCTTTACTCAGCTCACCACTTGCAGCTGATAATATACTTTGAAAATAATACAACATAAATACAAAGCTATGCCGGGGCATGGGGGCACATTCATTATGCTACATTACACATATACCGATTCAGGATGTACATATGTGTCCAAAATTGTTGAAAGCTAGCAGTGAGTATTGACAACTGACTGCAGTTTTCACAAAAACAAATGACAAGTAACAGATTTTTTTTAATGCATTTCAAACTTATTTGTTTATTGCTAAAAGTAGATGAAATATTGTGTCAGGTAACTGCATAAGTAATGGATTTCGTAGGCGTTTAACAGTAAACAACATCATAGCAGAAGCATGCAAGATGTTTTACTGGATTTTATCAGCTAATGTTTTGGTAACAAAAATGTAGAAAGATGTAGGAATTATGCAAAGCTTTTGTCATTTATTTACCTCACTCTGTTGTTTGTATGAATAACATTTTAATGTGTTGGTGACAGTTGCTTGTGCGCTTAAAAATTTTAAACCTTGTTGAAATGTGATAACTTGGGAAGTTTACAATGTTTTTTTGCCATACTCATACACACTCAACAGTCATAATTTAGACCAATCACAGATTAATCTAACATGACAGTGGCAGTGATATTAGATTAGTCTGAAAAGACAAACATAAGTCAGCTATTGACTGACCGAACCCTTTGTGGTCAGAAATCAAATGTCCTATAGTCGTTAAATGTCAGAAAGCAAGCTCGCTAAAATGTAGACAATAACTTTAAACGTTATAGATATAGAAATGCTTCCCAAATATAATGCTATCAAGTCTAGTTTATCCACTAACTTAAACCAAGCTGTTAGTAGTTTCCCAAAATCTTGATCAAGAAGTGGCAGCAGCACCTTGGAATGTCTGTGTGTGACATTTGGGTTTCGAGTAGATTTACAGTCATACCTCCCAGAACAACATCAAAGGATTTGATCTGGAGCCAATGGGTTTCCAGAGGACTTCCGAGGATGTACTGCACCAAGTGTGAGTCATTTCAAGGGTAGATCAATTACAAATTAAAATGAAATTAATTAACTATCCAAGCATATGGTGCTTTTTGTTCATACTTATGCAGCAAACCATTTACAAGTAGAAAGAGAGTGATGTGGTAAACATTGTAAGACATTTCACAGTTAACACAATCACATAAACACAAAACAAACACACAAATACTCGTACACGCATTATTCTGCCTGCATTTACAACCCTCCCACACACAAAGTTTGGAAAGTAACTGGAATCAGTCATTGAGGTCACTGCAAGTCATCATGGGATGAGTAATGGACAAGTGCTGCAATTTTTTTTTTTTTTAAACACTCGTACATGTTCAAATCAGTTTAGGCACTAAAACCTGCCGCATTGCTTTTCCCACATGAGATCAAGTACTGCTCATTTAAAAAGCATTCAGAATCAATTCAATGCTTTTCCCCTCCGTGATCGATGAGGAACTGGTGAATTGATAACTTGTGTGCCAGACCCCAGCGGAAACTAAGCTGGAATGGGACCACAAGCAGAGGAAGTCAATAATTGGAAGTCATTCATAACCCAAACTGCAGAGAGCCACTGGGAAATTTGCATTGAAGCCTGTTGGCCCATATGTGCTGTCTGTATCCCAAATTCACCAAGGAATACCAAAACATATTAGCTTATCTTTGGCTTATCCCACACATTCAGACTATAATCATCCAATGTTTTGCGGTCTTGGAAATGACACTGCTTGCTCAAAGATCAGCACAAACATAAAAGTAATCAAAGTCACACAAAGAAGGAAAAATCTACCTTTTCATCAAACATCACACATCCGCTATGATCTGAGAGGGGGAAATGAGCACATGCAGAGTTGTGTTTAATAATGAATACAAAGGGGTGGGATTTCAACCACCATCTTTCACAGATGTCAAGTTTGTGATAATGCCAAACACTGTGAGATGAGTTCTTTGTGCGGATACTTTTTTACTCAAACACATATGAAGGCAGAATAAATGATTTACAGTCTATTTGGACAAATTCTGTTTTTGCTGTAGCAGCTTTAAGGATGATGATGTTGGTTGGTCACTGTCTGTCATTCAAATGCCACAGAGAAGTGCATCCACGAGCCACTTTCTGCTTTGGGTTTTGGGTTTGGTTGGTGTGTTGGTACTTTTTTAAAATAAATATATCCAAACATGACAGATGGGAAAGCAATTGCAGGATAAAAAATATGGCCGGCATACACTTCACTGTTTGTTCTTGCCAACGGCTTTGACATGTTGTTAATCACGGGGTGTTACATTGGAAATCAATGGATTAAGACATGAGTCTAGTCTGTGGATACGATACACAGACGACCCTGATAATCTGTATCTGCAGAGGCCCGAGCAGATCCCAAGCAAAAAGAAAGCAAACATACCAATGCTCGCCAACAAGCAGACATAAACAAAAGTAAATATCTGGGGTGGCACCGTAACCCTCGTTGAGCTGGAGAGGAGGGGGCAACTATGAATGTTTCATTTACAAACCACAACTGACAAATCCACACTCATTATACCTTTAATGTCACAGGATTTTTTAAATAATATTTCAAGGACAGCCTTGTCTTTTCAGAGAAAAATCACAATGACGCATTGGAGTGAGCTCCCAACAAGAAAGACAGCATCAGTCATTTCAGCAAGTGCTAGCAAGTCTATCAATATGCAGTGGTCCTAAACTGGATGAGCAAGTATAGAAGGGATGGATGTAAATAACCAAATGGTCTTCCCTCTTTTACACCCTCAAGACAACTTTAGTATCTAGTAATTAGTATCTGTAGCCCCACCACTGGTAAGGCTGGAAGACGAATAGCATGTTAGCCATTCCATCCAACATTATTGTTTTGTGAAATTGAATGGACATTGCAGGCACCGCTACTGGGCCTATAAGGCTTTTAGTATTGTTCCATTAGGAGTCAATTTCCTTTTACAGGCCACAAGGAGAGACCATCTCTCAGACAGGAGCCACTCTGTTAGATGTAGCCCCTCCAGGTATGTCAAAGTTAGGTGGTTGCTCTCCTTTACAAAGTCAGTTACTGTATAATCCCAGGATTAATTTCTGCTAACAGCAGGCAAAAAGGTGCTGTTTCCATCTGTCTCTCATTCTGTTGCTGTGCGTGCTGCCTCACCAACACACAGATACACAAACAAGAATCCCTTGTGTCGGTATGTTCACGTGTCTCGGTTTTGAAGACAAATATCTTCAATCATCCACAAAGAGAGCTGACTAGGATTATCATACTGCTGGCAACTAACTTGCATGAGAACCTTTAATTTGAATTCTCGTTTGTCATGGATTGGTGACAAGTAATTAAACATTGATTCCTGAAGGCTCGGGCCTTGAAAGGTAGCTGAGAAGCATTTATGCAGTTCTTTTCACAATAGGCAGTGCTAGCATTTGGGAAAAAGAGAGCTCAATTTTCATCGTCTGACATGAATAGGTAAAATGTGGCCAGACAGAGTTTGATTGAGGCGCTCGCCTCTGTGACTTGACAGTGAAAAGCCGTACATCAGATATCTGTCTGGGCTTTGTTAGCCAGGGAAACACAGACACCAAGAGCTTACTTAAAAGCTCCACAAGGCAAGAAAAAAAAAAGTCCTTGTCTCATCAATCCAATTTAGGTGACAGGACCATCAGTGCATTTCAGCCACACAAACTGCTTTTGTCCTAATGAAATGATGTTATGGGGTAAAGACAGCTCTGTCACAGGAAACGACAAATTTAAATTTAAGTGAACGCCAACAAACAAACACTCATCCGGTCAAAGAGCATAAGACCCTCGACTTTGAGCTTTTGAACAGAAAACAGAAACTGTGGGCCTAATTAAAAATATGGAGCTTTATAGGTTTTCCAAGCAGTTTACCAGCCATGCATGTAAACTACAGATATTATAAACCTTTTAGTGTTGTTCAGATCAATTCACTTTCTGTTCACCACTCAGATCCACCAGGCTATAAACAAAAGAAAATGTACCCAAGCGCACCACTCCCGCATAAAATAAATAGGGGGAGACACTTGTTTAATATCATAAAAGCACTATTATCCTCTACACTTTCCAATTGGTTCGCTACAGTATTTTGTTTGACAGTTGACTGTAAGAGGTTATAATTCACTGGTCAAAGTTTGTGAATTATTCATAGTACAATGCCACAACACAGTGAACAAGAGATTTAGTATAGGCATATGTTTTGTGTCTCTCTCTCTTGTCCCTTGAGCATTTATTGAAAAAAACATGCTGTATAAAGTTCACAAAGATATCCTCGAAGATTTTCTCAAATTCACGTTTCCTCTCACTTTTATGAGTTCAATGATGTGTGCAAATTCTGATATCATATTCAAATTTAAATACCGTTCTGAGACATCTTTGTCTTTTCTCGCCTAAACGACTGCAATGCACTCTGGGACATGTGTGTCAGGTTCTACTGTTGCAACCTTACTTTTACATTTTCTGTTGCTGAACTGTTTCATTCTCCTCGTGTTTCTTTGCATTATTGTTGTTATTCCGTCTCTTTGCTTTTGCATCTATTTGTCTTGCTTGCTTTCAAACCTTTTTAATGAATATGTAAATAGAGATTATTATTATTATTTTCAATATTATTAACGGTGCTAGATTGTTAATACAGAGCATTAACATTAATATTCATATGAGTCTCTGACCCACGCCATCGTCACACAAGCATGCAACCCTCTGGTTCCCGACCAGGTAAACGTGGTCTGTGCTGTCGCGTTTCTTTGCACTGCTAATGCTGTTAGCTGCTTACTGCTAGCTCAGCCATTGCCATGTTGAAAGCTGTGTGGAGGCGTTCCTTTAATCATTGATATGCTCTGAATTGCAAACTTTGCACCTTTAAAGCTGCAAAAGTAGTGCAGTTAAGTACCGTACGATGTAAGCTTGCAAAATGTGCTTTATAAAATGACCACTAATATTGTTTCATTACAATTGTCTGACATCAAAACTGTCAGTTCATGAGATATTAAGGTTTTGTAATCTTCTTAGGGAAATAAGGTTCTCGCAGATGCAAGTAAGAGCACAAACAAGCAAAGAATACAAGGACACTTTAATACAAAAAAAGAACAAGGCAAACAAGGTGCATTTATCCTAAAAGTTACCGGTACATATATACTCTTTTCTCCACATGAGTCTTAACTATAGTGGATGGATTTGTATCCACAACCAATACTGTCATCTCAGGATGAGCTGAATCTTTGCTCCTCCGTGGCCTTATATCATCAGCAGCCACAATGTGTCCTTGGTTTGCCTCGGCTAACCACCACTAGTGTCCATTATGTCATTCCAAGATAACTCCCCCACTGTAATTAAGTACTATAAGTAAGTGTGTCTCATTGGCCAAAAAGGGCATGGTGTGCCATCTTCAATATGTAAAGCCATTAAATGAAAGGGTGTTGGCTTGATTGTAGATACATTTGTAGTTTGAACATGGAAGGGCCAGCCCAGTATCCTGGTAGTTATGTCCATCATTACATCCAATATCACTGTGCAATGCAATATGGTGTGTCCTTTCTGTTGTGATGTGTAAATGTTTCGATGGTGCAGGGGGGCGTTGCGTTGTCAACTATCATATAAACCCCAGTTTGCACCCTGTCACAGACCTGCAATTCCTTCTGTCCTGGCAATGTGCGTGGAAAAACCTGCAAGACACTCACTCCTGTGATTCCCTCACTGTTTTTTCATCACACCAACACACTCCGACTGTATCTTGCACAAACGCAGCAGCACACGCACACCCCTGCAAGACCTCCCTGCTCTCCATGTACCGTTTTATCTGATTACACCATCCTTCTTAATCAAACTTCTTATAATGATGTGGGTTTGATCTTCTATGGTTGGTCCCCGAGAGCTCCCCAAGTGACCTGTTGCTGGTCAAAGACACATTTAATTGCAGCAAAAGAGATTCCCAGGTGGATTCTAGCAGGTCCTGTGTTTGCTTTCTTTTAATAAAGTCGAAGTTGAAGTTCATATCTTGCAGATCCAGTATACTACATACACAAACACACATGCAGCCACTGCGCTGGAGAGCCTTTGCTTTCAGTTCAAGCCTCCTGAAGAGGAATTTCCCAATTTGTACTCCCTCATGTGAGCCAGGTCTGGTAAAAAATCCTGGCTATTGCCAGTCTATGCAAATCAGTCTAAACAACAGCCATATCAGATCTTCTCATTTCTCCCCTCTGATTATCATGCACAGTAGTCGAATCAAGAAAATCAGTGATCAGATTGAACACGTTGATACATTTTCTATAAAGATACAGATGCATCGATGCATTTGACTAAAGTCTGGGATCATGCAGCCCTGTCTTTATTTAATTGCATGCATTAAAATAGTTATGCTCAGGTCGAGGCAAAGTGGGTAATCTGTTTATGTTCCTAAATGTACAGAGACAACGTTTATGAATGCAATATTTAAAAGCCAAAGATGACAACTGCATATGCATGTCATATCAATTACACCTGATGTGCAAATATCACATGTCTAGAAACTACTTCCCAATTTCGGTCCATGAATTCAGAAACTGCATGACATCCTGTCTATCAATAAATGTGCAACCTGCAAAATATTAACTTACCCGGCTTCCGTTGCGGAGATTAAATGACTGAAGAAACCAGGCAGTTGGCGAACAGCATTACATTCCTTGTTAATGTCCATACACAGCTCAGCGACGTTCACGCCGACACCCGGATAATGTGTCGACTGAGAGGAGCGCGCGCAGACGGGAGCGCGCTTCTTGGCCATAGACAGAGCTCAGGGAGGTGCGTCAGTGAGGAGGAGGTGGGAAGACAAGATAAGAGTAATAACAGCCCTCCAGCAACAAAGGCTAATAAGGAGACAAACGTTTTCTCGAGGAAGTCAATATGACATGTTGAGTCTTACTTCATAAGATGCACCAACATCTCATAGTGTCAGTGGTTCATTATTACCCTTTTCTAATCTGAAGCCTAATGTGGCATCCCATGAAGTGGACATTGGCTAAAAATATGTCAATTAAGAGGATGTTTTGTACAGTTTAATATATGTAGTTTCCCATTATTAGTATAATTTTGTCTCAAACTTTTAAATACGAATTATTTGAAAAAACCTTTACAAAAGTGTATAATTGAATTCCTGTAAACTAATGCCTCTTTACACATATTGAGTATTTACATATGACTATCATGACTTAAGTCATGAGTGTACAAATTGTTATAGGTGTTAAGCAATACAGCGTCTTTTCATGGGGGTTATGACTATACCTTTAATTCAAGCCACTTTCTCCGATATGTGTTACCATGGAAAGAGTAATTACACACTCCAAACCTCTACCAAGTGTTCAACTCAGTCGGAAAAGATCTATTGATAAACCCCTGAATGTCCTCGTTTGATGCAAATGTGTAGTGGGTCAGGTGTAATGTAGGTTGGTTTTATGTTTTGTGTTGAACATAAGAGGGTATGAAATGCCCGAAGAGGCTGTGTGAATTTATAGCAAAAGTACACAGTGTCTTAAATGTGCACCTTGCCTACTTTAACAAGTTAGTTCACAGTATCACAGTAACACATTTCCTTATTTCACAGACAGAGAGAGAGAGTGTGAAATCTGGCAACGGAAAGGTTCATAAAAAAGTTAAAACAAGTATGAAGGCTCTAGCAAATGCTTCAATGTAAAAAGAGATGATGCAATGTGGGTTGTATTAGGGTTTTGGATGGTGTTCGTAACTAGGGATTGGTTATAAAATGTGATGGCTCTAGTGTTCGAGTTGGAGGTGTTGTGTTGCATTTTCCATCAATCTCTCAACTCACCTCCCTCTAGCGCCGCAGCTCTCTGCTGTTTATTTAGCCGGGTATTATGTAAATGTGCAGTCACTTTGTTTCATGTATGAAATCACTGATTGTCTAAATTCCCTCGACTGACTGCAAGGATGTGCTGTGGATTGGTTTTAGCGGGCTGTGGAGATATAGAATATGGAAAGTTATGTGTGATGTGTGGGCTGATGTCCATTGAGAGACCAAACCTAATCCAGCAGACAATAATGGAGTCATAGTGTGTTGAAGGGATGGCAAACCTTTGTGTATCTTTGGTGAAATCCGTAATTTTCTTGACATTCTTTGAAACGTGAAATGGGAACCGTAATGGAAAATGTTGGATTTTCTCATCTTGTAAGAATTCGCCCTACTAAATCTGTTCACCAACACCTTAAGGCTGAAAAATAAAATAAATTGGTTATTAAGCCCCACACGTTCTGCACTGTAGTCACTTATCTTAGCTGTAGTGATGAAGCAGTGATGACTGCTGCCTACAATAACACTTCAGTGAAGCTCTTAGTCACGAGGAACAAAAATATCGGCTGCTAAATGATAAAAGAAAAATCGAAATTGAATCAAGTATTAACAGAGTGAAGTATCACATATGATAAGGGGTGACTCTTGTGCAAATGTTACATTTCCTGACAGATAAGTCTTAAAATGAATCAGTAAAGTGTGAATGGTTGTACAACATTCCAGACAAAATTAGAGAAGTCCCAAAGTCGACTACATGACAAGGTCTGTCTCTCAAAACAAATGCCTACAGCCACACCAAATCATTACAGCAGGACACCAGCGTCCAACAAAAAACAAAACATGGAGTCTTCCTTCCTAAAATAAATCTACAGTTGCTCTCGGGCTCCTCATCGAGCAGTGGGCGGTAAGAGCCCTTATGTTCCCTTGGAGGATTGTGCTTGAGTAACTCTGGGAAGTCACAGCACAATCATGAGTGAAATTTCCGTTTTTTTGCTATAAAATGATGACAGCCCCACATAAAGTAAATTATATCAACCATTGTTTTAATAAGATCACAGACAATGGGACCCACATGATCCTGTGGGGAAAGCCATGTGTGAGATGTACCTAATTGTTTTTTTCTTCTTTTTTGTAGCAGCAAATACATGGTTCTATCCCTCAGAACACATACAGTAAATAATGAATATAAGCTATAACAATGTCACTCTATCGTGTGTTAAATATAATGTTAGTATACAATATATACATTATCTGTAAACACATCCAAATTAAATAATAGCTGAGTCTTCCTATATGTGGTACTATGTTCATGAAGCACAGACAATATTAAAGGTGGACTAAACTATTTGTAATCATTAAGATAACTGCATTAATAATAAGATGTCATAATAATGTAATAGTAAAACAATATTCAGCTTCATCTTTTTGTTTAGTTGCCGGGCAGATATTATAGGAACATTGTGTTTCTATAAAAACGTTCAGTATGATAATGAAAGGTAGACAAATTGAAAGAAGCCTTAAAATGTACATACCTTTGTAAAGTTCCCTCTACAGTATATTAACTGACACACAGAGACATTCGTCTGTAGGAAAAGGTGCAGTAAACAACATGAAAGATGTGTGCACCGTCAGGATTTCTGGACATAACTTATCCACAAGGATGTACTCCTGCATGTCTCTCCCTGCTGGTTGATAAGATTCCAAGAAATCCGACGGTAAGTCAAACTGTTTTATAAATGCTTTATTAACTCAGAAAATGCTAAAAATAATAATTGTAACAAAATGTGATGTAAAACTTTACTAGCTTGTGTCTGCACCCTCTTTTCTGAGGTCTCCATCATGTACTTGTCAAAAGTAAACATTAATATCATGCTTCATGAGCTCATGAAATGGAAAGGGAGACATTTTGGACAGTTAGTCCTCTGCCAGTCACTTTGGAGAGAGATCTTGATCAATCATCGTATTCATAACTGGTCTTATTGATGTTCCTGTCACCTTAAAAACTCCAGTTCGGTCCTTCACTGCAGGGCACCAAACATCTTCACCTTATGCCTCCAAACTGTCTGAAATCATCTTCCCATCTTTGCTGCGACTCTTTGCAATGACATGCTGAAGCTTCGTTCACACCGAGGTTTCATGTTGTAATAGAAAGAGACATAATTACGAGGCGTTAATAGAGAACGACTGTCAACCTCTTTTTTGCTAATTAGCCATGATTGTTTTTTTTCTTATCTTGTCACTCTTGAAGATGAAACAGCCAAATTAATGAATGAACTATGATCACAGTTTAGTCATGCATGTGTGCTTGTCACTGCCTTGAACTCCATAATGAGCCAGTGTAATGCTGTCTTACTTATTAACAATTACACATTGCATTTAAATCACAAGACCTTTTCGGTATTCATGTGCTTCCTTGAACTATTGTGATATGGTAGAAAGCAGCAGATACATGGCGTCCAATTATTTCAAGCTTGCAACAGCTAAATAAAAATACAGGATTGATTGCTTGTCTACTCCTACTACTGTAAATCCTATTTTGCTCACTCGTCTATGCCATCACGCAAGTTATGTAACAAGGCCAGCGGATTTGCCACACAAACTCTGCAGGTATTCTGAAAGACTGTGGTGTGTTGTCTGCTGTTCATTTTGTTAAAATAGAATTTAGATGGCTCAGAGTAACGGGGGGGATTACATCAGTGTGGCCTTCTCACTGATAATCTGATGTTTTATTCAGTGCTGTTTTTGTGGCCACACAATGGGGTTGTCTTGTTGCAAAGCTTTAAAACAAAGGGAGACAAAAAAACAGAGGAATTGTCTCAAAATGCAAAGTTATTCAGTGTAATATAGATTATTGAGAACATTTGGGGGTTATTAAACTGGAATTACAAAATACCCGCTTTCACCAGAGATAGCAAAAATCCCAAATGACAAGCCTTCCTGTATGTGAGTAAAACACATTCTTATCTACTCACCGTTTAAACACAGAGCGTGATGACAGTAGAGCGAGTGTGATGAATGTACTGAAGAAACCCATCAAAGCATGTAATGCTCTCATATAGCACATTCTATATATGTATATATATATATATATATATATGTATATATATATATATATATATATATATATATATATATATATATATATATACATATATATGTATATATATAGAATGTGCTATATGAGAGGAATATATATATATACATATATATATATATATATATATATATACATATATATATATATATATATATATATATATATGTATATATATATATATATATATATATATATATATATATATATATATATTCCTTAAAATGCTAAATTATAGGATCCTGGAACTAATGCAAGACTGACCATTACTCACGGACTTGCATATCTTTGGACAACAGTATAACAAACTTGCAAAGAGAACATTAGCATGATAAACTTGCCCCTGTGAGTTATAACCACAAATGCACAATGTCAGACTTCTCACAGATGTAGATTTTACACAACCTCTAAGAAACGCCGAGCGTACAAAGTGAGGACGCTCTGTTCTTGTTTGATATCACTTTCATCAGAGTGTTGATTTATCTTTCGTTCCTCTGGGTTTATAGGTGTGTGATGCAGAGTTGGAGTCGGGTGGATGCATAGTATCAGATCAGTAAAATATTCTTTAGTTATGATGACACCCCTGCAGAGATATTGGCCTCTTGTGTGTCACAACACATCTCTGGTGGTGGTTAGGGCGTATTTGAATCATCGGGTTGTGTCTGCGAGAGTGTGCCTCGTGTCAAATCTGATCCTCATGCTGATTTAAAAAGAAAAAAAAGCCTAAGGGACACCCATTCTCTGAACTTAGAGTTGTTTCAATCCTCCTTTCCGTTTGTAGACGAACTCTTAAACTCCCACTGTGCGGCTTCAATGACTTCCGCTGCCATTCATCCACAAGAGCAATAAATTGGAGGTTTGAGGATGAAAGATCACTTGGTAAGAAAGCATTTAGATATAATTTTTCTGTTAACCGCGGTCCATTATTTTCACAAGAAAATCTGCTATTTCACCACCTACACAATTGCAAATCAAGAGCAACACAAATCATTTCAACCAAATGTTCCATCCAGAGAGTGGGAACAGTAGTGAAGGACAACCCCGGGTCACACTTGTATAGACGTGAGAGTACTGCGTTCTCAATTGTCAGCTATTAGTCATGAAGAGAGACCAACCCGTTCTCACTCAGCACTTGTCAAATTCCGATGCCTTGTCAGTGCCGCTCAACGCCCGATATCGACGCGTGCAGGAGCCCTTAACGCCCCGGGCTTTAACTAACGTCAATGTAAACCCATTCATGTCAGTATTGGACGGTAAGAGCAGCTGATGTATAAAGAGTGAGAAAGTGTTCAGATGAGAAGGGATGTCGCATGGGTCAAACCAACACAGGACTTTTACCTGGGAGACACGTGACTCTGTATCATCAGTGAGGCGTAATCAAGTGAGTTGTTAGTGAGGTCAACCTCAACCTAATATCCTGTGACGATGCATGTAATGAGCGTTTATTGACACGCTGTCCCTGACAAATTGACGCTAGAGGGGTACCCAGAGCGTCATAGTTTGAAGCTTGGGACTCAGTATTTGACAGGTGGGGAGTGAGAATGTGTAAGAGAGACAGAAGGGTGGCACCGCTTCTTAATGACATTATGACATAATCCTTACCTAATGATTTCCAGCCCTCTGTTGTGGTAAAACAGGCCTTGTTAGAGCTGTCCAAGGCAACGACACCCAACAGTCTGAAGACTGAGCAACAAGAGATGCAGTGCTCTGCGCTATCTTTCTTTCTTTTGCTGAAGCTTTCAATGCAGAACAACCTGGATTGTTGTTTCCTGGGAATCACTGATGTTTTAGGTATTGGTCTTGTTGATAAGAGAGACTGAGAGAATAGTAAGATATGCATGCATGCACACACACACACACACACACACACACACGCACACGCACGCACACACACACACACACACACACACACACACACACACACACACACACACACACACACACACACACACACATTCACAGGACTGTACACAGAAAAGCAGAAAAAAGTTTGAAAATGATTTTTTGCATTTTTAATGAAAACCCTATATTCTTTTGAAGGAATTGGCAGGGAAGAAGTAGAGGCAGATCCACACACTAATACATCACAATTTTGTCAATAAAAAAAATGTGGTTTTGACCACAGTGAAAAATGTTTGAATCTAATTCACACATTTTATTGTAACGCTATTTGTTTCAAGATCTGAAGCTCTGATATGAAATATTGAAACAAGAATGTTCTCGTTCTAACAGTCTTCGTTTTCAGGAACACTTGAAACCACACCCAGAGATGGGCAAACATTTATCAAAATAAAATACAACATACTGGTGCCAGAAAATTTAACAAAATACAATACATGTATTTTGTAATTAAAATACAGAAAATACTTTTTTCTGGATTTTTTGTTTTCTCACATTCACAATTTTGTAGAGCACTCAGGTTTGGGCTATATAATGTACACACAGCTCTGGTGAACCCCACAAAAAGGAAGAACAGACAAAGAATGTTAGTGTAACTAAGCAAAGCTATTACAAGACAACAACTTGATTGATTACGTATATATATATATATATATATATATATATATATATATATATAATGGGGGCAGCATTCTTCATAAGGTAGGTCTTCCTCAATCTCAAAGTTCTCGTACTCCCATGAATCGATACCAAAGCCACTGATGTGACATTGCAAAGCCTTACAATAGCATATAAGTAAATTTTACATGTTTATAATACAATTCAACCATAAATATTAACATAAACCATAAATATGACTCAAGAGGACTCAAAAGTGACTCGAGAGAGCACCCCAAGTTATGGAAAGATCTATGTTCATACCCCTAGCTTGATGCCACACATGATTAGTGCACCTTTCTAGAAAGCGACCTACATAATCCGCCAATTGCGCCAAAACTACTGTCAGACAAAGCCTGAGCAAGATATCAACCCCATTCCAGCCAAAACACTGAAATATGACTTACTTATGATTAAACAATATTCTACAAAGCCTTGCTTGGTATGTATTGGTGCTTGAGCAGAGCCAGCCCCTCTGTTGTGGAACCAGAAGCGTCCAAGGTCCAGGAAGAAAGTTAAGGCATATTTGCTTTCAGAGACCTAAACCTCCGGTACACGAAATGTGCACTTTTCGCTTTTCCTGTGTTCTATCATAAACTAGTCAACCAGTAACACATATACTGCTAAATGAACCTCTTAACCAGTCTCACAAGTGTTTTCTGTATATTATACCCTTTGAAATTCAAATAGCCCTTGTGGTTCAGGAGATATTCTGTATTTAGTATGGGTATGCGAAACCATTCGGAATTTGAGAAAAATGGCTGGGGCTTAAGCGGAGCCCATAAACTTGGGCTTTGTATCAACAAGAACATATGCATCACATATGAAAAGCATCACACATTAGGCCTATGCATACTATAAAATCAAAATATAGAATTAAAACGAGTTGTACACAGGTAAAGAGCCTCAATAAATGACTGTACATCAAGTTCTGCACAGAAAAAGGAATAAACCTAAAAGGTAAATAGTAAATCAATACTAAAGTGAATAAGTAACTTAACAAGTGAGTATCCTACTTACTTCTCTTATACTGTAACTTGGCCAGTGGCATGGTAGGCCACATAGTTCTGTATTACAGTGTTAAGTGTCTCATACAGGTTCACACTGACATCTTTATTATATAATAATCCTTCCATTTTGGTTATTATACCCAACCGGCGAGAAGCCAGTTTAGGTGCCTTTAAGAACAACTAACTCTTCAAATATTTCTGGCGTTAACCGCCTTCTGTGCGCATGAAATATTATTCCTGCAAACGAGAACAGTCTCTCAACCGGAGCTGAAGAGGGGAGGGTTGTGTTAAAACAAACAAAAAAAGTATTTTGAGTATTTTAAATACAAAATTACTCCACTCTAGTATTTTGTTACAAATTACGTTAGATTTTGTATTGGCCCTATCAAATACAAATTACAAAATATTCAAAGTACTTGAAATACATATTTAAAATACAAGTAATAGAAATACTGCCCATCTCTGACCACACCAACGCCACAAACTACAGCTTCAACAAATTACCAACAAGCTGAATCCCCAGTCTCAACACAAAACAAATGCAACATTAAACACGTTATAGTGCAGGGCAATTGCATATCGATCACACTGTGCTGTGAAGGCATACCAGATGTTCTACAGTAGTGAAGCTGGATGAAGAAATAGTACATTTTATTTTTATTTGGGTAAAACAGCCTCTTTTTTTCAGACTTGTAATTATAGTTTGCTTAGTTGTCAGTCATAGACGTGAGAGCATGGATGTTCTTATTGCTGAGACATAAAAAAAAGAACAGTAAAGTAATCCTTAAATGCCTTGTGCCTTCCTTCAAACATTGTAACAAGACCAAGAGTCTGCAGCCACTGCGAGTCTGTACAGCAGGCCTGGCCAACCCGCGGCTCCCGAGCCGCATGCGGCTCTTTGCCTGGTTTCATGCGGCTCTTGCATTCATATCGAAGTTTTTTTTTTTAATCTTTTTATTGATTTTGCAAATACTTTAGACCACTGGTGTCGAACTCAAGGCGCGATGGCTTGAAAGCCATGAAATCGCAGACCCGTTTTCAGTCATTTGCGGACCCGTTTTCAGTCATTCGCGGACCCGTTTTCAGTCATTCGCGGACCCGTTTTCAGTCATTCGCGGACCCGTTTTCAGTCATTCGCGGACCCGTTGATGATGTGGCTCTTTGCAGTAACACAGTAAAAAATGTGGCTCTTAGTCTCTGACTGGTTGGCCACCCCTGCTGTACAGTAACAAAGTACAGTAACCAAACTGTGGGAAAGTGCGCAGGTCAGAGGCCTTTTAAGATGTCTTCACTTGTATATTGGGGGGTCGTAAATGGATGGGGGTTTGACTTCTAAGAATAAATGAAAAGGTAACTTATCTGTTTTCAAATAGACAACAGGTCTGGCACATGCCAGGACTCAGTGTTTTATGGTACTCCACTGGGGCTTAGAAGGCGGGACCCTCATTGTGTTATAAATGGGCTGATGACTGGTGCTTCTTTGAATTTTGCGTCACAACTAGCCTGAGCAGTTGCTGCAGACTTTTCCTCTTGCAAGAAATAAACGGATGTAGACAACTTTGATTCAGAGAAATCATTCCTTCTTTAACAGATCTACAAGGAACATCTTCCATCACAGTCCTCTTTGGCTAATGAATAGCACTCCAAATACAAGTGCAGAGAGGTGGAGTGAAAGTAAAACCCAAACTGTGGATATCAAATGATGTCAGGAGCACTGGACTGTGTTATATATTATCATGATGATACTGAATATAGGGCTTACCATCAATACACACCCTTGAAATTGTTGCCATGTTTACCAACTTAGTGTCGGCTTTAGTCATGCTAATGACACAACTAAACACAAAGTACAGCTGAGGCTTTATGCAATGCAATCAGTTAAGGAGTTATTTAGGCATAATCCGTATTGGGCAAATTCAAATTCTGACCTGATGATCGTGCTAGATGAAACTAGTGCGTTATCCCAATTAACCTTAAAAGGACCTTGACTGCCTGGTCCAAATGTCATGTCAATCTATCCAATAGATGTTGCTATCGTGGCTTGAGACTCTTTTTATATATGTAACACTGTGCTGGAAAAAGCTACAAGCTGAGCCAACATCCCACTGTCAAGGGAAGGTAAGAAAAGCTGTTTTGAGCATTTTGTTCAGTGACAATACCAAGAATCAATTTGCATTCATCACACATGTTGGCGGACTGTCCAGTCTTTGTCTGAACAGATACTGTGCATGCAGCTCCTTAAGTGCAGCCTACTTCAAATATCCTGTAAATAACAGTTTTCATTTTGTTATCACTAACTACTAACTGTGTGGGAGGCTTTAATGAAGCCTGTGTCACTCTGCCTTATGGAGCTGCAGAACCCATGCAGGTGTCTGCCTTCATTAGTCTGGCTTTCACTGGCATGTTTAAGTGTCCTTTGATGGTCCAAAAGCTTTTTCATGCATCCTTGTGTTTCAGGGAGTTTTTGAATATAATTAGTCAGTACATTTGTGTCAGCACAAACATCAGCCAAAAAATTGACATGTGTATCAGGCCTCTAAAAGCACTTATCGGTCAGACCCTAAAGGTCCATGCCAGTCGACACATTAGCACAGATTGCAGTGGCTCTGGCTTCCGCTCAGTGCTCCCTCAGTCCAGTCAAACAGCGCAAAGGCAGCGATGGAAAGTGCCACATCTGACTGGTGGGTTCACAAATAGGATAATAGAGGCTGCTGATGCCACACAAAAAGACCACACACACGTGCAAACACATACGCACAAAAGGTCGCTTTTACACAACCAAAAATACTCTAAACACCAGTTCAGTTGAGAGGCGATGAGTCACTCTTTGAATAGCAGTCACTCTCACGTGTGTGCTAAAAAACAGAGTCAAATACAGATAATACCCGTCTGATCTGATGAACGGCAATGATACACTCACATACTCGCTGAATGGAGAAACAAGGCCATCTTCCATCATTGATGTTTTATAATGGGCACAGTAACACACGGAACTGCATTGATTGGAGGCGATAGTTCTTGGGAGAGTTGGGAGGGTTCATTTTCTGCAGGATAAATAATTATTTGTCAAGCCTTAAAGCCATTTAGCACCACCTGGCATTCTTTGTTTCTAAATCTGGCCATTGGCTCGAGTGGTTTTATTCCCACCAGCACCATGTCCTTGAGGTCTTAGCCAAACTTCAATTGGCTTTTCGGCACAGTCTCTCTCTCAGTAGCGGATACATCAAGTTGGTCATTGGAGCTTGTCATTGAATTAGGAATTGTTAATCTTCTTTTTCATTCTAACTCAATACACTGACAATTTAAAGGATTGACTGGCTTTTGCTCACAGTGTTTTGTATTTATCTCACCTGAACATTGCTTTCAGCTACTCCACTCACTCTTCAGTGAAATGTTACCTCAGGTCAAATGTTAGTCGACTCAAGAAAGGGGTTTAATATTTGAAGTAGTTAGGCTGCATTTGAAATATTTGGTATTTAAAAGACAATATGCATACCAAGGCTGAAAAATGAATGAAAGATTAAACATCTATTTCACGGTAAGGTAGATGTTTTGGGTGATATATCTGTCGTGGAGGAGAGAGAGATAAAGATAAAAAGAAAGGGAGAGGGAGAGAGAAAGAGAGAGAGAGCGAAAGAAAGAGAGGATGAGAGGGGGAGAGAAAGAGAAAGATAGTAAGAGTGAGAGAGAGACGCTTTGTTAACCTATGGCCTCCTAACCTGAGTTCAATCCAAAAGTATGAATCTGCTCAGCAGCTCTTCTAAAAAGCTCACAAATTAAAAAGTGTGTGTTTAGTCAGTACAAAAATTAAAGTTAAAAACAACAACTTGTAGTTTTACATGTGACGGACCATCTCTTACCCGGGCATCTTCCAGGAGTTGTGTTGCTCCATCCAAGTTTTGCTATAGAGAGCAAAGAGGTATATCTCCCAAATTATTCCTTTAAAGTTAACTTATGATCATTCAAATTAATGCTTGACGAAAATCTAAATTAGGTTTGTTCTACACATATCTGACAGTGTGTCCCTTATGTTGACAGATGGGATCAAAAGGAATCTTCCCATCAGGGTTGTGATGCTCTAAAGAGGTCTCTGCTTATCTTATACCTTGGCCTGTCTGCAATGATCTGTAAACACAGGCTGGGTAATGGCAACATTGCACCAACATATTTTTTTATTGTTCACCTTCATTTATATAACATGCTATCAAATAATGGAGGCACAGATAGTGCCTGGTGAGAAGCAGACCCGGGGGCTGGCAGGTAATTTGTTTGCTTTGTTCATTTGAAGCTTTCTCTCTGACGCACACTCTTAACTAAAATAGTGCTTTACACTTTAGCAGAATTCTTTATAATGCCATAAAGCATTTTAATAACACAGTTCTGTGTCATTGACCCCATAAAGGATTTACTTGTAGGATTTATTGGAATGAAATTTGTCAAGGTGATCTTTATTATAGCTTAATTATAGTTAAAGTACAGGATTATTTTAAGTTATATTTATATGCAGATCAGAACAGAGCATTTTTAGCAGCCGGGGTTGGCTTTTTGTAATTGTATTTAGTGAAATAGGAGTGTTTTGCTCACTCCTATTGCATTGCTGAAAGAATCGCGTTTTCCGTTTTGTGTTCTTAAAGAAAAGAGCGAAAAAGCATCCAACATCCAGCGTTTTTTTTAATACATTGTCCAATTGGATGGATTGAGAGGTGGGCCTTTTGTGGTGTTGCTCGATACCCCTCTCTGTATAGTATGATGCCAATCATACAACGACTTACGAAAGCAATTAATAAAATAATAATAATTATATTAATTAAATAAATATTGTATTACTTCAACAAAAAAAATGGTATGCTCTTGTTGGGTACAGAGTTCAGAACTGCTTCTATAGAAATGATTCGCTAAGAAGAAACAGACCGTAGAAGGCTGTAAATAACAAATCAGAACTGGTCTAGCCTCCCCCTAAGTGATGCTGAAAGTGGGGAAATGATGGGGAAAGCGATAACACTGATGACGATTCTCTTCTTTACTGAATCCATCTATTCCTCTCATGTGTGCATCACATCCATGAGGCGATGGACTCATGAGATGTTGACAGCAACTCTGACAAATCACACCTTCTCTGGAGACCATGTCACTTTGTATTCTGTAGGCAGTCAATTTGAATCCAGGCCTCTCTTGACACCCGTCAACTGATCGTCCTGGAGGGGTTTATGAAGTCATTGAAGTCAGATATATGTCAGTGCTGTTAGAAAATTACCTATGTTGTAAATTTCATTGGTTTATTTCAACATTGCTATCGTACGATTCAGATATTATTGCAGACATCTGCTGTTAATCTTGTTCGTCAGTTCAAATTATCTTGCTGATATTGTTCTTTTAAGGGAAGGTATCCACTGGAGCTTTGAGTGAGCAGCTGGAGATGAAGGAAGTGCCTTGCCAAGTGAGTCAGAACCTCCTGTTAAAACAGCCGGGGGTGTGAAAGAATACCTGAAGCTGTGACTAAAATGTCCCACGTTGAATCAGAATCAGACTCGTTTATTGGCTAAGTACGTTGCACATACAAGGAATTTGACTGAAATTGGTGAAGGTGCATAACAATATACATAGATATAGGATAAAACAATAAAATGAAATAATACAAATATAATAAAAACAATAAAACAATAAACAGATAACACTACTTTAAGTCACGTATATATTATAAAATAAAAGGGTCAAGTGTATTTTAATAAGAAAAGAAAATATGTGCAAGGGTGCTGGAGGAAATTGGTCCACTGTGGATAAAGATGTTAATTAGATAAAACACATAATGTTTCAGATTGAGGTCCAGTTAAAATGGTTGGCTAAAGCATTTCTCTGCCCTCTTGTCTATTAGTCGTCATTTTATCAGAGGATCATAGCCAATGACTCTTTTGTTGTGGTGTTTACACTTCCATGTCTTTTTCGTTGTCTTCGACTCACTCTTTTCTCTGTCTCCTCATATATGATGAGTATCACTGCTCAAGCTACCGGGAGTGCCCAGCTTTCAAAGTACACTGAATGCAGGGGTGGTTGAGTCACAATTCATGGTCATGTAGCATCTTGCCACAGTGAGAGAGGATTATTTTACTGTCACTCAATTACTGTGAGAACTACATGTTTCCAGATTAACCTCCTCAAAAGAAAAAGATACGACTCTTCCGGTTTATGGAAGAGCAGACAAAGGCATCTGAGGACGTGCCAAAAAGCAGCATGTCCACACAGGTGAATGTTGTTTGATACATTTTCTACATTGAATATTGCCATAAAACCTCTTTATTTTTGGTGGTTTAAGAATCCGGAAAGGGACAGGAAATGAAAACGGTGCTCACTCCTCACTGTAAGATGTCTGGGGATGTACTCAGCTGTGATTATCTGCGTGTGCCCAAACTGAGAGTGAGAGTGTGTTTCTTCATTCACGCCGCTGCAGGATTATCTCTGCCTGAGTGACTTTCTGCTCCAGTCTCACCTCAATAGGACCTGTATTCATTTCCACAGTGCCTATTACCCAGAAAGGGAATGAAACAACTCGCAATTACAGAAAAAAAGCTTCAAAGCCCACAGGAGTAACTTTCTCTAAGAAATTGATTATTTCTACTTTTAATTTATCCATGGAAATTCAACAGAGCATCATTACTCTTTTTCATCCAAAAATGTCTTCATACCGTCCCAGTGCATTCATAGTCAGGTCGGGCACCCTCCACCTATTGTTCCCTGCACCAGTAAAAGTAGCCTATTGTTGTGCCACGACTGACAGCATGTCTTGCAAAGAGCTGCACTCTGGGAGTTTCCAATGTCCTGCTGAAGACTGAGCTCTTCTTTTTTTATCAGATCAGAAGCAGAAACACGTATACATTCTCCAGTCTACTGTTGGTCTAAATGTCAAGTGAGAGGTGCAGATGGGTGGTATTTCATGATGGAGGGTGATACTGACAGGAACAAAGGTGCAGCAACACATTTCCATCATTAAAACAATAATTAAGCTTTTTACACCTGGTGTCACAAGCAATCAACATACTAAACAAATTAGCAGACATTTTTTTCCAAATCATGATTGCACCACTAGTGTGTGTGTGTGTGTGTGTGTGTGTGTGTGTGTGTGTGTGTGTGTGTGTGTGTGTGTGTGTGTGTGTGTGTGTTATTTGTCTGTTTTTCTCAGAGAGGCATGCAGTAGAAGACAAAAACCCAGAATGCTTTTCATTTTTACACAGAAAAAACTTTCTCTAATTGGCCAAACACGCTGAGTGTTTGCAACAGCGAGCATGAGCAATAGTAGTGGTGACACGTTGTTAGCTTCAACACGCCGCTGAGCTCATTAGAAAGCTACAGTGCTGAATATTCCAGGAAAACCAAATCAAATACCAACAGTTGCCTCACAGCTGAATATTTTCAAGTGTCAAGCTCAGTCTCCCAAAAGTTGTCTTTGATCAAAATGTTTTTAAAGATTAAACAATATTGGCTTTCCTGTACTCGATTTATATTGATTGCCTGCACACAAGAAAAAAGCTCTGAAAATCCACTGTGCACTATTGTTGTCCAGCATCAAACTTGTGGAGCTACTATTGGCCTTACATTTAACTTCCCTCCATTATTTTAAATTATAAGGACAGTTTTTAAGAGCTGCAATGTCTGAGATGTAGCCATGTTCGCCAAACATATAGGGTTCAGGGGTCCAATCAAATAAGGGTTCATTTCACCACTAATACTGGGTCAATTCAATATAAATATACAGTAATGAACAGTGGTGAAAACCACTCTACTATTATCGGTTCCTTGGAAACTCCATTTATATAAATGTTCTGCTCTTATGGAGACAAATGAACACCAATTGACTTTTCTGACTCATGTTGCTTTTGTGACGGCTACCCGTTGGGAATGAGGTCAAGCTGTGAAGGATTTTATATTACCCAACTGGCTTCTAATGGAGTGTACTATCTCAGACATCAGTTTCAATAAAATGAATGAATAGAATGAGTGTATTTGGTGTGTACACTTATTTTCAACACCGCAGTCCTGAGAAAATCAGTTATTTTGTTTTCTCACATTGTAAGAGTTGCTGAATCTGCTGCTTAAAAAATGTTTATCAGGCAGAGAACAGCAGCTTTCTGTCAGTCAGTCAGCACCACTCTGACCTGATGTGATATTTTGATTCAATACCCTATGGACTGATTACTAACTGTGACTCTGGCAGACGGAGATGAGACATATGGACCGAAGATGCACAGGAGTAACAGTTGGGGCTGAGGCTGTGCTGCTTGTGGAAGCTTGCCATGGATTTGTAGTCTCATGCACCACCAGTTTGCTCAGGGAGTTCACGGATTCATGGTCGGGATTCCAACTTCTGAAGCAGCCAACTAAAACAGTCGGTGGCTCTGGCTTTCAGGAAAGGACATGTGGAATCCAAAACATGCACATTTAGTTCATGACAAAAAACCGAAGTTAGCCATTATGAAACACAGAGGGGTAGTTACAGTACACACTATGTGCTCTGTACTGTGTAGAGAACTGTGATGTTTACAGTGCGCTTTAGTGTCACATAAACATCATAAGTTCCCAGAAGATGCTGGTTTCAAGACTCCATATTAACACTTGAATGGTTTCCCAGTTTTTTCTGGCTCATGACCTAATTTTTAGCTCTCAAAATTCTCATTTAACCAGCAATCAGAGAGTTGTCATATGAGTGGAAAGTATTTTGCTAAGATACATTTAAAATCGGGTCAACTAATTTGGCAATGAACATAAATCGGTCGAGCAAAACAACATCAGCTGTCGAATTGGTTTTGAACAAAGTAGAAATAGACCCAATGTAGGGTCCTGAGAAACTTCAATATCTTGATGGCATTTGAGAGAGAGACCCACTGAAACAGAAGTTAGAGCATATTTAGCATCTGTAGTGACGTATTCCCCAGGGGAACGGACTATTTGAGCAGTGTTATGACAAGGATTTAAATCAAGTCTTTCGCAATTGATTGGAAAGTCGGCCAGGTTCAGAATGTAGCACGAAACAGAGCTACAGAGAACTGTCCTTCCTTAGCGTTGCAGATTGATTGATGAATGAATGCATGTCATAATATTATTGGTTGAAATTGGTTGGTACTAGGCACACATCTTCTTTTTTTTACAGGAAGAAAATATGATTTGATTTTGATTTAAAATTAAAGAAATAGATTTATATGTGACGAGGCCATATGTTACAAGATAATGTGCAATAAATGCAACAGATGCCATTTTTCTTATTTAAATATTTCAAATTCTAAATATACACTGCGTGTTTAATATCCACATAATGACACTAAGACGACTACAATATCTCATATTTCACAGTCTACCATCCCTACACAACTGTAACACAATATTGACAAAAGCTAAATATGATAACTTGTACAAAAGCTATAATGCATAGTCACAATGAATTGTGCAGGTCTACTTAATGTAATGTAATGCAGCAGATGCAAAGGGCTGTGCTTTTTGGGACACCAGAACTTACTCTTGGCCTGTTTTGCTATAACAGCAGTGAGGGGAGAAACCCACCTGACAAAGTAATCCCCAGACAGATGGGGACACAAGATTAATTTAACTTTCAATCCAAAGCACAGTGGTCAAAATCCTCAAGTTTCCACAGATTCCAAATGTATTCGATGAATTGTAGTGATAATGTATAATAATAGATATGAAATACCTAAGAATGTAGTGATGAAAAAAATAAATAATCCCAATGTGGCCAAGTGAAAAGATAGAGCTTAAATGAAGAAGATAGTTCGCTAACTTAAACTTTAATACGTTCGTCATATTACATATTGTTACATACATACATGAAATTTGGTCTCTGCATTTAACCCATCCTTAGCCATTAAGGAGCAGTGGTTCTGCTGTGAAGCGCCCGGGGAGCAACTGGGGGTTCAGTGTCTTGCTCAAGGACACTTTGACATGCAATCTCTGGGGAGACCGGGGATCGAACCGGCTCTACCCATGAGCCACAGGCGCCAGTGTGGCAAGAACTGGATTTTGGGACGATCTCTGGAGGATAACTGGCATTATATGTGGATGTTCATGCCCAAATGTGAATGAGATGCATGTGCTAGTGATCGATGATTCTTACAGATGGACTAAAGCAGATGGTTGAAGCGTGTAATCATGTGATAGAGTGAGAAAATGATGCAGACTGACATAGAAGAGAAGAGTATTTACTGGAGTGTTTATTTTCCTCATTCTCACGTTCTGTTTGCTGCAGAAGCAGAAACAGCAAATACCACAGTCAGTGTGTCTTTGTAAGTGTGTGTTCATCATCAAGCTGTGCCGGGAATAGAGGTGGGTCACTGTGTACTCTATCTGCACTGCAGGAGCTCAACAGCAACTGACTCTATTTCTGACATCAACTGTGATCCTTTTCTGTTGTGTGACACTAGAAAGAGGTCAAACCACCAAAGAAGTGTTTTTTCTTTAGTTTTACCAGCTTAACCTGTATTGTGTGCATGCACAAGGACGCACATGCACATTCTTGCTGACATTTCACACTGTTCTGCTGATTGACAGTTGCCGGTGGTATAGTAATGGGCTGCAGTGGAGGAGAAGACTGCAAGCCAGGGAATATTGATAGAAACAATACAGGTTTTAAAATGATCTACAAAAAAGAATCATCTCAAATGAAATGCATTTCACACATTTGTTCGGCCTCAAAACATACACGCTTTTTTGATGAAAAACACTGAATGTAAACAAGATGTTGTTCATCATATGAGAGAAAATGTAAAAATTGAGAAGTTGCAGCTATTAATAATAACAGAATCAGGCACATTTTTGAAAGCTCATCATCAAAAAAGAATGCACGATTTTGCGCAAGATAACTCAATGTCAATTTGACAGCAGCACCAAGTAAGGAAAGTCTTAATCAATCTTGATCCCTGTCTGTCCTCCTCAGTGCATCCTTTTTTTTTTACTTAAACGATGATCACCAAGTGAATGAGTGACATTCTGTCACAGCACGCAGCAGGCAAAGCACATTTCAAGATCAGGTCTGATGAAGAATGTGCAAATGTTGCCGCGAAGGACAGCTGGTTTTATCGTTTCCTTTCATTGCTGACACATTTCAACATTATACCAGCAACACCTCAGGAAATGCAGCAGTTGTCAACCACATACTGTAGTGGCAGCTTCAGCGGAGGTGATAGTCATTACATAGTACTGTTAGTACATTAAACTTGTACTTAATTCTACTACTGCCCTCCCACCTGCCCTACGCAGCCCTTTTTGCTGTTTACATGATCATAAGGGTGCCGAGGGTCATGGTATTTGACTAGTTTAGGTTGCACCAGCTGCTTACTTGCCTTGCAACATTGTGCTGCCTGCTGTTGTGCTGTAGTGTTCAAACAAATGTTGCTTTTTTTTATGAGTTTTGAAGGATTTTGCTGTGGCAGTTACAGTAGAGGATAGAATGACATTGTAACAGTCAATTACACTCTGCAGCAATCCACGGTGTATACCACTAGCTATACATTCACTTGGGGCAAAGGACCAAACTGCACTTGTGGTTAAATGTAATATTATTGCTATCTGTGGTTTCTGTGGAAACTTAAGAAAAGTTCTGGTTGTATTCACATGAAAATGGTACAAGATATTAAAGTGTATTTTTACTGACTGCCTGTGACATTCCCTCTTCAATTTTCATCAGTCCATTGCTCTAATTATCTGCTCTTAGATTCCTTCCTCTGGCTGACTTGTTTCCACTCAACGTTACGTCAGCTCACCTACTCGTTCTTTTTCTCACAAATTTGTCCAACTTCAAATTATCTTTCCTCTTCCTCTCCCACTCCTCGTTAACACTTCAAAGTCTCCTGCTCTCTTCGCCATGAGCTTGTTCTCATTTTGTAAATCCAGCGCTCTCAAGCGTGTCTGACCTTTGTCGGAGCAACAGATAAGCCAGACACAACGATGCCTGGTCACAGTCATTTTAGTTGAGTCTATCAGCTACTTAACCATATTTACATGCTTAAAAAGGTAAATTATTTCCACTCAATTTGTAACGGAACCACTATTAGTGTAGTTGCCTCTCTTTTCTCATTTAATATTGAAGTTTCATAATTACTTGCAGGAATATATATATATATATATATATATATATATATATATATATATATATATATATATATATATATATATATATATATATATATGAAGAGTTTAAAGGTTTACAGCCTTAAAATGCACATGCTAAAATCTCAAAATCTGAACCAAACAGAGGATTTGAAGCTTCCACCTCTTTCAAAATTGACTGACCAACCAATCAAATGCTTGTTAAGGTTTGTGGTTTATCAAAAGAGCAGGTGCTAGCTTTTAGCAATACAACATTCCACTGTACATGACAATTAATTTGATGAGAAGAAAACTGCAAATCCTCTCTGTGTGTGCTGTTAAAGAGTCTGATATTGTGTTAATCCATTGCAGCTCCTTAATCCCCACCATAATCATTGTTTTAATACACCTGGCATTGCACCTGCTGTTTAGAAGCAGAACATTTTCCACACAAAGCGGAACCTTATAAATTGCATGACCCTTGGTAAATCTAGTGGCAAGCTTAAAATGCCATCATTTCATCCCATCACTTGCACAGTTCTCCCTCAAATGTAAATACTTTAAGAGACATCTACATGTACTTCTTACCTCAACAGGTAAGGGTCAGGGTGGTTGCACTTGTTTGATAAGCAACATCAATGTATGTACTGCTATGTACACGTTGTGTTAGCTGTTAGCAGTTAGCCAAACACACCAACCAAACAAATAAAAGTGAGCAGAATGTGCGATTAGCCGTGGACAGGAACAGAGGTGCACACTAACTCAACGATTCACACACAGACGCACAGATAATAACCTTGTTCCACATAATAAATAACTGCCCACCTCTCTGTCTCTTTTAGCAACTCAAATAGATCAGGTGTGCTCAATGATGGTTCTATAGCTGGAGCCATAACAATAATTATTGTTGTGAAATTGCAACTTTTAAATATGCTTTTAAATACATTTGGGAAAGATATCTTATTTGGTTTTGTGTCGCCAGTAGGAATACAAATATTTTTCTCACAGGTCTGGAACCTTGACGTTAAGTATCTAAAGCCACAGATGACAATATATGAGCATCTAGCATCTACCAGCATGTGTTCTCTTTATTATGAAAGAAATCATGATCTTGTACACGAGCTGAGGTCTTGGCACTGAAATGAACATGTTTTCACTTGTTGTTTTACTCCATTAAATCCTCTTATTTTAGCATTTAGCGGCTCGTAGAGCTCGTATAGATTCACAAGCCTCTCATCATGAGATGTTTTGATTGACAGGTGATTTGCTGCTGTGCTGTCTGTTGTTGCCATAGTGACTCACACCATAGTCTTATTTTACCCCAGTGATGCATTTTATTGGTCAATTTGGCGAATGATATGAGACATCAGGGACATGCCTGCACAGAGGTGCAATAGCAGCAGCTGCAATGCAAAGTGTTTTAAAAGCATTTTTGCAAGCATCTTGCATAAACATCTACAGCAGTGGTCTTTGTTCAAAGGCTTGAGCTGGTCTATGATAGTATCTTCCTGAAAAGGGACCTAGAACTGTCACACCTTTTAAGGAGGAGGTCAAGCTATTGGGAGTTTGAATAGGGCATGTGACATAAAGCCATATCTGCCAACTTTAGCCTTTAAGTTCTAAGATAAAAGCACGGACAACTTCTAAACTATAAATGCATGTTTACAATGTCTTCTCAAGGGGGTTGAACCTCCTTCACAGTAGTTACCCAGGACTAACTCATATAATTATGTGTAATTATAACACATGGGCACAATTTATCAGTGGGCATGTACTGCTGACGATGCGGAGATATTCAGTTCAGGCCTCATTCACCGGCAGATGATCCTTGAATCCCAGTCGCCTTCGAAGAAAGTTGTTGAAACGATCAGGTGTGAAATGTTCGGTGCAGGGCCGTGATCCTCAACTAATCCTCGTAAAATGAATCATCCCTTTTTCATCTCATCATTTTTCATATCAAGTGAATAAAAACATGGGACAACGTCCCACCTTGACACTAGCTCTGTGTGTTAGTGGATGCTAAGAACGACCCTAGTGCATTATCAAGCCATGACTTCAGGCCTGCCCAGAAATTCTGATTCTTAGTTAAGTCGTTTTCAGCAATTATTTCTTCACATGTATGTGTTTACACTCTGTTGAAACAGCAGCTTGAGTGCATACAGACCAGTCAGATTTCAAATACAGTTTTGCGGAGGTGGCCTTCAATTCAGCGATAGAAAGTAGCAGAACTTGAATATGTAAGCTTGTGACTAAGATGAAAACATCAAAGGTAAAAATATTAGGAATAAGATACATTCCACTAAGCAGGCCCTTCTCTGGTGCGTTGAGATGATCTGTGTACAGTCGCATAATCTGACCAGCGATCTTGAGTTTGTTTTGCTACTCTTTGAAGCTTTTTAGTTACAGTCTGGATCATCAGGACAAATTAGCCTTCATTTGGTCCTTCCCTGTGATCTGTGTGTCTCGTCACTTCCATTTTCTATCAGCCATCTGAGACCTGCTCTTTTCATCACCACGGTTGTTTGATCTGAACCTCTAAGCTCTGGTCTTTACAACACAGAAAGACACTGACAAAAAGGGAGAGAAGACGTGTTGTTTTCACATTGTATTGTGCTGCTGCCCATTTTCTTCTGATATTTGTGTAATTATTATTTTCCTTGTCATGTTGTCATGTTGCTTTTATCATACAAGCTCTTTGAATTTAGGAGAGAGAGGCCACGTGCCCACTGAAATGTAATGCTGTATCATACTTCCTAGCTTCCTGTCACTGCAGACCAGACTTGGCCTGCATGTTAAACCCAGAGCTGCCCTACCACTCTGCCTGGCTTGGTGCTTATCAATATACCAGCAGCAGACCCAGTCCTTGTTAGTGCCATCCTTTCATGTTTAATCTGCCCCAATGAACCATCAAAGGCGTCAAAACATTCTCAAATCAATGCGTCAAATAACGCAGCTTGATCAGTGGGACTAGGCTTCAAATTATGATGGTGTACGTACCCTTCCAGCATCAGTTTTGGAACGTGTAACTGACGACTTGCCAATACGCCCTTGTTACATGCATAGTCTTTTCAAAATGAACTTCCATCTTCACAGAAAGTTAGGTTCAGGCAACAACACAATTTAGTTAGGTTTAGGAAATAAGTGTGGTTGAAATTAACTTGACTAATGCGTAACAACCAATTCACGTGACTAGCTAACTATGTCATGTGACTCACACACATTGCTAAAAATTGCTATTCATTTAAAGCACTGTTGATTAAAATAAATATTGACTAGTGAATTTTTAAAGCAGCTATCAAAATGTATTTCAAATAACAATGTGTGAAATGGCAATGTGGAAACAATGTGACAATGTGAAAGGAGTTGCTCTGAAGCTACATAAATTATAATCCAAACCTGCAGCTCCCCTCGGCTTTATAGCGAGTTTGCGCTGATGAGTCCCAGCGCCCCCAGAATTATTCATCAGGAGGTCTTTCTCACTCTCAAAGTCCTCGTATTCCCATGAATCGATACCAAAGCCACTGATGTGACATAGCAAAAAAAAACTGCAAAGCCTGGCCTTACAAGAGCATATACGTCTATTTGACATGTTTATAACATAATTCAACCATAAATATTAACATAAATATGGCTTGAGAGGACTCGAAAGTGACTCAAGAGCGGTCCCTAATTTATGAAAATCCACTGTCAGACAAAGCCTCAGCAAGATATCAACTACAATCCAGCCAAAAAACTGAAATATGACTTACCTATGGATTAAACAATATTCCACATGGCTTTGCTTGGTATGTATTAGTGCATCTGATTGAGCAGAGCCCCTCTGTTGTGGAATCAGATGTGTTCAAGGTCCAGAAAGAAAGTTAGGGAATTTTGTCTTTCACCGGACCTAAACCTACGGTTCACGAAATGTGCACTAAAAACGTTACTAAAAATAATTAACTTCACTTAATCAAAGTCAAATTTTGCAGAGATACTGTTAACTCATAGTGCTATTTTATAGTTGAAAAAAAGCGATGATATGCATAACTAGAACATTTCGCAAGACATTTTTTATGGTGTGGCGACTATTGCCGTAAGAAATCAGTACATAGTACAGGTAGAGAGATGTGTCATTGAGGTTATTGAGGAGTCATTTCTGTATTTGGGACGGACTTGAGAGCAGCTATTGCTTCATAGACACACTGGTTACCATGGTGATTGGGGCACCAGGGTGAAGGATAGACCAGATCTAAAGACTTGTGTGTCTCTCTATGTATCAAACAGACAGTGTTTTTCATCAAAAAAATGTGTATGTTTTGAGGCCGAACAAATGTGTGAAATGTATTTAATATTACTAGTTATCAAAAATGCCCAATTGGGTAAATACATTTCAGACTTTTGGTAACGTTTTAAACTTTAAATAATTTCTCTACGTTAAAGTATGGTGAGTCACTATGGTGAGTCACTATCACGCCGAAACCCCATTCAAGTAAATGTGACAATATCTCGCTGTTTTACGCGTTTTACGGGGAAACGATCGGTCGAATCTCTTAGAAAGGTCATAGCACACGATTCCCAATAAGCCGCACATTTTGATGTATTTTGGCGCATGTGCTGGCAACGCTGCGGGAGAAGATACTCGTCAAAGTTTTGTGGGACTATGTTTATGATTATTGTTAAGCCCGCAGGAGTACATGCAGTGTGCTTGCCAGGAGGATAGAGCCCTTGCTGGCATCGCCACACTGAATTTAAAAGAGAAAATACATCCTTTTTTTTCGGAAATTATTGTTTATATATTTTCTTTCCTGTATTCTATCATCAATTAATAAACCAGTAACACATATACTGCTATATGAACTTCTTAACTAGTCTTTGTGTTTTCTGTATATTATATATTTTGATATTATTCAAATAGCTCTTGTGGTTGAGGAGATATTCTGTATTTAGTATGGGTATGCAAAACCATTCGAAATTTTTTAGAAAAATGGCTGGGGCTTAACCGGGGTTAAAAAGGATTTAAGTGTCCCACCTCGCTCAAAGCATTGTTTGTAGCTGGCAGCTGTTAAAATCCCTAAAAACCCACCTGCTCAGCACCAACCTAAACAGATACAGGTAGTGCGTAGCTGGTAAACATATAGTGTACCATATGGTGTATTTAGCAGCTTAAGAGCAAGATATTTCGCTGGGGCCTTGGTAGAGACCAAAACAGAGCTAAAAGTGTGAATATTGGACTTCCACCAAATCGGCAAAAAAAGAGAACGCTCCATATCTGCTGGATATGTAAAAAGTGTTCACTAGAAGTTCACTATCAATTTAAAAGGGGATAATATGTCAATGATGTGTTTGCAGTTGGTCCGTGGCTAAAAAAGACATTGTTATTGCAGGTATTGCGTCACAAAGATTTTATCACATACAATTGTCGAGACTATGAAAAAGGATGAATTGTGTTGCCCACTCTCGGCCTGCAGTGTTGACAGTGTTGCAGTGTCGACAGTGTTGTATGCGCTCAAAAAGTGAAAATGTAATCCTTAAAGGTTGATATTTTCCATTTAAAAAAAAATAATTCTACAGCGCTGTCTTTCGCACATTCAGACATTGCTTTGTAACACAACAGAATGGAACAAATAGTACATGTTTTGTACAACAGCATCAGACAATATAGTATGAAATATTGTCTGCAGGGAGAGATAAGCACACCTGAGAGCTTGTTGAGGTTGTACCTGCACGTATTACATTGTCTTTTATTGTATGTGTGCAGCTGTCAGTAAGTTACAAGCTTGAGCGGAGCTAGATAAATAAATAACCCAGAAATAGCATGAAGTTAACCAGCGTGAGGCAGACTGTGAGGAGCCAGTCATCATCTGAAATACATTTAGCCTGGTCCTGTGTAATGACGTTTCTCTCAAACACCAACCAAGTGCATTCATTTCTCTGTGTAATGAACTGGACACAGAGAGCCTGTCCACAGAAGCCACAGCAGTGAGAATGGCGTCCCTGCTGGATTTGTGGCCGTGGCAAAGAACAAGGCAAAACAAGAAGCTGAGGTTAAAGGACTCAAGGGGTTTCATGATGCTCTCAGTGCTTGTTGTTCTGTAGCCTCCTTGTGGTCTGGTGAGGCAAAAGCACAAAGTGGGCTACATAAGAAGGAGGCAGACTTATGCAATTGTATAGCTGAATGCACAAGCCTCATTCTGTTGGTTATAAAGTTATAGCATGACATATTATACTGCAGAAGCCATGTCCCAAAAAGAGCAAGTTAACAGTTAAGGTATCTTCTCTAATGAATGGAGTGGAGGGGTGTAAGGAAAGGTCAATTTGGCCCACAGACAGCATTATATTTCTAAGTAAATTAGATAATTAGATTTGGAATGTAGCCAGACTTTCTTTGAGTATGGATTAGAGGCTCACTGTGCAAGGCTGTTTGACTTAATTCAAGTAAATGGCAATTTGATCATATGTGTGGTTGTGTTTAGCAAGACACAAGGGGCATATTACAGGACCTTCAATAAACTTTGACAATTATTTTAAGCTCTGAAGTTTCAAGACTCATTTCAAGTTTTAGTCTTTTGGCTTGTGCGGTTTAATTTCAACTTTATATTGGGGCAAACTGTGTTTGCATGGATTTATTTTGCAGCTGTCACATTCCACATTAAGACTGGTAGTTGGACACCCCGTCTTATTTTATGAAATTGTATCAAGTGAAAATCACCTCTGGCACTTTTGGGCAAATTTGCTTTGTTTCAAGCAAAAGAAAGCTCATAGCGAGAATGTTTTAAATTATATTTGCCGGGAGCATTTTTGCGGTGTGTCAGTATAGCCGTCACCAAAAATGATTACAACATTTTAATGGAAACGCATTCTTGCGCCCCCCACCACCCTCACACACGCACACACACACACACACACACACACACACACACACACACACACACACACACACACACACACACACACACACACACACACACAGACAAATGTGGGGATAGATGGAAATAAAGCTTGCAGACTTTTAGGGCCCACTAGTAAACTGCCCTGCCATGGTGCCTGTTGCCTAGCTACTGCTACATCCATTCTGTATGATCGTTATTCTATTTAGCTCTTTTTTTTCCTCATGTTTTGCCAGTGCAGAGAGAAGACTTGAATGAAGCTACATCACATGCATATAAAGCGTGTGTACATCATCTACTGTACACATCGTTTTGTCTCGTTCTTTTATTCTGTCTCTACTTTTACAATTCTTTGTTCCACTCTCTGCACTTTATTTGAATGTTTTGCGTCACAACTCTGAGATCAAGATGGCATTGTGCATCAGGAATAAGCTTAATAAGATTTTTTTTAATGGACTACTGCATGGTGCATGGCACCTGAGGCTAATCATGTTGAGCTTAATGTATTGCGACAGTTGTTACTCACAGTGGAAAACAATTACACAAGTGCACAGCAGTCTGGGAAGACCGATTTCCTAAGGATTCAACGGCCACTTCAACAAGTGCCTTCAAGTATGTCTTGAATTTAAAGCAGTGTTAGCCCCATACAGCCAGCACTTTACAGTAATTTATATATTTATTTATAACTATTTTCTCATATCTGGTCCATTGTAGACTCATGTGTTACTTTGCATTTTTTCCTTTCAGTGCTTTTCAACAAAGGCATCTATCTTTTAGATGTTTTTATCCTTCTGCGACATCCTGTCATTCTGTGTGTTTGTCCTTCAGCCTGTAAGCGGCTGCAAAGAGCAGAAGAGACCAGATTCACAAAGAGCAGTGTGCCAGCAGCAGTGTTGACTATGTAAAGACGGACGGCCAAACTCGTCTGGTGTCACAACTGTATATGGATTGTAAAATAAAAGTCTCTTTAACATTCAGCATGCTGTGCAATAAATATATTTAGCAAGTCGAATAATGCTTGTGTGTTTTTCAGAAGGAAGACAGGGACAGTGTGTGTGTGTGTGCTCACAGATGAGGCTCGGTGGCTGAAATGTGCCTGTTGGATTCAAGACAAATGGAGGAAAATGAGATCCCAACTGAATTTTCACAGTAGGTTAACATTTTTCTTTTTCTTTTACTGTGTCATTACTCACTTTTTACGTCTATGGGGGTGTTTGCAAGGACATTTGAAAACCTTTGATGGTAAAGTGGAGGATTTTTTCTTGTATTACCTTATATGGAACATTTTCTGCAGTGTAAGATGAGTGGTGAGGAGATAAGATGTGGTGCACTTATTGTGAATAGTTGCCAATTTAAAATGCCTGCCGTTAGCCTTCGTTAAATGGGGCTATTGGTTAAGTTTATCATTACTTTGTGGGAGTGAAAGCTCATCACATTATATTTATTAAAATATGTTGAAAGGAGCTATAAAGAGCATAACAAAATTAATTTACTCTGCATCATCTTTTCTATAGAACAGATGAATATCCATTGATTTGTGTATTAGTACATCTGCTCTTATATGACAAAACACAAAAATAAATCAAAAATTTTTACTGAGAAACGGGATCTCAGAAGAATACCACATGCAAGGTAAACCATTTCTACTAAACTGAGTGCTGTAAATTAACGTGGGGATAATGTAACTATTTGATGTGACATTTACTTAATGAAGAGAGATCGTAATCTGCGAGAAAAGAGAAGAGCAGATTCAGAAGCCGTTCTTGTTTCCTCCTCTGGACGGTTAACCTTTGCTGTTCGAACAGGGTTTGTTGAATATGTTGATGAAATTAGCCTTCTCGGATGCGTCGAGCGGTGTTTGTGCCGGGGTTGGTGAGTCAGGCGCAGCTCTTGGCAGATGGTGGTTAGAGTGGTACATGAGGCTTGATATTCATCAGGAGTGCTGACCTCTGCCATGATGTATTCAAGCATTCAACAAACCTAATTCAGAGTTCATCCCTGCATAATGAATGCGTGCAGAAATTCAAAAACAAGACAAAAGTCATTTTCAGCTCTCGGATTCACATGGTTTGGTTGGTTTGGTTGGGTAGAAACCAGGATACAAAATTCAGTTCCGATGTTGATTCAGAATTGGAGAACAAAATCTGGCGCTGATTGCTTTATTCAAGAGCGGTTATACGAAGAGTTTGGTGAGGTGCTGCAGGGTCAATCAACAAAGTTCAGTGGGTATTAATAAAAGAAAATGCACACACCCACACTCTCAGCCATGCGATTCAAAAGTATAAATCTCCGAAAATATAGCAGCACGTAGCGGCAGTACGTTTGGTTTTGCTGGCTGAGAGAGAACTTTGACATCTGGAGAACCTTTTTTCGTTTAACACTGCACTATCTGCTTAAAACCTATTGTTTGTAGTTCTGGCGCAACCCCTTACTTATAATCATTAATGAGCATTGTCAGGTTGGGAGATTTATACAAATTATATGGTATCACTTTGTAATAGACTAAATTAATTATCAAATAAACAATTATATTAGTGTACGCAGCTAATATTTTTTTCAGCTTTGTCTGCAGAGAATTCAACTTCACTGAAATGATTGAAACGATTCCTGCATTATTAGAGATGTACTCTTGATCAACTTTTCTCAGTTTTACAAACACGGTAACCATGTACAATGTTCATTGATGTATTGTTGTGCACATTACAGTATTGCATTAGAAAAGCTGTATGTGTGTTTTGTTTCTGTTTAGCAAACTCTTTTGATGAAACTATGCTGGAGCTGAGCTTCAAACCTTTTTGAAAAGGCTCCTAATTCCTTTTTTGTGTCGTTTGACTTAAAATGTGTTTGACAATGTGCAGGCTGTAAACATATTGTTCCTTGCACTCAACATTGTTGACTGGGTGAAGTTACACTACACATGAGGATAGCCCCACTGAGATGTGTCATCTCCTTTTGCACACATGCACACAAACACCTGGTACACTGTATGTACGGATGTGATACCTGTGAGAATGTATCACCACACTCTGTTCCCACTGCGTCTGTGAGTGGATCAGTGGTCTTTGGAGTGTGTGTGTGTGTGTGCGCACACACAGACCCACACGCACATACACCCACACACACCCACACACACACACACACACACACACACACACACACACACACACACACACACACACACACACACACACACACACACAGGGATGGGATTATATCTATGCTTGTAACATGTTTTTATTGTATTTAAATGTGTGTGTTGTTGTTGTTGTTGTGTGTGTGTGTGTGTGTGTGTGTGTGTGTGTGTGTGTGTGTGTGTGTGTGTGTGCGTGTGTGTGTGTGTGTGTGTGTGTGTGTGTGCGTGTGTGTGAAGGGGAGGGAGGATGAGGAAGGGGATCTAGGGCAGGTGCTTTAAGAGAACCCTTTGACTCATGGTCCCTTCACTAATTAAGTTTAGGCTCTTTATGTGCATATGTATGTGTGTATGTGTGTGTGTGTGTGTTTGTGTGTGTGTGTGTGTGTGTGTGTGTGTGTGTGTGTGTGTGTGTGTGCATCTACTTATCTATCCATGGGAAAGCTTTGCCTTTTTCCAAGCTTTGCCTTTTTCCAATCCCTCACCATTTAACTATCCACTTTTTACTCATCTAAAAGTATATTCAGTCCACACAAGCTCTTTTGAAACATCCATTTTCCGGAATATCACCATTTGGCCATTTTCTGATTTAATGTACTCACCCCAGAAATAGGTTTAGAACATCATTACAATAGCAATCTCCATATTTCTAGTGATAACAATAAAACATGTTCTGTGCTTCATGCAGCAAAATACAGTATTACAGTGGAGGCAATTCAGAGTAAGATACCCTTGACCTAACCTGGATATATATATATATATATATATATATATATATATATATATATATATATATATATATATATATATATATTTTTTTTTTTGTCGCACAGCATTACATTCAAGGGTATCTTACTCTGAATTGTATATATATATATATATATATATATATATATATATATATATATATATATATATATATATATATATATATATATATATATATATATTTATATATCTCATGGTATATATATATATATATATATATATATATATATATATATATATATATATATATTTATTAGGAATTATGAAGAATTATTAGTCTCATCCTTTCATTAAAAATATGAATTGTAGAATCATTGTTTTAATTATATATTATTATTATATATTGGGAGATTCTCACCAATGCACATATTGCTATAAAATATTAAACAGAAGTGGTTCAGTCTCTATGTGCAAAAATAAACCTGCATTCGCCAGCTGGAAAGATGGTCTTTACCCTGAGTGGGAGTTGTTGGCTGAAATGAAAGAAGAGAGAGAAGTACTTTAAGGATGATATGGCGCTGGCGATTTTTTCTATTATTATTGTCGCACAGCATTACATTCAGTTGTGTTCTTCATATTGGGGATTCGGTGTGTGTTTATTTCAAACCTGCTCTGGTGAAATGAGATTTGTCAAAGTCCGTTTTGATTTGCTTTGCAATTTGTCACAAAGGCTCCTTTATATATCGATGCTTATTCTCGTGGCGTTTTGTTAATCAAACAACAGATTAAAGACTCACGTTTATCAAGGGTGCAGATTGAAGGAGAGATGGAGGAAGTGACTCATGTCATCAGTATTTGGATTTATAGTTTGATTTTGATACCTACAAATGTGACACTTTAGGTTCATTTCCATTACAGCACATGGCAGCCACATTAAACAGACACACATCTTTTAAGATGTCTTCAATATGGGGATGTGACAAACTATCAGACCTTTTCAACTTGGGCTTTTTAACACAAATAACGTCAGCATTTCTTAACCCTACACTTGAGTCAATGAATACAAATACAATGCGTTGAGGAGAGCCATTGTCCAAAGGACTAAGTGCATCCAGTCCAAATTTACACTGCATGCAAGTTGAATCGTGCCTGCCACCCACAAGCTATTTTCCACCTGCTGCCCACCTACATTAACAATAGTGAAGCAGAGCCCAGGACAAATACAAACACAAACAGACACAACAGAGTGCACGCTCTTCAGATTAACCTTTATCCTCCCCGATGAGACCTGTTGTCTTCGAGAGCTCTGCATTCAGCACAATATGGACACCATATGGAAACAATGTCTTCCGCTCACACCGAGACAAGACTCTATGATCACGCCTAAAAGCTCTTGCAAGGCAATTCATTGTCTGTGGTAAAACACTGGTAAGTGTGTTTTTCCAAGTCGTGCACAGCATTGGTTGCAATTGGTTTGAGACAATTTGTGGCAACAACCATATCATCAACTGCATCATCACATAAAACTAGTCTTTGGCACTTTAAGTGTTCACTTTACTTTCTCATTGCAACTACAACACAACCCTGCAATCAGGGAGAGGGAGAGAGATAGTGAGAGGGGCAGAGGAGAGGAGGGGATCGGGTTTCTCAGCCGCTCTGCACCCTAATCCTGGATTTGGAAACGAGATGAGGAGAATGCAGGTAAGGACAAACGCAAGTAATAACAACACTGACATGGGATTGGTAGGTGGGGGTGAGCAGCTTGATAGGAAATAGGGGGCCTCACAGGTAGAGAGAGGGGTGGTTAGCTGTAGGTGGGTGGCATATAAATACCTGCAGTAGACAAGGGCGGCGAAATGCTGAGGGTATGAAAGACACGGGCTTACCTGCATCTGTAATAGAGAAAAAGAGAAAGGGACAGGCATTGCAAAGGCCTCAGTGAGAAAAAGCTCAATAGTTGAGCAGAGATTTTTGTGATAGTAACACTCATTGCTAATCATTTTTCGAGAGTCTTGGCTGAGGCGACAGATGCGCCGCAAACTGTGGAGAGTTTTGTCTGACATCCATTTCCCTTTGAGAGAGAGAAAAAAAAGGTAACTGCGTTTTCTCACTGCATATTCCCAAGTGACTGAAGTGAGAGCTGTGCTTGGCTGAATTAGGGCGAACAGGGCACGAAGGCAGAGCAAGAGAAGGCCAGAAGAAGACGAAAGGAAGACAAGACGCACAGAAGGAGGAGGAAGGAAAGGGATTTCAAGAGGACAAGAACAGACACAAGACAAGGAATGCAACAATGGCAGACGAGAGCAATTAAAGCAAGAGACGGCAAAGCAAAGAAAAGAAACCACTTCAGAGTTCAAACTTCAGCGAACCATTTGAGCGAGGCCAGAGAAGAATGGCATGCCAGGTGTTCAGCACCGACTCTTTCGGCCCACTTGCAGGAGATTCACCCTTGCCAATCCTCATGCACCACGCCTCTACCGGTGACTGCCTGCCAGCCAGCTCCCATGCTCACAGCATGGTGTCTGCAGGTAAACTCTCCTGTAATGTTGAGTATATTCTTTCTCATATCGCATTGTTACATTAAAAAAAAAACGTGGTTTTCACGATTGCAAAGTAAAAGAAGAGTGGATGTTTATAGTGTTTGGATTATATGGACTATGGTTCTCATACTGTCGTTGTGATTTTAAATCCCAGCTGCAAGAAGGCAGCCCTGAACTACTTCAATCTTTCACTTCAGCCCTTTGAGGCTACACGAAAAAAGGATATTGTCATTGTGCCATTTCTTGCTGTGACAAAGTGAGATTTGCTGGTGTTGGCAGTGACTGATCATATAGAAAGTCCCATGGGTGCTGCAGGTGAGTGATGTGTCATGTAGGGCTACAAGTTGCTCCTCGAGGCCTCTAATTTACCCAACCTGAGCCTGAATGCAGTTAAATTAGATTAAAAAAATGCATTTATTCAAAGCCAACCCAAATTATGTAAATGTATCTCATCATCTGGTTTGGCCCAGCTGTCTCTACTCAGCGGGTAATTGCTTTGAGGATATGGTATCAGTATAGCAAACTCCCCAAGGTCTTTTTTTCTATGGAGCATTGTGGATAAAACTTCCTGCATGTTTTAGTGTCTGCTGATTGTTATAGCTCAGAACAGACCAGAATTAGATCATGCAGAACATTAGTATATTAAATGTATAAGTCAAACATATCTTGCAAATAGATTTTCAGACAGTACTGAACTTGTGGAATTGTGCTGGCTTATAATGGATTTCTGTCTTTCAATGAGTCTATGAACTAAATGTGAAAAGCTGTCATCTGATATATATTGCTAAATGAGTACAATATGTAATAAGGAAATAAACCACATTTACAATTCTGGCAAGATTTTCCTCAGCGGCACAGTATTTGTATTGATGTTAAAGCCAGCCTCATACGCCTTGGTCAAGTCATCTTTTATGACACACAGAGCAGTCGCTACATTGTTGGTACTGTTCCTCAAAGTGCATCTTAACACATCGGTGCTTGAATTGAACACCAAACTGGATAAAACGATAACTACATGAATAATTATGTAATTATCAGAGGACATGATCAGAACAGTGTTCCTCTTTATTCAAATACACTTATCCGACAAGAGCATCAATGAAAGTTAAGGTTTTAAAGAGGAGTCACATATAAATGATAGTGGTTGCCATTTAAAAGTTAATTTACCTGGTTTTAGAAGCATATGTTATGTTCTGCCATTACTCTCCAAAGGTTCATTCCGAATCACTTTTTTGTTCAAAAGTTGTGTAAGGTGTGAGATCTCTGTCACATCTTTGATTGTATTTACTGAGCAGTTTAAAACTGTACCAGCATCACTTTATGTGGCAGCTGACTCTCCAGTTTCTAGTTTAAAGAATAAATGTGCTTGACTAAAAGTGCACTCGCATGTCTCTCCGTTCTGTCAGCACTAGCACCAGACTGACATGATGATGTGTGTAAAAAGTCTAATATTACCAGTCATCCTCATCAACATTATCTCTCGTTCTGTCTGTAATGATTGAGCTTCCTTCATGAGCAAACGGAGCTAGTCAAAATTATTTATAATATATTTTTGATCAGATTTGAAAAAGGATCTTTAATTAATAGGCTTTGCCAGTGCGTAGGCATGCTAGTTCAGAGGACATTTCTTTAAGAACCCACTTCAAATTTAAAGACATGGTTGCATCTTACGCCAACACATAGCACCTGTTTCAATTTGAAAATATAATGTCGTAGTTTTCAAAACCCCATATTAGTCTGAACTGTATTCAAAGCTGAGCTGTGCTCAGATCAGATCTTATGCTCTCCAGTTCCCAATTAGCTGATCTTTTGTACTCCGGTCAGATTGTAACCACATTTGTCTCCATCAGTATCGTCTGGGCTGTCCCTGGGTCAGCCCTCCAAGCGCTCCCACATGCACCTGTCCGCCTCCACCCTCGGGAACGCTCTCGGAAACGCTCTCGGCAACGGCCCCCCGGGCCTACATTACCCAGTCGCCCCCTGTCACTACAGCAACCAGCAGGCCACCTATGGCATGATGGCAGGTGAGTGGTGGTAGTGGTATTTGTGACAACTATTGCTAAACTGTAATTAATATGTTAGTCAATCAACAAACAATTAATCATCAAGCATTTTAATCTGGTTATTTGAGCCTTTAATTCACATTTTAAATATATAATGCTGCAATGGAAGTGAAGTAGTGGCCTACTCCTGAAGGTGACATAGATCTCATGAAGGCATAGATGATTCATTTGTTGATAAGACTTATGCAATAATGCTTATAATTTGGATTTGGATTTGAATGCTGATTGTTGTGCAGACAATAGTAAAGGTCTCTCTCTCTCTCTCTCTCTCTCTCTCTCTCTCTCTCTCTCTCTCTCTCTCTGTAGCTCAGGAGATGCTCTCTGCCAGTATCTCTCAGACTCGTATCCTGCAGACATGTGGCGTGCCTCACCCCAACATGGTAGGCAGTGCAAATCCATTGCAAGGTAACGATCATATACACACTGTCCCTTTCAGTCTTTCACACAGACAAACACACACACATACACACATAATCATTCCCTGTGCTGCAGTTCATTGCAGCCATTAAATTGAGCAATTTGTTTATTCCCATTTAATTTTAAATTTGCGACCAGTTAAAATCAATTTCAGACTTGATTACTTTGCCGCTCAAGCTCTTCAGCGCACTCGTTATATATAACTGTCAAAGACGACTTGTCACTTCCTCCCAATTCTGCAGAGAGAGCAGAAACATGAATATAGAAGTGGTTGTGTGAAAACTGTCAGGGGGAATGTTATTGATGTTAAGATATATTACATGCATTTCATGCCACAAGATGTTGGTGCCAATTTCACACCAGTCATGAGTCTTAATTTAACTTTGTATGTAATTCATTTAAGACATAAGCTTTCTAAAGTCTGAATCATAAAAAGGAGAGCAAATACTGTCCAAAAAGAATGTGACATTAAATGTAACCCTGCTGGCACAGAGCAATTAACATTTGCTGAATAAATACGATTGCTGCTTGTCTTTTAACTGACAAGGTTGATAGGATTTTAGCCACTGGAGAGTAGACTTGGAGACATCTACCCACTGATGTACGGTATGTGGTCTAATACAAGTGACAACACAGGCTGTGCTAAAATACATTATGATTAAATTTAAACAGCTGGCCGCATTTAGTATTACCATCAGGAGGTCAATGTAAAATAAAACTTGCTGAAAGTGGTCAACAACAGCACTCAGCAGAGGGATAGTTGAGAGGAAAGGGCAGTAACAGAGTTAATAGCATTTAACAAAAGTCTGTAATTATGTGAAGTGGACGAGACAAGGTCACAAAAGAAATTGGCGCTTTCATTTTTAAGACTATGCTAATCTATTTTATATATTAACAATGACTAAGTGTAATTAACATTGTTTTCAGCCACAGCAGACAACCTTTTAACCCACTATAAGCTACCTGCCCAGCAAAAAAAAAGCACAGTGAGCATTGCTCTTAACTTCTCTTAATGCTGGTTGGATCAACCAGGTGTGTGCAACACAGAAAATGCAACTGTTAGGTAAAAATACAGCAAATATGGCTTCTCGGATGGCTCTGTGTGACAACCATCTGGTGGGTCAGGTTAGCATTTCTCAGCTAACGAGCCAGATACACTCGTCTTTGTTGGAGACCAGACAGACAGAGCTCAAAAGACATACATTAATCAGGAGGCCTGAAACAGAACTCCTAAATGATGGCTAATGCCACTCCCTTTCTGTTGGATGTGTAAAAAAAGCAAATGGTTGCTAAGAAATTTGTCAACTTTAAAGGGTGATGAAAAGGCAACGCAGTGGTTCAGCTCATGCATTAATAATGACGAGGATGAAGTTTGTATGTCAAGAGTTTGCTTTCTATTTTTGCTCGGCATAAAGCTGCTGATGCCGACACACTCTTTGGATGGTGCACATGTTGCAGCACATAGCAGCTGGAGGGTCCATGGCCATATACACGAAGGCTTGTGGGGAGCTTTCACACACCCACATGTGTTTTCAAAGGTGCTTGCTGTCCAGTCTGTCTCCACAGCACACAAATAAACTGATGTGTGCACTCAAGCCTAGCTGTATGCACACCCTCCAGGGAACATCAGTGCAGGCATCAAGCACAAACGAGGCAAAGTCTTCTCTCTTTCTCCAACATGGTGAGGCCAACAGGACGCCACTGTATTCCTTTGCCGCGGGTATTGTTTTCACCTTGTGAGTCTGTGTGAGGCCTTGTAAATGTGTGTGTGTGTGTGTGTGTGTGTCATCATGGAAAAACCATGCAAGATGTGATCATACAACTTTACATATGTGTACTTGAGATAAAAATGAAGGACAATGTCGAGGATGGGCATGGTTTGAGCAAGGGCGGCGAAGGGGCTATTGGGACGCCCACTTTTCAGCCCAACTTTACACCCCTGGCCCGATTTTGCGTGACAAAACTTTACAGGTGTGTAGTTGAGATTACAATGAAGGTCAAGTTGGAAGAGGGGTTTGGTTTGAGCAAAGGGGCCAGAGGTACGATGGTCGGAAGTGAAGGATTTTTAAGATTGCGCAGGCGCATCCTCATTGTTTGAGTAGATAGATGTAAACATCATTACACTGTGCAAAGTCAACTAGAGGCCATCTTTCAATGGAATCACATCAGCCACAGTCGGGCCAGGGGCGGCAAGTGGGGGAGGGGGCCAATGGTCCCTTCATCCACACTTACTCAGTCCACACAAAATCTCCAAACTCCACTTTCACTACACGTCTATAAGGTTTTGTTACTGCGTACTGCAGGTTTATGGCGCCGTCGGGGTTAGAATATCTGTCCACAGGCATATAAACACCTGTCAAGGTCAAGGTACTCAAAAGAGTCTCTGTGGTAGTTCCCGCTTGTCTCCAGTACCACATTTTGCCATGATGACAAACACAAACATAGATTCACATTCTAACCGTAGGATTTGTTGCAGTGTTCGACTCTTTTAGTTTTAACTTGTCTTGTAAATCTCTTATTACTGGTTCCGTAAATTCAGTGAAGTGTAATTTCAGTCAACTGTGACATAGTTGTCCCTGCACTACAAACCCCAAAACACAAGAGGGGAGTATTGCATTGCTCATCTTCAATTCTGTTGCAGCAATGTTGATTCTATCCAAAAGCAGAGGATATTTGTGGGATAGGTAAGAGGGGATTGAAGCCAACATTTGGTTTCTGTAGGACTTAAGTCTCAAATCAGGCATTGGCTATTGTGTGCAGAGTGTTTATACAATGATAAGCATCATATTCCAAATAGCAGTTAGTCATCCACCCATCTGTTACTCTGGCAGTAATCTGTCATTAATACTAACAAAGGGGAAAAAAACTAGTGATTGGCAGCAACAGCTCTACTGCAGCTAACCACTTAACATCAACATCCACTTGTAGAAACTAGAAAGCCACTCAGAGAGTGTGCTCTGCCAAGGCCGTTTCCATAAGTGAAAAATAATGTCTGAAAGTGCATGTTTGTGCACGTGACAATCGATAACGCCGACAGCGTCATGGTTCCCCTACAGGTAAACACTGTTAAACCCGTCAGCACACTTGAGAGGCTCAAGTGCTCTCAATCTCGTTATGTTGCACCTTTTAGGTTTTAGCCCGTTGAGTGTTATAAATCACCAATCTGTTTACAAAAGTTGTGTTCAATGTTGTTTTTTTCTTCTTTTTACTTTAGAGAGTACGGAAGCGCATTGCATTCACTGGATAAAAAAAATAGAGCCTTTTTCTTGTAATTGAACATCATGTGAAGGGCCAAGGGTAAAAAAATACCTATTAATCAACACATTCAAATAATTTGAATATGAAATTAATTAATCAGGGAATGGAGCTGCCTCATGTCTGTGCTACATAATGTACATAGGGTTAAATAAGTGTTTTTTCTCACTCACAAATTATATAAAAATCTCACTAGGCATACCTTTTGTTTTCAGGAGGAGATGTGAGTCATCACAATCATTAAAACATTCTCTATATAGGCTAAAATAGCAAAAATGATAACACTTATATAAAAATGTCAGCCTGCAAGTTCCAGCCTTTTTTGATCTTATTAATTCAGTGTGGCTGTGGAAATAAAGGCTGTCAGGATACATGTGGGAATAGGAGTCATGCTGCTTTCAGCACCCTTCTGACAGTTTGAGGGTCTCCCTTGAGACACCTTCTGACAAATATTCATCTCCCAAGCTTTCTCTCTCTCTCCCTCTCTCACTTGCTCTCTCTATCTCTCTCTAGGGTCTCTTACTCCTTGCCTGTACAAGTTCCCGGATCATGGTCTAAGTAGTGGTTCCTGTGCATTAAGCCATGGTTTCTCCTCGCTGCCCCCGACACTCCTCTCCACTGATGAGGCCCATGGGGTCCAGAGTATTGGGGAGATGAAAACCGATGGTCACAGGAAAGCCATGCGGGACCCAGAAGACACCCCTGCCATCGACTCCCCGCAGATACGAGAGCTGGAGATGTTTGCCAACGATTTCAAAATACGGAGGATCAAACTGGGTGAGCATCATCACTAAGTGATGATAATAATTATAGCTTAAAATTTGCCCACAACCGAACTGCACCAATTAGAGACCTCACCATGGATATTTCCATTTTTGCACTTGCCTTTCTGCTTCTTTGCTCAGGGGTATTCTATGAAGCGCTTATGTTTCTTTTGACTTCCAGGCTACACACAGACTAATGTTGGCGAGGCTCTTGCTGCAGTGCACGGCTCAGAGTTCAGCCAGACCACAATCTGCCGCTTTGAAAATTTGCAGCTCAGCTTCAAGAATGCCTGCAAACTCAAGGCCATTCTGGCTAAATGGCTTGACGAAGCTGAGCTGGCCGGTGGTGAGTCACACACACACTCCAAGCCGTCAATTCCCAATTTACAGCATTTATTGAAATGTAATCTTTACCTAGATATCTAATCTCTATGAGCTTAAAACATTCTCTCAGTGTAAATTGCAAATATACGTTTGAGTCAGTATTATATAGTCAGCTAGAGATTATAGTCATGCTTTTTCTTTGCATGATTACGAAGATCTAACATTAACTTGTACATCTAGAACAGAGGTTACCAACCTGTTTGCCTTATACATACAGTGAGCTGTGAGGAGTTCAGTGAGCACAGTGATTTTCTTCCTCTCAGTAACAAAACTAACAACATATTATGTTTCCTTTCTGCAGCCTTGTACAATGATAAAATAGGAATGAATGAGCGCAAGAGGAAAAGAAGAACAACTATCAGGTATCAACTGTAACAGAGGTCTCCGACCTTTTTTCCTCCAGCTAATTTGGTACCCAAGTTTTACATCGCCAAATGCAGACATAGCCCGTGTCTTACTTTTATGGTCCTTCAGTAATTGTGTTACAATCCTGACAAAGGTGAAGGGCTTTTTGTGTTCTGTCAGGATGTGCGGCAAAAAACACAGGCACAGCCTCTGTTGCTGCATTGGCCTTCTTCCACAATTTGGTACTCACACAGCTGGGTACATGAGCCGCTGCTGAGCGGGAGTGCTGTTTGGTGAGTTTACAGGCCATTGTAAGTGTCCAAACAGGGGAGTTAGCCAATTGTGGATTGTATACATTCAATTACACAATGCACCAGTGGTCTTTGCAAACACCTGGCAGATATAAAACCCTTCTTGTTTAGCTTTGTAATGGCTATTTTCTGCGGTAACTGTTAAATTTGCTGTCTGCTTACTAGTCTGCTAACGTCGCCTCATGTTACGGTGTCACTGTATCCAAACTTGAAAGCCGTGTAACTCGTTTAACTGAGAGCTCTTTTTTTTTGTCAGAAGGGGGCGGGGCATATGTGAGTTTGATTGGATAGAGAATTAAACAGGTTTCCAAAGTGCTATCAAATTGATGTACATATTCTTTGAACCTTTAGCGAGCTGCTCAGAAATCTAGAACCCTGAAATATAAGGAGCAAAGATACAATGCATAACATACAATCTTTTCTTCCCTCTCCCTTGTTCCCCACTGCAGCCTTGGAGCTAAGGAGGCCCTGGAGCACAGCTTTGTGGAAAAAAGTAAGCCTTCCTCCCAGGAAATAGCCCGAATAGCCAAAGGCCTCCATCTGGAGAAGGAGGTGGTCAGAGTCTGGTTCTGCAACAGACGCCAGAGGGAGAAACGGGTCAAAACCAGTCTCAACCTCAGCTCCTGTTTGAACAAACTCAGTTCACACTGCATTGTACAGATGAGTAAAACACAAAGACCAATGTCATAGTTATACGGTTCAGCTCGAGTTTCCGTTCACCTCCAGCCGCCAGATGGAGGTCATGGATGGAACGACCACAGCTGGTGAAATCGTGTTATTGTGAAATCAAATGTCTGACATAAATCAGACAGGAAAACAAATAACCCAATAACAAAAATGACCCTCATTCTGCATGTAGCAGCTGCTGATGCATTTGAAACTATTAAATTGTGTGAACGTTCAGATGATTTATATACGGTGAAAGCCAGTCTAACGTTCTGTCAGCTGAAACTTTTAAGATAAAAGCTTTGTATTTACCTCATATGCTGGTTGGATGCAGCAGCTTCCGTGACCTGACATTTTAATGTACTGAACCAGAGCTGTGGCTTGTTTGCTGTACGTATACTGCAAATTATTTACACACACCAAATAGCATGTAATCTTTCAGCACCAGAGTGCAGATGACCTGTGCCTTCAACGGATGTGAGCTCAACTTTCATTCATTTATTTTCAAGAAAGAAGAAAATCTTTATGGTTGATGAAATGTTCTACATGTACTGTATGTCTTCATTTAACAGCTGAAATATTTGTGTTGTAGTTGTATTTGTGATTATTGTGAGCTGATGCAAATCACCTGTCTTGTATGGAAAATGTTGGTTTTATTTAAAGTAATATAGCCATGGTTAAAAAAGTAATATATTGAAAGTTTCCCAACAACCTATTTATTTGATACCTAATACATTATGTTGAACTACTTTGCTGAGTACAACCTCTTTGATTTATGGTTTGAGGCTAAAACCTTCTCGCATTTCTTTTGTCAACAAAAATGGATCTGAGGTCTGCTGTTTCCCTGATGTAAGATAGACTTCATTTTTCATATTTGTTGACGTTACCCTTTTGCTGTTGTTCCCTTGACAAAGTGTCATCCAAAGAAGAACATCAGCCAGTCACGTCTCTGGCCTGGTTGGGATGACTGATGTGAAACGTCTTAATAAAGTGACGAAACAAGCAAACACACATTTCCTCTCGGACAAAATCAAGGCCTTTATGTTCAGGTGCCATTAATTGGTGCGCGAAAGACATAGAAATTAGACTAGAAAAAGATTTGTACTGCAGGCAGATGTAAATTATATGAAATACCTTAATTCAACTTGATTGAGAATAGCCAGTAAATATACAGCTGGTTATTGCTAAACATATGCTTGTACTGAGCTATTGTCTTTCTGTTCCCAGGCACTGAAAGGTAAATCAGTTTAATTTATGTCTGATAACAAAGGAGAACTGCGTTTCATACAGAGCTAAATGTACCATCTCTCACTTTTAGTCATTATATGAGGCTTACAAGACATACATTAGAAGAGTCAGGTTAATGCGTACAGCATGAACTGTACAGTATTCCTTGGTGTGCCACTGGTGATTCGATAATAAATCTAGAAGACACCTATTCAGGAGCTAGCAGTTTCCACTGTGATTCATGTACGGCCGTCTCACCCGAGCGCTGTCGGGGGAAATAAATGCAGCAGGATCATCGACTGCCGACACATTTCTGAGGCCTTACGCCGGAAAGTTACAGGCGTGATACGCCGAGTGAGATAAAGCTATTAAGAGGCTTCTTATTGCTGGTCTCACAGATGCTTTAAAACTGCAGCTCTCCAAAGTGCACCGCTCTTATTCAAGATTGACTCTTGGTATTTGTCAGAGAACATTGGGCGGGCCTACCGCTTTAATTCTTTAGAAATCAGTTTTCTAAATGTGAAATTCACACAGCTGATGCAATATTACTGGAAAGATCTGCATCAGTAAATGCAGAATGTTTTTAATTTAATATACTACAAATTACATACACTTTACATGGCAGCAAATGATTTTGCAGTGGCTATGCTGGTGTTTCCTATACATTTGGATCTATCGATTGATTTCATTATATTTCTGTACAATATTAAAATCCATTAGCAAACTGAGCAGATTGATGCTTGTTGTGATTAAACTTGAGAAAGTTTCAAGAGCTTGATAATATGGATTAATGAGAACCAATGGCTGTCGTAATGGTAGTAAAAATAGATTTTTACTGACAAAAAAGCTTTAAAACATAATAAAGGCTCACCAACCCGTACCTGAAGAAACTTTATTCATTTATAAAAGCCATTAACCCTTTACAGTCACTTTACAATGACGAAAACAAATAAAGACGAGTATACATACAACTTTAAAAAAAGGGTTGAAATTTCCTAAGCATGGAACTGCACTCAAACAATGTTGAACTCTGTTAAAACATTGTCTCCGCTCACAATCACAAAAGACCAAGAGATGTGAAAAGGTAGGGGAAAAGAGTGATTTACAAAAATTAAATAAATTGTGCATCGTACATGTCAGATGCATGCAAGAATGAAAACATTTTCAAGTTGTTTTGGCAATGGGGGTCAATGTGGGAACAAAAGGCCAGAGAGCGAGGGAGAAAGACAAAGCGTCAATGTCACTGAACGTATCGGAGTCTTTCTCATGACGAGTCTGACATTAACAGATGACTGCAGAGAAGAGCACGCTTCAGCTCCGAGGAAGAGAAAGCATCTCTTGGATCACAGTGATTTTAGCAAACGCTTCTATCGTTTTGATGGTATGTGTTTGTAGGTTTGTGAGTGAGGCAGCTTCAATTACATACGACAGTAACTGCACAGCAGCTGAAAGAGAGGAGGGACTGCAGGACCAGTACCATCCCACAATCACGGTAAACCCCATGTCCAATATAAGATACAATCAGATCAACCAAGAAGAAGAATTGAAAAAAATAAAACTAATTTGATTACTCAGAAGCATCAAACAACCGATTCAAAACTCTTTGTCTAACATTAGTCTTAATTTGTGTTTGATTACGTTTTCCCACACAATCTGTAAAGCATCACATCTTCGGTGGTGCAAATTAAATGCCTGCCCTCAGATCAGTCCGACTCACCATGTCATGCATTACGTAAATAATGTTGCATTATGTAAGTAATGTGAAGGTCTTACCCTCGTCAAGTTATACATTTCACATGCATACGTTTGTCTGAGTTACATCATCTCCAGTAACTATGTACCTAAGGGTTTTAAAAAAACATGATAATTCAATAGCGAGTTGACCAGTTTGCTTATTCTTTGTGAAGAAGATGCGCAGTTGCAGAGGACGCTTGTTCTGCCTCTCACTTGCATTTCAGCCGGGGATGTTTTACCCAAATAACATGCAAATGGAGAAGGGGATAGTTTGCCTCGGAGGAAGTTAATCGTGTAAATGGTGCGAGGAGGCAAAAAACAAGTTCCATCTGGTTACTGACTACACCTAAGCTCTTTTTAATTACACCGTTTCACTTATTAAAACTTGCTGGGGAAAGACCATCCATCTTCAGCCACATAAAAGCTGATATATTATTCGACTAACAACAAAGTCGGGTAAAAGCCAGTTCCATGGTCTCTATACTGTAGCCCTTATAAAGATAGAGATGGCGGTACAGTAGACGACGCCAAAGGTGGTTCAGAACTCTTTAGGACAAAACATCCATTATTGGTCCACCTTTAGGCTGTGGCCACTCCAGTATCTTAATAAATATAATTTTCGCATAAATAGATCAAATGTTCTGCCCTAATGATCTGTAAGGCAACCGGCCGAATAAAGTGTGATTATGTGCGTGTTAATAAACATGTCTGCCTGCATGTCTTTAAATGTTTGAGTGTGTGTGTGTGTGTGTATGTGTGTGTATGTGTGTGTATGTGTGTGTGTGTGTGTGTGTATGTGTATGTGTATGTGTGTGTTGGTGTGCACCCTTTGTTACACATTTAGCATTTCAACAATGACAAAACCAATGTGTCTAAAAGAGTCTGTATCAATCTGTATCAATGTTGCACAGGTTTATAATGTGAACATTAACACAGAGGAGACAATTAGTCCACTCCCAGAGCTCGGAGCTGTCTCTCTATCTCGTCGTCGGAGATGGTGGCCTGTTTAGAGGAGGCGGCGCTGGGAAGGCTCTTTCCTGCAGCTGGAGCTCTTACCATCTGGAAACACACATGGGCAGAACATTTCCCATTAGCAGGCACACTCAATTCAAACTTAACACACACACACACACACACACACAATCACAAACGGTATTTGTCGTAAGATTGGCTGCTGTGGGCAGCTTCCGACTGCCACAGACAAATGTAAAAGACCAGTTCAATTTTTTGCGCAATTACTGTCGAACTATTAACGCCAGGAAACAATTCACACTGCATGAATACTTTGTTATGTCCCTTTAAAGTATGCCCAGCACAGCGTTAATGCAAGTGGGCGTCAGTTATACAAGCATTGTTCTTTACAGCATTAAACATCCTTCACTTAATCATCCTTCACAATCCTTCCTAATAATATGGCTTTGCAGATCTGTTGGTTAATAGTTGACTATTTTCTGTGCTGCAACATCCTTCAGGCTTTTTAACTGGTATTATACAAGTGTTACGACAACCTGGCCCTCCCCACCCAAAAGGCATACATAAATGGCGTAAATCTTAATTTAGACTATAATTAAATTTCCTTTGTCTGTTATTTGTCATAGCATTATCTATTGAATGACAATTCCACTGAATACGACAATAACACATATGGCTGCATATTTACTGACATACGTTTCTCCGGAACTATCATAGTTGATGAGTCTTGTAACTTCTTTCCAGCTTTTGGGTTGATTGATAAAGCTTTATTGTTTAGCTTTTCCCAGAAAGTGCACAAGACGAGAGCATTCAGAGAATTCTCTGCTCAGCCTTTTATTGTGATTAAGCAAGGAGGAAAATTACCCCCCTAATGTTAACAACCGTTTTGCAGGGTTTTATGAATCTTGCCTGTTTGTTCTCTCCAGCTGTGGGCTTGTTTATGGGACAATGTGTGGGTTTGTACATTGTGTTATGAGAGGTAATAACTCATGAAGCCCCCAGGTGGAGCCAGATACACAGCAGATGGGCAGCCTGGCAGTAACACAGACTAAAGTACACACGAGTTAGAAGAGCTGAAGGCTAGCCCCACCATGTGGCAGCTGGAATACATCTTAACAGTCGAGTAAAAGCCATATGGAACATTTATTTGTTATTATTTGTTCAGATTTTGCTGGGGGATCATTTAACTGTGTAAAATGTGCTTTTACATTCTCTCATTTTAGCCTGAATAGTGATAACACTTAAATAAAGCCCCATGGGCTTAAAGTGTTTGAAACAGAAGATAGTATAAAGTAATGGTAAACTCTCTCTCTGAATTTCTTACCTTTCCTGAGATCTCAATGCCGATCTCGTCCAGAACCTGGTTGACAATGTCCTGAGATTCCTCTTCATCCCCAGACTCATCAAAGATCTCATCTAAAGTGTCGTTAACTGGACAGATTGTGAGGATGGGAGGAGACAAGGGCAGACAGATACATTAAATCAAAACACATTGATATTCTGTCACAGTTTGGACTTTAGAGTGAGAAAGCTTACAATTGAGCTCCAAACTAGTAAATGCATGTGTCGATGCTTGTGTGCTGGCAATCCCACTACCAAAATGGAAAAGCCTCCATGTCATTGTCACAATCACACCTTCATGTTTCTCTTTCTCTCATCAGAACACAAATTACCACACACGTCACCCCTCACACCATTCACATATATCCTGACAATCTGGTTTTGGCAAGCCTGTAAATACCAGAGCTCATTGTGTGTGCATGTGTGCATGTGTTTGTTACGAGTCCTTACTCATTTCCTCGGTCATGTCCATCTTCATGTTCTCCTTCTGGAAGTCCTGCATGGTCTTCAGGGTCTTCTGTGGATCCATCTTTTTATTGACTGCTTGCATAGTCTGTAGACGTGATTAAAAGAAAGGTGAGAGAATTGATTCAGGTTTTAGCTGATACTGAGGAGAAGCAGCATACTGCAAGATCTGCTCTTGAGCAAACAAACAAAATGGCAGTTAAGGGAATGAACATAGCAAGACTTGTAATGCTTATTTTTCAGCATAAGCAGTTGATAACATATGTACATACAAATTGAATTAAGTTGAAAAAGATTTGAGTCACATAGTTGTCAGATAGAGAACCTTCATTCTCACAGAAAATACTCAAGGTAAACTACCTTGAGTATTACAGACAGGGCAGTTTCCCAAGAAGCAAATTTAGGTTGAGTTATGCGTTTATTACAAATCAGCGTCTCAAAGAGATATTTGTGAAATAGGGCTTTAGAAGACTAGCTCTGCATTCATTAGCAAGTAAGAATAATAGAAGTACAAAGAAAAAAAAATGATGCATCTCCTTCCTTCCCATTAAAGAACAGCACAAAGGTGGCACATGTTTACAGCTTGGCCTGACGCAACACGTCAGATACATCACCGCCTTATACCACGACTTAACTGTCGTTGACATGCTGCTCTAAACCGTGTTAACCCGTAGTTATGTCAGAGGAAAGTGCTGCACTACTCACTGAATAAATTGATTTGTAAGTAAATCTGTGTGTAAACAACTTTGTGTATGTCTGACATTAAAACAATTAACACATTTTCTCTCTTTCGCTTCCTGAAAACAGCCACAGCCCCACACTCCTCATAACACTCCATTAATCTGATGCCTAATTGTATTTGACCTATGTGCGGCTCTGTACAGACAGTACATCGCTCGTGGCCAATTACCACCTTTCACACTTCATTTACAACAACGCCACCAGTCTTTAACAGATCCCAGATTAATACTTTACTCACTTAGATCACTGAAACTAGTAAATATGCAAAACAAAAACACACCCAACAGTGAGTTGAATGTAGTGGATATCAAACGTCCAAATGGACAAGTATCTCATATTTCAAAACCTGCCCTCAGAGCAGCTGATTTGAAGGAGAGGGTCCGGGATCTTACCTTTGCGGAGGTGGCCATGGCGCCGGCCATCTTCATTTGTGAGTTCATGACCTTCGTCTGCGTAGACATGGAGGTGACCTTGGAGCTGACAGCGTATGTGCGGTTCTTCTGCTTCCTCAGCTGGACCAGCTGCTTGGCAAGAATCTTACATGCCTCCTTGTTGCCACTCTTGGCCATTTTCTTGATTTCAGCTTCCTGAAAGGGGGAGGGGAAGAGGGAGACAATGTGTACATTTTAGGATGTGAAAATGTCAGTGGGCAAATGTGTGAACATTTTGACAATAGAGCCCATAATAGCGACTAACGGCTCCAAATTCTAATTCCACTACATTGTAGATATCTGGAACAAATCCACTGAAGCTATTGAGAGCCGGAGTGTCTCCTGGTTTTATGAGTAAGTCATCTGAGATAATGCTCCTGTGTATAAGCAGATACAGTGAGAAAAATAGAGAGTCTGTGGCTGCCAATATTTCAGATGATTTGCCGTAGTTTAGCAGCTATCTGACACAACAGGTGCATTTCTCATCAAAGTCATGTTTTGTGAACTTTATGGTGTCAGTGAGCGCCACCAATTTTCCATTTGTTTCAGCTATACGACATGCTTAACCATGTCCATCTTGGACATTTGGACATTTTAGATGAGCATTACTCGTTTTCGCCATTTTTAATGACATTCCAAGACTCTGACATTTCAGGAGGGCTTTTGCAGAGACTATTGTGTAAATACATTATTATGTAAATAACTTATATCCACGATGCTCCTGAGAGATCCATGTGTTTGCAAATATAGACATAGTAAATAATGTCATCTGGATCAGGCCTTACACACTGGCACACAAATACACGCTCTTAGCTTTGGTAAACATCAGAAAATACACTAATGCCCACAGGAAACCTGTGTGTGGGCACGAGTGCATGTGAGCATCCCAAGAGACACAAGTGGAGCTGCAGGTTACAGCAGGCTAGCCAGGCCTCTCAGCACAGCTACAGTACGTACAGCCTGTGCTGTTTATTTCTTGTGTGTGAGCTAAAAGCATCTTCAGGAAAACAACAATCAATTATTAATATTTGATGAGGCAATAGACATACTCAGCTCTCTCTCTCTCTCTCTCTCTCTCTCTCTCTCTCTCTCTCTCTCTCTCTCTCTCTCTCTCTCTCTCTCTCTCTCTCTCTCATGTATTTACTTGCTTCTGTGAGCAGTAAAAATTCAAATTAAAGTAATGTAGGAAAAAAAATTCAGAGCTGTGTAGAAAAAAAAGGGAAGACAATAATAATGTCACCTGCACTGTCATCTGAAAAACTATGAATGCTTTATTGGGGAAAAAATACAGATGAGAGCAGTGGGACTTCTCCTGATGTGAAGCATATAATGTCTTATTTACTGCCCTGTCAGGAAAGGAGAGATAGGGGTGGAGGGATGTGATGGATAGAAAGTCTCTCCATCACATCTAGATGGAGAGGGCTGCTAGAAATGCAGCACACACATGTGAGTCTGTGAGGACTTTTCCTGGAAGGAGCTGGGTATATTAGGGACACTGATCTTTTTTAACAAAAGATGGACAATGTGTTGCAGGAGCAGCTTCAATCCAAAACATGACTAAACCTTTTTTATTAACTTGTGTTTTCAATGTATTTTCGTATCTGGAAGCTACATTTGTGTACATGTTTTCTGCGTGGTCTAAAATGTACATAAAACCTAAAACAAAAACAAAGTGAAACAAGGTCAATACTTTCATGAACCTGATTTATTGAAACTATAAAGCTACAAAACTTGACATCAAAGGTGCTGTCATTTTTGGGGGATGACTTCAGCCCTATGCCTCTTTTATGCAGTATGAATTTATGTGCTTGTCTCAGATTTGAGTGGGGGGAAAGGGTGCGGGGGGCAACAAACAGTCCCGATTGTGCTAAAGTGCTAATATAGGTCATTTCCATTTCTTAGCTAAAATATCTTTTATTCAAAAAGTGCAACAAAGCTTTAAAAATAGTAATTAGACTAATTAGCGGAAAGCATTAATGAGGAACAAAAATGTGGTTCCCTAGGGAAGTAATTATGTCCTGTATGATATTTACTTAATACAATAGAGGGGAGAGGAAACAGCCAGATTCTTTCATCTTTCAGAGAGTGGAAATGTTGTGTGGGAATATAGCCGTAGCGTGAAATTCTGAGTGTGTGTGTGTGTGTGTGTGTGTGAGTGAGAGAGAGCGAGAGAAGGGGGGAGCGGTGTCTGACTTGCCTGAAGCAAAGCCACCACACCAGCTCATTCTTGCTATTCATTTAGGCCCATTATCCAATCAGGCTCGATCCCATATTGTAGGAAAAGGATATGATATGCATCTCTAGCTATGTGTTGAAATATCAAGAGGGGCCTTAATAAAGCTGTGATGCAATATGTAGAAATATATGGAAAATGCCTTAGAGAAACTTTTGTTCCCCAGACGTGCTTCTCTTCCTCAGGTGTGTGTGTGTGTGTGTGTGTGTGTGTGTGTGTGTGTGTGTGTGTGTGCGCTCACCATTTGTTTCTCTTGTTTCTCCAGCGCTGTTCTGTCCCTTGTGATCTGTCTCTGAGTGCCACGCAGCTCCTTCGTCTGTTCCTTGATTACGTCTTTGGAGAGAGACAGAAAGGAAGACATGTCACACTTTCTGTGTACATTTTTAACACCTAAGTGCTCTTTCCCGATATCAAAATGCAAATGAGCAAAGAGTTTGACTTTTGACCTCAAATCAAATACGTACAACTTCACCATGTGCATAATGGTGGTAACACAAGTCCATTCTCAAAATCTGGCATTACTCATGACTAGCAGAGCCGAAACAATCAGAGGTTGACAGCTGAATAAAAAGCACAAGAATGTTGAGTACAATCATTGTTCTTCTTCTATGTGGTTTCATTATGGATCACACTCTACCATTTGTTTTAAGTACAAAATGCCACAGAGTAACAAGCAGCACTTGAATGCATACTGTCACGGTCAACTGAAGAAGTGTTTGGACAGCTCACACTATATTGAGTCAGCTCTAAAACCACCCACCCAAAGTGGCATCATGTGAGATAATGTATGACCCTGAAGTCACACATTCATCCACAACTTCTGAGTGAGGGACAACCCGTGTAATCACTGTGACACATCTTCAGAACAAAAGAACAAAATTGCAGCTGCGCCACTTTTAGTTAATGTCCTGTTTTAACCTTGACAATGACAACAGAAAATAATACTTTTAAAATGTATCAGAAATCATCTGAAATAACCTACACCAGATTCAGGTTAAACTCTGTGGTGCTTTTGGACATTGTAATATACAGCACAATACATAACGGTATCTTTTCAAGAATCGAAAATGAATCGTTGATTATTAAATAATGTTAGGAATCAGAATAAATTAACTCAAAAAATGCCCTTTTACAGGTCAAATAAAAACAAAGAAACATTTGAAAAAATAAAAAAAGAGCAAAACAGGAGGAATCCCTCTTCCAGGACAAATGGCTGTCAATATAAAAGCACAGCATTACACATCAATAAATCAGTTCTCGGGAAAGATATGTAGAGTTCAGTATATTAGTAAAAAATTGAATAAAGGAAGAACTGAACAATTGATTCTAAACAAATGATTCAGCTTCATAAGTTGCAATACAATGTACAAGAAAATATAACTTCATGGAAAAAGCGAACAATTGCCAAAAAATGCTTTCTGAAAAGTTCAGCAAGCATGAACTCGGTCAAAACACGTCATCGTATTGGACCACTTGTGGGATCCACGAATGGATACGTATAAGGTGACGTGGCGCAAACGTTTCAAAATGGGAGGGATATCGACCTACAAATAAGTGTGATCTAACCCCCCTCTCCATTCGCCAAATAACCAGAAACCACTTCAGCCACCATACCCAGGGCTACGACAACAAAAAGAAACTCTGTCCAGAGAAGGAGAGGTGAGAGAATTTAACAATATGAGATGGAAACTGAGAAATGTCAATGAGAAGACCTGACAACGGCTTGGAATGGAGTGGCGGCAACGCAGCACAGTAAGTACAGTATGCAGACGATCGGTGTGGGTGAAACTGGAATGACAATGATGGGCGGAGTAGGGAGGCGGCTCTGTGAACAGATTTACCTTAAATAAGAGAGCTTTTTTCTTTTAACATGAAGGTATACTTTATGGAATTCTCCACACAAATAGGTGTGGGGTCCAGAAGACGTGAACTTTAATGCCCCCTTTCTGGAAACCCAGCCCTATGAGTCAATATAATGAGTATTTGAAAAAGAATAATTAATTCATTAACTATGATAAAGGAGAGGCTAGTTTTCCGTTTTGACCTTGTGAGGCTGATTACCTAGCCTGGAGACAGAAACACGGAAATACTTCAATTGAAAGTCTTTTCAACATTTTTGACATCACTGTATATTATTACAGATTAAAATGACAACGTTCAACTGCAAAGACAGCATGTCATTATGTCATATTTTAACAGCATGTCCTTTATATTACAGAATTGTATCACACAGTTTGTAATACGGTTGTTTTTATTTTAGCACCGCGAGGCAGTTACTGATGAGTCACAAATGGGAAGCAATGCAACGTTATCTTTATTATTTTCTTCCCCAGACAAGAAAGTATTACAAACTGTGTGATACAATCCTGTATGCTGTTAAAATCATGACATCATATCATGCTGTCTTTGCAGTTGGACGTTGTAATTGTAATCTGTAATATACAGTGATGTCAAAATGTTTAAAATAATTCCAATTGAAGTATTTCCGTGTTTGTCTCTTTGGGATATATATATATTTTTATAAATAAAATCCAATGATTGAATATGTAAGTCAACAAATAGCATAACTGCAGATATCTATTTGACATTACATATTAAACGTTTTGACACATTTTATGAAAAGTGGGGTTCATATGACCGGTTTGTGTTCAGACAGTTAAACAATGACTAACCTAAACCTGAGCATTAGCTCCTGTGTAGCAATGAAGTCACTTTCTTCCTTTATGGCTCTCACGCTAACAGATAGCTAACGACTTGTAACAAGTAACGTCACATATTGTTGCTTACAGTTAAACTGTGACGTTAATTCATCCTTTTGTGTTACTTATAGCATGTCACCGGTGGCTACATTAAGTTTGGCGGCGCTTTAACGCTGTTTTTCGGCTTCAGTCTGACGTGTGACTGGGTGATTCAGCGAGACACAGAACAGGTAGAACAAGTTCGCGTTAAATGGGAATAGCTGAGTTAATTTGGGAACAACACAGCAGTCTGAACACCCGAGCTAAAAACAACTTAGCTAGCTCTTCACACAGAACAAACTTACCATCGACAGTCTTCTTCTTGAAAAAGTCCATTATGCTGCTTTGTATCGACTGGAATATAACAGACGGATCCTGTACTGTTCTACGGTGTGGTTGTTATCGTTAAACCCGCCGTTAAGCCGTCACATCGAGGCACTGGGTCAGTTTAGCAGCTTCGGCTTCCTGGTTGACTTTCTGTTGTCGGTGTTCCTCCCTCAGCTGACTGACTCTCTGGCTGACTGACGTCACGGCGGGACTCTCATGCTGCCTTCATTGTGCCTCGTAAAATGTCCCATCACGATCAGAAAAATGTGTCTCCCCTCGTTAAATTGATACAAAATAATGCAAAATGTCAAGATTGTCACCTGAATACTCTGTCGGACTGTAAAGCCATACGAATGTCCGGAGTACAGAAGAATGTCATCTGAATGCTAAGGTGCATGATTGTACCAGAGGTCTATGAACAGGGGTTCGACCGTAAAACTGTGATAGAAGAGTGGCCACTGCAATTACCAAAGTAGATAAATAAGATTAAATGTGGTACAGTAATTCAAAACATTCGATCAGGAGCTCTATTTACCAGTCGGTTAGTTTATTCATGTCCATTACACATAGAGTGCAATATCCCATGCAGTCTGTGAAGGCAGCATAAATGCAAAGGAACTAATAAAATGTCCAAAATGGCAACAAAGACATTTGTTATTATTGCTTAATGCTACGGCTTACTAGTAAGCATAATAAGTCATATTGAGTGAGTTTGGATGGATTTTAATTTTCACATTTACAGGATATTTAATTTGCTCTCCCTTCCTCTCAGTCTTTCAAGTGGGACTCTATGTGTATGAAGCAGTTATCGGTATATGTACTGGCCATGGCACACACATGTGTACTCTGTTGTAAAGGAAACAATCCACAGACGGAGTTTCTGTCTATAAAGCAACCCCCACAGCTTCTCACATCATAAATTATGTTCTTCTCAATTTCCTTCCTCATCTCTTTATACCAGAGGCGAGAGTTTTCATGCACTCCAGCATGTATTCATGTATTCTTATTGCCTTATTTCATATTGATGCTGAGAGCAACTTTATATGCTGTGGTGGGACTCTTGAACCATAACCAACTCAATTTGGTGCATGCGTGTGTGTGTGTGTGGGTGTGTGTGTGTGTATCTGTATTGGAGGTGGCGATTGGAGGTAGCGCAGAAGATATAAGGTGGGGGTTCTTAACCCAGAAATAGTAAGAGATGCTAAGTTTTGGCTGGAACAGAAGAGAGAGGGGTGACTTTGAGGGGAAGGAGAGGAGGATGGATAGCCTTTAGCTCTTTTCTCTATCTCCTAAGAGGTGTGTGTGGGTGTGTGTGTGAGTGCACTTGCCTGTGTGCATCAGCATGTCGTCCTGAGGCGTTGTTCTTGTTAAGGTTATTAGGGAAGATGTTCTGCGCTAATCAGTGGAGGACTACAGGGACCCCCACTAAACGGCCTCATCATCAGAGGGCCCCAGTGGTGATAAATCTAGCCCCAAGCACCCAGAGGGGCCTGCAGGTACCAAGCCTGTATCTGTGTCCGGTACGAGCATGTGATGTAGTTATATTGGGCATTTATTATTTAAAAAATTAAACAACAAATAAGGAAAATGCTAATAAAATGCCTTGTTTTCATTGTCACATTCTCCCATTTTTTTCTCTACTTTTTTTAAACTATCTATCTCTCCCATTCTCCTCCTCCTCCTCTATGTAATATAGCCCGGGGGAAGCATACATGTAATGTTAAGGCACTAACTACAGAGTGTATGGACACACACACACACACACACACACACACACACACACACACACACACACACACACACACACACACACACACACACACACACAGCAGAGAGACACATTCATGTGTGAAATGAGATCTTTGCACAATCAGTGGGAGTCGCAGCCATAAAGCAGCTTTAAGGTATCATCAAACAAATCTCACAGATCCTTTCACTTGATGACTGTGGAGTTCTTTTTTTGCAACAACTGTGTTTTTCTCCTCTTCACAGATAAACCCAAGAGGAAGTCAAGTGTTGGGTCCAGCGATGAGGGGTCTTTCTAGGGGGGTTAAAACAGACAAGAGCTGACTGATATTTTACACCTCATAACAATTTGGCCATTTTCATTCAACACACCAAAATGCAAGGGTTCTTCTATTTCCAGTCACGTTATAGCAACTTTAATAAACTAGACCTGTACTGCAATTTAGACACAACCAGTCACACAAAACACACTCACTTGAAGCTTTTGCAAATTACTTTTTTAAATTTCTTGAAAAATTCCAGAATGTCTCTTTAGAAGTAGAATTCAACAACTTACAGTCATATCCACCACATCAGAGACAGACAATCCTGACTTAATAATGTCATTTTTTTTACAATAATAGACAAGTATCTGCCCCATATGTCCAAACCACAGATTCCATTATTTTTTTCCCATTTTGTCATTTGCAATAGAATTTCAACAAAGCTCCCTCGGGCCTCCTCAGGATGTACATCTCATTCCCCATATTTATCTAGTGTAAATCATAACAGGATATAAGATATGCTGCATTCTTCCTTGTGTCTCTGACATGTAAGCAGGCTGAAATATGTCTGTATGTAAACACAGAGAGACGAGGGTCTGTGATGGGAGGCACGGGATTTCTACACGACTTCTGCTCTCTGATGGATGGATACTTCACTGCTACCCAGATGGAGAGAGATAGATAGAAGGAGGCAGCGCGGACACAAAGACTACCAGGGGGATTAAAGGAAGAGGAATGGAGGGCACATTCACAGAGCTGAAGAGAGTCAAGAATCAATGATAGAGAAGAGCATGGGACAAGGGGATAAGTTATAGTTTACAAGATCGTCAGAAAGTCTGGAATCCCTTGAAAACTTCATCTTTACTAATACCGTGGACTCTGCAACCATACTCTTATACAGATACATGCTGTTCATTGTCCCTTTTATAAGACAAATGGCTTGACATTTTATTAAATGTGATTATTCACTTTTTGGCCGTAAATCAGACGACACAAATGATACAACTTTCCTGTCTGCTAGACGTGAAGCTACAGCAAGGAGACAGTTGACTCAGTATAAGATCATGCATTTTGTTTGTTTAATCTGCACAAAACCCAAACTGTAAAGTTGTATTAATGGCAAGACACCAGGCGGTCACTGCGCAACGTATTTCTAAGCTTTTTTTTTAACCTTCGGACAGAGTCAGGCTAGCCCCCTGTTTCCAGTCTTGATGCTAAGGTAAGATAGCAGGCTTCTGGCTGTGGCTTCAAAAACGGCAGACCGTTCTTTACAATACGGACAGACTGTAAGAGTGGTATCTTCTCATCTAACTCTCTCCAAAAAAGGGAACAATTGTATTCACCAAAATGTCAAAGTGTTCCTCCTGATGAGATACATGCTAATCTAGTGTATCCACTTTTAACATGATGCAATTTGATATTTAAAGTACATGAGAAGGGATCAGCACCAGATTGTATGTATGGAGAACCTTTAAGAGGAATTATCTCTCACATGATATTTGAATCAGTTTAGAAACAAAGTGTGTAAGTAGTGGAGAGGATTTAGAACATAAGGAAGACAGCAGGTGGCTGGGAGAGCGGGAAGAGACGAGGAGATGCTAATCAGCGGGGAGGCAGGGGGCAGGGAGTTTGGGACGGTCTAATAAATCGAGTGAGTGCCTCCACCCGCTTCTGCCCGTGGGACGAATGTAGTCGCGCTCGCCGGCGCAGTGCAGCATCGGGGAATTACGGGTAATGAGGGATTATTCTCCCCTGTAGTGTTTGCTCATCATCATTGCCACTCACAACCTCCCCAGCCACACACACACACACACTCACACACACACACACACACACGCACACACACACACACACACACACACACACACACACACACACACACACACACACGCAGATTCAGCATGTAGATCCAGGTGTGGGGTATGAATACAAACATGTGCAGACACACACACACACACACACACACACACACACACACACACACAAACCTTACAGATGGTTTTGTGAGTAAGGTCAAACAGCGAGGTGCTATTGTTTAAATCTGCTGCTGGCGCCAATTTTGGATGTCACACTCAGTGAAGCACACACACGGTTCAATGACACCCTCTTTTACCCACAGGTCCTTTTTGCCTGAGGAGGACAATCTGTCTGAGGGTAGATCCCCCATGCATCAAACCAGAACCTTCTTCCGCCCTTTCTCCCACTTTCTCTCTCTCCCTCTACTGTTTCTCCAGTCCGTGGAACTCCTCGCCCCAGGGCCAGGCTGTGACCACAAGAAGTAGGCTGGTGGTCCCAGCAGGAGCCGAGCCACAGACACACCATTAGCATGAGGGAATTAGAGTTACTACAACTGGAAGGGCAACAGAGGACGAGTGAGAAGAGGTTTTGTTGAGTTGTGTGAGGGACGACACAGACAATAGGAAGCTGTATTAATCAGATAGTTGTAGAACATCAATGTTTTTGTAATAATAACACATATACTTGCTTTTGTAGGTTGTCCTGATTCTGAATGTCATACTCTGAAAAGCCAGAACAATGTGTTTGTAATGAGTGTGTTTTACATAGATATCACATTTATGACGGAAGTCTTTATGATTCAGTTGTGGCAGTGTAATTTGCAATGACAGCTGAACAGGTAGGTCAAGTTGAGGTTTAATCCAACTGGAACAGCAGTGAATCCCCTTCAGCTCGCAGTTGTAAACCTTATACATCAGTTTCTATTTTGTTTTTATTTTTGTGGAATAAATAATGAAATGTTAAAATAAAAAGGGTCCTCTTTTTCTTGTCAAAAACATCACAGGACAAGCTCCAGGCCAGGGGACACATATTACTTTGAGTTATCTTTTTGTAACTTTTAAAATATTAATTCATTTAGAGTCTTTGGTGCTATCAAAATCAAAGCCCACCTTTTACAAGTATGTATGGCCTTTTATGAATGGCTTAATTTGTGAAAATATGAGCATACAGAACAAACACAACATTTTATTGCAAATGAAAACACACAAAAGACTAAGACAGAAGAGGATATACAGAAGATTTGAGCTAATTTTTTGTATAGGCCGATGCTCTCAAAATTAGTCTTTTCTCTTATAAAAAGAAACAGCACATTATGTTTTTAAGCAGTAATCGTTGTATTGGAGCAAAAATCTGTAGTTGTATGAAGAGGGGCGGCCCCCAAAGCAAAATAAAGGCTAAGACTGTCCGTGTCTCACATTTTTGTTCAAGTTGCCAGAACAGCAATAAAAGCTTCCTGTGTCTCCACTTATTCCTTTGTGTTGATTCATTCATGCTGAGTCTTTTCTCTTCTGGAGAGCATTTTATTACTGTCACAGATAATATGAATCAAATCTACATGCGTCCCCATGTCAGTGTTTAAATCAGACATCACAATGTAGCTCCAAAAAGTAATTGAGCAAAATAGTATGGGAAAGAAACCAGTATAGTATGCTTAATTTCACACATTTCCAAAGTATGAAGCCAAATGTCCAACATATAACGTTTTATTTTATTTTTCCAATTAGCTGTGGATTTACAGATTTAACATTTAAATAGATGTCCAGCTTTTGGTTTAAAAGGAAAATCCCACCCAGTTACACGCTCCAAAGGGGTACACACATCTGTCAAGTGGATTTGCCCTCCATCAACATGACCCTGTCTTTGAATCTCCATCATGTCATTAACTTCTGCTGGGCAGCCTGTGCAGCTTCCTTTATCTATATACAAGCAGAATATGAGTTAAAACTGGAGGGTAGAGTATAAGTAATTATCTGCTTCTTAAGCAAGGTCAGCATGGTGACTCTTGAGGGAAGCCAATATCCGCTGGTCACTTTGTTAGCAGACAGTCAGACACACACGCATGCACGCTGTGAAGCAAGTACTTCTCTTTGTCTGGTCTTTGCAATTAAAACTCCCATTCCCATTTGTAAAACACGCAATAATGGCGTGAGCAATTAAACCGGAATATGTGCGATCACTGAGATAATGAAAAGGCTTTTGTTTGACAAAAAAAACAGTTTTTTTTCCTTAGTTAACATGGAAATTCCATTCCCATTAGCTTACAAATGAGTGTCTTTTGCTCATTAGAAAACACATTGGTGCTACAGTGCTAATGATCCCACCTTGTTGTGTTATTTCTCATTTAAAGTATATAACACATCAAGACACATGTCATAGTTTCAAATTAGAGGCAAATCCTGTTGTTTATATAGCAAGTTGTGTTTTTCTTCTGAATAAGACTAAAATCCTCTGATATTGCATCACTCCATGTATTTGAAGACGCACTAATGGTTCTTTAATTAGACTCAATAGTTTGCACTCCTCCCCCAACTCTCTCACACACAACACTAAACTAGCAACTGCATGAAATTATCCACTGAATGTACAGATACACAAATATCTTATAATAAGTGTGTAAAATATGTGTGTGAAATAAAGGAATTGTTTAATCAATATGACAACCATTAGCATTTTAGATGTTTCCCTCAACTTGACCCAATGAAATAGGAAAAATATGATTCACAATATTAAACATATCATATTTGTCATCAAAACTACTGTTATTTTGCAGGATTTTTTTCAATAATTAAATTCCTTGCAGCTCCTTGACATCTCCGTTGATGGCCTACGAGTATCCAGATGTACGTGAGATGTATTTGTTTGCCTCCACATGAGTCGTATCATCATCGTCATCATCATCATCAACATCGTCATTATAATCATCATCATCATCATCTTCAGATGATCCAGAGAGTCAGCTCAGGCAGGTGTGCATTTCTATGGACCCTCCCCGGGGCAAAAGAACGACAGCAACCGCACCGTAAAACTCATGATGCTGCAGTCTGCTTAATGTGAGGTATCCTCATCTACAGCACTCAGCGTTATCTCACACCTGCCTCATCAGGAGTGCACTGTAAGGGTGAAAAATATTTTAATATTGCAAGATGCTGCATTTTTTGCTGAGAATGAGTTTGACAAAAAGCTTTGCACTTTATGTTTTTAATTTTAATCGTTAATGTCTTAAAACTTCGAGGGTCGAACTTTTGTTTACCTCTGAGGCTCAGATCTGGGACACAACACTTGTGACCTGTTTTTTGGGGGGTTTCTTGGGATTCATCCCTAAAACATCCTCCCGCCTTAGAGAGGAATGCTCCTCCGAAATGTGCCTGTGATCTAAAGTGGTGGATGTTTAGTTAGCATGAAATAATTCTTTAGATCTAAAGCACTGGAGGTGCCCATCGTTCTTTGATGGGTTTAAACCAGCAGGAAAAGCAAACACCTCTCAAACTCCACTTTAATTTCTGTCCCTTCCCTTCTCCTCCCTCTGTTTTCCCCTGTAAAACATCCACTAATAATCATCTCTGTGCCTCATTAGGAAGCAGGGGAGTAGAGGCACAGGCTGCTCCAGATGTTTGGTGGAAAACCCCTGAGGTCCAGCGTCTATGTCAGAGAGCGCATGTGTATCTGTCTGTTGTAATAGGCACTATCAAGTGTGCATGATTGCGTGTGTGTGTGTGTGTGTGTGTGTGACACCGCTATAAATGTGTGTGTGTTTGATACTTCCTGCACTATCTTCAGGCATCACTCTGAGTGTTCCACTGCCCCACTTCCACAGCAGGCGAAGGCAGCGAGGAAAAGATTCCCTCTGTGAAGACACTAGATGGAGACGTGGACTAACTCTGCCATCTCTGCACAATTTTATAATCAGTCTCTTTGTCTGCTGGCGTTGTCACAAAGAGCGATCTGTCAGTCAAGACATGCAGGTGGCAGTAAAGGATTTGAATGATTTATGGGGAAGATGCTGACGGTTTATTCAAATCTGACCCAGTAACCGGTCTCCAACTTTGTTCTGATAGATGTTTAATTGCTTATTCATTGTAGAATTGATGAGTGAATTGACAACACATTGGCTGTTAATATTACCATTCTTTAAATATAATTTCAATCCTGGAGGACACAATCAGCACTTGCTTTTTAGACAATTAAGACATTTTAAAAGGACCACAAAATGACTAATTCAGCTTTCAACTTCTTTAAAGATGTTGCCCATATTAATTATAGCATTTTCTCATCATGGGCAAGGCTGAGCTCCTCTGAAATAAATACAACTTAAAATGCTTTTTTGTGATTGCTGTATAAGTGTGTGTCTTTCAAAATGCTGCCCCACTTTCTAATATCTGATCGCATCATCAGCTTTGAGACTGAATAATTCACACTTTGTAAAATCAAGGTGAATGAAACATGAGTGAACATGGTGAGACTGTTACCCACTTGCCGTAGATGTCTCCGAGGTCTCATCGGATATACTACTGCATACATACTGCTGCCTGTTGTTTTTGTTAAATATTTGCATTTCACCAGATAAAAGGGAAGAATCAGAAGAGAAAAATAAATCGCAAAGTGAGAGAAAAATGTATCTCTGATGCAGACATCAAAGCAATTCCATATTTATTTTTTATTTTTTTGCATTCTTTGCCATTATGTAAAAAAATCTCTGGACTAAACATGTATTTAATGCCTGCATTGTGTTCACTTGAAAGTAAAGGGGCACCTTACATCAACGTGTTGGGAAAAATGGATTGAACCAATTACTTTTAGAGACCTAAAAGTATTTTTTTTCACAGAAGACATTTAGATTTGTCACAGTAAAGGACAGGTGGAAATAATATAATTGATGACAGCTGAACTCCATTTTCCCTGCTTCAGTTTCAGGACCCTGGTATTGTGCATGCAGGCTCACTGTCACTCTGTCGTGGCTTACGAGGGCACTTTTTGAATACAACGGAGCCATCGTTAACATTATTAGTAACACCTGTGCTTTTCCTATTGGGACAAGCCGAGAGGCCAATTACTGTGACTACATGATGGATTGGTGTGTGTGTGTGTGTGTGTGTGTGTGCGCGCACACACACACACACACACACAAGGATTATTGAAGGCACATACAGACACCAATATGTATATGCTTACATTAAATATCTTTTAATTGGACCATTTTCATCTCTCGAAATATTTAATTAGTTTATTTCGTAACACTTTAGGGAGCATCTACTTCTTTATCTACTTTCTTCACGCTTTACACCTCTCCTACAAATTCATCTGACAGCAGAGACAAAAGTCCTCCCCTGCAGTGTTATGTCTAACAATTTACTGAATGTAAGACAGAAGGTCACGTCCTACACGGGTCATACTTCGCATTGGTGAACAAGATGGCAGTAGAGAAGCGAGGTGTCATCAATCTAATCCCTGCCTGCCTCTGCAGCACCCTGCTGTCTCAATTGAAAAACAATGGTGAGTGAAAATCAAATTTGAGTGCGGTAATTTGTTATTTGAGAAATTGGGTGTTGTAAAATGGAATTGGCTCTTGTGTTAAATTATTTAAAAGCCCCTTTGTAATCATGCCCTGGAATTCTGCATATTTTTATGTCAGCCCTTTTTAATGACCCGTTATTCCTTGGCTTAAGATGTGAGTCAGTGTTGCTGCGGTTAACTGGAATCCCCCTACATATTTTTGGACCACTTTTTCTCGGAGCAATCTGGTGAAGTTTCTCTCTTGAATCTGACTGAAGATCTCTGGCCAGAGGAAACGAGATGTGCCCGAGCCAGAGTGGGCTGTGGAATCCTGATCTCAGAGGGCCCAAACCATCTGCTGCTCGGGAAAGCCAACCATATGTTGAGCAAGTGGCCCTGGTGCTTAAGTGCTGCTTGAGGCTTTTAGGGAGAAACCTCTGCACCGAAGTTCTGGAGCTTGCTTGAAACGGCAGCCATGATAACAAGAAGCGCACAGCCACATGCTGAAATGATGGAACGCTTAAGAAACTGCCAACAGGGCTGACGGTCATGGAGCGTGAAGGGATGCCAACGCACAGGACAGCCTTACTCCCAGGAAGACCAGGGCACAATGGATTATAGTTGGGCTACAGCCATTCAGTCTAAAAAGTTGTAATTGTCCATGAAAAACTCTTATATGTTGCAAATTAAAGTATTTAATTGCAAATAACACAAGTCCATGTTACTTAGTAAACACTGAGGTGAGTAGAGGCATAAAGGTGCACATGGGAAGAAAGTGATTGACACATTTTGAAATAATTTGAACAACTCAAAATTAGGTTTGCCTGTCCATTAATTCATATTAATGCTGTGCTTTGAGATCATCTTAAACATCTTCAGTATTTTTTTCTTGACTTATAATATCTACTAAAGATCAGCAGATCATCTTGGGGTCATTTGCTTCTTTGGTGTGGATCGTAGCTCACAGCAGGTCTCATAAAAGGTCAAACTGACAAGCATGTCATGTCATTAGTCTCGCCAACAGGTGGCAGCAAACAGCTCAACTCACTCAGTCAGGAAGCTTCATTTAAAGAGGGAAAGCTAAGGAAGGGAACATGGCAGTGATAATCATGGTGACCTGGAAGCTGAATGATTAATTAACACTGCAAAGTTAATGGTTGCCTCCATGTCTGTTGTCTGCTATTATAGGTGTCTGACAATATTATGGAATAGGCCCTACAGAGAAATACAACATGTGGATTTACCCTTCTCTTGATTCCTGGTCTGTTTGTTATTGTGTGTCCAACTCAGAGAATGTTTTTTTCTGAAGTTGTGCAAAGATGTCTCATCCAAATTGTCGAACTCATCTAAATATTCAGCCATTACATTGTACATATTTTAGATAACTCTGCTTTCTAACACAACAAACTCTGACGTGTCCAGTGGTACCCCTCTCTCGCTCTCCGTTGTCTTCAGGCAACATGTCATATGACATAAACAGAAAGGGAAATATAAACATTTTTTTTCAATTATGTAGTCAGATGCTTAACAATCCGAGTCTAAAAGCGGCAAAAAAAAGAAGCACTTTTGACCAACATTACTGTTCCGTAATTGCCTGACATGATTGCTTTGCAGCCCGTCTGGCTGCAACATGCTGCAATTACTACAATTACCAATTTCATAAATGGTTGTCCCCATCAGTCACTTGGACACAAAAAAAACATAGGAAAACAGGGTCTGAGTTGAAAAATACCAAAGTTACCCTTTAAATATTCCGAAAGTCCTGGCTGCCACCGTAAACCGTGACGGTCAGTCCTGAGGTCAAAGGCCCTTGAACTAAGAGATCTTCTTAAGACACTGTGTGAATACAAACTTTTATGAATGAGTGCCACCGGAGGGAATCGAACCAGTGTCCTCATGATAGTACCTTGCTATACTCCACTGCGCCATGCACTCTTCCTCGGTGGGCGTGTGTAAATGGGCCCCAGCCCTCTCTAAAAATAACTCCCCTCCAAAACAGAGAGACAGAGAAGGAGGGAAGGGATAACTCATCCAATCACAGGCGGCCTAAAAACTTTTTCTTTCCTTTTTTTTTGAATACAGTGCGTGTGCCTTTATATCGTTTTGATCCATTTGTGGCCCCGGGTGGTGCTGGTGGAGCGCGCAGCGGGACGCGCATTGTCTGTATGCAAACTGGACGACATGGCCATTGTATGCGTTCAGGCATATATGGAGGCACCGATAGCTCGGGGGATACAGCCCGTCTGAAGTCTCCGGAGTGAAGAGCCCTCTGCTGCGTTGTGCGCGTCTCTCCTCTCTCTTTTCATTAACCGCTCGGGTCCGTCGCTATGAGTTGCCTGGATGTGATGTACCACCAAAGCTATGGAGCGCACTACCTCCCTGCAGCGGCATACAAGGCGACGTACTGTAACCACCATCACCAGCAACAACAGGTGAGAAATCCTTCACACAACTTTTGAAGCTATCGAGTCTTCGTTTTTTATTATTTAAAACTTTTTTTTTAGTTTTAAATAATGGACATTTCACGGCAACTATTTAGATAGGCTGCTGAAGAAAATGTAGAAGTTAACTTTGGGTGTGTTTATAGGCTGACCATGAATTTAAGTTGGGGAATGTCACCTCCCCTAAAGGATTATGTTGTTGACTTTTCACGGGTAAAAAAAAACTTTTTTTTTTCGTTTTTCCTCCAGAAAGTGTTTTACTATATTCCCTGACTTTCTCATCAGGACACCGCCTCAAACTTCAATTATTCCTTACACCCCTCTTACATTTTAGCTTTGAATGATTACATTCCGGCCCGATGTTCGGTATTCACCTCAGGTCAGGCGTAATGACACGGAACTATTAATCCTGCGGTCAAATGGTGATGTAATGACAGCCGGTCAGTCACTCAGGAATGTGGATGAGGCACACTGAGCTTTACAAATATTTTGGAATGCAGTATGGGAAAAAAGTAACTTATTTTCACACAGATCCCAAGCCCATGATCATCATACTTGGGAATAGTTTATGCTTTACTGTGTGGAAAACAACGGTAGCATCAACAACATGTGTGATAATATATGGCTCTTTATTCTCCATTTAAAAAAAGAAACCATAGAAATGTATTTCTCTGATACAGTATTTAGGCTTTAATGTTAATTATTTGCTGATTCTATTAAAATCTAGTTTACTTCTGACTTGATCTGTAAATTAATCTTGCTCTTTCTCTTCCTTCCAGAGGAGGCTGAGTGTTTACAGTAAGATGCAGGAGTGTATGGAGCAGCAGCAGCAAGGAGGAGCAAGAGGGACGCTTTCCAGGGATCAAGGCCTGCGGCAGGGTCCTGCAGCACCGGAAACCGAATCTGGCCATAGATCTACATCCGATTCAGACCTGAAGGATGGTACTCAACCAGCAGAGGCAGAGTACTTGAGCTCCCGCTGTGTTTTGTTCACCTACTTCCAAGGCGAGATCGGTGACGTGGTCGACGAGCACTTCTCCCGGGCTCTCAGTCAGTCCAGCACCTTCAACAGTGAGACCAAACCGATCAGAGTGACTCAGCCGTCTGCCTCAGCCACTGCTGGCCATTGGAAAGGTGAGAGGGGCAGCAAATTAAAACAGCTCTCAAAGAGCAAAATACATAGCTGATAGAGATTTTATCATCGGTTAATTATTATATTCCTTAAAAAAATGGAATTATTACCCTGCAGTGTGCTCAAGTCTTTGTGATGTGATTGTTTCAGATGGATCTCTCTCCGAGGGTCAGAGCAGCTCGGTGTGGAACAGCACCTATCCATCCCAGGCCAGTCCTTGCGTTCCATCTGTCTCTGTCTCAGTCCACCCAGACTTCTCTTCCAGCCCCGTTTCCTTCAACCACCCCGATGGAGCTCTGTGGGCCGACCACGTGCTCTCCCAGGCCAGCCTCCCCCCGCCGGCTGCCCTCCACGACAGCTGGACCTACAGCCTGAACCCCCCGAGTTCAAGCGGCTACCCCAATGTCCACAACGTCTACCATCCTCCCCCCCACATCCACACCCGGCACCATCACCCCATGCTCCATTCATACCCAACCCACAGCTCGGCGTTGGATCCCAGGTTTAATCCCCTGCTGCTGCCAGGTGTCCGGAGCCAGAGCCAGCCGACCGCCAGCACAGGGAGTTCCCCACTCAGCGAGGGGTTGAAGACGGAGATGGACCCCAGCAGCAGCAGCGCCATCACGGCTACCTCTGTCACCTGGACTCCCTCTGCACTCCATGGATCCCTGGAGGTGTATGACTCAGGTAGATACAAAACAATACATTCACTTTCAAGCATTTGTTTAACTTCATACGTCATCTAACTTGCCCAGGAAGTGACACTTTGCACAGTAGTAATTCCCCCTTCTGTCTTTCTCTCCTGCAGCTCTTGATCAGACCAAAGCAAAGACATCAGTGTGGTTCTAACTGATGTACTGACAATGAGAAAAGAGACTCAATTGACACCAAAAATGACCTACTATGTGGCTTTTACAATGTATGGCTGCAAAACCAGCACTGTAATGTACAATGTAGATAGAAGGCTTACTGTAGCTTAGATGATGAGTCTTGCACTGTCCACAGAACGTATTATGGAGATGAACTCAGGCTTTGGACTTAAATGACAGTGATCTCCTGCTTTGGCTGCAGGTCAAGGGTCACGAAGAATGATATAAAACGGACTACTAGCTTTAAGAATGAGAGGCCTCTTCTCTGATGGCACACAACTCCATTTCTCTTTTATGCAATGTGAGACCAAGTGGTTCTGTTTCAAGAGCTTGATTTTGATCCACATTTTTGTTTTGTACTGTAAATGTTTGTTGGTGACTGTAAATGTTTGTGTGTGTACAGTTTTGTCATGCTAAGTTGTTGTTTGCTGGATGACTTTTGCTAAAAATTCTTGCCTGAATGCTTCTTCACTTTTTGCATTAAGGGATTGTGTAGTGTAAATATTGGTACTCTATGTTTAAGTAATAAATTGTTGAACTGTATTTATATGTGAAGGTTATTTTTCAGGCATACATTTACTGAACCAAAAAAACAAAAAGAG